>NC_140591.1:1333082904-1334282904 GCF_964204655.1 Triturus cristatus
CCTTAAGGATCCCTTCCTATACTCACAGTGGCGTGTTTATGTCGTGATGAACTTAATGTGAAAGAAAAAATGTTATTTAGCAGGAGAAATGCCTGCCTGAAAATATATACAATGCCTCAATAGGTCTTTGTAGTCAATATACCTGTAAAAAAACAACAAGGGAGAAAAGGACATATATTCGTTGCTAGATGTTAAATCCATCGTGAGCATTCGGTGACCTGTAAGAAAGTGATACAATAACCTTCCTTTATCACTAATTTAATGCTATAACGTGTCCTGGCGTGAGGTAAAATAAGTGAAAAGACAATAACAAAGGACAAAACACACATAAAACATAAAGCACACACTCTATGCAAAAAAAGAACCCAATTCCTAGGTTCATAGTATCCAAAATCTATGTTGTGGCAATTAGTTTTTAGTAGGACATCAGAAATAAACCTACTTGAAGTTTGCAAGGTAAAAAGCGTCATGAGCCTTTTGAACGGGCGGTGGGAGTGCCTGATAGGCTATCTAGAGAAGGGGGAAAAAATAGTTTTTGCCAACAGTGGACGAACAATAGTTCCTAGAATCCACCTGTTTAAAGAGAAAAAAAGAAAAAATTCTCTATCGGCTATGCCGTACTTACGACTCCCGGGTGCACTGCCCCGCTAAGTATAACCTCCCCGATCGGCTCCGTTGGTATAACTGAGTCGGGAGCGAGGTTCGGTTTAAATACAGACCCTAATTAGAGTTTCCGTCTCAATCAGTGTGGCGCGAAAGGTAAATGACTGCACCTGTGTGTGACGTGGCCTGATTCTAAAAAAAGAAAACTTCGTGCTGGCTCTGCTGTTGGTGAACCGGAACCGGAAGGTCATGAAAGGAAAAAATTGCGCAAATGTTAATTGAGGCATTTTCACAAAAGTAAAAAGATGGAGATCAAAAATAAACGGCGAATGTGTTTCCTCAGTCCGTTTATCATTTATACTTGACCAGGGATAGATAGGGAGTGTGGATTATCTCCACGATAAGATAAGTCTCTTGGTGTGACAATTTCTACAATAGAATGAAGTAAAAAAAGAAAAAAAGAAAATAAGACCGAGTCAAGCACTAAAGGAGATAATCCTCTCGGATGTCTGTCCTGACAGGTAACCAATTCTTGTGTACAGAATTATCGTCTACATGTGTCATTATCTACGCTACTGAATAAACAGTTTACACTCGACCAACCGTTACCCAGTTCCTTGACATGCAGCTATCTTTAACTGAGTACAAGTGCGCAGTAATGTCTACTGGTCTCGTAAGGGGAAGCCAGCTCGTAATGGGGTTAATATCCTCGGGTGCCTGATATGACAAGGTTATACTTACTAAATCCAGGTTTGTGCGTTCATAAATGAACAGTCTCATTTTTTCATGAGCGGGTGCACATGTCACATGATACACTGTAGTTATTCATGTATGGGTGTGCGGTGTTTTAGGTTGCTGGGTGTAGGTGCGCCATTCCTGAATGCACAATTTTCTATTTTCTTTTGTAGATGCACATGTTCCTTATGGTATGGCCCGCAGATTACTATTTATTCAATGCAGGGGGGATTTTTGCATTCGAGCATGCGAAATTGTGTAATCGTCATCCACACACTAGGTCTGCCATCCATATATATTAGAAAGCTACTAGAATAAGATGATATCATTATTGAGGGATTTTCTGGTCACATGATTCAATGGTACACCTTATGTTCATGAGGGGAACTGATTCCACGATATCTCGTCATTGAGTCCTAGGATGTGTGTTCCAAGACGGAACACCCACCGTTGTTCTTTCTCAAATAGGCCATTTACTCCTTCCAGTCATTCAATCACTGTCCACTGTAGCTCCTCCACTCCGTGTGTGTTGGTTAAGTAGTGGTTGGACATCTTCGTGGTGCTCCTCCCACATCTGATATTGCTTCTGTGTTCTCCAATACGTACTTTTACTGGTCTGGTAGTCATGCCTACATATTCCAGGCCACAAGGGTAGGTGATCAAGTACACTACATTTTTGCTGTTACAGTTGGTAAAGCTTCTTTGGTCCCATTCACTGCCATTCCTGAACTTGATATGCCTACTTCTGCTTGTAAGATGACATGTGCTACAATTTCCGCATGGGTAATGTCCCTGTACTGGTGGTAGTATGCCTACTGGTGTATTTTTAGGTGTTTTCCTTGGTCTGGTATGGACGAGCATTTCTTTTAGATTTCTACCCCTCTTGTGCGCGAACATTGGTTTTGCGATGTTGAGATGGCAGCAGTTCAGAAGTCGCCAGTGCTTATTCACAATTCTTGTGATCTGATTGGAATGTGTGTTATATGTGTGTGTTATATGTTGTCACACATATGGATCTCTCTTCAATCTAGGTGTCTACTCTGTCTTCTAATAGGGCTTCCCTATTGTTATTTCTCGCCCTTTTCCAGGCCTTGTCAATCACCCTTTCTGGATAGGTCTGTTTTATCAATTTGGTGCGTAAATCAGAAGCCTGTTTTTTAAAATCCCGCAATTCGGTACAGTTCCTCCGAAGACGTAGGAACTGTCCGTACGGTAGGTTCTTTCTCAAATGGCGAGGGTGAAAGCTGTTAAACAGGAGTAGACAGTTTTTTGCAGTTGCCTTGAAATGTGTTGTGGTTTTCAGTGTACCTTCTTCTGGGTAGATATTAAGATCCAGAAACACCAGATTCTCACGTGAAGTTGTATGCGTAAATTTGAGGAACTCATTCTGTTGGTTGAGCCATATCATGAAGGATTCTGTTGAGACAACATCTCCTTCCCATATTACCAGGACATCATCGATGTATCTCTTCCAGACCTTGATGTGTTCAAGGAAAGGGTTGACGTCACTCAAGATCTTATTTACTTCCAAGTGGTGCACATAGAGGCCCGCCAGACTAGGAGCGAAGGTGCTTCCCATGCTGGTCCCGTGTTTTTGTTCATAAAATTTATCAGTGTACATGAAAAAGTTCTTGGTGAGTGCCAAGGATACGCACTCCATCACTAGATTCCGATGTGTTTGGTAATCCCAATGCATAGAGAATAGTACTTCCTCGATAATGGCCATGGTTTCATCATGGGGGAGGCTTGTATAGAGACTCTCCACATCAAGTCCCATGAGGAGGTTCTTGTTGGGGTCGAACTCAATATCCTTAAGTAGTTGTAGGACTGCCTTGGTATCCCTTAGGTAAGTATTTGTAGCTTGGACCAAAGGGCGGAGAAAAGCGTCCGCGAATTTAGATAGTGGTTCCAGGATAGAATTTATCCCAGAAACTATTGGTCGCCCAGGGGGATGACCAAGGTCCTTGTGGGCCTTAGGTATGGTGTAAAAGTAAGGAACCCTGGGGCACTTGTTGATAAGGAATTCAGCCTCTTTTTTAGAGACCCAATCGTGGGCTATTGCCTCTTCCACCATTGAGGTAATTCTGACCCTAATTTACTCTGTTGGATCATCATGAAGAATACCATAGTTTCTACGATCATCCAGGAGTTTTTTGCATTCTCTGTCATAGTTGTCTGCTGTTTGTAGTACGATTGCTCCACCTTTATCCGCTGGTTTTATTATAATGTCTTGATTCATAGACAGTTGGCGTATAGCCTCTTTTTCTTCCCTTGATGTATTCTGGAAGGTCGCGTCATTTTGTACTGAGAAACCCTGTATTGCCTCCATTACTGCTTTCTCAAAGGCCAAAAGTTCCACAGGAAGTGTGGAATCAGGGGGAACAAAGGTTGATTTATTGCGTAAGCCTGTATCTTTGTTGTCCATTTCTGTTGTTGGTTAATCTTTAAAGAACACCTTCAATTTCAGTTTACGAATAAACTCAGTGATCTCTGTGCATATTTTGAATTTGTCAATTCGGTTTGTAGGTACAAAACCCAATCCTTTTTCAAGGACCTTATTCTGTGTGGATGTCAATGGCTGGTTGGTTAGATTTACCACCAAATTCACTTCCGGCTGGTTGATGGTAAGGAGGGCGTCGTGCGGTCATACTCCTGGTTGAAACTCTGGAGATTTCGACCTCCAGTGTGGACCAATGGACGTTGTAGCCCCCTCTGTTCCGACCCCTTCGTGGTCCCTGGCGTGCCCCTAAAAAAGGCGATGGGGCATGGTAGTTATAATCATATTCTTGGGGGGGTGGTATCCATTGTGGGAAGGGTCCCCCCATGGGTGGTGGACCGTACGGGTAGGGGGGGTAAGATGGTGGTCCTTGATAGCCGTTCCATCCCCTCCCTCTTGGGTAGAAGGGACGCTGATTTTGGTTATCTCTTCCCCTGTTGTAACGTCTGCCACTTCCTCTACTGGAATTGGAATTGTCAGAGCCAGTATCTGAGGTGTCCCCATCAGAGTTGTAATCCTGATTCTTTGCAACATAGTCATCCCGTGTATAAGGATATACACGTTCCTGATTAAAGCGTGCCGTATCCTTCTTTAACTTATTGTACTTGCTCTGTTTGAGAGTCATCTCAAACTCCGTAATTTCTTGGTTCAGTTCCTCCAGGCGTTTTTTGAGGACACTGGGAGATATGTAAGCTTTAAGTTGTACTTCCAAGTTTTGGATATCAATCTTCAGTTCCTGTGTGAGTCAAGTGGCTGTGTTTATGATCAGGACCAGCCAGTCCTGAGTACAGTACCATGATATTAATGACCAGTCACGTTTGAAAACCTTATCCTTTTGGAAAATGTAAGGTTCATTACGGACTATCAAACCCTGGGGGGCCGCATTGGCCCGTAGGTATTCCTTTATGAGTAGTCCATGAAGAGCAGTTTTTATTTGAGTCTTTCTTAGGTTGGCTAGTTCGTCCCAGTCAGCATGGTTGGGACCTGGGTCAGTGCTACTCAGCCCCTCAAAGGGGTTGATAGCCACCAGGATCCTCTCGACTTCGTCCTCTGCCGAAGGTCAGGCCAATGTTATCTGCCATTATGAGTGGTTGCTTTTTGTATATTAGTGTGGTACTATTGAAATGGTATGTGTGCTTTAGGTGTGTGTTAAGAGAGCGAATAGTCAAGGGTAAATTGCCTCTGACGAATAGATATAAAGTACTTTAAATAAAGTACTGGGACAAGAATTCTGGAAAAGGAAAACTCCCACAGCTGCACGCTGTCTATAATTCAAAAAGGAACAAAATGGAGAGTAGAGAGGTACCACTCAACATGAGTAGTGGGGGTGGATACATCCTCCCGAGCTTTAATCAATAAACACAGTGATCCACCCACAGGTGTATATGTATGTCAGAGCCTCCCAGAAAAATGACATATCCCCACAATGGTGGAAAATACACACTAGTTGTTAAAATACCCCTCACACACCAAAAGGGCTCTTGGTGTCATGCTTCATCATAGGGGTCTTCCCGCCCCTCTACGGGACGGGGCATGCTACGACCTACGTTTGCGTGGGAGCACTGTTGTTGTAAGACAACTATGTGTTGTGTAGGAGTGTGAGAGGAAGGGTCAGGGGTGAATGGAAAAGTGAGATAAAAAATACCTGGCTCGTACAGTGAATGACAACATTTTGAAAACACGGTTCGTAATGGTGAGGGTGTATGCTGTCCAGAAATAACATAACATTGTAGATATGTAACTTTGAATAATGAGGATATTTTTCCCCTGAGGGTTCTCAATGACATCGTAGGCAACTCAAGCATCACTCTCATTGCCTATTTGATGTCACTCAGAACTTTGTGGTGAAAATTATTACCATTAATTACAATTCCGCATCTATAATTCTGGTTGATAAATATGTTTCTCATTGATCACCACTATTGCGTATAATAGCCAGATTCACAAAATTGTACTTTCATGTTTGTGTAACTTTACTGTTTTTTTGCTGTTCACGAACTCCGATTTAATAGTAAGTTTGGGACTGCAGAGACTCCACAGTCAGGGCAGAATACCTTGGGCCTGATTATGAGTACGACGGTCCACCACTGCCACCACGGCGGTCCGACCACCCAATCACAAGTTATGTGGTGAGACCACCATAAAACGGCCTCCAGACCACTGCCTCCGCCAAGAGGTGAGCTACCGCTGTGGTATGGTGTGGATTGCGGTGGGCAATGGAGGCGATATCAGCATCGGCACCGCCATGTCCATTATGACATGCCTTTTTGCCAAGCTTTTCATGACAGGGACACTGCAGTGAAACGATTGATTGAAAGGCAGATTTTGGGGGTGAATTCATGTTTCCAGGGCAAGTGTGACCTGGAGACATGTTCATGGTGACACCCATGTGTGCCCACTTGCCATCTGGAGTCACATGCACTATTTCTCCTGCACACCATGCTGCAGGGGAACTGTGTGCCTGACCGCCAGATGCAAAGCAGCATGGCTGGCATTGGCTGTTGCTCTTTCCTTTAGCCGCAGCATGCCGCCTGCCATGACTGCGCCACCGCAAAACCACCAACTCAGCGGTTCACTTGTAATGCGGAGGTCGGGATGCCACCGGCTTCACAACGTTCTCCTGACTGCCACAGCTGCGGGTCATAATCAGGGCCTCTGCATACAAAAAGATAGGACAGGCCGATCTTTTTATAAAATAGTAAACTTACACTAAATCAATAAATCAGTGTCTTGTATAGCACGGCTACTCACCCATGAGGGTCTCAAAGCGATAAAGCGTGTAAGTTTACCTTTGTGAATCAGGTGGGCCAAAATCTGGCTATTCACTTGTATGATGTAGCGGCAGTGGGATAAAAAATGAAGGGCATATTTACAAGCCCAAAGCACCACTGGAGTTTCACTTTTTTGACGCTCTGGTGGCTCGCTATGCTAGCCCATCCTTACAAGGCTGCACTGAGCTACTTTACATAGCTTAACACAGCCTTGTAAATATTGACCTCTGCAAAGCAGTTTTATGCAGCAAAGGAGCATACTATGGGTGCTGCTGTGGGCGTTCCCAGAAATACCCATGGCTTTTTGGCACTGCTACGGATTTACAAGGATCTGTAAATCTGAGGCAGCTCCAAAAACTAATGCCTTTCAAAAGGAGACGCTAATGTGGTGCAACACAGATTAACACTTTTATTTCTCCTTGTTTTTTGCTTTTTCTATGTCTGCTGTATTCTGTAGCATACTAGAAGGAGTAAAACGCCATTAAGTGATTATTTTCGGGCAGGAAGGTGTCCCTTCCTGCACAAACACAATCGCCCCTGCATTGCAGGTACCCTTGTACCATGGTGTGGGGGTGCCTGCATTCGAGCAAGGCACATTTTTTAGCACCGGCGCTGTGCTGAGCACTGGGATGCACCGTAATCTTGAGATGTGGCCAAACAGCTAGGGTGGTTGACCTAAAATCTGGGAAACTGGGTTTGAGTCTTGGCAACGACACTCAGCATCCTGTGATTCTGGGCAAATCACTTAATTTCCCCATGCCTAACAAATAAAATAAAAAATGTATGTGTTTTTTTGTGATGCAACTGGTGCTCATGTAAAGTGCTCTGATACCTGACACCTTCCGGTCAAGTTTGCACTATATAAAACACCGAAAAAAAAGAAAAGAAAAATGAATAGAGCGCATTCCTGCAATTTGACAATGACGCAGCTAGGTGCCGCAAAACATTTTGCGGCACCGTACTGTCCCATTTTCATGTAAATATGCCCCTTCATTGATACGTCATAAAGGAATACCAGGGTACCCTAACAAGGCTCTTGGTGAGCTTGTCAGTCCATTACAGGCTCTCTGCTCTGATGTAGAGCACAGAGTACAGTTTCAGAAAGGGTGTCACAGAGGGTAATGGCAGACTGATTTTTTAAATTAGGGACAGGAAGGCGAGGGCATAATGTACTGCCATTGCTCCTCTGTTGAAAGCAAGGACAGAATACGTTTTCAGTTTATGGGTAAAAAGTGACTAGTGGATTGTTTTTCACCTTAGATAACTGAGTGACATCATAGATAAGTCAAGCCTCCAAGAAAAAAAACACCATTATTCACTGTTACCCATCTATAATGCTATGTTTTATACATCTTTTGTAATGCTGTCAATCTCTCAGTCATTTACTTCTTTGCTTCCTCTACTTCTATCTGGTGTAGGCCTGATCAAAATTTCAATCATGCTGAAGTAATTGGAGTCACGTCAGTAATTACACATTACTTTTGTGATGCAGAATTTACAATTTGCACGTGTACTCCAGTTTGAGTAATTAAGAGAAATTTGGGGCACAAGTACTACTACAGGAGCAACAAACTAAGAGGAAGCAAGCGGTTGTGGGCTACTGCTGTTCTTGTCCTGTCACATTTAGTGCTATTTTCCTAGTGAAAAATGCATCCTCTGCCCATTTTGGACGCAAGCGTGCATTTTGCAGTAAAAACAGCACTAAATGCTGGATTACGCTTCTCACATAATTGCAAGTCATTTTGTGGTAATAAAAAGTACTGACGCTAGAGAGACTTACACCAGTTATACCCACACTTAATCTTGTCCCACTTGTCATTGTCTCACTTTCTATGTGAGGATCCTTCTACACATGGATATTCTTTCTCTTTCTTTCTCTCTCTGTCTCTGTCTCTTTCTCGTTCACTCTCATTTTCTCTATTAATGCCAGCCACCTTATCATTTGCCATCCATTTATCATCCATTTATCCTCTCTCTGCCTCTCTTGTTCCCTTCAATCAAACACACACTCATACACCCTATGTGTCACTCTGTCACTTATACCCATTTTCTTACTCTCATTCTCTTGCGTCAATGTACACATACATATTCATTGGACAACTCAAGTTAAAAGTGGGTAGAAGTTGACTTGGAGGGGATAACACTGCTAAACAACAAAACCTATTAAAAGATGACATTGCCAAATTAATATACACTCCTATGCCCAACTCCCATATCCCGTGTGAAAGTTGGAAGTGAGATGTAAACTAGAGAGAGTTGATGAGTATGTTGATGAAACTATCAGAGTGTGCATGAATCCTTCACTAGGTTTGTGTACTGATACATGAAGTTAAATTGGAAGCAGTATTGTTTTTGTCTCAGTATGTATTGACATTTTGACAAAGTTTGTCACATTGGCCTGTTCTGTAGTCTAATTCATAAACATATGATGTGTTATTGTATGTTTAATACTCTTCATTTGAGAATGCGTATTAAATGGTTATCTCAAAGTCCAATTCATTGTGAGTAGCAACTCCCAAAATCCCACATTAATTTTAGAGCACCGACTCTGTGATTAAATAGACAGTGGCTCAGAGTGGCAAAATGAAGAAAAGGGAATTAGTGGGGGCGCTGCTGCGAGGGAGATCTGAAACAAGATATTACTAATGAGAGTGATGTCTTGATCAGTGATGTGACTACAATAGCCAGAAAGCATTACCAATATTTATCATCTAATATAACAGGCGTCTTGTTGGTATAATTTTACTAACGTGTTACCTGAGTTGAAAACCATTGTCATAATACATTTTCAGCAAGATATTGAAATGAACCGTTAGGGGAGGGCGGTAAACTACGCTCCACAGGAGGAGAATGTGGAGCTTTGCCACTCCGCTTGCAACAACAGTTTGACAAAAACTCAGCTGACCACCGAGTGGCAGAATTTACCAGCACCCACTCTTACAAAACCACATTTCCCATATCTGTGCTTTTATCATGTGTGTGCAAATACACTCCTCACTGGCTAAGCATGACCAGATTTGTTTCTTCTTTTTCTGTCCTCGAGCCTCCTCCATCGGCTGTCAACCAACAGGGGGACACAAGTAAGCACTCACAGGTGTTAGAGAAGGCAGCCCATGCATGCAGCTGTCAGTGTTAGGTGGGGCGCAGGGGTGTGATGCACAGTGAAGGTCATTATTTACGTTGAACAGAGAGGGGTGGGCTCATGCCGGTCCCCCTTCTCCGCTCACGTGTGTTGCTTGGTGAACAAAGGGTTCCCAAGGGAGAGAGAGGGAGACTGGTGGAAGCTGCGTCGGAGGCTGAGCTTGGAGATGCCAATGTTCAGTGCTCAATCGTCCCAAGCTTCCATGGAGGAGGTACGATAACATAAGCACCTCTTTGGTCCTTGGTGGCAAAAGTTTGTAGAACGTTCAGCGGTTTCAAATGTATACCACATTTTCACTTTAACCACCTGGGGGCCCAGGTATTCCAGTGGATGTGCACCATGGACTAATTTTCATTAACCAACAGACTCCCACTACAGTGTCCTTTTGATCTGGCCCTACGCCCTCTCTCGCTGAGAATTAATACTTCAGTGTGACTGGTGCTATTGCCCATTTGGGGGAATGGGTCTTGTTCTGGTCAGGCAGAAGCTAAAAATCCCCCCCTTCACCCAGTCTGTGGGTGTAGTGAGATCCTTCCAATCAGCACCATGTGGACAGAGGCAGCCCACCCACACCCTGTTCCCATGTGCCCGTGGCTGCTTTAATGACTTGCCGGCCACCATTGGAGATCCAGCCAGAGCTGCACACAGTGGGTAGTGTGCTTATGGCTCATAAGCACCAGTGAACAATTGCATTGACAAGCCTAGCCACCTCCATTCAGAAAGGAGTTACATTATATAAGTAATGGCTAACAGATGCCGCGCGAGCAGGTCGGCATATTTATCCAATCTACTTTCTCTCAAGGGTGTTGCCTGAGTGCACTATCCAAAGTTCAGTCCTATTGACTGCTTCATTTACGCTTTATATCAACTGCTTGGGGCATACACTGTCGGATCAGTCATGACTTACCACAGTTAGGTAAGCACCCAATACCCGTCCTCCTCTATGCTGATGATGCAGTGCTGATGGTGAGCACACAGTTGGGGCTACAACGCATACTGACAAGCTTCACTTCGTATATGCAGAACCTGAGACTTCAAGTTAACATATCGAAGACCTTCATTATGAAATGTGGAAAAGGGACTTCAAAGTGTAGAGATATCTCTACAGCCAATAAGAAGAAAGTAGTTGCTAAGACATTTCCTTACTTAGGTATCCTTTTTGACCAGAAGGGTTCATGGTCTCAGGCAGTTAAAGCTAGAAAGCTATGCAGCCTTAGCTAACTTTTCAAGAAAGCTGGGCAAAAGACCGCTTATAGAGTTACTAAGCATATATAAAGCAAAATGTATCACTATCACCATATATGGTGCAGGTGTGTGGAGTTATTACAATCGTCAGCCTCTACAACTGGTTGAGAACGCCTTCCTAAGATTCCTCTGAGCTGTTCCAGGCAGGTGCTCCACTTATTTATGCCGGCCACTCAGAGCTAGGGTTACCTAATATACCGGACCTAATTAAAATTCATAGTCCTCTTGTGGCATAAGATCTGGGCCTCGGAGAAAAACACCCTTAATAGGGATAATATAAGAGATTGTGTTAAATTACATTGGATGCTTAACATACCTTGGCTGAAATATATTAAAGATTTTATGAATGACCTAGGACACCCATAATATTATAATGAACCAGGATCCATAGAATCAATTACCAGAAAAGACCTAAAAAGAGTCAAATAGATTTTCTATGGAAATAATGAGGCCGACCGTACAGATTAATCAAATGATATTGACCACCTATGACATATAGCCATACCTGCAAAACATGCAAGGCATGCAGGATAGATTTGTTTTAACGTGTTTTAGGCTTGGTATTTTCCATTGATTAATACGTTTTCCTGTAACTAATGATTGGTCAACCTTGCTCAGTAAATGTCCATGTGTTGAAATGTTGCATCAAACAACGATCCATGTGGTGATTTTTTGTAAATTCTATGAAGTACAGAGAAAGCTGTGGTTTCTACCAATTTTAAAGCTGCTTGGTCTCAGGCAATGTCGCCCAGCATTTTTATCCCTCCAGTTTTTAGATAATGAATATTTTATTCAGTCTGTGGCAACCTTTTTAAAGAATGTAATCAGATGTAGAAAAACTATTATATTATGAAATTCTGGCAATGTAGATACAATTGTATATTAGGATGAATTCTTAATCAGTTGTTGCTGAATTTTATTTGACTTTTTAAAGATAATTGCATATTTATCTGTGTTAATACATGATTTTCTTAGACTTGTAAATATTATATGTTTGTTTGTATCTGCTTTTGAGATTTCCGCTGTAGAAATCGTATAAAGCTTATTGAATTGAATTGACTGCTTCATGTCACCTACTGAAATACAGTCATTAATTTTTCACTCTTTCCTTCCATGATTCACACAAGGGTATTGCTAGTTGGCCAGGTCTTTAGAAGCCCTCCTTCTTGTTTGCTCTCTCATTGCACTATGGCCATTGCAGCCATGAGTTACTGTTATTCCTACAGTGATACTTGGAATTTGTTGTGTGCGTACAGACAAACAGCTGTTTCTGCAGTCAGATTCACACAAGCATAAACCTGCAGTGCTGGGGTTCAAAAGAACCAGACTGAGCCTCCCCAGTAAGAACTAATCCTGGGGTGCTTCCTACCAACTAACGCATAGGAAAAGCACTGTCTGCTTACAAAACACATGCCACCAATGATCATTCAAGGTCACAGAGGACGTGCGTACGCAGAGACGTGAATGCTAATACTCTTAGGCTTTATCGCAGCACAGAAATTAACTAGAGGCGGGTGGAACACCGCATAGTTTTTATGTGATTCCATGGAATAACCGTAGAGTAATATTATGCGAGTTCTGCCCGCCCCAACAAATCACAGGACTCTGCAAATTGATTTTTGGATTGCCTAAGAAAGATGAAAAGATGTTAGAATGATTATGATTCTCATACTTCTCCCCCACTTACTGGATTTGACCTTTTTATTGGCCCTCACTAATATTAAGTAATTTAGAAAATCAAACATTTTCTAAAACCATGTATCTACACTATAGGGTTCCCCACCATAATGTTTGGCAGTAGTCAAGCTCCCTTAATATAAGGTTAAGCCCACCTTTAGTGTGAATATTAAACACCCAGATGTTGTACCAAACCCAATAATGAAGCATGCAATCGGTGGTGGGTGAGGGTTCTTTCACCCAAGATAGAAGGTAGACTTTATGACAATCTGAACAGCCACTTATAATTTTTAGGGCTGCTGAACTCTATTGGTGTGTTTCTGCATGTGATGGGAGGACATGTAGATTTTAACCAGTAAAATATCCTCTATCTTCCTTTAGGTGTTTATGGATAGTCAAGATAAACTTGCACATGAGGGACTCATATTCACTTCTATAACTTGGTGGTTGGCGATCTTTCACTTAGGGTATTATTGCAAGTTTAGTGGTCCTGTGGACTGCCGTATCAGTGGTGGCGGTCCGAGCATGAAGAACTCGGCAGTCCGACAGCTGTATTACCAGTTGGGCGGATCACCTTTGCGATGACCGCAGTTGAACTTTTGAGACTGCTGGCCGGTACAGGGGAGCAGCACTGATGTGCGGAATACCAGTTGCCTTCTCCACACTCTGACCGTGGCGGTCCGACCACCTACTTTAAGATGGTGGTGACAAAGGATTTGGAGGGCATACTCACCCCATTTTTGTTCTTCTAGGCAGATTCCAATATGAATCCCTTTCTTCAGGTACCCCCTTCACAACAGGATCTGCACCCCGAGGAATATGACCCCGTTTAAGACGATCTACAGGTGAGTCCTTTTCATATCATATACACATCGCCAGAACTGCCAACATATGGGCCAAACCCCGGCAATGGATAGATGGCATTTCTTCACATGTATCATGCATATGTGTGCATCCAACACATATGCAGTCGAAATGCACACACAAGCTATATTTGGAAGAAGTAATCACCATTGCCATAAGATGTCCTCAACCACACCGCCAACACCATGGTCAACTTGAACTACAGCCGTCTTTGGCCTGCCATCGCTGTGGGCTACTGGCGCTAAATGTGAATTACTAAAGGCAAATATGCATTTGTCTGTCAGAAATGTATCTTGCCTGATCCATATTCACATCTCAATATTTCTGCACATGTTTAAACATAGTGTTACATGTTTCTTTACATGCTTCCTCAAACTTGATTTTGCATAGCAATGTCATTGGATATTTCATCTTGGGGGCCCAAGTGCTGTGGCTACTAAACTCTCAGACTCTTTGTACCAGTATTTTAGTTTCCTGTTGATGCACCTGCATATATTGCCAGCATTTGACTAAAACGTTTGGTTACTTCCTGAAATTAATGGTTGCTTCAGAGGTACATTAATTTGTGTGTCATATACATATTTATGTATGAAAATTGATGAAATCTTGAATAAAAGACCAGGTCACTCATTACGATGTTGGGCAAAATCACTTCTACCCAACACCGCACCGGCCATGGGACCGAACGACACTAGGTCAGCAGTCCTGACCGCCTAATTTGGATGCAACCGAACACTGTTCAATCCCATTCCTACATTTTACTATGAGATCATGCATTCCGGCCATAAACCGGCCATAATGCATTCTCCCATAGTAAAATAAGAGGTGCGTTTCATCCATGCACCCCTTGGCAGGCACCTGCAGGTGCAGGATCAACAGTGGAGCACAATAGGTGCCCCCGCTGCCTCAAACCAGAGGCCGTGCACCCAAGGCGGCCCTGATGGAGGCTCCCAAAGACGCTTTCCTACATGGTTTATATGTCAGACAGACTGGCATGGAAACCATGTCGGAAGCCATCATCGTAATTTCAAGGGCGGAAAGACTCACCCTTGAGATTACTTGCCGCATTCAGACAGGCTCTCTGAGCCTTTTGGAGGCCAGCTGGAATGACTGGTCGGATTCCTTTCCCACTGTATTAAGCAAAATGAGGCGGTCAGAAAGGAATTCAGACCGGCACATTATGATGCGGTTCGGAAGGCTCCAACCGACGGTCGGAGCCTTCGGAACCGCATTGTAATCGCCCGCTAAGTGGCGCAAGCTACAGATTGAACAAAGTGGATATTAAGATTTAAGTTGTGAGAGCCCCAGGGTATGCCATGTGGCCGCACTGACTGAGGCGTGACCATCAGTCATCACCACCTGAGCACGCTTGGTTAAAAGAAGAACATCTAATCAGTGTCTTGCAAAGAAGGCTCACATGGTGTTCAAATATAGAGGTTACCTGCAATGATAAACTGTGTCGAAGGCCACTTTGGTATTGAGTAGATCATGGAGGAAAGAGTGCCCACCATCTATTGCAGTGCACTTAGTCTCAGAATGGTGTATTTGAACATCTTATTGGTGTAATCAATTTGGAAACCAAATTGATAATGAGATAGAAGCTGCACTTTGTTGCTAAAATCTATTAATTGTAAAACATCCATCTATCGATGAGTTTGGGCTATAGTTGGACAGAACATTTGGGTCAAGATTGTTTTTTTCAGAATGCAGGTTATTTGACCATATTTTAGCAGATTGGGAAACATTCACTGGCACTGTGTTGATCATGATGCACCACTCCACGGCATTTAAATGTGGTAGATTGTCATCTGCAAGATGAATAGACAGCAGTTTTCTGATGGGCTAGTAGTCCTCTCCTAAGTATTAAATGAGACCCTCAATCTCTACCTCATAATTAAGATGAAGTAGCCTAGGAGTGCCCATGTTCCATTAGAGCTGACGAGTTTTCAATTTCAAAGGTAATTTCCAGGTTTTTAAGCATTCACTAGGAACAGTGTCAAAATGGGTAACTGAGAGGGGATGATATTTATCAGATGCAGTAAAAGGGTGAGGCATGCATCTTAATCTTACTTGACTTCCCTTTGGAATTTGATTTGGTGGATCATGATATTATGCTTTGCACCCTCTTTACACATTTCACAGTAGTAGAACAGAGGTACATATCCTACCTAGATTACAGTTGTCAGATTTCCAGAATCTCTCACCCCTTCATATCTGTCTCTCAAGAATTACTGCTGGAGCCCATACTATTTAACCCATCTTTGGAATTAGATGGGAGTGTCTTAAATTCTGTTGGTCCATTATATAACCATTATGCAGACATACATACACATTCATATCACCAATATGCAGACATTATACACATATCTACTAAAAAATAAATGATGATTTGTCCACAGGCTACCACAAGAACTGCTTCTTCAAAATACAGAACTGCATTGTTTTACTGCACTTAAAACTAAATCAAACCAAAACTGAATCCTTCAAAATTAGGCATGGCCCAAACAGTGACAAGGCTAAGAACTGCCAGCCAAAACTCCAGGAAGCTGTCTTTATTATGAAATAATGCATAATGTCAAATAACATGACTTTACACAACGCAAATAACTCCGGTTTGGTGATAATGCCCATGCAATGGGTAAAAGACCTCAATAGAACCCAAAATATCTTACATAGGTTACCAGCTGTTTTCTAACAGAATATTTAAATTACATTGCCTATGCTCTAGTCATCTCAAAGTAGAAATATCAACTTTCCACACTAACAGGCTTCAATGCTATCCGAACAGCTTTGCTAAAGTCAGTCATAAATGATGAAGGCACTAAGATGTTTGACCACATCACCCCTGCTTTAATCAAGCTGAAACACCCTCTCCTATAAGCATGATGTAGATAAAGGTCAAAGTGTATACCTTTTAAAGCACTGATACTCAGAACACCTTGCTAGCTGAGGAAGAGGCACACAATAAACTGCCCCACAATTTCCTGTGCACACAGTTTTCATGACTTTGCTGCAAATATTGCTACCAGAAAGTGCCACTATTGGTTTGATTTTGCCAAATACTTATAAAAGCCCTTACTCACTTTCACAATAAAGTACTGTGATGTTAATCTACCTAAAGTGGGTGCATAAAAAACTTTTGTTTGAAACCATGATTCATAATCACTCCTGTAACAGATGGGTTTTGGAGATGACTATCGACAAAATGAGCTATGATCTTGGCCAACAGATACTGATTTATGCAAACCTCAATGTTCAGAGACATGCAGTGCACTAGCTGCTCTGTTGCCCTAGTGTGCCTTAAGAATTTATGATATTGCTTTCACTTTAGAATTTAGACTAATGCTTTTCAAAGGACCAATCAGGTTTGAAAGAACCAAGCACTTTTTTTGCAGTTGGGACTACCCATTAGTTTCTTCAGTAAAGCACCTGCTGGTAGATATTCGTAAAAGTGTGGTTTGAACTGTGAACAACAAGTTTTTGACATTAACCCCATCGCTGCCCCTGTGCCACGCTTTTTTTTTACTATTTGAGGTAGTTCGCGCTTAGGCCCCTGTAGCTTTTTGACCACTTAAGGTATCCATGCCAAATTTGCTTCCTTTTGTACCAAAATCATGGGGATTCTAAAGGTACCCAGGGTTTATCGATTCCCCTGGAGGGGACCCAGATTTTTTTGGGGGAAAAAAGGGCTCCAGATGAAAGTGCCTGTTTTTTCCCTACAAATGGTATAAAAAAAGGGGTTTTGGTGCTGAAATCACCACCTTCCCAGCTTTCAGGGACAAGCAGACTTTTGTCAGAAAACCAACAGTTTTTACATAGTGTGGCATTTTTCTGGGACATAGCCTATTTTTGCTATTTTTTGTGCTTTCAACCTCCTTCCAGTTAATGGTACAAACGGGTATGAAAGCAATAATGGATCCTAGAAAGCTATACATTTTAAAAGAGTAGACAAAATTATGAATTCAGCAAGGGGTCATTTCTGTAGATCCATCAAGTTTTTCGTATACAAACTAACAGTTAAAAATAAACAAAATTGAAAATAAGTTAAAAAACCAGCCATTTGTGCCAACGAATTCACTTTTAACTTCTACTAAGTATGACAGATGTTTGAAACCATTATAGCATTACATCCTTCTGGTGTGGGGATATATAGGACTTGTAGGTTCACCAAGAACTCGAGGAACCCAGAGCCAATAACTGAGCAGCATCTTGCAATGGTTTTTTATTATATACCGGGTATATAGCAATTATTTTTGGAAAATGTATACATGGAAAAATCTGTATGAAAGACACCTTTGTATTTCTGAAATGGGAATAAAATATTTTTAACAGTAGATATTTGCACATTTCCGAAATTGGGAGTACCCATACTAGCATGAGAATTATAGGTCATTTTTCAAAATGACTTCTTTTTTACACATTGTCTTTCATTTCGAAGGCAGAAATGCATCGAAAGTCAATAGGTAATAACAGTTGCTCTATAATTCTGTGTTACCCTAAATCTCCCGATAAAAATGGTACCTCACTTGTGTGGGTAGGCCTTGTGCCCACGACAGGAAATGGCTCAAAACACAATGTGGACACACCACATTTTCACAGTTAAAAATGACCTTTTTCTGCAAAGTGCCTAGCTGTTGTTTTTGAACCCTAGCTCTGCCGGCACCTAGTGAAACCTAGCAAACCTATACAAATCAAATCAAATCAAAGAGCTTTATTCGGTACATTATACATGACCATAAAAGCATTCTAATAACAGTAATAAAAATACATATTGTAATAATAATAGAAAAGGCCATCAATACTTATACTTCCTCAAAGTTATTTGCAAAAATACAGTCCCTTTTTTCAATTAATAATCAAAAGAATTCAATCTATTGAAAGTTCAATAAAATCAATTAAAATCATTAGTTATATAAAACTTCTCAAAAGTGCATAGAGTGCATTCAGTTCAAAATGACCACATACATTTGGGGTAAAGGGCATTGTAACTCCAACTTCAATCATCATAATGTTCATAAGTTTATGTCTCTAAATAGGAGTAAGTCTTTCTTCTCCAGATGGTCATTTGTATAAAATTCCTAGCAGCATTCATCATTTTATCATTCTCCAAACTACAAATAAGACTAAAAGCTTGTTTATAATGATAAAACGTATTAGCTAAAAAAAAGTGGTTTCAAAACAAGTTTACGAATGTCCCTATAAAAATTACAGAGTAATAGAAAATGGAGCATGGACTGGGGTGATTTTCCGTCACATGGGCAATTTGGTAATATATGATACCTTTTTCTGGACTTAGGGAATGCGACTAGATAATGTAGGGTACCAAGCCTTATTCTTGTTAAATAGAACCTATGTTGGGTAAGTCTTACTTTAATAAGGTAGGGTTGTATGCCCGTAAAAAGTGGGCGCTCATAGTAAGAAATTATACTTCGTTTCGGGCTCAATTCACCATCACTTACCAAATCCATTGCGGCAACAAACCTTATTTTCAACTCTTTTTTACTATACCCTTGTATAGACATTGTCTCGTTACACTGTAGAGTTAATTTGCAGCTTTTTAATAAAGTTTGAATATATTCAAGCCACTGTATTTTTCTACTATTGTCCAGAGCCAAATAATCCAGTATTATATCCTTAGTAAACCTTGTTTCTTCTTTCGTTCATATCCCATGCCATAGGGTAAGTCCGGCTGTTCTTATAAAATCACTAATGTAAGGGACAGACAATTCTCTGTGGACTAAGCAATTCGATGTAGAACTTGGGACTGCTAACAAATGTTTAAAAAACGTATACTCTTGTAGTTGGAGGGTGACGATATTATTCCTTCCCCATAGGGCTGCACCATAGCATGCAAACCTATTTTTTTTAAACTAAACACCCAGGAGAATCCAGGATGGGGTGACTTGACTGGCTCTCACCAGGTTCTGTTACCCAGAATCCCTTGCAAACCTAAATAATTGTCAAAAAAACAAATTTTCCTCACTTTTCTGTGGTGGAAAGTGTTGGAATCTGTGTGGATCCTCAAAATTGCACCCAACTTATTGAGGCAACATCAAAATTGCCTATCACAAAATGTTTTGGGCCCTTGCCTGGTGCGGGTACTTGGGCCTCCAACACGAGTGAGGTACCATTTTTATCAGGAGACCTGGGGGAATGCTGGGTGTTAGGAAATTTGTGTCAGCCCGGTGATGCCACAACTTTCCCACACAAAAATATGTGGAAAAAGTGACCTTTTCAGCTAAATTTGAGGTTTGCAGGGGATTCTGGTTAAGAAAACGTTGAGGGATCCAAGCAAGCCATACCTCCCTGGAATCCTCTGGGTGTCTAGTTTTCAGAAATGTGTGGGTTTGGTGGGTTTCCTAGCTGGCCGCCAAGCACGATGCCAAAAAAACCCAGGTGACACCCCTTGCAAAACCAGGTCGTTTTGTGATAGGCAATTTTGATGTCGCCTCAATACGTTTTGGGCCTTATTGAGGCAACATCAAAACTGCCTATCACAAAATGTTTTGGGCCCTTGCCTGTCGTGGGTACTTGGGCCACCCACACGAGTGAGGCATCATTTTTATAAGGAGACCCGGGGGAACGCTGGGTGGTAGGAAATTTGTGTCAGCCCAGTGATGCCACAACTTTCCCACACAAAAATGTGTGGAAAAAGTGATTTTTTCAGCTAAATTTGGGGTTTGCAGGGGATTCTGGATAAGAAAACGTTGGGGGATCCACGCAAGCCATACCTTCCTCAAATCCCCCAGGTGTCTGGTTTTCAGAAATGTGTGGGTTTGGTAGGTTTCCCTAGCTGGCTGCCAAGCAAAGGGCCAAAAACCCAGGTGACCCCCATGCAAAACCAGGTAATTTTGTGATAGGCAATTTTGATTTCGCCTCAATACGTTTTGGGCCCTTGCCTGTCACGGGTACTTGGGCCTCCCACACGAGTGAGGCACCATTTTAATCAGGAGACCCGGGGAACGCTGGGTGGTAGAAAATTTGTGTCAGCCCGCTGATGCCACAACTTTCCCACACAAAAATGTGTGGAAAAAGTGATTTTTTCAGCTAAATTTGAGGTTTGCAGGGGATTCTGGGTAAGAAAACATTGGGGATCCACACAAGCCATACCTCCCTGGAATCCCCCGGGTGTCTTGTTTTAATAAATGTGTGGGTTTGATAGGTTTCCATAGCTGGCCGCCGAGCACGGGGCCAAAAACCCAGGTGACCCCCCTTGCAAAACCAGGTCGTTTTGTGATAGACAATTTTGATATCGCCTCAATACTTTTTAGGCACTTGCCTGTCACGGGTACTTGGGCCTCCAACACGAGTGAGGCACCATTTTTATTGGGAGACCCGGGGGAACGCTGGGTAGTAGGACATTTGTGTCAGCCTGGTGATGCCACAACTTTCCCACACAAAAATGTGTGGAAAAAGTGATTTTTACAGCTAAAAATTAGGTTTGCAGGGGATTCTGGGTAAGAAAATGTTGGGGGATCCAAGCAAGCCATACCTCCCTGGAATCCCCTGGGCATTTAGTTTTCAGAAATGTGGCGGCTTGGTAGGTTTCCTTAGACGGCCGCCGAGCCCGGGGCCAAAAGCTCATGGGACCCCCCTTGCAAACCAGGTTGGTTTGTGATGGGTAATTTTGATGTTGCCTCACTAGGTTTTGGGCCCTTGCCTGTCGCGGGTCCTTGACCCACCCACGCAAGTGAGATACCATTTCTATTGGGATACTTGGAGAAAGTCAGTGGGGGGCTAGGAAATTTGTTGTTTCTTTCTGCAGCGTGAACATTTTGGCACAATAATGCAAGGAAAATGTGACAGACACATTATGAGTTTTGCAGGATATTGTGGGTAAGATAACTTGTTGGGATGCACAAGAGAGACATCACCATGTACTCCCATGGGTGTTTAGTTTGCAACAATATCTACAGTTGGTAGATTATTCTTAGATGGAATGTACACCTTGGCAGAGAGACAAAAAAGACAAAGATTACTGCACAGCCATCTATTCCTCAAGTACACACACATACTGGTTGGATGAGAAGACTCGAAAAGCATCCCAACAACCTGCTGAGTGGTCATCCTGCGGCTAGCCATAATCCTTAGTTATACATGTAACTTGACACATAAGTCAACAGTACCCAAAGTGTATAAAAAAGTAATAAACAAAGTGTGGATTTATAAAACTAATAGAAAAACTACAAGCATATAGCAGTAGCAAGGCAAAGTCTATCAATACAAAGCACACACAGACCTATATACTGTAAAACAATACCACTCACTTGCCAGAGGCAGCTAGACTCACCAGCACCTACTCTGCACAGACACAATAAGCACCAATATCCCACTGAAAAAGAAAACACAAAATAGATTACACAAAAAGCAACACAATACACATTGTGCACAAATACAAGGAAAATGGCACAGACAATCAAACAAAAGCTAAATAGGCTCCTAATATTACAAAATGTTCCCAAAAAACATATTCATGAAGGTCACATTTGTAGTAAACAATATCAAAAAACTTTTCCTTACCAAACACTTGCAACTAAACTGCAGCCCTACCAGTGCCGAAACCGCAAGCATAATTTACAACAAAGCTTTGCCCTAAAATGAAAAGGAGAAAACAAAATGTTATGATCACAAATAATGGCACACAGACCATCAGCCGAATACACAACATTTTCCCGGGGGCACATGGCCTTAAAAATACAAGGCCTATGGGGGCAGAAACAGACAGAATATTCACCTCCAAAAGGGGCCACTCCCCAAAACATTTTGCACCATAAACAATAAAATCCCTGGTGGTCTAGCAGCTTTTGCCCCCTTTTGGCCCTAAAAATATATGGCCTATCTGCCTCAAGGGGGGCAGAAAATGCCAAAACAGTCATCCCCAGAAGGGGGTGACCCTTGCCCAAGGGGCCACTCCCCAAAACATATGTATATACATATGTTTATACATACATAAAAAAAAATCCTGGTAGTCAAGAGGCTTCTACCCCCCTTGGGGGCAGATGGGCCTAAAAATAGAAAGCCAATCTGCCCCCAAGGGGGGCAGAAATAACCAAAACATTCATCCCCAAAAGGGGAGCAATACTTGCCCAAGGGATCCCCATAACTACTAAAAATGATGAATCCCTGGCATCTAGTGGGTTCCAACCCCCCGCGGCCAAAACATGGAGGTGAAAAAAAAGCACCCCCATGGGAATGACCCTTGCCCAAGGGGTACTTCCCAAAATGCACACAAATAAATTCCCTGGTGCCTAAGGGGTTTCTGCCTCCCCCGGGGAGCTGATTGGCCTAAAAACGGCCAAATTAGCCCCCAAGGAGGAGGCAAAACATGGATAAAAAAATATCACCCCCATGGGAGTGACACTTGCCCAAGGAGTCACTTCCCAAAATACGCAAATAAAAAGTCCCTGGTGCGTTTCTGCCCCCCGGGGGCAAATTGGCCTAAAAATGGCTGAATCATCCCACGCGGCGGCAAATAATGGATAAAAAAATATCACCCCATGGGAGCGACACTTGCCCAAGGGGTTGCTCCCAAAATGCGCTTCCCCCGTGGGCCAGTGCCAGGACGTAATGGTTATGTCCTCGGCACAGCTCCACCGTTGCCGAGGATGTAACCATTACGTCCTCGGCACTGAAGGGGTTAAGGTATTGACATGTAATCTATCTCGAGTAATAACCCATCCAGAAGCGGATCGTGGAGGGAGTGCTGCGGACGGTGAGGCGGGGCGGGGGAGGAGCAGGGTGACGGTAGTACACTACGGATTATGAGGAAACGCAGGTAAGTAAACAAATAAATAAATAAAACGAATTTTGTTGCGCGCGCTGCATCGCATTTGGCAATGCAGTGCGCGCAATGAAATTCGTTTTATTTATTTATTTTTTATTTACCTCTGTTCGGCCGTATTCTGTAGTTTACTACCCCCACCATGCTCCTCCCCGCCCCGCCCCCACCTCCCCGCAGCACTCCCTTCACAAGCCACTACTGCACCCATCCCATTTTCAAAAAGGCAGAGTAGTATGGGACATTCTGAATTTCAAATTAATCAGTGGCTGAGATTAATTCAAGCATCTTACCCATTCCCTTTTTCCGCAGTGAGATGCCCTAATTGGGACAAGTGTGGCCAAACATGAGTCCTATGTGATAGAAATCAAGCTCCACTTCACTGGTGGGGCCCAAATAGTCTAAAACCAGTGTTTCCATTCAGAGATGACCCGACATGGCAGTTGGGGCTGTTTCGTTTTTAATGGTATCAGAAAAGAGCTGAATTGCACATGAGCCATTTATATGCAAATCAGCTCTTTTCTGTCTGAGAAAGCATAGTGGGCAAACAAATAAAGGTTAGAATGTGGTCCAAGTAGTTACGATTAGTTTATATCGCTTCAAACATTCCACCCATCAGTTCTTTTCTCTTCTTAACACAGGTTGTCACAAGTGTTATGTTAAGCAGTTGGCATCTAGTCATTTATTCCTTTTAGGACCTTGTGGTGAACATTTTTCAGCCCACACTCAGCTTTGAGCTCTCAACCACGAATACCACTCGTTCAGACTGAAGAAATGTAATTAATATGAGTTTGTGACCGTTTTTTTAACTAGTTTACAGACAACCCTTCCCACAGATCAAGGCCTTTTGACAGTCTTGCTGTAGTATTATCTAATCTAATCTAATCTAATCTGATTTATTCTAATCCAATTTAATCTTTAGTGCCGTGCACTAGAACATTTAATGGATTTCCTTTTCTATTCTTTCTTTCATGTTTTTTGAATATGTATCCCCTTTTTTCATTTTTTTTTCACTATTTACTCTGTAATCGCAAACATGGAGCAATTAGTTTTGCTTGTATTCAATATTTGTTTTCTAAATCGTGCCAATAAAAGAGTTTAAGTAGTATACGCTGGATGTATTTCATATGTTTTATTGCCTTCTCAAAGATTATATCTTGTTATCTTGCTACTGTATTCTATTCGCCACATTTCAGCAGGTCACTCTTTCAACTTTTTGAGTTTAAGCCAAATCTATGTAAAACATGGTGGAATCGAGGCCTTACTATACATCAGTGTTTCCTCTTTTGGATATTCCATCCTATCTCATTACATCTATACAGCTTATAAGGTGTATATACCCAGTCCAATCTTAAAATAAAATAAATATTGTTGCTGAAATCTCCAAACATTTCATTGGTGTGTTATTTTTTTTCCCTACTACAAAGGCTCCTAATTTAAGTATATTGGCCTTTGAAGACTAATATTTTGTTACCTCCTTCTAAATTTGGTTTAATGAATCAATTGTTCTCTTTGAATTATTCCTGAGTAAAATATTTATAATCATCTTCAGTTTCTTTAATTAAGAATCAGGTACAATAATGAGCATTGAATTTATATGGTACTGCACTTTTTAAATAGCTTGTTTATTCAATGAGGGTTAATCTCAAAATTCTACTTACTTAATTAACCAGATTCACTTAATGAGTTTTAGCACATTTTTCTGTCTGTCAAAAAAGGAGAAAACAACTGTGTGACTTCTGAAATCTTACATTTCGTACCCCTGGAATGTGTTGCAAGTTAATGTTTTGAAACCTCTGTATTTTAATGCAAATGCGAAGACAAAACTAGTGAATAAATAGTGAGTTATGGTGCTTCATCAATAAGCGAAAGTACTGGACCAAGTTTTCATTATCATTCTGTCAAGTATACCTGCATAGCAATGAACATTTTATAATCATAATCAAGCATTAATGAAAAGTGTGATGGGAGTCTATCCTTGGAACATGTCCTTGATACTAATTTTCTCTATTGCAACTGATTCCAAGTTGTCACATAATGGAAGAATATGGGGTAGTTGGTTACTTTTCCACTATAGCCAATTTTGTTGACTAGACCGTAAAACCGGGCACTGTTTCCACCATGATAATACTGAAAGTGTGTTTGGTTCTAGTCCAGTTTCCTGTATCACGCTGTTACCAGCAGCATTTAGACTGATTCTGTGTATTTGAGATTCTCTCCTACAACACCATGCTAAGTCTATCAGGCTTCCAAAGACAGACAGTGGAACGTAAAGCATCCTGAATAAATACTTACGCTCTAATTTAGGAATTACGGATATTTGCGTAGGCACAATACAACTAAAATGTCTTTGTTTTAGAATCATGTGCTCCTTCTCCTTCAGGAAACACCTTTCACGCTATACCAGAATGAGTCTGGGTTGAGTGAACTGAGGCTTTTATCTTAAAGGGAACATATATATGCTGTCTGAATTGCTTGTTCCATAGGCCGTCTTCCATGATCAATAATTAACTACTCTGTGCTTCCTACAATAGATTGTCTACTTTTTTGGGAAGGATGAATATTTCAGATGTGAGCTTCCCTTCCTCTTTTCTAAGTCACCTATGATAGATCATACATCCTGGTTCTGCTTGAACTTGTGCCTATTTCTTTCTGTTTTCCAAGAGGCAATATTTGGGCTCTACAAGCTCTGCCAGCCTCTCCTACCTTAGCAGCTTCACCCAAGTCTTTTGAAAAGGATGCCACCTCTTTTCCAAAACGTATTTTAGTCACTAACTTTATTTTTAGTCTGCATATGCCTATCTTCGACCTGTAGATTTGATACGTTTGAAACCAACTTTTATTGAAGGAGTAGTTGTTTGTCTTCCTCCTATTTGCTACGTTTTTTTTCCATGTTTTCTTATGACCCAGAACCGATCGCTATCCTATGTGGACAGTATTGCCATATTATTTAATACTTCATTCGCAGTCTCTGTTTTGTCAAAGGATTTGTCTCTGATGACTTTTTTACTTGAAATTTTTCATCTCTTCTAAGAGAGATAGGTAGGGTCATGCCCATGTTTCTGTGAGATGACATTTCTTGGGCTTATTCCAGATGCGCTTTTACAGATTTCTCACTAAGATTTATGGGCCAGGTGTACAAATCGATTCTGCATGTCTTAACGGACCGAATCACTAATTTGGGCCGTTAAGAAATGCAAAACCGGCAATCAGCATGTGCTAATACGTGGAACGAGGTCGCAAATTGCAATTCACTACCTGTAGGAATCGCAGCTTGAAAATAGGTGAACTAGGGAATCTTAAATTGCAATTGCTATTAGCAAATCGTAATCGCATTTACAAAGGATTACCTATTTGTGAATGGGGAAAAAAGGGCCTGTTAAGAAATTAAATTACCACTGATCCTGACCAGGTGGTAACCATGTGGAAACTATAAAACAAGACCCTAAATGCATCTGGCTCTCTCACGATGGCAGCGTTATACATCTTGGCAAGGAGGATGAGGATTCTGGCAGTGAGGGACAGGAGAAAGCAGAGACATGAGAGGATATTCAGAATGAGGGTCACCCTATTTGACCTGACAGAAGAGGCAATCATAGACAGGCATAGACTGAATAGTCAGGTCGTACTTGACCTGATTGCCTATTTACATCCCGAGCTACAGGCACTGCGGAGCAACACCATACCTTCCATTTGTGTTACCTGCACCTCCTAGAGTCATAGAGCTACCAGTCAGTGAGAGCAGCGGCAGAGGTGGAGTGGGGTGGGGGGGTCAAAAAGTGCACTTTCTAGGTTCCTCCGCAAATTTCTTGACCTAATGGTAGGAAAGGTAAACCAGCATACATGTTTCCTGGAATACCCCAATCATTGTAGCAGACAAAACTCCAATTCTACTGGTTAGCACATTTTCCCAATGTAATTGATTGTGTTGATGTGGCATATATAGCCCTATGCCCCCCTGCAACCACAGAACACATCTATCAGAACAGGAAGAAAGCACATTTCCTGAATGTGAAAATGGTGTGTGATGCCTCCTATGTTATCACTGACCTTGTGGCCGGATATCCATGGAGCAGCCACGACTCCTTCATCTTCCGCCAGAGTGGTATTAACACCTGACTGGCACAAGATGGCTTCCTGCTAGGTAAGGTGACCAGAGAAGCAATGAAAACACTGGCAAAGAGTGTATGTGTCATGTGAGTTAATATATTCCCTCTCTTGCCCTTAGGTAACAGTACCTATGCATTGAGACCCTGGATCCTCACACCAAAACAGACCCCAAGAACACGAAGTGAGAGACGTTACAACAGTGCACACAGGGTGACACGCTCACTCATTGAGCGTATACTTGGCACCCTGAAGTCCTGTTTCCGCATGATACACAAGACAGGTGGAGCAGTCCTCTATAAGCCACACACATGCTGCAAGGTCATAGCAAGGATGGAACACATACAGCTGAGGGATGTGCACTGTGCACTGAGATTACACAAAACGACTTCTTAGGTGAGTGAAGACATGACACAGTAGAACTCAGTGGCCAACTTTTATTCAGGTGGCTACCACAACTGGATAAACATAATTCCACATAGTGCAAAAAAGTGTTAACATAGGAAAAAGGTAAAACAACAGGAACTTGGCCTAGAGTTATTTCTTGTGGCCTTTTGTGTGGTCGGTCTCCTCCGCTGTGCTGGTTTGGGTGGCAGATGCTGTGTCAGAACCTGATAGATGATGGCAGGTTCCTTTGCAGTCACACCCCTTATACTTGATCCCTTCTCACTCACAGATTGTGGGGGGTATGTGGGGCAGACACAGGTTGTGTGTCTGTATACTTTCCACAGCTGTGGTGACTTGCACCAAGCCACGAGCAACATCCTGGCAGCAGTGGGACATGTGTGATTATATGTTGACTGTACGTCTGGCCAGGCTTGAAGTGGCATTTGCAAGGCGGTTGATTGACTGTGTGAATGCGTCAATGCGCCCTATGAATTGTCTGTCTCATATATGGTATGGCCTGTGCTCACGCTCCATTGACATCTACCATCGCTCCTGCCCCTTCTCAACTGCCTTGGTCAGGCGCTGCAGCTCTCCGATGACCCCACCAATTTCTCTGTTCTGCAGGCGCTGCGTACGCACGATGGATCACTTAAGGCCACCAGAAGGAAGGTGTTCCCGCAGCTCCAGCCATGGTGTCCATGTGCCTCCTCACAGGCCTGGTCGCTGTCGTGCTAGGGTCTACCACTGTGGATTGTTCACACTCACTATCTGTAAAGTGGGGCAGTGGGGTGGTGGTGGCTCTCCTGAGGGTTGGTGTTGAAGTGCAGGTAGCAGTGATGTTGGTGTGTTGGGGTCTGGCTGGAGAGCAGCCTCTGCATCCCATCAGTTGTCCAAGGTGCAGTCACATCCGGGCTGTGGGAGATATTTGCACATAATTTAAATAAATGGGATACACTTTTAGCACCTAAATGTTGTGTCTCTGCTGCATGCGTACATGACATGTAGGTGATGTGAACAGGATTTTGGTCTGATCATCAGCACTCAGTACTACACACTGATGGAGTGCACTACAACTCCCATGATGCTTGCTTTACTGATTTATTTCCTGGTCAAAAGCTGCTGTGTGTTATTAGGGCCTTGGCCCCCACAAGCCCTGAGTTCAAGCGCTTACATGATTTGCTAGGTTTACTCAAAAGGAGTGTGGGACTGCAGGTTAGGAAATCGTACTTCAGATGAGTAACTGATCTCGCCCATTGAAGAGCTCTAGGCTAGATGTACAAATATCTGGATATCCGGTCACAAAATACTGGTTGCAAAATACAACCAATATTTTTGTGACCAGTAAAAAGAGGCAACGCTATCATTGGGGCAGCAGGTGCAGTGCACTGGGGCTCAGAGCCCTAAGGGGCCAATTTACCGCCGATAATTGCTGTAGTTTACCACCCTAAAAACAGTCAAATGGGCCTTTTTTCTTACTTGCACCAGGGCCCATGGGATCCTTGCCACGATACTGCCAATTGCTACAAACGTTTTTTTAGATTCACAAAGGGAAAGGTGTCCACTTTTACAAATGCATTCCACCCCTCCTACAGGTGTTGGTAAAAAATCAATGCTATGCACCAGGTTTCATTCAAAAATCATTGATGCAGATAATAGCGATTTGATATTTGACAGAGATGCCTACAACTCTTCCCTGCCCTTCTTGATACCAAATTGGTATCCATTTGTAATCTCCTTTACAAGCCGAAAAAACTTTTCTGACTCCTATAATGGGATTAGTACATAGAAAATGCAGTTTAACGATGATTGCAAATGCCGAATTAGAGCATTTGCAACCTTTTAATTGCTTAAGGCCTCATTTATGAGTTTTGTTGAAGGGCAGCGCCCCAGGCCTTCCTGCTGTGCTGCCCTGCGGCAAAAGAAAAGGGCACAAATGTACTGTATCTATTAGATACAGCACATTCCTGTCCTTTTCCCCTGCCCTGGCGCACAGTGTGCTGCCATGCGCTAACGCAGGCATGATGGTGTAAGGGTGCCTGCATTGCGGGGATGATTGTTTTTGTGCAGGAAGGGAAACCTTCCTGCACAAAAACAATCACAAGAGGCTTTTTCCTCTTTCTATGTGTGCTGCAGAATGCAGCACACATCGAAAAAGGAAAAACAAGGAGAAATAAAGATATTTCTCCTTGTTGTGCCTTCCTTACGCCTCCCCTGGGAAGCCATAAGTTTTTGCCGCTGACTCAGAGTTACAATTTCTCGTAAATCTGGGGCAGTGTCAAAAAGCCATATATGTTGCTGGGAATGCCCCCAGCAACACCCATTGCACCCCCTTTTACCGCAGAAAACTGCTTTAAAAGGAGCAATATTTACAAGACAGCATTAAGCCAAGTGTAAATAGCATCACAAAAAGTGATTCGCGAGTGGCGAAAGGGGCTTGTAAATAAGCCCCTTATATGTCTGGCCCTATAGGTTGAAGATGCTTCTTTCAGAGAGGCATTGTCCAACGTTGTACACTTTTGATGGGTCACTCTAGCTCACCGTACTGATTTTGCTGTTCCTTGTGCCCAGCAACACGTTTGCCATTACCCTGACTTGGCCCTTGCAAATTCAGTGGTTTTTCTTACCTGTTTGTTTATGGGTATCAATAAATGCAGGGAAGATTAGTTTGTGGGACATCTTTTTGAATGAGACGTTAGTCTAATTGTGAACTGCACAATCTGTTTTCAGCTAATTTCAACTGTTTTCCCATTTCCATATACCTTTAGTATTTGACCCTGGTTTTAACTACTAAGGAACTCTTCTTCACACTAATAGTCACGTTTACAGAGCCACTCACCTGCACTGCAGCATTTCACTTTCTTGTTGGTGTTATGTATTTGTGTCTGTTTTAGTCTTACATTGCATATCAGAGGTATTTTTAGTAATCATCTTGCCTTCTCTTTGCAGTTGTGGCTGTTCTTTTTTCTACCTTTCAGCTTCTCAGACTGCACTACAACCTTCGCCCAGGGGCTTCAACCTCTCACGTTCGTCCTTGATGCCTTGCCCAGCACTCCAGGTCTGTCTTGCATGCCTTGTTTCCCCCACTGCTTAAACTGTGCTGTGCTAGAGCCCTCTTCCTCCTCTTCCTCTACCCTCAAAGGGATGCTGCAAAATTTCCATGCCTCAGAGAGTTGAAGACATGCATCAGAGGAACACAAATTGCCAGCCTCTTACTTTCATGATCTGACCTCTAACCCAAGCTGGGGATCACAGAGATCCATTCAATATGAGGCTTGTTTTAATCTCAGACAACAATTTGCCCCTTTGTGAAAATCTAGAGAGGCCTTTATAAGGGGTAGATCAAGTCAAGGTCCTCTGGTTTGCCTACAGGGGATCTGAAAGACATTGCTTGGTAGGATGGAGAGGGTCTGACATTCAGTCACAGGGTTCTCACCGCTCCATTCAGCACATTTTAAAATAAATACACACAGAGAAGTTCAAAGGGGTTGATCAGTAGAGGGCATTGAGGGTCAGGACTACCCTGCATTTTGTATTGTGCAAAAAACATGCATGTTTCCATTTCTGTCATTTGTTGAAGAATCCAGTGTGAAAGTAAATCAGCAATAATTTCAGTCACACGCTTGCCCACCCCATGGGCTCTTAAAGAGGGTTGGTTAAGATGGGGAAGCAGCTTAGATACGAATGAGATGCAATGTCATACAATGACCACCCCATGGTTGGTTTGGCTTTGAAAACATGATCCAGACGTTGTGATGTAGTTAGACCTACCACATCAATTAAAGAATGAAAATGATGCTTTATTCGTGTGACAGAACCAGAATTATGCAATTAAATATATGATTTAGTGCAGGAATGTCCCAAGTAGGTCCAGATGACAAGACTCATATAAGCCATATTTCCAGGATATCCACATAAAATATACATGCACACAATTCATCGGAATTAAACTCAATAAGATTGTGAGCGCAAATAACTATATTTGACCGAATTGTCACTCTAGCAATCCAGCCAGACAGACCCTCCCCCAACCTCAGTGGGCATGAGCCAGGCACCTTATGTACTCCTTCAATAAATTTGCTATGTCTCTCACTTTAGCAAAGCCCTAAACGCCTTTTCTAGCCTTACCTCTCGTCTAAGGAACCCAATGCCTGACTAGAACCTGAAGCAGCCCTGTAACATGTTTGAACCAGCCCCACAATGCAGGAGAAGAATGGGGCCATGGAGGCATGGATGTGCATGGCAGTCCACCCCTCTCTGACAGCTGCCTCCAGGGGATTAATGATCAATAGTGCAGCAGGCGCAGTGGTACCAGTGTCAAAAGGGGCCCAGTTCATGCTAGGTTGTGGCTATTTTATTATTTCCAACTCAGGCTCGGGGGTGGGGGAGAGATTTTTTCTTGCATCAGAGCTCATGGAGCAATTGCTACAGCTGGAAGCGTCATAGCTTGCAGCCTACCTGAGAAATACAGGGAACGTAAATGGCAAATCCGGCCCTGGAGGAACCCTCACCCCAGACCTTCAGCCCTAAGATGCTCACCACGTCTTCTGCAAAGTTTTCAAGACTTAGCTTATAGCTCAGTTAAACCTGTTTTATATATTTTTCTTCCCAACCATTTCTAGCTTAATTCCATGGAAACATCTTATTGTTGTTCAATGCACTTTAGTAAATGCACAGATCAGTGAAATAATATATTTTTCTGTAATACCAACTTTCCAATAAATGCTTACTATAATTACCTGGAAATTCCTGGCACAGACCATGAATAGATCAATGTCATCGTAATGATAGCAGGTCTGTTGCAATAAGTGGTGGAGTGAGGTGGTTTAATGCACCGCCTGTATTGAATTCTGAATGGTTAATTATTCCTGTGGTCTGAAGAGCCCCTTTTAACAGTTTTATCTGTTGTTCTTAAGAAGTCATGAGTTCCCACCTGCTTCTGGGTAGCTATTGAACCTGGTATAAAGTGCAGCCAGGTGCACTTTCTCACGTTTTGAGTGATAAAATACAGTGCACAAATAACAGGTTTTGCGAAAGCGAAACACATTTGTAACAAGGTGTTTTTTTCAAAGCTGGGACCGTATAGCTGTACAAATGCGATTCGCATTTATTTTTCCATTTCTGCTTTCAACTGACGCGGTATATTTCAGTCTTCCTTCAGCATTATCTGTGCCGCAATTAAGTGTAAGTGGCGATTGGCAGGTCTAACTGGCAGACACGGATTATTTGTTTGGACGATGCATTCACAAAATCAATATGAATCCATTTGGGAAAGTGGAGTAATTTAAAGAAATATGCCCTATGCTCATCTCGGGCCTGCCCATTGACTGAAAACTCAGTGTGAAATAGCAATTGAAGAAGCAGGCTTCCTTTAAACCTCTGCATTTAATAGCCTATCAGACAAAAACACATGATTGTGCAGTTATTATCAAACAAATGTTTTCCTCTGCTCTTCTGGTGCTCACATTCAAAAACAATCTGACCTTTGGCAACTTTGAAATGTCCCTTTTTCCTGTTGCTTGGGCTTTCACCATTTCAAATTGGAGGTGCGAAAGCATTAACTTTGATTCCATGATAAACTCTTTGTACTTCATGCTGACTTTTTCCATCTTCCTCTTCCCCATCCTTAACTGTGAGGAGACGCTGCATTCCTGCAGACACTATTTAAAGCAATAGCAAAATGATACATTCAATCTTCCTCCCATGTTGCCCTATATAATGCAGACCGGCTGCCAACTCACAGCCTCTTCACTCATGTATTACGATCTGATAAAGAACCACTGTCACATAGGCAGGTGGAAACCCTTGCCCGGTATAGTTTTTCCAGCTCAGGGGTGAAAGCTCTACACTGCGGAATTCCAATAAAATCCTCCCCAGAACACGGGAGGTGGCCAAAGATGATGTGGTTCCTTCTATGGGAGAGGGTATGTGCAACTGCTTGGGAGAGACGGTGGTCCAATGACCTTTCCCTTTCCCCCTATATGATAACATGGCGAAAATGATTCTAAGATTGACAAGTGTTGTAAGAGCACAGTACCCTTTGTAGATCCTGTTTTCTGTCTGCCTGGAACACTTTAATTCACTTCATATCCTCTTCTGGCAGTGGCCTGTTAATTTCGGCAGGCTGAAGATAAGAGGGAATCTTTTGGCTCCCCTGACAGTCTTCCCTGATTCCCTGTCAGGTTTTGTGGGTGGCGACAGATTTCTTTGTCATTGCGCCAGCCTGTCGGCTTGACGTTGGGGACTCTTTCATATGGTGAATAAGAACGTAGGAGGTTGTCCCCATTCTTCTCCATTTGCCATGCGTGGTGGCCATGTTGGAGGGGGTGAAATGCACTGGCCATCACTTTAATGCAAACAGGATGTGCATTATTGGTCACGGCAAGTTGGTGCCAACTGACAGAGGAGGTGACACAGACTGGATTGTGGATCCCGGTAAGAGCTCGCCTTTGCCATGCTCTAACTATTGCGCTTTCTTTCTTTGAGACTATTCTTCTTGGCCCTATGAGGGTGAGCAGTCAGCAAAGTGAGCGTGAAAGGCTTCTCCTGACAGACACGCTAGGACTAAATGTCAGGGGGCTTGCGGACTATTGAATGTCAGTAATAATGCATTAATACTGAGATCTTCCCCGATTTGATGGCTCAACAGGACACTACGACACAAGACTTATTGGAATACCCTGTTTGATGTCTTTTGTGCTGCTCATCTCATCAAACTGAGAAAGATACGGATTTGTTGATTTTCCTCAGATACCAGAGCATGATGGCATTAGTAAATGAAGGTTGCCATGGGCCCTTATGCAAACAAAGTAACTGGGCCCCCTCTCTGGTGTTATATATTAGTCTATCAGCAGTCCCAGCACTCCTCAGCCACCTTTGAGGGCGTCATAATCTGCCATATCAAAACTCACAGCCATTCTCACAAACACACTATTGTATTTACACTCCCTGCCCTGCAACGTCAAAACCAAAGTCACCAGTTTTGGCTCATGTAAAGTGCATGTACATGAAGACATAACATGCAAAGAGCGCACAATCTCACTTCTACGCTCACATAGGCACACCCCTCACTCTACACTCACACAGGAGTATGCCTCACTACACTCACACATGCACATCCCTATCAATGCACTCACAAATTACCGTGGCTATCGTGCTCTAACACAAGCACACATTTCACACAGAGGTAAAACGATCACTGGGAAAGAGCAGAGTTTGTTTAGACGTGGCATAGGAGGCACAGTGTGAATATTGGGTGTATCGGTCCACTAGTGTAACTGAAAGCTCTGGAAGCAAGCTGTACTGAAGACTGAATGTTCAATGAGGGTTCACTAATCTCCCATCAGCCAGCACTGTAGACTATGTGAGTCTGAAATTTGTGGATTTTTATAGGGAAGAGTCTTTTCATCAGAAAATGTCCAACCTACATTCTAAATAAGCATTTACAATGCAATATGTCTCGCAATGACATTGTTTTGAGCTCTTGGCATTGAAAATGTTATTGTTTTTTTTTTCTTCCCTTCATCAAGCATTAATCAAGTAATGGCATTGTAAATGACAATGTCTTTTACCCCCTGTTGACCCCCGCAAAGCTCATCAGCATGTGCCCGTCATCGCTGAGAAGTGTGAGGAACCCACCATGGAGGTAATGCAAGAAGGACACACTGGTGAGCACAGTGATAGCATACATGAGCATCAATTGGCTTGCAGTAGTGGCACCATAAGAAGCTAATACTTCTAGCAGATTTAGAAGCTGCCTCAAGGGTACTATGAGAAGCTGGCACTTGGTCCAATGGGGCCCCACGTGAAGCTGGAACAAGGGGTCAGGATAAAATGGGGGATTCTGTGGGCAGCGTGAAGAGTCTTTTGAGGGTAGTTTGAAAAATTGGAATTGGGGCGGCAGCTGTGGAGAGGAGCTTCCTCTTCATAGGACATTATGAGTAGATGGAACTTGTGTGCAGTGAGGGGGGCAGGCCTCTTGTGGTAAATGCAGTGTATGTGTCGAGTGTAGATGATACGATAGGGTTTCCGACTGTACTGCAAGGGCGGGGGGTTTAGGGTGTGAAAATGGCACTGGAAGGATAGTCTCTATATGATATAATAATGAAATGGACTGGATATCATAAGTATGAGAGGTGGGGGGAAACATTAAAGGCTGGACATTTGGATTTTATGCAAATTACCCTGTGATAAGTTGAATACTGGGTTCTACAAAGCTGGGCAACAGAGCTATACATAGCATTGATTCCTAAAGGACACGGGTTTCGAGATCGGGATAAGGGTGGCATAAGTTGTAACAGAGCAACACACAGGTTGGATACATGCAGTTCAGTTCAGTTCATAAACTTATTCGACAGTTAAAAAAACGTCATAAAAGTACACGGATAAAAACATACATGTGACATTACGCAGGGGGAATACATATCATCATGGATTGATTTCTGGCCATACAGAAGTCAGCAGTAAAAAGAGAACCAGAGAAAATAGCTAAAAAACCATACTTTTTCTTGCAGCAACAGATTTCAAAATAAAAGTTGCTGTATAAAAACACAAATCCGGGCTAGCAACAGAAAATAACAATTTCATGGCATTTGAAGTAGAAGACACGGAATGTTTTTTAAATAACGGTTTTAAGTAAACAATACGTAGGGCTTTATAAAGGGGGCAGATTAACATAAAATGAAGGGTACTTTGTTTGGTTAATTCATCACATGGACAGGCGGAGGTTGTATAGTGTTTCATTTTTGGAAAGGCCACAAGAATGTGGACAATGCCAAGTCTAAGTCTGGATAGGACGAATTGGTGAGATTGCCTGTAGATTATTTGGAGATAGATAGGCAGACCAGGACCCTCGTTTGCATTAGAGGAATAGAAAGCATGAGTTGAGTAATTACTTGTGTCTGCTTTCCGTTTATCGGATTTTACCCTCATAAATTCCTCTTTCACTTCCTTTTTAGATAAAGTGGTTACAATCTCGGGATCTTTACGTACATCCAAATCAAAGAGATCTCTAAAGGTAGTGATCACATACTTTATCCATGGTATATTCTTAAAATTATCCAAAGACAGACAATCTTTGATAATACTCTTTGTGAAACTTGTTTCGTCCTTCAGCCAAATAGACCTCCATACCAGGAGAGGTCTCAATTCGATTAGGTCGGCTATATGGTCCAACCTTAGTTCCTCGTGGACCAGGTAGTTGGATGCCGATGAGGGTAAACAAAGTAGCCGTTTCAAAAATAAATTTTCCAAGATTTGTAAGTCTTTGTTACACCCGTACCCCCATACCCCTGAACCATAAAGTGCTATTGATGAACATCTGTGTCTATAAATATTTAACATTGCTGGAATCCGTCGGCTGCCCAGTTTGTTGGCAAATCGGAAGACACCTAGTGTAGCCTTCCCCAACCTGGCTTTTATGTTAATGTGTTCAGGTGTCCATGAACCCCGACTGTTAAAAGTAATGCCCAGATAACAGAAGTTATCTACAACCTCAATTCTGTTATCTTTAAAATAGAAAGACTTGGGGTGGTTCACCTTTTTGCCACAGACCATGATGAATGTTTTAGAATTGTTAATTTTGAGTTTCTTGCCCTGGATAAAATCATAAAAACAGTTCATTAGCCGCTGTAGGCCGATTGGGGTTCTAGATAATAAAACGGTGTCGTCCGCATATAACAACACTGGGATTGGTAGGCCACCTGCTTGAGGTGCATCTGCTTGGACCTGTTTTAATTCTTGTTCCATAGAATTAATAAAAAGGGAGAAAAGCAAGGGGGCCAATACACATCCCTGCCTAATACCTGATTTTACCACAATCTTTCTTGTACACTCTCCTGCTGGTCCATATCGTATCTGAGTGGTGAGGTTGGAATATAACCTAGCTAAAAAATGGATAATGGCTGAGGGAGCTCCCATCTCGAGAAGGGTTGTCCACAACAGGGAATGGTTCACCAGGTCGAAGGCACTAGAAAGGTCCGCAAAGCAAAGAAATAGGGAGCCCGATTTGACCTTAGTATATTTACCTATTAAAAGGTTGAGGTTAATGCACTGGTCAATGGTCCCCAAACCCTTTCTAAAGCCATATTGTGATTGTGCCAGGATATTGTTAGAGGTCGCCCACTCCTCCAGGCGTAATAGTAGTACGCGGCTCATGATTTTAAGGGAGGAGTCTAAAAGGGAGATGGGGCGATAGTTTTTGGCCTCCCCTCTATCTCCCTTCTTATGAATCGGAATAATAACGGATTCACTCCAGGTTGCCGGGGTGGAGAGATCAATGGCAGCATTAAAGACCTGGGTCAATAGGGGGCTCCAAAGGGCCAGATCATGTTTGTAAAGATCAATCGGGACCCCGTCAGGTCCCGGGGCTTTACCTCCTTTACTAGAATTAATTGCCGTGACTACTTCCCGGATGGTAATTCCCAAAGTCTGCGGGGAGGTCAGCTGGGGATTCATACAGATTTTATCATAGGACTCCTCCGGGGGGTCAAATATTCCTGAAAAAAATCGGACCCAGCTATCTTCGCTTACTAATGCGGTAAGTACTGGGAAATCTTCTTTCTGGAGGAATGGGGCATTAATCGTACTCCAGAACAATTTACAATCCCGGAGAGCTGCTGCACAATCCAGATTGTCCCAGGCTTGTTCCCGGAGTTCGTTTTTCCTGCGTTTAAGTTCGATGTTATAATTGGACCGCAGGGTTTTAATCACTTCCCTGTCTCTTGGAAGATTGGATAGTGCTTGCTTAAGGGTTTTTAGCGCTGTTGTACAGGCTTGGTCGAACCAGCCAACCTTATCCCGTCTAGAATTCCTCTTATTGTTAGTAAAAATTCTGTTAATAATAGTGCCAAGATCCTCAAAATCTGCTATAATACCCTTAGGGGGGGCATTGACTTCCAGACAGCGAAATATCTGCCTGGAACCACCAACCACAACTGCACTATGTAGATTATCAGATTTTTCTGTGCACCACTTTATCCGGGTTCCATTAGGCCTAATTGGGGCAATATTGTCGACAACCCTGCCTGTAGGTGTAATTCTGGGGCCCCAGATAAGAATAGACATAGTTAGGGCATTATGATCACTCAGACAATAGTCCTTAATAATTGGCACTGTGCAGAATGGCATCAAAAGGGTTGAAATCAACACATGGTCGATAACCGACTCAGTATCCCTCCCTTTGAACGTGGGAACAATGTTGCCCTCTTTATCAAGAGCTGGTTGATGAATAACTAAATCAAATTTTAACAGAAGACCATTAAGGGAAGTCCCATATGGGGTGTGTAGAAAATGTGCTAGATACTCCCCCGAATCCCCATCAAACCCACAAACTGAGGTTTGAGAGTGCGGGCACGTTCTGATATTGAAATCTCCTCCCCAAATGATGTCATAAAATGTGTGGGGATTATTACAGATTTTATTTAGGGAGGCTTCCAGTTCGTCCACAACCAGGGTGCTGGTCGGATCAAATGTATTGTTGTAATGATTAATCAGTAAAGTGTTCCTACCCTTTTTGGATTGTAATTCCAGGATTTGTGAATGCGTGCCAACAGTAGAATATGAGCCTACAGTTATCGGGAGATCAACTGATATGAGGACAAGCAGACCCCCTTTAGCCCTCCCCATAGCAGATTCCTTGGCAACACAGTTATAGGAAACAAAACCATCAAAATGAATGTCTGAAGTGGACCATGTTTCCTGTAAACATAGAATATCAAACCCGAGGATAAGTTCCCTCCACCCTAGAGCCGAAGCTCTCTGTCGCCAGCCAGCTATATTCCAGCTCATCATAGAGTACCCTTGATCCCTTGGGGTTGATATCTCTTCCAAGGGAGTAATCATTGTACATCCCCTATCAGCAATAGCCTCAACGGGTGGTAAAAGGTGGACTTCAGTTGGTTTTTCAAGAGTTAAGGGGGTCAGATCAAGTAGATCAGAAGTTATTTTGCCAACCGTTACTGGTAAGATATAATACTCCACAGTAGCCCCGCTATCGACAGGATTAGTGGTGAGGGCACTGGGTAGTCAGTCGACTCCCTCCAGCCCATCTAGACAACTATATCGATTATAATCCCAGAAGGTGTTCTGCGGGGGTTGAAATGGAGGCAATCTGGGGTATCTTGGGCGAAAAGACCTTCCCCTACGTTCAACCCTATTCCATTTATCGCTTTCATCATAATACATGGGGTTAATGGGTGGGGGGAAAAAAAAGGAGACAGGGAGAGTCTGGATGGTGGAATCTAATGACCTATTAACACCCGCACATATATAAGACACAGTACGTGGGTCTCTAAAGCTGACAGTGATACAGTCTCCCTTAATGGATTTAGGGGTTTTACCAATCCATGGTACCCTCCTCACCATGATAACTTCATTGTGCAGATGTACCGGTAAGGGACGGTTCCAATTAAGCCATTTTATGACTTGATTTTTAAGGGAGTTAAAGGTTTCGGTTTCACCCCTGGCTAATGGAGGTGCTCCTGCCAGAATTACCATAAACCGGTTGGCCTCCGGAGGTAGGTCAGGCCGTCTAATACTTGGAGTGTTAAGGTCTTCATGTGGGGGCCCTTGGGTATCAATAGACAAAAGTGCGGGTGGAATACGCGAACCTGTGGGGGGGGCTTGGACATTCTGTGAGGTAACTTGGCTAACAGGGCTAGGGACTTGGGGAACATGTTGGGTGCTTGTAGACATTGAAACGGGAATTTTGGGCACAGTAGTGGGAGGGATAATTTGGGGGGCAGGCATGCTAGGAGGGAGACCAGAACTAGTAGGCTTGGGGGAGTTAGCTAAAAGTATAGCGGTTGATTTCTCTATATTAGACATTCTAAAATCAAGCCTATCTAGTTTGGCCTCTAAAGGAAAAATAATAGATTTTAGTAGGGTTGCAATTTTATCCATGGAGATATCGTTACTAGGTAGACTCCCTCCACCTTCAGAATTCAACAATGCAGATACTCCGTCTATTCTAGATATTTTAGATACCCTCCCATGATTTTTACCTTTATTGTAATACAGTCTCTTCCGTTTCTTGATAGCCCCTTCTCTTCCCCCCTGGGTTGTAAGAGGGGGAGAGTTTCCATCATTTACAGGGGTAAGGGAAACATTTGCACAATCGGAGACATGGCTAGAATCAGCAATAACTATGGAGGGATTAGATGTAACGACAGAGTCTATACTATGCTGGGCAGAATCGGGAAGTAGAAGATGAGCATCCACCACAGGCAAGCAGTCAGTAGATCTTTCAGGAGTTTTGGCATTAGCAAAAGGGCCCATACTGGAGCGTTTAAGAGACATTAGTTCCTTGGACAATCGTTTCTCCAGTGTAACAATTTCTTTGTCAATAATATTGTTAGCCCTAATAAGAAACTTCTCCATACCTCCTGCGGCAGATTGTGATCCTCCAGCCAACAGGGATTGGTTTCGCGTGATACACAGGAAATCAGGCAGCAGGAGGATTTAAGGGGGGTAGCCCGGTCCGGTCACTACCGGTCACGAACGGGCACAAACGGGCCCTGCTCTTGGCCCGGTCTTCGCCCGCTTCTTCGTCCGCGCGCGTCCCGCGTACGCGTTCCAGGCGTGGTTGAAATAGAGGAGGAGAGAAGGGGGCGGGAAGAGGACCCAGGTGCGCGCGGTGGACGGCGCTAGCACTTCTGGACCTCGCAGTCCCGCTCCCACGTCAGATAGTAGTCCAAGCTCTCCCCCTGCCGAGGTGACCGAGCCGATGTGCTCCCAGGTCTCGGGGTATACTAAGGAAGGTGCTCCACAGCAGTACGAGCCCCCAATGCGTCCACGAGTGAGCAGCAATTCACACCCAGTGCGAGCGGCACCCGCGGTTGGATACATGCATATTCCATGGTCAGAATCCGACTGTGACAGAAAATAGATCCAGGCATCAAAAATAAAAGAGGCCCCATCTGCGAATCACATATCTAAAACCGAGACCCACGTTTGCAAATTGTGGCGGTTTTGAACTTACGGTGTAGGTGTTCTTCAAAGTACAGGAGGCTTCGTGCATTTGTGCTTGCTGCGGGCAATGTTTGTGGTAATCTCAGGGAAATCAGCACGAAAAACGGCCCACCAAACCATAAAACAGGCCGACAAACAGCCAGAAACCAGCCTATGCACACCAACTTGTCACACCAACCCTTTTGACACCTCCAGATTGCCCTTTCCATGATTGCACCACTGGGTAAGTTCTGGTTGTGCATTATGGAGTATTCAGTGGGATGATGTGTGTACTCGTGCATGAGTGTTCATGTGTGTACTACTGCATGGGTGTTCATGTGTGTACTATTGAATGGGTGTTCGGGTTCCACAGATTGCTACAGGGACTAGGGCAGTGGGTTCAATAACAGGCCGTGGCACTACGGTGCTGGGGCACTCTTTGTAAGTGTTTTCCTTGCTTCTGGATCATCCGCCCGTGACCCCACACAGGAGTTCACTTGAAGGGGAGGGGTAGAGAGAGCTCCTGCAGGTGTGGAGGGGGAGGCATGGTCCCAGAGACAGCTCTACGCTGCTGCCGCCATTGTGATCAGCCGAGGAACAGGGCTGGGAACGGCCCAGGGAGACGAAAACCCCAGCACAGATGAACAAAGACAGAGGTGGGGTCCCAAAGGAGATGTGAGCACCCCCGGACAGAGAGCTGTGCGCAGCGACTAGAGCAGCCAGATTTCCCCATGGATAACCATACACCCCAGGGTTTACTTACTATGGGCAGGCAAGCAGCCTCAGCAGCAGATCAGTGAGCGGCCAGAGCGCCCCTTCGAGATCTATGGGCAGCCCAGGAGCTCGACAGGCGAGACCAGCGAGCAAACAAGTTCCTGCAAAGGGGGGGTCTATGAACTCTCAGGACACCTCCACAGGCCTGTGATTAACCAAAAGTAGTGCTTCGGATCGGGGAGAAATCAAGAACTGACCCGCAAGAACTCAAGGGAAACCAGGCCTCCCCGAGGGAGATCTCTGAGCAGCTAACAGACTGGAAGTACACAGGGAACTTGAACACTGGCCCCTGAGGGTACCTGTGCGCAGAAGACCACCCGGAGGAGCGCAACCAGAAGCCACGGAACATCGGGGTAGATCAGCGAGCAGCCAGGGCACTCAAGCAAAATCTGTGGTCACTCGAGGCAATCCCGAGAAAGGCGCCCCTAGAAGCCGGGACTAAGAGCACTTGGAAAGATCGAGGACTCCACCACCCTCGAGGGTAGATTAAGGGGCAGAGAGATGGGCCCAGTAGGATTTCTGGTGCACCACCAGTATGGCGGAGCCAAGCAATGCACCCCTCACGGAGGAGCCCTCCAAGGACCTCGCCGGAGACAAGCCACCCGACTCGTATGTGGCCATGATCACCATGGCCATCGAGGAGAGCCCAGAGCGGCGGCTGCTACTGAGTGCCATCTACGCGGAGATTGCGCAGCGCTTTCCCTACTACACCCCGACAAGGGAAGTCATCTTACAGGGGCAACATGTGGCGAGCAGTTTAAACACAACAGCAGAGCACTGTCTGCTACACTGCCACTACTTTTGCTGGCTATCCCGAGAGCCACCTGTGAAAGGGGATGTACCAGGCCCACTTTACACAGCAATAATAGGACAAACACCAGGACACTAATAGTAACCATCTCAACCACCATGTCGGGGGTCCTGTTGCTTGTATTTGCACTATCCCACTCCACCCGGGAATCCCACCTCTGCCCCTCCCCCAATCGGGGTCTGACAGATGAGCACTGCAATCCCTCACACGCAGCGGCTTCACACGACACAGCTGTGAGAGAACAGTGAACACTGCACATGTATACAGCACTCTACATCTCTTCCCAAAAGGTTGAGTTTTTTTCGTATTCTCGTCCCCTTTCGCCTCCGAGAGTTATTACAATAAACATACGGACAGTAATCATACCTAAATATTTTTCCCATGATGCCATAAGCTGGTTAAAGGAATGGGTGCGAAAGGGGAGCTTTCTTTATTTGATCTCGTTCAGGAGGAGACGGGAGAGCCGCGCGGGCTCGCTCACTCGCACCGGCCTCAGTGTGCAGGGTAGTGCCTGCAGACTTTATTATCTTTAGGGGGGGGAACATCTGTTTCTAATTAGCATGGTAGCGCTAAGGCCATGCTAATTAGAAACATATGGCCCCCCTAAAGATAAGAAATTGCTTCACGACAACCGTGAAGCAGACGACCCAGTGACTAAAAAGCATCCTGTTTAATGGGAAGCCAGCGTTTAGCATAAACGCTGACGCGACCCAATGAAAATGATGGGCGGGGCTTCAAGTCCCCTTCTGAAATCTCCTCTCTCACTATGTCTCGCCGAGCGAGCAGCGTATGCGCTGCAATGCTAGGCGAGACCTAAAAATTAGTGGGTGGTTTTCTTTGTAGTGCAAGCAAAGAAAGCTAGAAAAAAATATTCCAACTAAATGACGGAGGCATGTGCTTAAAATGTTTTTTTTAAAAAGAAGTATGTTATACCTGCTGCTCGGCCAGTGTGAGAGTGAAGTGGAATGTTGGTTCATGGTAATGTTGGACGTCTGATAAGAGTCAGTTGTAAAATGGGCTGAGCAGCAGGAAGGCTGCCCCTGGTGGGGCTCTTTACTATAGTTCTTGATCTTAACTACTTAATAAACCATCTTAACCAATCTACACCTGCACTACTGGACTTCATTTATATTACAACCAAATCTTCACACTGCTCTGTCATATTTGAACAGCACAAAATTATAGGGCATGCTGAATACTGTTTTCAAAATGGTGGCATGGTTTTGAAGTTTGCAGCAGTGATACCTGTCACTCTCCATAAGAAAGTTGTGGTCCACTAGCAATGGCAGTGGAGCCGCTAGTACTCTCATTACTCAGTTAGCAACTAGTCTGCAGCTGCTAGTGGGTGAACTAAAGGACATATCTCCTGATGTTGGACTTCTCTGGATGCCGCGTAACACAGAGTAGGCAGGTAAAATACTGAGACTACCTGAAATCCTAAAGACCAGCAGTTGCCCGCTGGCCAGAGCAAAACACTGGTACCAAGCCAGTGGCCGAAGAGGGCTGATATATTGCATATTATTTGCATGCTGTCCTGAAGAGCTGACTAATGTGAAGGACACGGACCAAGGAATGACTGAAGTGAATTTACCTAAAGCGCATGAGCTAAGCAAGATTATGTGTTATGTTTGAGAAAACACGAGGCTTGTGAGACAGCTAAAACTGTTTTTGGTCGGACTAAAACACACAGAAATAGGACAGGCTGAGCACAGGAAACAAGAGTGCTGGGTGTGAGGACCGTGGCTGCTGTTTGAGGAGTTTTGAGCCCTTTTCAAGCAGCAGCGACAATCCTGGTCATTGTGAATCATCAAATTCACCAAACTAGCCTTTGCTTGGCCCTATGGTAGCTTGGCACAAAAGCATGCAGGCTTTACTTAGAGGCAATGTGTTAAGTATTTATGCAGCACTCAAACAGTAATAGAGTGAAAACACCACACCTGAAAAATCCCACATCAATTTTGAAAATTAGTTTAAATGTAATAAATTATTTCACACCAAAACAACAAAAACCGAATCAGTCGAACCGGAGAAATGCAATTTCAGAGATTTAAGGAAAGTATAGCACCTGGAAGTACAAAGGGTCACTCCAGATTATCTGGTTTTAAGGGATTGAGTGAAAGTTACAAGTTAAGGCCGACCACAATGGAGAGCATGCAGATACAGAAACCAGGTTAGTCTAGCTGAAAAAGTTACCTTCTACAGTCCAGCTCAAAGAGTTCAACATGGCAGAGAAGTTTGCGAGGAGCGGGAGAGCATCGTAGATGGTCATCACTGTAGCACGAAGAGCAGGCATGACTTTGCAGGTGGTCGTCCCTGTAGTGTGAAGATATAGTCAGGTGTCATGGACGGTCATTGCTGGAGCTTTGTGCTGGCAGTCATGGTGGGCTGTCGAAGCTGCAGCTCGAAGTGCACATCTCATGTTGCCGCACCTTGCTGGCAGTCTGTGTAAGAGTCAGGTTCACTAGAGCTTCACGTTGGCAATTGGCGTGGGTGGCAAGTTCTTGGATGAACAGGCTTGTTCATGGTTGCAAGGACCCCAACCATTAGGGTTTCTCCTTTTCTCCTAGGAGGAGCTCAACTAATGTCACACCAAGGATCCAGGAACTGGTAGGCACCTATCTTGTAGCTCAGAAAAGGAAGCAAGCTAACTTTCCTTTGTAGTCACTCAGGTAGCCTAGGATAGAGGGTGCAGGTCTGGTATTCCTTTTCAAACATCAGGGCAGCCATCAGGTAGCAAGGTAGTCCTCTGGAGGCAGGGCAGCCCTTCTTCTGTAGTATGCACAGGTCCACAAGTTTACTAAAGATTTGGTCTGAGGGCCCTATATTTCTACCTAGTGCCCCCTTTGAAGTGGAAGAAGTTTCTGGAGCTCCCCTTCCTACAGAAGTGTTTGGAATGTATTTATTTAATATTTATTTTATTTTATAGTTTTATAGAGCGCGAACCAGACCCGTGAGGGTATTGGAGCACTTTACAGGATTGAGGGGGAGGAAAATAAAGCATAAGGATGGGAGGGATCAGATTGGGAGAGATAGGGATACAGGAGGAGCACACAGTCTAAAGTCCAAGCTACATTATTATTATTAACGCTTATAGAGCGCACGGCTACCTCCAACGGAAGTGTCCCGGCGCTGGCATCCTAGCTGAGAAAAGGAGAAAACCAGGGAGGATCACTGTATCTAGGGCAAACCAAAAAGCCAAGTCTTAAGAGCTCTCCTAAAAGGGATTTCCGCCCCTATATTTCTCAGATGATTGGGCATAGTATTCCATAATGTAGCAGTTTTGACAGAGAACGCACGGCCGCCAGTCATTGCCTTCCTAAAGTGAGGAGTGACCAAAAGGTTACAACTGTTAGATCTGAGTGCCCTCACTTGATGGTATTTCTGGAGCCTCCACTTCAGATAATGAGGACCCACTCCTCTTATTGCTCTATGTGCCAATACTAGAGCTTTACACTGTACTCTTCTCTTCACTGGTAGTCAATGTAGGCTGCGTAGATGGGGGGTAATATGATGTCGCAGTGGCACATTCCTGAGCAGCCTGGCTGCTGCATTTTGAATGATCTGTAGTCTCCTCATCAGATACTCCGGAAGACCAATATAGAGGCTATTGGCATAGTCGAGTTGAGAGGTGATTAGGGCATACACCACTGACTTCCTGCAATCCATCGGCAGGAAGTGAAGAAATCTACGCAGAGCCTTGAGTTTCCAAAAGCACTGAGAGGAAACATGTGTAATTTGTGCCTTGCCTGTGAGTTGGGAATCAAACCTAAAACCCAAATTTCTCGCCGAGGACACAGGTAGCGGGGGCGGATTAACTCGGCTGGCCACCATAGCTCAGTACACGGAAGAATTGGTTGATTAAAAAATAAGACCTCCGTCTTATCAGTGTTCAACTTTAGGCAGCTGTCCGTCATCCATGATGAAATATTTAAGAGACACTGTCTAAAATTGGTGAAGGCTGTCTCGATTTGTTCTTTAAAAGAGAACACAAGTTGAGTGTCATCTGCGTACGAGACAACCTTCACCCCGCATTTTTCAACAATTGCCACAAGGGGAGTCAAATAGACATTAAAAAGTGTGGGGCTTAAAGCAGAACCCTGAGGAACCCCATAAGGCATAGGGCCAGAGCTAGAGACATAGGGGTGCAGAAATACTTGTTGCGACCGTCCATCAAGAAATTAGCGAAACCATCTCAAGACAGTCCCTGTTACTCCTAAATGATGTAATCTATTCAGGAGGATCCTATGGGAAACCGTGTCGAAGGCTGCAGACAAATCCAACAGCACCAACATTGCACAGCTTCCCTGGTCTAAGGTTTTACGAATCGATTCTCCCACCTCCAGAAGGGCTGTCTCCGTACTGTATCCTGTCCTAAACCCAGACTGAGAATCGTGAAGATGGTTATTAGATTCTAGGAAGTCCGAAAGTTGTCTCTGGACTTCTTTTTCTAAGATTTTGGCAGGTGCCGGCAGGAGAGAGATAGGCCTAAAATGTTTGGGCTCTGCTGGATCAGCATCCACTTCCTTGAGGAGAGGCCAAACAAAGGCTTTTTTCCAACTAGTTGGAAAAATCCCAGTCTCCAAGGAGGTATTCCAGATTTAATTCAGGATACCATTAAGCCCAGGTGCTAATATCTTTAAAAATCTGGCAGGACAGGGGTCGAGAGGAGAACCTGATTTTATTTTCATTAATTCCTTCAGTGACGCCTCCATCTCAAATGGACAAAAAGCTGACCATTTATCTGATGTGTCATAAGTAGCAACATCAGACATTCCTGATACAGGAAAGGCAGAGTAAATGGTTGAAATCTTATTTTGAAAAAAAAACAGCTATTTCCTCACAGAGAGCCACAGATGGGGGAATCATGCTCTTCAAGGCCTGAGGTTTCATAAAGCCTTCCACTATCTTAAAAATTTCTTTGGGGGAGTTGTCAGAGTCCAAAATCTGCTTTGCCACATATTTCCTAATAATCCTACGCTTCAAACTGTGGAATTTCCTCTGTGCTGCCTTATATTCACACTTGGCTAAGGGTTCATAATTTCTTCTCCAAACACGCTCGAGCCTCTTACACAGGCTTTTCTCCATACGGAGCTCCGTGTTAAACCAGGGAGCCGAGGGTTTGTTCCTGGACAATTTAACCGACCTAATAGGGGCCAGTTTGTCGAGGGCTGAATTGACCCAAGCGTTAAAGAGAGGAGCATCGAGATTAGGATCACCGGAGAGTTCGGGGGAGGTGTTATATAATTCACCACCCATAGATTCAGGTGTAACCTTCCTCCAGTCCCTCCTGTTCTCCGTGATAGACCTCCTATGGCTATCACAGACCCTCCAAGTCAGCCTGAACGTGACCAACATGTGGTCCGACCAGGTCACCGGTAGGGACTCCTCCACCCGAATGAGGGGTCATTAGTAAAGAGAAGGTCTAAAAAAAGGCCAGCTGCATGAGTCGGATGCGATACCTTTTGAGTCAAATTTAGCCCTTTAAGGGTATCTCCTAATTGAATGGCTAAAGGGCAGTTCACATTGTCCATATGGACATTATAATCACCAAGAACGGTGAAATTAGAATACCTCAAAGAAAGGTTAGCGATACAGTCATACAGTTTCGGCCAATGGGTGGACACGGTGTTAGGGGGTCTATAGACCAAGAGTCCTGCCATAGAGGAGGTTGTGGACAATTTGATATAAAAAGACATGGCCTCTATGGGCCCAGTGTCATCAATTTCATTATGTGAAATTTCCCAACCTTCCCTCATAATTATGGCCAGGCCACCACCTAGCCTATTGCCTGCCCTATTGATCTTAGCTATTATATAGCCTATGGAGATGGATAGAAATATATCTTGATTTGAGCTCTCTCTCAGCCGAGTTTCTGTAATAAGCATCATATCCCAATCATAGGTTTTTAGCGAGAGCCAAATATCCGCAGCATGTTTAGGAAGAGACCTGCAATTAATCAGGCAGGCCTTGATCTGTCGCCCGGAACTGGATCTGCACAAGGATCCAGAAGGGAGTATATCCCCAGGATTACAAATGTTTACCTGCTCTTTCCAGGGAGCCATATTCATGTTAAAAGCGCAGGACCCGCAATGAAACTCATTGTGTCCACATTCTTCTGCCTCCACTTGACCTGGTTCAAAATGTGTAGGCTCTAAACAATCTGACTGTGAAAGTGCATAAAGCTGCTCTCTCGTCCAAACAATTCTGACCTGGGGGGGCTGCGAGCAGCATGGCTGGCGCTGGACGCGATCCGGACGTGGATGGGCGCAGATGGGCTTGCGTGTCTGCTGCGCGCTCGCGACAGCCTCTGCCTTTTATAATGCCCCTGCTCTTCCGTGATTGACCCGCTGCCCGCCTTCCTAAGATGGTGTCCAAGAGTGTCAGCGAGCATGTGCAGATGCGCAGACACCGAGCAGAACAGGTACGATTAACAAAAAACCTTCCCACCTAGTATCAGCAGCAATAATATCAACTGTATGTCTTCCAGTAAAAAATTCCCCCAGTAAAGTTAGCAGCAGCCCCTAAATAAAAACGATAAATGTGCAAATGAGCAAATCGGCAATGTCAACAATACCGCGTCTCTCACGGCTCACACCTCAGGAGGATGCAGTTCTGAGGGTGAAAATTGAAGCATGCAGATAAAAAAAAAAATACAAAAAGGTTTCCATATCCACGAGGTGCACCACATCTGAGGTCGAAGCTACATGTGGGAAAAAAAATTAGAGCGAGTAGTTATAATATACAAAAAGGCGCGCAGTCTCAGCTCTTGGGGGGACGCCCAGGAGTCCAGAAAGATATGTCATCCATGGAGGCCGTGGATAATGCTGAGGTGGAGGGTGAAACAAGTCTATGAGGTGATTGTAAAGCATTCATTAGATGAGGTATTTTCCCATTAAGAAAGTTTTGGTCCCCTTAAAGTGTGCCAAGGAGTGAAGTCTTCTGATGGAGGGTGGGAGAGAGTTCCAGATTCTTGGAGCGGCCCCAGAGAAGGCTCGATTGAAGGTTTTTTTCTTCCGGAAGCGTGCTGGCTGCAGCAGCAGGTTTTTGGCAGATCGGGAGTTTCTGGCCTGTCCAGATATCACAAGTTTTTGTGCAAGAAATGTAGGTGAATTCGCGTACAGAGCTTTGTGAGTTATGCAAGCCAGTTTAAATTGTATTCTGGCCTCCAGGGGAAGCCAGTTCAGAGCTTTGAGGTGGGGAGAGATGTGGTCAAATTTATTTGAGCCCGTTATGAGTCTGGCGGTGGTTTTGAGGCAGGCTTTCAATGGGGCCAGAGAGTTCTTGGGTAGCCCTGCAAGAGTAGAGCATCCATATTCAAGTCTGGAAATGACTAGGGCCTGGGTTGCCATTTTAAGGTCGGACACATCGAGGAAGGGTTTTAGGTTTCTTAGGTAGCTCAGGTGGAATCTAGCCATTTTGGCCGTCGCGTTTATATGGCCATGCATATTCAAGCTGCCGTCAAAGGTTATTCCCAGGGATTTTGCCGAGTTAACAATGGTAGGAGGGCAGTTTAGTGCAGTGATGGTCTTGATCCATTCCTGGATGTCTGGATTTGGGTTGGGTGGGGAGATCAGAAGGAATTCCGTTTTGTTTGCGTTGAGTGTAAGCTGGTTGGCGGTGAGCCAGTGGACTGTCAGCTTCAGTGCCTCGTTTAGGGAGAAAATGTCCTCAGGGGAAGAGATTTTTAAGAGATTTTTATGTAGACCTGTGTATCGTCGCCGTACATAAGGTAGGAGATGTTGGCGGCACGAAGCACCTCGGTGAGAGGTTCAAGGTAAAGGTTGAAAAGGGTAGGGGAGAGGGTTGATCCTTGGGGGACTCCAACAGAAACTGGAGAGGGGGCAGATAGATCACCATTGATGAGGACTCTCTGTGAGCGGTTTTGGAGGAAGGATCTAAACCATTCCAGGATGGTGCCATCCAACCCCATCGTGAGTTTGAGACATTCAAGGAGAATTTCAAAGGCGGAAAAAAGGTCTAGAAGGATTAGGAGACAGGTTTTGCCTAGGTCTAGGGCTTGGAGAGCGTCATCAACAATGTGGAGGAGGGTGGTTTCCGTGCTGTGTCCGGGTCTGAAACCTGATTGAAAGTCATCTAGCAGGTGAAAGTTGTTGATGTGTAGGCTTAGCTGCTGTTGCACACATTTTTCCAGAACTTTGGCAAGGAGTGGGATGTTGGATATGGGTCAATAGTTCTCGGCGGAGGCAGGGTCCAGCATGTTTTTTTTTAGGATGGGGACAACTTGGCCCGCCTTGAGCAAATCAGGAATTGAGCCCTGTAGGAGGGAGGTGTTGATTATTGAGGTCCAGGAAGGGATGATGGCCTTGGAGTCGGCAGCTAGGCAGTTAGAGGGGAGAGGATGGTTAAAGTGACTGTTCGGTTTTAAGGAGGCAAGAATTCTCGAGATAGAGTGATTGTTATAGATTTTAAAATTGGACCAGTGCGCTAGGTTTTCGGGTGAGGTTTGGGAGGACAACACGGAGAGAAGAGGTGGAGCTGGCTGATTTTGATTTTGGTGGTGGGTTGCGGATTTAAGTTCATTTCCTAGGGCAGAGATTTCGTCACAGAAGAAGGAAGAGAATTCCTCGCTTGATATTAAGGGTTTAGGTGTTTCTTTGGCAGTTTTCACTAGTTTGTTGGTTTGGTGTTTGACCAAGTCGAACAGTTTGTGAGTCCGATTTTTAGCGTTCTCCAGTTCAGTTCTGAAGAATTCTTTTTTAATGTTGAGGATTTTCTTATTGTAGGCATTTCTGGCCTGGCGAAGGAGTTTTAGATGTGCTGCAGATGGGTGTTTTTTCCAGATTTGTTCAGACTGTCAAAGGGATCTCCTCTCCTTGTTGAGGGATCCACTGAACCAGGGATTCCTGTCTTTGATCTGTGTTCTTTTTAGTTTTATCGGTGCCAGGTCATCAAGAATGTCGGATATGGTGGCGGAGTAGTTGTCCGCTAGGTTTGTAACCGATGTGAACTGTGGAGGGGGGGGAGGTCAGACTCACAACGAGCTGCCAGTTTCTCGTGGTCGAGGTTCTATTTTTTTTTTGCAGAGTTTTATATAGCACAAACTTGACCCGGATCCAATCAGGTATCAGAGCGCTTTGCATAGCACCAGTTACGTTACATGAGGACACACATTCAGGACACACATTCATTTTTTGTTAGGCACGGGGAGATTAAGTGATTTGCCCAGAATCACAGGAAGTTCAGCGTCATTACTGAGACTCAAACCCAGTTCCCCAGGTCCGAGGCCGAGCGCCCTAGCCGTTAGGCCAACTCCTCTCCCCTTGGTGTCCCTAACCCATTGTTTGGGAATCACGGGTTGGGGGGCCCATGATTTGTGGGTGCTGGGCAGGGGGAAAGTGATGGCGTGGTGATCAGACCAATCACAAGGATCAATGGAGATAAGTTTGACCGCTGATTCCTTAGCAATGATCCAGTCGAGGGTGGCACCTTTTGAGTGAGTGGAGAGGGAGCAGGCTTGGGTAAGGGCTTGATCAGCCAAGAGGTCTCTGATGGCAATGACCTGAGGATCTTTGGGATCGTTCCAATGCAAGTTAAAGTCACCAAGAAAAATTTCCTTAGAGTTTGGGGACACGTTGGCTGTGATGATTTCCATGAGGAGGTCCGTAAAGGTGTCGTTCTTGCCGGGGGGGTGGTAAAAGATGTGCAGTTTGCACAGCTGTGAGGTGTTGTTGGAGATGGCGAGTGCGAGGTATTCGCAAGAGTCCACGGGGTCCACCGGCAATTCCGTAACAAGGAGGTTGGAGTGGTAGATACAGGCAATGCCACCCCCTTTTTTCTTTGAGTGCCTGTTCATCCTTACGATGCTATAGTTGGGCGGGACTAAGATGTCAAGGTAGGGTGATGAGGAATCCTTGAGCCAAGATTCAGTCAAGATTGCTAGGTCCGATTTATGATTCATGATGAGGTCGCCGACATCAGATACATACTTTACAGCTGACCGGCAGTTTATTAGGAGGCCGGCTAGGGAGGGGTAGGAGTGGATGTCGACAGTAGAAGCAGAGGTGGGAACTTTATCTAGGTTGCTATTGACCACCCCTCTGACACGGCGGGTAGCATATCTGCTAGGGTTGGTTGCAACCGTGCAGATAGGGTGTTCTCCTTCCGGGTCTAAGGGGCATGTGGCTGTCAAGGCAGAGTCGTAAGTACGGAGGAGGTCAGCTACTTCTTCCTCCCTGAGTTCTGAGGGATTAATCATGCCAGGGGAGGGTTTGTAGGTGAGGAGGAGAGCAAGAATTTCCTCCTCAGAGAGGTGGCAGGGTTGCTTGCAAGGGTGCAAGTGTCTCTGGGATAGAGGTAGAGGGTGAAGGAGGGGCTTCGTGAAGGGGATGTGAGTCGCAATCTGTGAGAGCCATAGTTTAGAGAAGGAGAGTTCAGTGATGTGAAGGAGGTGCTTTAGGTCCAGAATCGATTTGTGGATGCTCCGTGTTAACTCTGAGGATCTACGGTGGAGAAAATCAATATCTCTAAGAGAGGTTTGTTCTGGTAGGCTGGGGCCCGTTGCCAGGGAGCGGTTCTGATGGTATGTTCAGGTAGCCTAGCGGTGGGTTCATGCGGGCTGAGGGCTGGTAGCATGCGAGCTATTGGGAAGGAGTGAGCGGTTCTGATGGTATGTTCAGGTAACCTAGAGGTGGGTTCAGGCGGACTGAGGGCTGGAAGCAGGCCTGCTATTGGGATAGAGTGAGGGGGGCTAGGTCGATCCGTGTCCCTATGTGAGGGGAGGTCTTGTGAGCAGGGGGCCAAGAGGGTGGGAGCGATTTTGTCTGATTGAAATTGCAACCAAGTGGAGGGGCTAACTCGACCAGAGTTCTGGGCCATATTAGGTGTTTCCATATCAGTATTATGAACCCTAACGGGGGTTACAGAGGGCCGGTGGCAGGAGGTTAAGGGTTTGGGGACACTTCTGGTGTGTGCTGAAAGCAAGATGGCGGGGCTGGTTTGACGTGAAAGGAGGACCCTAGGGGGAGTTTCGGAGTTCGATGGAGAGGGGATTCCTGGGAGGTCTAGGTGCGGTGGTAATGGGGCACAGTGGATGGCATGCGTGGGTGACAGGGTGGCAGGGCCGGGTCGCCCCAAGGCAGGGTCACTGGCAGGGCCGGGTTGCCCCAAGGCAAGGTCACTGGCAGGAGTGGTTAGTGAGATGCAGGGTATACTTGGCGGAATGGGTGAGGGGTGGAGTGGCGGGAGCGAGGGCTGAGATGGGTTGTGAACATGTTTTTTAAGAAGGGTGAAGAGGTCTGCAAATTTGATGAGGTTTTCAGGAGACCCTTGAATCTGGATGGTGCCGCTGTTGAATAATGTGATGGTAAGGTCTGCACGCAGATTTGCAGAAGGAGTGCTTGTGAGTTTTTTTCCGTGAGTAATTTGTTTCTTGGACTTTGAGGAGGCCCAAGAAGGCATTGCGCCAGAGCGACGTTTTCCTGGCGTGGAAGATGCGGTCGTTGATGACAGTGCCCTGGTTTACGCAGAGACAATGGTAAGATATCAGCTTTTCAGGATGGAGTGTTTAAGGGTTTTGGAGGCAGATTTGGAGAGATTAGGGGGGTAGATAACGGTGTAATAATTGGCTCCCGTGGAGGTCAGGCACGGCTCAGCCATGCTGGGGGGAGTAAAGAAGTTTCAGCCCCAGTGGTCTTTTTGCGAGGCGATATGAATCCACAAGTCTGCCCTACATTCAAGGTATTCGGCGGAAAGTGCTACCGCGTCAGATGGCCTGCCTTAGATGAGTAGCAAAAACAAAGTGCAGGGCAGGTGTGGCCAGACCAGTAAGATGAGGAGGCTGGAGTATAAAAACCGATGCCCAGATGACTACTGTAGAAGTCCTCTCTCTGTTGTTGGTGTGGGAGGCTTCAGGCTTAGTCCTCTCTTTGTTGTTATAGGTGGGTTCTGCTTGGTCCCCTGTGTGTTGCTGTGGAGTCAGCTGCACAGTCCTCTTTCAATTACTATGTATGGGGCAAGTGATGATCAGTCCCCTTTCACTTTTATTAATAGGGCAAGTGAGGACATCTTCAATTAATACTCGCAATGAAAGCATCCGAAACAAAAACGGATTTAGATGGCCATCGCAAACAGTCACATACTAGGGTGATTGTAAAGTAGCGTTTCACACATGGTTAAGATGGTGGTAGTGGTTAAGTCTACCCAAGTACAAAATAAAGTAGATAGCGAGGCGCTCACCGTTTGATGGTATCCAGCATCAGTTGCGCACACCGTTAATTAGGAGAGGCAGGCAGTCAGCTGATGAAAATGATAGCAGGCGAGCAGAATTTTCACTGGGGCACCGTGAGGAAATGATATCTGAGGCGGGCGGAGGTGGGCTCAAACATCCCATTCAGCTCCGGTGCTAGACGGAGTCATCTGCGGGTGGGAGGTGGGCTCGTTACGGGCAGCAGAAAGTGGACTTTGTTTCGGCATCACCAGTGGGCGGCAGGCCGGTTCAGCACTGGTATTGAGCAGATGGGAAGGCAGCTAAGCGCCGGCATCAGAGGCAGGCTGAGGGCAGGCTCGGGTCACCGGTGGATCGGCTCAGCGTTGGCATTTAAGGCAGGCGGGCTGAGGGCAGGCTCAGATCCATGTGGGCTCATGACACATGCGGGCAGAGAGATGGGCACCATAGAGGATGGCAGCCACAGCACCGGTCTCAACCCTGGTAACGGCAGCGGACAGAAAGGCAGGCTACGCATCTGTGGAAGAGCGGGCTCAGCCTCTGCATCGACTCCGGCAGGGGGTGACGCAGCAAGCAAGGTCGGCTCCTCACCCGGGCACCACCCAGAGCAGACTCAGCCTCGGCATCGACTCTGGCAGGGAGTGTCGCAGCAAGCGAAGTCGGCTCCTCACCAGGGCACCCCAGCCGATTTACGATTCACTGGGCGACACCAGGCAAGGCAAATCGCGTACCAGCTTTCCAGCAGGGCGCAGCGGTGTCTCCTCACACGTTGGTCAGGATGGACGGCGTCGGGGTGCAGAAATCCTCTCCCGGAGATCTTCGGTGCTGGTAAGTCCAGAAACCAGAAACTTGTTCCTACGTGATGGCAGTTTGCAGTATACCTGGGGCATGCTGTGGCGAGAGGTGGATGGCAGGGTTTTTCGGGGATAAAGACCAGATTTAGTGATCCCCAACCCAGGAGCTCTGAGGCAGAGCTCCTACATGACGGCCATCTTGGATCAAAATTGGAATTGTCTGCCTCCCTGTCCTGGTCTTAGGTTGTCTGGCAGTAAAATGACCTAGTGTGAAGCCCTTTGTGAGTGTGCTGAGGCAGCCTTTATGAAGTACAAGTGTGGTAGGTGACAGCTCCACCCCATTCCTACTTATATGTCCCATCTTGCCACCAACCAGTCTCTCAATTGTGTAGCTGTCTGGGAGGAATGATTAAAGACCAATTGACACTCACACCTAGTCATTTGACTTAGGTGCAGGTACCAAATGGTTAGGACATGAAATTGTGATTTAAAATCTGACTTTGCCATTAATAAGAGTTTTAACACGAGATTTCTACCTGATCCCGAACAAAGGTTATAACTTATTAAATGTACTAAGGTAACCCAATGCTATACTGTGAAAAAAGTGGTCCTTGCAATAGTAAAAAACTTAATTTGAGAGTCTTTCACTACAAGGACATGTAAAACCTAAAAATACATGTCCAACTTTTTAAAAAGAACACACTCTGCTCTATGGGCTGGTTAGGGCCTACACTAGGAGTGACATATATATTAAAGAAGAGGGTTTGGACATGGCAAAAGGTTTATTTTGCCAGGTCGAAATTGAACTTTAAAACTGCACAAACAGTCTGCAATGGCAAGCCTGAGACACATTTTAAAGGGCTACTTAAGAAGGTGGCACAATAAGTGTCGGATACCCACTAGTAGAACTTAATGCACCAGTCCTAGGTATATGGGATTTACTAGACTTACAAGTAAATTAAATGTGCCATTTGGGTGTAAGACAATTTTGCCATGTTTAAAGGAGTGAGCACACACATTTTAGCACTGGTTAGCAGTGGTAAATTGCCCAGAGTCCTAAAGCCAACAAAACTAAATTCAGCAAAACAGGAGAGGTGAAGGCAAAATGTTTGGGGGTGATCCTGCAGTGAGGGCCAAGCCCAAAACAGGGGGTCTCTGTCTTAAACACATTAGACATACAGCAGTCATCAAGAAGATCACAATATTCTCTGAAAAACATAGAACAAGCGTGGTACTGCAGAACCTGTAGTTAAAGCAATAGGAGGTGCACCAAACACAACACATGTAGTCCATTGTTATTTCTTTTAATATCTTCTTTTATTTCACAATAGTTCATAAAAACAGCCAATGCGTTTCATTCTCCAAAGCTAGAACCTTTTGGAACTCCAAAGCTTTTTAAAAGAATTAATGTCAGAACACCAATCAATAGAACACAATAGTTCTTATGAAGATTTTGTTTATCAGAATATGAAAAAAAGATGTAGCCACCTTTTGTCAAGATGAAAATGTGCTTTCAGAAAAAGCCTCCGACACAATACTCCAAAGAATGAAAGTCCAACCACCATAATAAGTGGCCGTATCTCCTTCCGAAAGCGTTTCTGAAAACCAAAATCTTCATAATAACTATTGTGTTCTATTGATTGGTGTTCTGACATTAATTATTTTTAAAATAAAAGAAGAGATTAAAAGAAATAACAACGGACTACATGTGTTGTGTCCGGTGCTCCTCCTATTGCTTTAAGTACTTTTGGAATCTGTAAACAGTGGCACCAAAAGATGACAGGTGCCGGAGTATTGTGGACGATCACCAGTATACAGCAGCAGAGATACATTGATAGTGCTATCTATTAAGTCTGTTACCTTACATTGTTTTTACTGCAGAACCTGTGCAAGTTTCTTTACAGACTAGAAACAAGTGTGGTACTGCAGTGCCAGTCAGTGCAACCTTCCTTCAAGGACATGGAACAAAAGTAGTGCTCAGGACCTGTGCAAGCTTTCTTCAAAAACATTGAACGAGTGTGGTATTGCAAGGCCACTGCAAGCTTCCTCAAAAGACACAGAACAAATGTGACACAGGGCAGCACCACTGAATGTCTCGCTTAGATACAATGAACAAGCAGCATTTGGGTGCCTCAGTCCAAGCTTGACTCACATGCATAGCAAGATTTCCACACACATAAAAGGTACAGAACCAGGCATGAGTACAAGCTTCCCTCATGCCTATAGAACACATACCGATCTGGCCAGAAACAATGCAAGCCTCTCTTGCATCTCTAGAACATAGACAGAATCTGCAGCAGAAGTCCAAGCCTATGTGTAAATACACACCTACAATGTGCAGCATTTGGCAGCAGTGTAGGCTCCTCTCACACGCAGCACAGATACAAGATATCCTGACATACAAAATAGGTATCATACTAGCAGCAGCAACAAACCTTATTTTAGGCACATAATACTCAGAGTAAAGTGTAGAGGTGGGTGAGCCAATGAAGGTTCAAGCCAGATGCTATGCTCTGGTTTAGCCCGTGGTCCTCTTGAGCCCTCAATCCCAAAATAAGCTAAACCTTCTTGTCACTTCGGCCTGCTCTCCATGCTCTAACCTCATGCTCCAAGAATGAAAGACAAAACTAAACTTTTATGTCAAACAGGAGAAAGAAATGAATACCACACTACTGGCTGAATTACACAATGTGACACCAGAAAACCTGAAATCAATTCCGGCTTGGCCACTTGATCAAATTCTGTGATTGTTGGCAATTGTTTTATTTTATCATGCCTCCTATTTTTTTCCCATTATAGCATATGAGAAAACCTTGTAATAATATGTGCGAATGTGTGCTATTCAAAACACTCATGTGTTTCACTTAATGGACCATAATGTGGCTCTGTGTAAAATATTGCCCACATATAGGGTGTAGCAACACGAAAATATGATGGACAGAATGCTGAACATTTTCAAACATTCACCCCCAGTCACAGTTCTGCGTTAAATCCATCTTTTTTTGCTCACCATTGTACTCCAGATTGGATCCAGCCACATGCAAATCAGTCTTTACCCTGATCCCCATCGGAACAATCCTCCCTTGACCAGAAAATAAGGCTAGCTTGAATCCAGTGGCATAGTGAGAACGGAATCATCATCTGGGCATTCCATTGCCACTTAGGGCAACTATCGCAACACAAAAAGATGATGGACGGAATGCTGAACATTGTCAAACATTCACCCCCCACTCACAGATCTGGGATCTGGGTTAAATCCATCAGCACCATGTACATGACAATGCACTTGCCTCTCAGTTTACTAATGGTATTGCTGGAGTGGTTGTGGGTGTATAAATATTTCTGTGTTCATGTTTAAAATCCTTTAATAAGCACCTCTGAATTCAGTGGTATAATTTGATATACTAAGGTGAAATGCTTGAGAAAAAAATGTACTTCTTTGAATTTTGAAGACCCTATATCATATTTTTACACAATATTTGTTGCACGATTTTCATATCATATGTTCCCATGGCTCTGCTCGTGCCGGGGCTCTTGGAGCAAACACAGGCCCTTAACTTGGCAGTCCCTGATAATTTGTTGACTCACCCACCTCTACTACAGTACTCTGTATAACTGTTACTCAAAGTACCCCTCTTTCAGTATCTCACTCTGGGGGCAACATCTTGTTTTCCAAGATTTTGGTTAATTTCCATGAGTTTTAGGAGGATAAATAGTTAGAAAATAGGGGGCATAATTACAAAGAAATTATGCAGTACTGCAAGCCATTTAGCAGCGCCGTGCTGCATCATTTAAAAAATGCAGGGATGCGTCGTATTCACAAGAATACAGCACACCCCTGTGTTTTCCCTAGCTCTTGTGCTAAAAAAGCTGCCTAGCGCCAATGCAGACACCGTTGTGCCATGGTGCAAGGGTGCATCCGTTGCAGGGATGATTGTGATTGTGTAGGAAGGGACACCTTCGTGCACAAAAGCAAAAGTTTATGGCATTTTGCTCCTTTTATGTGTGCTGCAGAATGCAGCACAGGAAGAAAGAGCAGAAAATGAGGAGGGATACAAGTATTTCTCCTCGTTGCTCCACTCTAACACCTTCTTTTTAATGGCGTTAGTTTTTGGTGCTGGCTCAGATTTACACACACTTGTAAATCTGGGGCAGTGTCAAAAAGCAACAGGTGTTGTGGTGGAACACCCACAGCAACACCCATTATTGTACGCCCCTTTCATGCAAAGTGATGTGGGAAAAGGGGCTCTATTTACAAGGCCATGAAAAATGATGCAGGGTCTCTGCGCTGCCTTGTAAATATGGGCTTCCATAGAGCGCCCCTGGAGCATAAAAAAAGTGATGCTCCAGTTGTGCTAGAGGCCCCTGGCTTTCTCATTGGCAGTGATATGAACCGTGTCTAAGCAGGCACCACAATCCTAGTCAGGATAAGCCACAAACATACCCTAAATTAGCCTGTACTCACCCTCTGGTAGCTTGGCACAGAGCAATCAGGCTTTACTTAAGAGGCAATGTGTAAAGTATTTGTGCAACACGTCAAACAGTGACACAGTGAAAATACCACAAAAAGACTATACACCAGTTTAGAAAAATAGATCATGATTTTCTTTTGAAAAAACAAGACCACGCTGCGGCGCATCTTGTCTTCACGATCTGTTCCCTGCTGTAGAAGATGCATCATACTGATGTGGCAAAGTGGGGGTATTGTGTATACAAGAACATGTGTACGCTTTGTATCTGACTGTGGTTTTTCTTTGACCAAAATGCATTGCTGTGCTTTTTGTTATGATTCAGTAAAAAGAGTAAAAAGAAAAAACAAGACCAAACCAACAAAAATCTAATAGGTGGAAGTCAAGATATGAATTTTTATGATACAATTCTTTTTTATGAAGTTAAGTTCTGCTGAGCAACAACACAGCTTTCCGCCTACAACCATTGGCCGGCAGCATGCAGAGAAGGATTTGGTACACAGCTAAGATATGAGTTTTTGAAGAATAAAAGTAAGAATAGCAGTTAAAAGCAATAGCCGCTTATAGGGGTTACCTGGTTGCAGTGGACTGGGGCAAAGTCAAGAGTTTAGGCCGACTGCAGTGAGGTGCCGGCCGGATACAGGAGCCACTCAAGGCCTGCAGATCAAAAGTAGCCTGGTCGCAACAGCGAGATGTGGGGTGCAGTCAAGCGATTCGTCAGTGTTGATCCCGCAGTCAATTTTCTTCACCAAATGATGGCGATGCGCTGGTTCCAAAGATGAAGCGCTGTTTCCAAGATGCATTGGTTCTGAAGCCGATGCACTGGGCTTCAGTCGTATCTCAGCAGTGGCAGCAATGTAGTGTTTCCGATGCGTCGGTTCTGATAGCAATGTGCTGGTTCCAAGTGCGATGTGCTGGTTCTGCTGCCGCAACAGTGGCAATGCATTGATTCTGCTCAAGCAGTAGAGGATGCGTCAGATCCACTGGAGCAAGCTCCTGGATCCACTTTCAATGCACAAGAGCAGGGAGAAAGACTTTGATATCCCTGAGTCTTGGAACATGAGGCAAGCCAGCATGCCCTTGAAGATCAGTGTGGGTCCAAGCAAGATTCCAGTTCTCCTTCAGCAGGGCAGAGGGTAGTAGGCAACAGGACAGAACAGCAGAAAAGCAGTTCTTTCAGTGCAGCAGTCCAGTCCAGTCCAGCAGAGTGGCAGTCCTTGTAGCAGTACTGCATTCCTTCCTCTGGCAGAGTTTCTACACAGGTCCAGTAGTGTCTGATTTGGTGGGGTCAGAGACTCAGTTGTGCCTTTGAAGTGGAGTAGACTTCAAAGAGGGGTTTTGAAGTGCACAGAGGACCTCCCTCTCAGCTCTGGCTCCAGACTCACTACAGGGGTAAAAACTAAATTTGAAAGCATCCTTAATGCTCGTTCAGCTTCGGAACTTCAGCATGGCTATTTAGGTGTCTTCTCAGGGCTGAAGGGGCTGTTGTAGTTGGGCCCCTTTCCTCTATGGGCCCCAGTGCATTGTATTGGCTGCATGATGGGTGGACAAGGAGGTATTAGATTTTGTCCATCCATGTTTAAGAGAAAACCTTGGTCTTCCTGCCAAGCACTGGGAAATTCCTTCTACTAGATCTGCTCCATTTTCTCGTGCAGATCTAAGGCATCTGGTGGATAAATATGGAGAGATGAGATCTCTGATTTTCTGCTGACCCCTGCCATACGTTTCTTTATGAGGCAAGTAAAGTGATTTAAACTCAAACCTGGCATCAATATGCAGCCAGTGGAGCTGCTTCAGGGAGGCTTTTAATAATTCATGTCTAGGGATTCTGAGCAGTAATCTACCCGCTGCATTTTGTATGACCTGTAGTCTATTTGTGATGTATTTTGGTGAGCCCAGTTAGAGGGAGTTGCCATAATAGAGGCAGGGCACCAGCAGGTATTGAATCACAATCATTTTTAAGTTTTAGCTGACATAGTATTAGAAAGACAGTTGGTTTCCATAATCTGAAAAGATCTGTTTGTCAAAAAGGGGGTGAGCCATTCTAGGGCTTTGCCTTGGATCCTGACCTCCCCAAGCCTTCTTATCAGAGTGCAGGGGTCTACAGTGTCAAATGCCAGGCTGAGATCCAAGAGCAGAATTACAGGATTGAAGAGAGGTAGAGAAGACCCCCATCGTTCACTTTACAATTAGGATATATGCTATTAAGGCTCTGGACTTTCCTTTAACCCTGTTGGTAGATCCAGTGCTTTCTTGCTTGGCAGATCACTCTGCAGCAGTAATGGAAGACACTTCCTCTTCTATTGCAGTGGATAAGAATGTGGATCGGGCTCTGTGTAAGGCTTACTCTGGACTTAACTGTGAATAGAGACTTTGCTGTATTTATCATATGCATCTCAGAGACTGGCTAGGTAGTTCCTCTCTCTTTCATCAGTGATTTTGTGGAACTTCTAGCTAGGATTGAGTTGCAAGCCCAATATCTGGCAGATGATTATGTTGATAGATTGAGAGCAACTACTATTGCTTCTGTTGCTGTCGGCAGCTGCTAGGTGTCATGACTGGAATCATGCTTTGAAGGCAGAGTCTTCAAAAGGCTGCTGAGCTTAATCTTCCTTTCTTATGATTTACACTATTTGGCCCACAACAGGAAGTCCTTCTTTGCAAGTCCTTTAAAACCTAGAAACATGTCTCAACTCTCATAGATGGGACTAAAGTGTGGAGTATTCTAGAGCAGACTACAACTACAAGGCTTAGTATTGTTGGCAACATAATTGTGCATCTACCCACCCTCAGAGTGGAGGACATTATTTCAGAGGCAAGAATTAGGAGTCCTCCACAAATACACCTTTGGATACTCCCTATAACCTAATCCCTTGTGACTACAACAGCCTCCCTATTACATAGCCTGTTGCAGAAAGAATAAGACCACTGCAAGGGTCTAGTTCAGGAGATTTCATGTGCTTGGGCATTTGAAGGGGTTAGGGAAGGTAACAAAGCTGAATTTTCCTCACTGACAACAGATTCTGGTTCCTTGGCCTCGTTCACTGACAAACATTATTGGCAGGGTTCCAGTTCCTTTTTCTACAACAATACCATCTATCTGGTTCCCCAAGAGTATTGAGGAAAATGTGTGAAGTCTCCTGTCTTCCTGGTTCTGAATCACAGAGGTATTCTGCTAAATCACCAATCTGAAAGATGTTTTTCAGGAACATTTACTGGAAGATGGACGTGCTTCAAAGTATTATACCCTTAATCATACCAGTAGAGATTGTTGCATCTTTGGACATGGAATAATGCCTATCTCAATGCTCCCATTTCACTCCCTGATAAAAAAGATGTCTGAGATCTATTATTCGTTCTTACCATTTCCAGTTCGAGACATTTAACATTAGCCTGAAAGGTGGTCAGAGTTTTTTCCTCAACTTCACAGTTCTGGGGTTTCTTCACAACAAAGCTATTATTCTTCTCCTTCCCCCTCTAGGGTGCAGACCTTTGCAAATATGGAAACTGTTAACGGACTCTTCACCCCACAGAGTGTTCTGAAGGAAATCCAAACTAGAACCACTTCAGGACATATAATTTAATCTGGGAAGATAACACACAGAAGTGAGAATAATTATTTTGCATCCTGGATAGGTTTGATGTATCCAGAGTCATCTGAGTGTCCTGCTGCCTTTGCAGTTACTATCTCTTCAGAGGTGGATGCATATTCAATGGGGAGATGATGAGCAAAACTTTTTTTTTAGGGGCAAAGGAAGGTTCATCCTTCTGAGGATCTCAGGTTCTTACATCTTTGTTTCATGTGTTCTTTCTTTCAGGCATCCACAGTATTTATTATCCTTGCCGGCATTGGGACACATTCAGACATTCTCCATTGGTGAGATAGGAGTTTCACCATTATGAGCTCGTGATCTCTGCCAAGAAAATTCTATGGTTGATAGTTTAGTGAATCTAAAGAAGAATGTTCACTTTCACTCTCCAAACCAAGTAATTCTGGCCACAGATGCCCTAGGGGCTGGTAAGGGGTATATTGGACTCTTTCTCTGTTCAGAGTCTTAGGAGAAAAGAGGAGCTAGTACATTCTTCTAACTGAAAATCACCTTCTGATGTTCTTTGTGGTTTGCAATCCTTTGTTAGCACTGGAGCAGGGCTGATCAAGCCTTATGGGAAATACCAGGGGGGGCTCGATACAAGGTCCTGGCAGAGGTCACTGTTCAGACTTTCTTTTGGGCAGAAGATTATTTTAATTGACAGAAATTCACATCAGAGGAATGGACAAATGTTTAGCAGGGTATATTACTCATCTCAAGAATTTTGCCTGTCTCTGTCAGTATATTTGAAAGCATGGAAAAGATTTTGCAATCCCGTGATGCATACTTTTACCAGTAGTAGCAATGCTCTTTCCCGATACTCTGAACAAGATTCCAGTTGAAGTTAGATGCCCTAACCAGTCCCTGGCTCAAGGGTCTTCTGTTTGTCTTCCCCCCCATTCCTGTCATTCTAAAACGTCTGGCCAATCTCTTGAGGTTCCACCAAAGGATGATACCTGTTGTTGTGTTTTGGCTTAGGCTGTCATGGACTCCAGCCATCCAGTGGATGGTTTAAATTGAGGAGGGAATCCTTCTGATGTCTCCATTTTCTATCCAATTTCTTCCCCTCTCCATTATGTCTCTTTGTAGTTTGTACCAATTAGTATGGAGGTTGAATGGCTATGGTTAGAAAGATTGGGATTGCTGCAAGTGAAGATTACTTGTGTTTAGGCTTCAAGAGAGCTGTTTCCTTGCAAAGCCTGCAACACCACTGGGAGTTTTTAGGAAATGGTGTGCAGAGAAAGAGGTGTCATCATGGGGAAATGATCTGATCCTAATCTTGAAGTTATTTTGAATGGTTTTGCCAGGATGAGTAATATCCTGCCACTCAGGAGATTCAATAAGCAGCTTTTTAGGGATCCTTTGAGAGGTCTACCATCAGCAGAATCCTTTACCTAACATCTCCTTAAGGGGGTTTCCTTAGCCTTTCTTCCTGAAAGAAGTGTTCTTTTTCTTGAGACTTTCTTCCTATTATTTGTGTTCTTCAAAGAACACTTTTTGAAACTTTAGAGGAAGTGTCTCAAAGGTTTTTAGACCCTGAAATCCCTCTTATTTGTGGCTGCAATCTTCACTAGGAGATAATGGGAAATAACGGACAGAATAATGCTTCATTTGGGTCCAGGTTTTAACCTCTAGGATATATTTAAGGTCCACTGAGAAGCTGAAATTGTTCTTCCAGTTTTTCATACTAACCTATCAAACTGACTTTGTACTCCTTCGCTGTGTGCAAAGCTGTTTCTATGTTTCTGGACCAGATTGCCTCTTTTTGTCAATCCAACGGTCTCTTTATCAACCTTGGTTACCTGGGATAGGGCTACATCCTGGTTCCGCCACCTTGAGTCATTGGATTATGTCTACCATTTAGTTAGCTTATGGCCTCTACTTGTTCCCTCCCTCCCATTTTTGCCTGATAGGCACCTTATAAACAGGTTCCTGGCTGATGATCATGCTTGCAGACTGATAAGTGGGATATTCTCATTGTTTTATCTTGCACATGTCTCGTTGACAATTGTCTATTTCCATTGCAGCTGCATGCACATGCTGGCAGACGTTTGCAGCTCTAATTCATGTAACTTTGTCTTAGTCACACATCCTTCTCCACTATTGGTGGCTCACCATTTACCGAGCTTCAATATTATAGCTATCCTTACTTCTCCTCCACATTTGCATTAAAGTGTAAAACACAAAGAGCAAACTTGCTATCAGCTTCCATTATTCACAGTCGAAAATGGAAGAGTGAATGCAATGTGGTGAACTGAAATGACTTGAGATTTGATGTAACCTCCTTGAATGTACTTGCAGGACAACAGCAGCCCTCCTTCAGTTCCCATGGCCAAATGTATGAAAATTAAAACAAATTTAGAAAGAGACAGAAGGGAAAGCTCATTTGTATTCCCTGTACTATGTACATTTCAAAACGCTAAGAACAAACTTGCTACCACCTAAACATTGGTGGTCTTTAAGGTCTCTTAATCACCATAAAAAAGGAAAAATAACCTTCACTCACCAACCTAGTTGATGACATGCTTCATCATTGGGTTCCCACCCTGGGTGTTGAGTGCCCCCAGGGTATGCTTCAACGCCAGATTTACTGCAGACCTGTTTTTTTTTAGCAGTGAAGAAAGTGCAAGTGATTTTGAATTTTCTCAAAGTATACCACCTGTTTTGTTACCTTATACAAAGGTGGCCATGGGCAAGTTTTAAAAAATGGTCCTTTTGTATCCCTTTTCATGTCGTCAACATGTGTCAGCCATTACCAAGTGCCCATCAGTGGCAATATGGCTTTGTCAGGACACAATTATGTGATGCGCATGCACCCTAAGGCATGCACTACAAGCTTGTGTTTCCAAACTTACTAGTCCTTTTCTGAAATTCTAAAAGAGATGGTGAGGTCTGTAGATGAAGTAGGAGGCCATTCAAGAACTTCGCCGTGAGGTAGGAGAAGGAGGGTCCTCTACTGTTGCTACTGCGGATGTGGGGGTGGGCGAGGCAGAGGAAGGCAGAGAGGCGGTGTCTGGTGGGAAGGTGGAAGTTCAGCCGGTGGTTGATGTACCCTGTTCCCTGGTTGTGGAGGGCTCTGAAGTTGTGGACCAGCATCTTGAACCGGCATCTCATCTGGTTGGGGAGCCAGCGGAGCTTCTTAAGGTGGTGGGTGATGCGGGCCCGTTTAGGAAGGTCTAGAGTCTGGCCGTTGCGTTCTGTATTGTTTGCAGTCTCATGAGGAGGTGTGAGGTGATCCCTACATAGAGTGCATTGCCATATTCCAGTCAGCTTGTGACCAGGGCATGTGTGATGGTGCATTTGATGTGTAGGGGGAGACACTTATAAATCTTGCAGAGCATGTATAGGGTGAGAAAGCAAATGGATGAGACTGCATTGGTCTGTCTTTTCATGGTGAGCTTACTGTCCAGGATGATCCCAAGGTTTCATGCATGGTTGGTCTGAGTAGATGAGGGTCCCAGCTCAGGGGGCCATGAAGCACTGTTTCATGGGGAGGTGTTGTTCCCAAAGTTCAGTACTTCCATCTTGCCTGTGTTGAGTTGTAGGCTATTGTCTCTCATCCAGGCGGCGATGTTCATCACGCACATGCAGAAGTTGATCAGCCTGGCGGAGGGGTCATTTGATAGTGAAAGGATAAGATGGGTGTCATCAGAATGGGATATGACGTTGACTAAGGGAGTCATGTAGGTGTTGATCAGTGTGGGCCTGAGGAATAAACCTTGAGGGACACTGCAGAAGGTGTTCTTGGGTTCTGAGGTGAAGTGCGAAAGGTGGATTTTCTGGGTTCTATCTGTAAGGAAGAAGGTGATGCACTTGAGGGCACCTCCTTGTATTCCAATGTTGTGATGCCTTTTGATCAGCATGTGGTGTGATACTATGTTGAACGTTGCAGAGAGGTCAAGGAGGATCAGGGCTGACTTTGTTACTTGGTAGAGAAGGGATCTGAACTCATCTGTGGCTGCAATCATGGCGATTTCGGTGCTGTGGCTGGTAAGGAATCTGGATTGGGAAGTGTGTAGAAGATAGTTGTTCTCCAAGTTGTCTGTGAGTTGGTGGTTGATGTCCTTCTTGAGGAGATTGGAAGGGAAGGGGAGCAGAGGTATGGAGCAGTATTTCTTGAGTTCACTGAGGTCAGCGGTTGGTTTCTTGAGTACGGCATTGACTTCTGCAGGCTTCCATTCTTCAAGGAACGTGGCCATGGTGATGTACGCATTTAGGATGGTGGTAAAATTGCTACTGATCGTCTTGCTTCCGAGGTTGAAGATGTGGTGGGGGCATGGGTTCATGGGAGCTCCTAAGTGGACAGAGCCCATGATGTGTGTGGTGTCTTGCGTGGTGAGCTGGTCCCAGATTGTGAGCAGGTGGTCATGTTCCTTATTCATGCAGTCAGTGAACTGGGTTTCAAAATGTCAGTAGATGGTGGAGATCTTGTTGTGGAAGAAGTCCGCCAGAGAGTTGCAGATTTCCTGTGAGGGGGTGATGATGGTTTTGTTGGGTGAGGGGCTAGGAAACTCTCTGACAGTGTTAAAGTGTTAATGAGTTCCTTGCTGTGGTTGGAGCTTGCTTCGATATGGTTGGTCAGGATACATTTTTTCATCTTTTTCAAGAGTTGGTGTTGGTGATATTAGTTGAGGGCAATTTTGAATGTTGTACGATCTGTGGGCTCCCTACTGTTGCACCATTTCCCTTTGAGTCGTTTGCATGTGCGTTTCATGGTTCTTAGTTACATCGTGTATTGACTGGCTTACTTAGAGGGGCTTGCCTGTAGGATCTTTTGGGCTTGGTAGGGTTGCAGGGGGGGACTCTATTGACACAGTCTGTGATCCAGGTGGAGATGTTCTTGACAGACCGGATCCAGGTTGGTTGCTGAGGTGTTGAGGGCGTCGGTCCATTGTCTCGCTGAGATCTTGTTCCAACTGCGAAGTGATGTATAGGGCAGCTTGAGGGAGTGTTGGGGGATCCAAAGTTCATGAAATGGGCGATGATGTGGTTGGTCCAGGTGAGCTCAGTGACATGAGTGCATTTGATTCTGTCACTGGCCATAAAGATAAAGTTGAGTATGTGTCCTGCAATGTGGGCTCTGGTTGGTGACCAGTTGGGTGAGGCCTGATGTTGCTCATGCTTTCAAGGGGGTTGGCGGTGTTGATATCATTGATGTAATCAAGGTGAAAGTTGAGGTCACCGAGGAAGAGGCGTTTGCTGAGTCAATGGCAGGAATGACGTTACAGTAGCTGGGCAAGGTCATGGAGGTCTGTAGGCCACGGTGACTCTGATGGTGGTTTTGCTGTTTGTTGAGAATTGGAAGCTGAGGTGTTCCATGATTGGGGTGATGTTAATAAAACCCTTTGACTCATACCAAACTCTCTTTATTGACACATAATAGATTAGTGATTGGGATTTATATGATGTACAGCTCCTGATCTTTCTGTAAATTAATGACAAAGATCCATTTGCCTCAGAGATAAAAATAGAGCAGGAATTAGCCTGTGTGTTGGTAAACTGAAGTTCTTTAAAGTGAGAACAGTTCCCGCTCCAGAAAACTAATGGCTTCCCATCTATAAGCAATGTGCTGCAGCATATCTGCAAAACGGTGCTGGAAGTATGGATCATATCATCCCCAAAGTTTCAAGTATACAGCAAAAAGCTGTTATTCGTGGCCTCCTATTTTAATGTAAGACAAATTGTTCATCAGCTGAAGACTGAGATACCCTAAAAGTATCTCATACGTTTTCCTTGAAATCCCACAAAGCAAAAGAAGTCTAAAATATTCAACCATGATTTCCCATGTCAGACTTTAGTCTTTCGAACTTATTACTGTGGTATGTACCATATCAAATTATTCACATGTATTTGTTTATTCACCTAAATTCTCTATTTGGTTCTGGCCTAGAACATTGAGTTGATTGTAGGGATCACCACCATCCTAACTTTGTTGGTTACTGACCATTCAGGACTGTCTCTGTGACTCTGTGCTATGTCTTGCTATTTTGTCATTAAAGACATTTTCAAATCTTTCCAGCACGCTACCCATCCTTTAGGCTCTGCATATCGGCGAAGAGGATGTGAATTCAATTTAATGAGCCCACAGATACCATTCTTCGACAATAAGCTGCCACTTTTAACCAAATGTGCTGTATGGGTAAGTACAAGGTGTTTTAGAGCAGAAGTGTGTAGAATTTGGGATTCAGCAACATTTTCTGGTGAAATTGCATTCCTTTCTTAGAGCTCTCTTATGCTGAAGAACCTTTGACTTTTAGCAGCCACTGTAGCTTGAGCATGGCATTCTGAAGTAGACTCACTTTTCACTGTGTTCCCGCTCACACATTGATTCTTCTTGCGCTGTGTTCCGACAAGCGCTTTATCATCAGTCTTCGAATCAGCGCATCAGCAAGAAATGTGTGTCTATGTCACGTTCATGCATGCATATTACATGTGGTTAGCCATGTTGAATTGGTCTCGTCCTGGCTTGATGCGGATGCACAACAGCAAGATAAGTGAGGAGGAACATATGGACCGCTGTCTCAGAGATGAACACATTTAGGAATTTATTCTTACACAATTAATCACACGCTATGGAGACAGGCAGCACATTCAAGAGGTAATATAACCAAATTCCTACTCTGGCAGTGTAAGTCAGAAATTAAGTCAAACAAGCTGAACTTTGGCAAGGTCTCTTAGATAATCATACAGACAGTATTTCTAGATTTTATGAAACTAGCATATATATATATTTTTTTTTAATGACTTCAGCACAACAAGCGATGGAACCACCTCCTTTTTAGGTCGAGCATTCGAGACCTCTTGTATATACTTTAGTATATACTTATTATATAGTTATATTGGTATGTACTTTGTGGGTTCTGGAGATCAGCCCTAGGACTTGTCTGCTTCCGCTTGGGGATTTTTTTTTCTGTTCAACTGCTTCTACTTAACTGTCTTTATAATAAATAACCAGCAGAGGTCAGTAAAATACCAGAATTGCTTTCTGATGAGGGACTTTATTTTTTTATTTTTTTCTGGCAACTGCTTCTATTTAACTTTCTTGATAGAAAACGACCAGCAGAGCTCAGTAAAATACCAAAATCACTTAAACATTCTCTTAGAAATTGTCTTCCACGAGCACCCGTAGAGGGTAATATTTTTTTCAAATCTTGTATTTTCAGTGATATGACCACCGAAGGCCCTGATTTTATATTAAAAACAGAGCTTTGGACTATACCATTTCCCACTGGAAGGCAATATTTATCTCCATGTGTTCCCATACCTAGCGTGTCACGCAGTTTGGTGCTTACTTTCCCTCCATGTTAAAGAAGAGTAGATGTTTCACCACCCTAGCTAATGTGCTCTCTAGCTAAATAAAAAGGCGGGACCGATTGCATTGCAAATGCTTGTTAACATTTGGCAGTGACTATGCATTTTCGAGAACTATTCAGGTGCAGTTGATATAGTTAAGTATAACCCTCAGCGTAAAGCTGTTGTTTTGTTCAACCATGTGGGGCATGCAGATCAAAGAGTCTTTCACAACCTAGCAGAGGTAGAAGCTCCATAAGGACAATTCATCACGTGGGATGAGTACAAGGAAGAGAAAGTTAGGACGAGTAAACCATTCACTGATGATCCCAGTATTCTGTTGTTACACCACAATTTCTGCAAGAGAAGCCTGAAGAGTAGGTGAATATGAGGCAGCATTGTACATTTTGTCGGAAAGTTGTGAATTACAGGCAATTGTAGACATGTATATCAGAGACTGAATTGTCTTTAAATGCAGTTCAAAGAAAATTCAGAAACGTTTACTTACTTGAAAAAATACAAATCTTTCTGTTTCTGGCATACCCACAATTATTGAAAACATCTCAAATTTCTCAAAAAGTGTTCGTTTCTCAGCAGAGTTCATCTACAGGAAAAACATCACAAATGAAACAGAGGTTTGTGCTGTTAGTATTCGCAAACCTAGAATTTTGAATAAGAAAGCTAATATCCAATGTTATAGATGTGATTCTAGTAACCATATGGAAAATATTGCCCTGCAGTTTACAACAGATGTAGTGCATGTAAGAAAAAAAGAGCATTTGAAAGTTGTTTGCAAATCCAATAATACTAAAATGAAAATTAGTACTGCGTCACTAAACGACTGTGAAAAGGACTTAAGAAATGAAATACTTGTAATGAATTTGAATAAGCAACTGAGTCTAGAAAAAACCCATTGGTCCTTTGTGTGAAGCTATAATTAATGGGGTATTTATTGATGTTATGGTAGATTCAATGCCACAAATAACAATGTTGTCAGACAAAACTAAAGCCTTGATAGGCACAAATGTAAATCCTAAAGTGTTTGGTGACCATGTTACAGAAGTCACAAAATCCCAATTGGATAATATTTGTTCAGAAGGCATCATAGTGCTGACAGACTCATTGGAGTGGGTTTTTCTCCTTTGAGTTTGGCTAGGAAATTGTCATGGAAAGTTAGGAAGAGCATTGTATTGTTGTTGAGCACACATTATATAACTTGGAAAACAATGTTATTATGGTTAGACCTGAAAAATGCAAACTATTTGTATAACAAGCAGATTACCTAAGGCATTCAATCTCAGGTGAAGGCATCAATCACAAGTATGATCATCTAAAAGCAATTAAGAAAGCACCGTTACCTCCAGATAAAGATGCATTCTGGAACTTCTTAGGACTAAGCAAATATTATGCTCGCTTTGTGTCTAGTTATGTCTTACTAGTTCAACTGCTGTGTGAATGACTTAAAAAAGGATCCAAATTTGATTGGTCCATACAGATTAACAAAACATTTGAAGACCTTAAGAAAAAATTCTGACTGAAGGACCTGCCCTTAGACCTTAAGTATCTGGTTTGAAGTGTATTATCAGTGTAGAAGCTATTCTAGGGGCTTAGGTGCAGTTTTTGGCCAATGGGTTAGTGGAAATGAACGAGCAGTGGCATTTGCATATAGAACCTGGAGACCTCCAGAAGAGAACAATAGCACTATAGAAAAGGAGGCACTAGCTTGTGTTAGGGCTGTTCAGAAGTTTAAAATATTTGTTTGGCGACAGAACTTTGATGTCTACACAGATCACAAACCCTTAGTGTACCTATTAGCTGGTAAAGGATTAGGTAAGGCATCTGCGTGACTGATAAGGTTATTGCAGAAATTACAAGAATATAACATGTCAGTGATACACGTACAGGGTTGTAAAAAGTTCAGAGCTTATTGCCTTTCTATATTGCCCATAGTGGAGACTAAAGATAATGGTGAGCCTAAGATATTGAATGTGTGGTTGTGCCTATAGATTCTATTAAAAGGCAGTATGAACTGAATCAGATTGGACTGATGCTACAAAAATGATACTGTTCTTCAGTAGGTCACCACGTATAAACAAAAAAGTGGACCAAATATCAGGAATCTGGTTGAGGAGGTTAAATGCTTTACACAGATAACCTTAGAACTTAATTTTGAGAACTGGATTGGTAAGAAACATGATATAATTACAGCTCCTTAAGTCCTTCATACTTCTTTGATTAAACACGCACACAAAAGTCACATGGGAGTAACAGTTACTTATAAAAAACTATGTCAGTTTTATTTGTGGCCACATATGAATTCCCAAAGACGTAATTTGATTGACGTTTCCGAATGGTTGTGTTCTGACAAACTTTGGAAAACACATGAGAAGCCACTTATTCCAGTAACACTTCATAATGGACCCTGGGAAAAGGTAACAATGGATTTTTCTTATTCATTTAAACTTCTGCTCAATCACATGATGTATCCTATTGTTCTTAAGGACTATATTTCAAAGTGGATATATTTCTTGTTTGTAGACTTATCGACCACACTAATGTTACATCATTTTTATAAATAAATCTTTAATAATGAAGGCTTCCCTAGTATTTTGTTAGACAATAGGGCTCATTTTATTTCTAAAGACATGAACACATGACATCAAACACCTCAAAGTGGCATTATATAGTCCAGCTTAAAAAATATTAGTACAACGGTTAAACCATTTTCTAAAACAATGCGTTCAAACTGCATTATCTGCGGGCTTGGATTCTAAAAAACGTCTTGCATAACAAAAGTCTGTCATCCCTGACAACCTCATATTCTGTGACAGGCATACCTCCATTCAAATTATTAAGGGGAATAGAACCGAAAACAAAGTTTTTACCTGAATGATTAGGAAGTTCACAAAAGAATAATAATGGTAAAATGGGAAATAATGAGATGATTATTTACTGAAAGGAGTGCTTTCAAATAACTGAAGAGTAGAGTCTTCACTGACTCAAATAGGGGAGCAAAAGAAACTGAATTCACTGTCAGCTTATTGGTCTCAACAAAAAAATGTTTAAGGGAGTTCAAAGAGAGATTAAGTTCACTGCATTAGGTAGAGTACTGCTCAAAGTTTGGTGTGGAATGAGGACTCAATGGATCACAAGGAGTTCTGGCTTTTGAGAAGAGATTCCATACAGAGACTTCCTCTAAATAAATGAGTACCTCTTTTTTCTTGTGGAAAAATGATCACCATATCTCAGAACGGATGTGTCATGCAACAATGCATCATTGCAAGTTAGCACCAATGTGTGTTAATCAGTCAAACACAATTCTCCTCTGAAGAAATTTCAGAGCATTCCAAGAGAATTAAAGAAGGATGAAGGCAGGAGCATTAATAAAAATAATGAAACTATGCTTTTGTAAAATATTTACTTCCAACTCCTTACCCTCCTTTTTTGATCAAGGTTTCTGTCAGCCATCAGCCACCAATATTTCTCATTCAAATATCCTCCATTCTCATTGGCTGCCTTTCAAGTCCAGTGTATAAACTTTTGCTATTCCTGCTTGTGGGGTTCATAAAGAGTAGGTTCCCCCATCACTGTGTACACAAAGTGTTATGGGATACCACTGCGAAGTTCTACATTCCATCCTCAATTTCTTTTTCTTTCTATGATTTGTCTTTCTGCCCTTGTATTTTGGATATTTCTGCTGAGGTTTATGAAGTCCAGCAACTTGATTCATTTATAAGAAAACCATCAGCTTTGTAAAAACTTCCTCGGATACAGACTGTTGCCATGCAACTTTGGATTTCAACTTCCATTATGGAGACTAAGTCCTAAGTAACAAAAATTTACCGGGATGAATCTGCTTCACGTATCTGACCCACGCTCCATTGCGGTCGGCTGAAATTGTGCCTATTTCTCAGTCACCCACAAACAGTGATTAGTGACTGATGCTTTACGTTTTCTTCCTGCCTTTTCTTGTAAATTTGTAAAAAAAATCATATCTCTAGTTCCTCTTATTGGAGCTGTTTTGCTACGAAAATATTCCTCTATTTTTATAAGTTGTAGTGGATTTCTATTCTGTTATGGGTTTTAATTTTAAATTAATTTGTTTCTCCTAAATGCTTTATATATTTTCTTTATTTTAAACATGTCTGCCCTGTGCCATGGCTACCAGAGTTTGAGCTAAGGTTTCAATTACTGAAACCTTTGTCTGGACCTAACTGGTAAGTGGCGGCTTTAACACTTGTGGTGCACTACCATTCATCCCAATTAAATAATTCAATTTCTTACAAATAGGATAAGACTGACATCTTACCACAACCTCCTCACAACAGTCATAGACCTGGGAAGACAACTTGTGAAGAATGAAGAACCTCCTGTAAGAAAAGAATGATGGACTCTAGACTCCTGCTGGAACTCAAAGTACTGGAACTTCCATCCAAGAGTCAGGTGGCTTATCTGCTGTTTGCCTGTTCCAAGAATGGAAAAGATTTGTAGGACTCCTTACTAGAAGAATGGCCCAGCTGACCACTGTGGACTGGACAGTGTAGGAACCCTGACTGTAGGGACTAGTAAGCCAGCCCTGAGATCCAGAGGGCTGCAAGAATGGCCAAGAGTGCTTTTTCCAGCACCAAAGACTATTTAGGTATTAGTCATTTTTCCAGCTCCGGAAGACTGTGGTAAGTTTCTGCCACTTGCTGAGGGACGTCATCCTTTAGGAGAAAAAAAACTAATAAGTTGATCTTTGAGTATTTTCCCACACTGAAGACAAGTTCAGTGTCCTTTTGGTAAAGGCTTCTGGCATTATGGAGACCTACCAGGCTATGATTTCCAGACTTGCCGTGCTGGGGGATTTTGGGAGGCAAATAATTACTACATTCAATGGTGAAACCTTGGACGGAGGCGAGGCAGCATATCCCAGTGGCAGAATGACAAAGGCTGCTTAGAAATTCTGCTCTGTCCTGCTGGGAGCTGGGTACCATGTATAGTATCTGACATACTATACAATAGTTTGGCATACAATCACATCATTATCCATGCAAGGGAGGTCTCTTTAGCTTCCAGATTTAGTCCTCCAATAGATACAGTTTGGAGGGAATCAATTTAATTTATGTGAGCTGAACCTTTAAATGAGACAATGAAAGGTGATTAACACCTTCACTGAATCTCCCATGGATTTTGCTTATCGCAAGACACTTCCTATTTGTGATTGCTACTACTACATAATGATTTTGCTGAACAGTCTGTTTATTTTCACAAATGAAGCTGATGGATATTTATAAAGATGTGATGCTCATTTACTTGTAGATCTTGTATATCTCTTTTGTGCTAAGAATTTTGCCATGCCAAGCAATTAGTTAACATGTTTTCTTTATCCTGGGTCTGGAGGCTCAGTGGACTAATGCATCCACTGGAGGGCCCTTTGTTCAACCTCATGTTCACAGGTTCAAATCCTGGCAGGACCACTCAGCCTTTCATCCATCTGAGGTTGATAAAATGAGTACCATTGAGTTAGGTAACAATAAATATCTGTTAGTCAGTGCCAAGATACCTACAGGTGAACATGCGCTTTACAAATACGCGTTATGTTAAGACCATCATTCATCTGTCTCCTAAGTATCTGCAAAACTCTGGGTAGCATGTTTCATCTGGGTGATTTTGAAGCTGTCAATATTTTGACTAATGTTCATTCGATTGTCTTTTCTTGTCTTTCTGTGGTTTACTGGCACTGTTCTTGATTACATTTTTCCTTCAACGTTAATTTCTACAATTAGATTGAAGCCCCTGCTATTCATGCCTGATCTCTTTTGGCCATAATAATCTTCCCCTTGATGTTGTGTGATATCTGTGTTTAAATTAACCCTAAAGATTCTTGTCCTTTTTGCAATCAATATCTAGAATGATTTGGATATATTTTCTTTTACTGTCATTTTCTTCAGCACTTACATTGTTCACTGAGCCATTCCATTACTGCTTGGGTTTGTTTCCCCTCTGCCCAAAACTTGATTTTTTTTTTTAAATATGAAAGAACATTTAGATGACCATAGTATGCTCCCCTCACACACTGTCAGTCATCAGAGCTCCAATTTAGCATGGTTGAAGACTTTAGCCACCTTAAACATTAGTAGGGGTAGCCCTAGAAATCTTACCCCAGTGGTAGGGTGTCCACAGGGGTCATTACCCCGCATTAGCTTGTGCAAAGCATACACGTGGCCTCTCGCTAGGCACCCACTCAGAACACTCCTCGACCTGTGGAAGATCAGAAGAAGACTAAAGCTGTTTTGTGAGGCCTGGGTAGAGCCCTAAATGACTGAACCGTCTCTCCTTCTTGTACCCAGGACAACAAAGTTGACTGCAAGGGTCATAAGGCTAACATACTGTTCAAGATACACAAATACATCAAGCTCCAAAAGACTTTACTGCAACTGTTCAGCTGATCAGTGGGAACTGGACCTGCACTGGACTCTGCCTGCCACCCTGTGAGTCTCTAAGTGCTTCCCCTGAGGTCCTGGGGGCATTAGAAGTGTACTCCTGTTGCAGATTAGTACTTAAAGGGCTGAAATCAGAAGCTAAATCTTTGACAAAGATGGACCTCCTTGGTATATCTGATCTGCGCTCATATCTTCAGTTCCCATTACTAGATCTTTGTCATTTTAGTGTCATTTTGTTTATTAGATTTAGGGATTTTTCTTGTTTTGCATTTCGACTTTATCACTGTTTTTGTATGTCATACATATTTTGCACACTGCCTATAAGGTAAGTCTGACTACTGTGTGCCATAACTACCAGGTGTTTGAGCTCAGGTCTATTTGGTGATTTTAATTGTTCATCTTGGCAAGGACAGTCGTTATTGATTGAGGTGGGCACTTACTCCCCTTAACTAATAACTGCATTTCTTACATATGGTATATTAAAAATGTTGTAATTGAATTGGAACATTATGAAACATCTGTATTCTAAGAAATGAGAAAATTATGAGCTGGGATGAGTTCTAGACATGATTTTAGCTTTTCATCTCCTCCCTCTATTTGCTTTCTCTCTCGTCAGAGAATTGGCGCTTTATTTACTCGCATGACGTTCATGTACGTTTTGGTCTCTCATTCCCTTTGTGTGTCTCAAATCACTGAAGAAAGCGGTACAAAAGGGGGTGGTGATGGACGGAGCATCAGAACCAATCAAACACTCACACCCAGTCAATAGATCTGGGTTTGATCCATCACCGTTCTTTAGCCCACTCTGCCACCCCAATTCAGACATGACCATATGCAAATCAGTCTGACCCTGTGCCTCATGGGAACACTCCAGGCCGAACTGCCAAGCCATGCCTTCCCTGGACCGGAAACAAGCTTCCTAGGACCGGTTTCTGGCATTTCAGCCGTCTTCAGCCAGGCTTGCTTGAATCCAGTGGCAAAGTGAGCAAGGGACTCACGTCTGAGCATACCCTGCCAACTTATGGCGAACAAAGCGGTACAAACGGGGGTGGTGATGGACGGAGCATCAGAACCAATCAAACACTCACACACAGTCAACAGATCTGGGTTTGATCCATCACCGTTCTTTAGCCCACTCTGCCACCCCAATTCAGACATTGCCATGTGCAAATCAGTCTGACCCTGTGCCTCATGGGAACAGTCCAGCCCGAACTGCCAAGCCATGCCTTCCCTGGACCAGAAACAGGCTTCCTAGGACCGGTTTCTGGCATTTGGCAGTTCGGGCTGGACTGTTCCCATGAGGCACAGGGTCAGACTGATTTGCATATGGCCATGTCTGAACTGGGGTGGCAGAGTTGGCTAAAGAACGGTGATAGATCAAACCCAGATCTGTTGACTGGGTGTGAGTGTTTGATTGGTTCTGATGCTCCGTCCATCACCACCCCCTTTTGTACATCTTTGTTAGCCATAAGTTGGCAGGGTATGCTCAGACGTGAGTCCCTTGCTCACTTTGCCACTGGATTCAAGCAAGCCTGGCAGAAGACGGCTGAAATGCCAGAAACCAGTCCAAGGAGGCTTGTTTCCGGTCCAGGGAAGGCATGGCTTGGCAGTTCGGGCTGGACTGTTCCCATGAGGCACAGGGTCAGACTGATTTGCATATGGCCATGTCTGAACTGGGGTGGCAGAGTTGGCTAAAGAACGGTGATGGATCAAACCCAGATCTGTTGACTGGGTGTGAGTGTTTGATTGGTTCTGATGCTCCGTCCATCTCCACCCCCTTTTGTACCGCTTTGTTCGCCATAAGTTGGCAGGGTATCCTCAGACGTGAGTCCTTTGCTCACTTTGCCACTGGATTCAAGCAAGCCTGGCTGAAGACGGCTGAAATGCCAGAAACCGGTCCTAGGAAGCTTGTTTCCGGTCCAGGGAAGGCATGGCTTGGCAGTTCGGGCTGGACTGTTCCCATGAGGCACAGGGTCAGACTGATTTGCATATGGCCATGTCTGAACTGGGGTGGCAGAGTTGGCTAAAGAACGGTGATGGATCAAACCCAGATCTGTTGACTGGGTGTGAGTGTTTGATTAGTTCTGATGCTCCGTCCATCACCACCCCCTTTTGTACCGCTTTGTGCGCCATAAGTTGGCAGGGTATGCTCAGACGTGAGTCCCTTGCTCACTTTGCCACTGGATTCAAGCAAGCCTGGCTGAAGACGGCTGAAATGCCAGAAACCAGTCCAAGGAAGCTTGTTTCCGGTCCAGGGAAGGCATGGCTTGGCAGTTCGGGCTGGACTGTTCCCATGAGGCACAGGGTCAGACTGATTTGCATATGGCCATGTCTGAACTGGGGTGGCAGAGTTGGCTAAAGAACGGTGATGGATAAAACCCAGATCTGTTGACTGGGTGTGAGTGTTTGATTGGTTCTGATGCTCCGTCCATCACCACCCCCTTTTGTACCGCTTTGTTCGCCATAAGTTGACAGGGTATGCTCAGACGTGAGTCCCTTGCTCACTTTGCCACTGGATTCAAGCAAGCCTGGCTGAAGACGGCTGAAATGCCAGAAACCGGTCCTAGGAAGCTTGTTTCTGGTCCAGGGAAGGCATGGCTTCGCAGTTCGGGCTGGACTGTTCCCATGAGGCACAGGGTCAGACTGATTTGCATATGGCCATGTCTGAACTGGGGTGGCAGAGTTGGCTAAAGAACGGTGATGGATCAAACCCAGATCTGTTGACTGGGTGTGAGTGTTTTATTGGTTCTGATGCTCCGTCCATCACCACCAGCTTTTGTACCGCTTTGTTCGCCATAAGTTGGCAGGGTATGCTCAGACGTGAGTCCCTTGCTCACTTTGCCACTGGATTCAAGCAAGCCTGGCTGAAGACGGCTGAAATGCCAGAAACCGGTCCTAGGAAGCTTGTTTCCGGTCCAGGGAATGCATGGCTTGGCAGTTCGGGCTGGACTGTTCCCATGAGGCACAGGGTCAGACTGATTTGCATATAGCCATGTCTGAACTGGGGTGGCAGAGTTGGCTAAAGAACGGTGATGGATCAAACCCAGATCTGTTGACTGGGTGTGAGTGTTTGATTGGTTCTGATGCTCCGTCCATCACCACCCCCTTTTGTACCGCTTTGTTCGCCATAAGTTGGCAGGGTATGCTCAGACGTGAGTCCCTTGCTCACTTCTCCACTGGATTCAAGCAAGCCTGGCTGAAGACGGCTGAAATGCCAGAAACCGGTCCTAGGAAGCTTGTTTCCGGTCCATGGCTTGGCAGTTCGGGCTGGACTGTTCCCATGAGGCACAGGGTCAGACTGATTTGCATATGGCCATGTCTGAACTGGGGTGGCAGAGTTGGCTAAAGAACGGTGATGGATCAAACCCAGATCTGTTGACTGGGTGTGAGTGTTTGATTGGTTCTGATGCTCCGTCCATCACTACCCCCTTTTGTACCGCTTTGTTCACCATAAGTTGGGAGGGTATGCTCAGACGTGAGTCCCTTGCTCACTTTGCCACTGGATTCAAGCAAGCCTGGCTGAAGACGGCTGAAATGCCAGAAACCGGTCCTAGGAAGCTTATTTCCGGTCCAGGGAAGGCATGGCTTGGCAGTTCGGGCTGGACTGTTCCCATGAGGCACAGGGTCAGACTGATTTGCATATGGCCATGTCTGAACTGGGGTGGCAGAGTTGGCTAAAGAACGGTGATGGATCAAACCCAGATCTGTTGACTGGGTGTGAGTGTTTGATTGGTTCTGATGCTCCGTCCATCACCACCCCCTTTTGTACCGCTTTGAAATCACTGAAGAAACAGATGTTTCAGTGGACCCTACCTTTGTCCTGATTAGACTAAGCAATGACTTGAGTAGTGCAAACAAGCCTTTGATCTCTTAGCTGTAGGACAAGAGTATGTCTAAGAGGGTCACCAGAGGGCTGAATAACAACTTCTAACTTTTCCTTGTGCTGTCAACGGATATGTGTATTCTGTTTCCTCTGGTGATGAAAGCCATGCCATGTGTATCAATCCGCAATAATTGTTGTAATGTTCATTATGAAGATCACCTCTCATGCCTCATCCAAAAGATACAGGTTCTGTAAAAACCTCCCTCAGCCTGATTTTTGGTCCCGGTTTACTCCTTCAGACCTTCCTGATCCACATGGACTACCATTGCAGAAAAGAGCTTATGCTATATGTTGTTCCTTGCAGGTCTTTGATGCACTAACTGCTTCTCTTCAGGAAAATGTATTCTTTTTACTTTATTCACATCACTGATTGAAGCTAAGAGGCACCCATTCCTGTCAGTGCGGCTGCCGGAGGCCACCACAGGGGGCCACTCAAGAGGGCGGCCCTGTAGTGGCATCGGGCATCCACCCCCCACTTCTTTCTACTCCCCCCCCTTCTCCTGGGGGGGGTTTGGCCTACGGAGGAGTCCCCCCTTGGGTCGTGGGTGTCCCACGTCACGACCGGTGCGCGAGGCAGGGTGAGGGGTACATAGGTATCCCCCACCCCCTTCTCGGCCTCATTTGCGCCGGACGCGCCGCGGACACCACGCTTCCAACACTCTCTCTCACCCTACCGCTTACCCGGCGTGTTGGCAGTGGGAAGCATAGTTGGACTTTGTAATGTTGTACTTTTTCGTTGCAGGCGGAGTTACAGGGTGATCTGGATGCGTACGGGTACAGAACGGTACCGCTGCGCGGCACATAGTGGTGTCAGAGCCGAACCCCAGGAGCCTCATGGGAGGTTCACGGATTCTATGTCGGCGCCCCGTTAGGCCTTTGGGGGGTTGTGGGCCTGAGCAACCGGGGGCTTGCCTAGCTCCGCTCCGCCCAGAAGGGCGTGAGTATAATGGACCCAGGGTGGTCAGGTGATCCGGGAAGGGGATCACCAAAAGGTGCGGTACTAAGTGGTTCGCTACAGTGCTGTTAGGCTCATCAGGCGGGCAGGCGGCGAGAAGGCTGCCTGTCCTTGGATCGCCTGTAAACTAACCCACCAGATTACATAACGTTGTATATAATAAACCTTCAGCAGTTTTTTCCCAAGTATAACTTGTGTGGTGTGTTTCATTTGCGGGTATTCTTGCTGGGGGGGGGGGGGGGGTCTGTTGCCATGATGGTGCTATGTAAAACGTTGTAGTAGTTTCGGATTTATGTAGCTGAAGTGCCAAGCAGTTTGGATTATTAGGTGACTGTATCATTCTGTAAAAGACCTTCCAGCCCTGCGTTTAATTTTGCAAACTATTGTGATCTAGTATTTTTAAGCAGGTGTTTTAAATGATGGTGAACTAGGACTACAACTCCCAAAATTAATTGCACTGTTAAATGAAACTCCTGGTCTGTCACTAATGGAATGAACTCATTTGTAAACCGGAAAGTCTGTTGTCATAATCAGTTTTATTCTAGTGAACAAAAGGATAATCCCCAATTATGACGAGAGACAACAATGCGTTACGACACAGTTGGTAGAAACATATTCCCCACAAGTATGTATAAGCCATATCAGGACGACAGACTTGATCTACAGCCATTTACAAGATCTGTTCTCTTCTGCATGCCTGAGTGCCTCGTAAATAGACTACTTTAGCTGACATTCATTTTAATCCATTGAGGTTTATGGCAATTGTGTATAGTTTTTGGGCTATAAATAAAAACGTGATGATAAGGAATAATCTATTCATTAAATAATGCTTGCCCATTATACGTTAAGGTGCCTGTTAAAAGATTACTCTGAAGAGTTTTACCAGGGGACCCAGAATATGCTCGAAGCATACCGATGCAGCAGACAGATACTGAGTGATTGATACCTGGGAGAGCCAGGGCTGCCTCGCTGCCAGTCAGTTTCATAAACTAAACTCTGCCGCGTGACGCTCTTCTTTGCATTAGTGACAGATGAGATCAGTGCTTGTGGGGGAGCTCAGGCTCGACCCCTGCATTCTCCACCGCTAAGGGGGCATCCGCATTAGCTGTTCATCCTGTGACCCAAAACTGTAAAAATCTCACATTTTTAATCTCACTGCAATTATAATCCCGATGTCAGCATTGCTAAATGGTTCCACCTCAATGTTTCTCGTCGGTGTGCACTGCAAGGCTGAACCTGCCCAGTGGCACTGTTAATATCATTTATTTTCTTTTACTCTCAATATTTTATGACAAGCTAACTAAAGAAGTTTTGCAACTCTCCCACCGTTTGAAAGGCATTGCAACTATTTACTGATCACGGGACAGGAAATAATGTTACACACCCTGAAGCAGAAAAGAACAACTAGACTTGTATCGACAGAGGAGCAAATAACGATATTTTGTATATAACATGATTTTTCCATTCATTAATCAGAATAAAATCATTCTGAGCAAATAAAATGACCAGGATTTAGGTCGGTGTCTCATTCTTTTCCAACCGAACTCACACCCAAATAGAGTTATTTTCTGAAACGAAACATGTCTTTAAGAATTCGCCTTTACTTGTCAAAGGTTGTCTTAAGTAGTTAAACTCAAGCCTACTCTTACCTTTGGTAGTTAAGATGATAACCCCAATTATGACCTAAATGCTGTACATTCGATGATGTCAAAGAGCTTTGATAATTTTCCAGGTAAAGACTAATTCTGTGCTCCAGAGCTGGTGTAATTCCGCCTCCATTACTGACAGGATCGGAAGGGCAGACTCGCTAAGTAACTTGCCATACAATCTCTCCAAAGCACAGCTCAAAGCGGAAGCGTTGCTTTTTAAATTGGAGACCTGGCATTCATGCCTTTCCAAGTTATCAAAGGATGGGCCAAGATAATGATGTATCTCCACATTCTACATTACATAGTTTATGACTGAACACTAAAGTCTTCATCTCCAATGTATTTACCACACGTGTGAGCTCAATCATATGTATACATTTGCGGCAATCAAAGACCACAGAGGTGTCCACGACTGGTAGTCCTGGGTCTGCTCAGGAGGGAATGATTTGACATTTTCCACTGACTAAATCCATGGTACACAAAGTGAAAAGAAGGTGTGCTAACACACAGTCCTTCCCTGGGCCCTGCAAGGGACATTTTGCAGTGTGTCAGATTGCAACCCAGTTTAGCTAACCCATGTGTCAGAATAAAAACTTTGAATAGTACATAGCAGTAATGGTAGAGCTTCCCAATGTGATGGCTTTTTTCGAAGTAACACCCTGTATCTCCAGTCAAATGCTGCATTCAAATCTATGAAATATCCATTGATCAAGGCATTCTTGATGTGAACAATGTAATAGGCAATCAATAATAGACCTGGGTCAAGAACCTTTTTAGAGATTTACAAACCAACGCTGATTGGTATTTGCGTTGGTTTGTAAGGAAATGTAATGCAACCCAGCTCGAAGCGCTGTTTTGTGTTACTTAGTGTCAAGGGAGCCTTACATAGGTGGTACATGGGCGTTCTTAAGCAAACACCCATGCTTTTTGATGCAAAACCCTTTCTAATAACATTAGTAGACAGGGTTTGCTTCAAAAATGATCTTGCTATAAAGCAGGCTGTACAAGGAGACATTTTGCCATTTCTCCTTTCTTTTCCGGCTTTTCATGTGTGCTGTACTGCACAGCACACATACAAAGTAGGAATAGTTGTAAAGCTTCCAGTACAAAGTCAATTCTAGGCTCATGCACACACCATTGCAGTATGGAACAATGGAGCATGTGTGTTGCTCTCTAAAGCAAGCGCCGTCGCAAGGGAGATGGGAGGAGAGTGCCATATCTCTTTAGATGTAGCACTCTCCTGCTCGCTTCCTATCACGCAATGCATAGCAGTACCTTTAGGTGCTGTATTGTATTGCATGAAAGAAAAGAAACAGGGGCACCCTACTCACTAAGAAACCAGGGTAATAGTTATATAGGAAAAACAGTGGTTCCTGTGGAATGAAATACTGTATAATTATAATACAGACGCACAATCGCAATACAGAGGGTTAATTATTGACAGGGGGCGAAGAAACCACTAACACAAAAAGATTCAGTGTATTACGTTTTATAGATTTTCAAGCAAAAATAGATATATACATTGTTGTAAATCAAAGAATCATTTGTGCATTGTGTCCCAAGTGAGAACGGAAATCTAAATCTAAATGACAATGTGAGTCTTATATACAAGGTTTCCATAATTTGTACAAGTGGCCCGTTATCAAAATGATTCTGTGTGAACAGCAGCTATATACAGTGATATGCGCTGGGAAGTGGTTCGCTTCTTCTGTTTGTCGATGACGTTTCGACCCTTTAAACAATGCGGGGTCTCTTCAGGATTATTGATGAAGGCACATCTGAAAATGTAACTGCGCGGCCTCGTGAAAATGATGTGCCACATGTGAAGAATAAAGGAAAAGAAGTTACTCACATGAGGACCCGTCCGGGTACTGAATTGTGAGGGAAGGCTGCCAATCCAATAATGTAGGTAGGCCAAGGCTGCTCTATGAATATTACGCTACAGCCATAGCGGTGGGAAATCCCTTTGTAGGTGATCAGTGGCAATGCACTGGGGGTTTTCAGGGTGGATGATGGAGAAACGTGGGTCATTGTGCCCGTCAAAGCTGACTGAAGCGGCTTTGCAGAACGTGTACGCGGAGCGCTGTCCTGCGTTTCTCCATCATCTACCCTGAAAATCCCAGTGCATTGCCACTGATCACCTACAAAGGGATTTCTCACCACTACGGCTGTAGTGTAATATTCATAGAGCCTCCTTGGCCTACCTACATTATTGGATTGGCAGCCTTCCCTCACAATTATTCTTCCCGTGTGGCACATCATTTTCACGAGGCTGCGCAGTTACATTTTCAGATGTCCCTTCATCTTATTCCTGCTGACTGTCTTTCCTTGATAAAGGATGTTATCAGATTACTTTGCTGCCAAGGATTATTCCCCTTTTCTGCTGCTGCACATTCAGTGAAGAACATAAATGGACTATTGACAGGCCTTACCCTAACTGATTTATATTTATTGGCTTGTTGGGTCGGTGATAAAATATCATAATAGTAGATATTGGGTTGCAATAATGGCATAGGCAAAATATTGAGTATCAAGATATTGTCAAGGTAAATATATACAGGTAAGTATAGATTCATTATTCTTAAATTTCCATTCATGTATCTTGATGGTATATATTGGTAAGCTACATGTATGTGGAGTTAAGTACAGTAAACTTATACTTAACTACATATCTTACTTACCTTGATGATAATTTGGTAGGCAATATTTGTGCATTGATATTTTTTGAAGTGCAATAAATTTTCCGTAATATTCTAGCATTACATCATCTTGAGGCCAAGGTTCCTCCTGTCAGCCCTTTCAGAGTTTCAGTGAAACAGTCACAGCTGATGGTCACATGCTGTACAACCTACCTCAGCATCACCTCACATCTCAGGGACTCTATGCCTGTCTACACATTATATATAGTTTCCAGCTATACCTTTCCATAAGGGTCTCAACTGTGATCATTAATATCTACAAGTAACGGGGCAAATTACTGGACAGAACGATAGTACACCCAGTCTCATACCATGGGAGGTGGAAGACAGAGCACCTGCCATCAGACTTTGGTGCTGAGCAGACCTTACAGCTATTCCGTCTCTTGGTTGCATGCACTCCAGGCTGGGGCAGACGCCCGTGAGCCTGGTTCCTTCACAAGACTCCTCTATAGTGTTTTGGTCCTGCTTCCGCAGCAATCCAAATCTGCTGATGCTACCATCCAAGTCTCACAACTTCTGAGATGAGCAAAGGAAACAGAACCCTTTGTCACTGTGACCAGTGTCAGCTCAAGAAACCAACTTTGATCTTGTGGCCAAGAGAAGGACCCCAGAAGCCCACTGCTGTTCCTTTTACAGCAGTCTCTAGTGCTCCCAACTTATACGAGGTGTACCCAACGCCTCCCACTCACACAGGGTATCTCTCTGGAGGTTTCGTGTTTTGATGGGGTGCAGTCACAGCCGCTGAAAAGGAGCTGGTACCATGAGCTTAAGAGAAATGTGACCATTGTTGGCGCCAGCCAGCTTCACCCCAGTTTGTTTTAAACTCTATCACACATAGCTGCTCTACTAAGTATAGATTTCCAGCCAACTCCTACCATTCATGCTTGTGTGTGTGACCACCTCAATGTGAATGTGTGCCATAAAACATCTGCATATCTGTGTGACCTTTACCCTACTCCTTACTTTTTTCAATTTGTTCTTCTGTACCTCCTCTCATTTCAGTCATCTCGGTGTGCAGATGATTTTACAACTGCACGGTTCTCTGGTACGCCTTCTACCCTAAGCTCTATGATCTAGCCCTTTGATGCTTCCCTTATTCTTATAGCTCTGGCTGAAGAGCTGATTTTTGAATTTTTAGTTTTCGTGCAGCACATTTCTGCTCGAGGTACCATGATTATATCATCATTGAAACATAGTCTTTTCAGCATAGCTATAGACATTTTTTTCAGGCCCTCCGATTCATAGCAGATGAGGTGGCATTCGCAGATGCACTGGTAATCAGTTCCATAAAACACCTGACTGCCAGGAGTTTAAATGATCTGCCTCGTTTCCTGGAGGATGGAATATACATCCTCATAACGCAGATTATGAGGTGGACCATACCTCTGCAAGCTGCTTGCAATGAAGACAGGCTTGGCTAGGCACACCTAACAGCTTTGCTCTTTGAATTACGCACTTGCCTGTTGTGAGCCAGTCTGGGGATGCCAAAACAGAAATGTGATGACCTTGTCCTAACAGAATACACATTACAGCATTTTTCTTGCTATTTTCTTTTTTTCGGCCTTTGAAACCCCCAGATATTCTGCTTTTCAGTCATCCCACCTTATAAATATATTGGCTTTTCTCTTTCGCGAATGGCTCTGTTGGAGTGTAGTGAAACTCGGCTGGAGAGAATTAAGCATACTGTTTACCTTTCACATTTATATCACCCACATTGTCTTTTGCCAGCAGATCTAATATGTGGGTGTAGCTGTGTACAAGAACTGAGAACACATCCCCCCACCAGACAAATGCAACAAATGCTGACATGGAACTCTTGCCGGGAGAAAGCTAGAGTCGAAGCCAACAGTAAATGCACAGGGACCAACTATAAAAAGAGATGGCTGAAGCGATGCCAATGTCAGTGAATAACCTGCATTTTCCCAGACTTGGCTAATGGCATTTTATTGCTTACAATCAAATACCTTTATGCGAGGCTGACTAAGCGGCGCGTTATTTCATTGCACTTGGTTCTGTGAAAGCTTTACATCTTTTTCGATCGCTGATGTTTATATAATCTTTAGGACTTTCGTTATTGGTGCACTAAGTCTACATCCTGCAGGTGCAGCTGCGCCATATTTCTGAATCCAGCTGCATGCATAAGGCGGATAAGATGAACATATATTTAGTGGTTCGAAGGAATGAGCTATTTTGTGTTGTGTCATCCATGACTGCAAGTGATTTAGAAATTTTATGTTGATCAGAATTTATTTCAAAATATCTGGTGCATGTTACTTTATTTCATTAGGTTTAAAGTGTTGCTTTCTGATAGTTTGAGCTAGCCGGTCACTCAACATTGAGATTCCCCACAAAAATACAGATAAATTGTCATTGTTTTTTAAAGAATACAATCGCTTTTGAAGTCAGTTGGTCGAGTACTCATTGTATTTGAGAGGTAGCCTTATAGAACAGAAGGTGGTGAAACTGAACAGTTTCAGAATACACATTTGCAGCAGGCAGTATATTTGCAACACGTGCAATATGACTGAATATTATGGAAAATAAGGTTTTTCGCACTTTATCGGGGTCTTCGCCTGTTTTGTAGGCAGCATCTGCAAGTCTGCGGGACAAAGGCTGGTGGAAAGGAGGGAGATGGTGGTGGGACGTGGGGGGGGGGGAGATTGGAAACAGAAACTGTCATTACATAGCAGTTCTTCAATATGTTTCTTCTCTTTCCATGTTTTTGTTTCTCTTGCGGCTGAGCACTATTTTATCACTTTTTTATGATAGCATTAACACCTCCAGCAAAATGTCTAAAAGGAACTCTGCATACCTGACCATTCATAATCCTGCTCCCAGGGATGTAGCTTAGTCTATAATATTAGGTGGGTGTCAGACTAAAGTTTCTCAACAAGCGATAAATAACGATGGTGGGTGGGTTGAGAAATATTTTGGATTCAGGTTGAGTTATAGGACTCAGTTTGATGTTTGTAAAAATTTGGGAACAATATTGGGAACAATATTGGCAGCGTTAATTAATGCATAGAACTTTAAGCTGGCAAAATAACTTCGCACAGCCGAACCAAGAATATGCTATTAAGAATTATAAATAAGAGTTAAACAATTGCATAAGACAAGCACATGACACAGTAATGTAATGTTACATTCACAGGGCATACATTGGCATGCATGCAAACAAGACAACTTAGAGACATGCAGCAAATATAAATAGCATCTAATCTTTGATGGCTAAACACTGCCAACACCAACTCCTGTACAAAATATAAGTTGTGCACTAACCATTTAGTTCTACCTAATATTCACCACAAAAGTATGGGCACTGAACTCTACACTTGCCTGACTCAATGACAGCCAATCATCACAGGAGCCCAATGAAATAGGCTGCATGGTGGATGATGTTGTTCATTCCAGTCCAGTTCCTTAGCACAGGAATGTACACAAGGAGAGCTGGCCCACTACCAGTCTAGACATAGCAACAGTAGACCTGTCTGTGGGAGTGAACCCATGCCCAGCATCAGGCAGGGCCTGGTTGGAGAATGGGTTGGAGGCCAGTCCCCAGGATATGCTTAGACATTCAACAGTTACGATTTATATTGGAACTCATGTGAATACTTGTAATTATTTTGAACACAAGTAACATTGTTTGGACACATGTATGACTGTACAACATGTGCACCAAATGTTGAGTATGATTGCAAAATAATGGCATAAGCGTCAACATATGTCCTTGATTGAAAAAACTATGAATATGCGAATATAAAAAGTTTTATGTGGTCATCTAAGGAGGATCGTTGATGGTAGCACGCTGCTATCCGTCCTTCGCTAAGAGACCCCTGAGGTGCTGATAGTATGACTTATACACCTACTGGATTATGAGGACACAAGTGAGGGACTGAGGCTGTAATGAGAGGATATGTACTTTGCGAAGTAATGCATCAATTGGAGACTAGAAATTAATGTTGGATCTATATTATTACATTATTAACAAGATTGTCAAATGATAAATACATTATCATAGAGATTGCATTCAAGTATGCTTTTTGATAACTATCACTGCTGACTGCCTCCCGCATAATGGGGATTGAGTTCTCTGTACAAATACATTAGTTATAGACAAGCACTGCATTAAGTTGACCAGGAACATGAATCCCTTCATTATGATGGCTTCACAAAAGATAATCTTCATATTATTTGAACACGTTCTAAGATGGCCACCATTGCTGACAAGCTAGTAAGGTGTTAAACTAAACTATAGAGGAACACCTTTCTGTACTGTGACCATCCTTAGCGTGGACCTAAGATGGTTGCTGTGGATGGCAATCTAGTCTTTTTGATGCCAGCAATACTGAAATAGGAGCCGGCACACAAAGGCTTCTTCAGACTCTGATCACAGATACTAGGGGATATGATGGGCTGCCCTCTCCCCCATTTTGCCAATTTGATTGGCACAGATGATGAGGTTTATGAAGCCCACAATCAGGTAAGACATGGGGAAATTGTTACGCTACCCCCAGCCATCTATGTGGCTTTTCATATCAGAGTGGGCACAACTCCCATGATGGAGTTTTGGTACTTTGGCTTTCAAGGGGTGGTGAAGAGACACCCGATACTGGTATAAGTACCCATATTAGTTCTGGGTACCAAATATGTACTGAGCAATGGTTTGCCTGATGTATATAATGGGACTCCACTATAAGCATAAGTGGTATTCCAATATATAATGGCACATGGTTAAATACTTGACCGGGTGCGGATTCTGGGTTATAATTGGACCTATGTGACATTCAGCTGTGCAGTTCTTTGGTGTATATGTTTAAATATAGATTGTCTTATGGTTTACACTTAAGAGATGAGGAGTGCCATCTTAAGCATTGAGATGTTGGCTTTCATCTTGATACAGCAATCCACTTAGATGACCATAGTAATATGCATATGTTAATTTATCACAAACCGGAATACGGTTGAAAGCCACATGGCTAATTGAGATAGGTGTGCCCCCAACACAAGTAATTAGCTCATAAGGTTAATAAATGCTCTTATAAATTATTGTTCTTAGGTGCTTGGCCAGGTGGTATTTCAGTTACGAGGAGACCCACTTTATTAAACTTGTGGGTCGAAACATTGACAATTGCTTGGGGATTATTCACAGTATGGATCCGTATTTAGATCAGCATTTATACTGACTGGTAACATTTTTAAATAATGAATACCCACGGTGTATATATGTATCAATTTTTAAATCACGGTGCCTTTCCACCTATGAATACTGCGCCTTCTGCACCTGATTATTAATATATCATTTAGCACCTTTTGTATAGAGCAATAAAGTTGTAATGGTATGATGATCAAACATTGGTATGTGTTCGTGCCTCATGATGTTGTTAAGTGAGACCCACAAAACCATTTGTTTTTTTAATGATATTATTTATCTCAACATCCAGTGTTACTTCTGCCAGTCACTGCCTTTCCTGATCTTCCAAATAGATTCTCAATCATATTTGGTTACTGAAAATCTTCTTGGAAGGGACAATGCCAGAAGAATAAAAAAATTAAAAAGGTCTTGCAATCTCAGGTAATACGTGAGGCATCGAGATCCCTTGTAAACTCAGCAGTAGTGTTGCTGATCTTATGAAGAAATTTCAGGTTCATATAGCAAATTGGTCAAATTATTCTCAGAGATTAGAGTTTAAGATACGACCAGTGCAATATTTTCCCCCAACCATGAGCTGTATAGTTTATGAAAATTTACAAAGTTTGCTATCAGATACAATCTTTTCATGTTGGTAAAACAAAACATAATTTCCCTAAAAAGTAGTTTATTTTTAGGGAAAAAATATTTTTGTCCTTAAATACCAACTTTTTATTTTACCAGATTGTCATCTTGCGTACATTAGGGGCACCAAACCTGACGATTGTAGGGGGTGCCCCAGAATGTGGTCTCTTGCTTTAGTGAAGAGCAAAAAAAGCAAAAGGCTTGTTTGAATGATCAGTCTTAAAGATTTAAAGAGTTTCTTAAAAAGCAAGGCACCTTGGCTATTCTCTCAGGGAGGGTTCAAGAGCATCCCACAGACCCAAGCCCTGTACTCTTATCAAACCTGTCTCCATGTTTTGTGACATTAGCTGGCAGATTGTAGGGAAGTCACATCATCTGTAGTTTGTGCTTGATAAATAAGAAGGTAGCTTGGTCCCTTGCTTGGTAGGCAGTGTACACAATAGACAGAATGAGATATTAAAATGTCCAGTCTTGGTCTAATATTCTGGTGTCCTGGGAGTCTAGTTGTCCCAGTTTTCCAGTTGCTGCTATTCGGCCTGCTGGGAAAATGTCAAAGCCAAATATTTTGAGAACCAGATGTAATGCAAAACAATTATGTATTCTGTGGGTCTGGTAGGGTTCATGACACACTTCTTGATAGATTCAGTGACTTCCGAAGGAGGATAGGGTACTCAGGAATCTCCTGTTCAGGACTCACATTTGTACTTTCTATATTCGTATAGTTTTCCTAAAATCATAGGTATCTTAAGACACCCTCAAAGCCCACTATGGGGAAGGGAAGAGCTCAATCCCTAGGCATGATGCTCCATATGATGGAGGCAGGGAAGAAGACTGTGGCATAGGATAGGAATCTTGTTTACAGGTGGAAGGACTAAAGGGCTCAGTCAGAGTGGCATCTGCCAAACATTGGTGGATGTCTTGTTCACCATATTTAGAGTGTACACTAATATATGCATTCTAAAAATACACATGTATATGCCTAAATAGAGTGGACAGGACATTCACCAATTTTGATTAATGTATTGCAGTCACCAAACTTCACAGAATCTTCAATGCTTTTTTACTGATGCAGGGGAACAAGCTCACCAGAGAGAATCATTACTCTTAAGCCCATCACCTGCACTTTTATAGACCCCATAGTTGTCATTCTCTCCTGGACCATTGGATCAGCTTTGCGCTCTCCAAGGTGCAGTGCATAGGCATTCCAAGACTGCTAGCATCATGTGGGGATGCTCATGTTACTTCAAGCACCTCTTCTGCAGTCAGACAAGCTCTCCTCATGGGCAAAAATGCATTCATACCTCTGTGACCCACAAGGAGCTTTTCCAACAGTTTTCTAATGTGCAGCACCAACTTTTTTTCAATTCTGGATTGATATACACACAAATGCACAGGTGCCAACGCTCCTACTTGTTCGCCTGTAGACTCTATACATGTAGGCATTCGTGAAAAATAAAAAATAAAGTATGAAAATAATAGTTTTGGCAATGCACTCAATTCTGAACTGCTGGATGCAATCCCAGCCATTTTGACACACAAACACATCCACTCACTTGCTTGTCTATGCATATAAACATACATCTGCAGAGACACTCACATGCACAAACTCTTGGCACACACAAAGATAATATGTGTATTAGAATTTGGGCCTCTAGTCGGCAGAGGTATGCACCCTGTCCAAATAGGGACAACAATCCTAGTCATGGTAAGTCAGATACACAACCTATATTAACCTGTGCTCAACCTCTGGTAGCTTGGCATAGAGCAGTTAGGCTTAACTTAAGACGCAATGTGTAAAGTATTTTTGCAACACTTAAATGACAGTAGCACAGTGAAAACATCACAAAAGACTCCACACCATTTAAGAAAAGCAGAGAATATTTATCTGAGTAAATCAAGTAAAATTACAAAAATACAATAAGTAGAAGTTGAGATATGAATTTTTAAAGATTTAATCCAATTGAGGCCATGCTAGACCAGGGTAAACCCAACGTTTATGCACACCATGATGGAGCGCAGGCTTGCCATAGGATCCATGCAGGGCCTGCTGAAAAAGTACCTTGTATGGCGCAAGCATCGGCCTTGAGGTCTCCATGCGTCGGTTCTGATTCATGCAATCGGGTCAATGCATCAAAGTTGAGCCTTGCAGTCGGTGTAGAAGGGTCGGCGCTGCGTTGGAGTCAAGCCTTGAAGTAGCATCTGCTGATCGGTGCAAGAAGTCATTTATGACCCTGAGACTTCAGAAAGCATGAGGCAAAACCAACAAGGCCTTGGAGAAACTTGGGTTTAAGGATGTAGAGAACAGGTCCAGTACTTCTCACTTCCAGGGAAGAGGCAGCAGGCCAACACAGCAGGGCAGGTAGCAAAGAGGCAGTCCCTCCTACAGCACAGCAGCTCTCCTTCTTGACATAATGTCCTTGGTTCCAACTAAATTCTGATTTGTTGGTGTCAGGGTTCCAGTACTTATACCCAAAGGTGCCTTTGAAGTAGGGGAGACTTCAGAGAGGCCTTTGAAGATCACAAGGTCCCTGCCTTTCCTGCCAAAGCCCCAGCTCTCGTTGTGTGACCGTTGAGAGGGAGTGCACAAAGCCCAGCTGTCACTCAACCCAGACATGTATTCAGAGACAGGCAGAGGGACAGAATGGGGTATGCAGCTCTTTGTGTGGGGACAGACACAGCCCTATTCAGGTGCAAGTGTCAGCTCCTCCCTCCAATCTACCTCAGGAAGGCCCATCAGCCTGGTGATCGGCCATCAGCGTGCAAATGTCACACCCCACCTCCCTTTGTGTGACAGTCTACAGGGAATGCACAAAGTCCACCTGTCACCCAACGCAGATGTGTATTCAGAGACAGGCAGAGGCACAGAATGGTAAGATTGTGCCAACTTTCTAAAAATTGCATTTTCAGACTTACAATTTAAAATCTGACTTCACCATAAGTTGTGATTTTTAATTGTGAGTCCCGATACACCGTACTCCACCTCTCTATTTTCCCAATTTGGAATTACACAAAAAAATGTTTTAAAGCAATCCCAATGCTATGGGAGAGATAGGCCTTGCAGTACTGAAAAACTAATTTAGCAGTATTTCATTACCAGGACATGTAAAACTCAAACGTACATGTCCTGCCTTTTAAATACACTTCACCCTGCCCACAGGGCTGACTAGGGCCTATCTTAGGGGTGACTATTATTGCCAGGTTGAAATGGCAGTTTAAACAGTACACACAGGCTCTGCAGTGGCAGGCCTAAGCCATGTTTAAGGGCTACTGAAGTGAGTGGCCCAAACAGTGCTGCAGGTCCACTAGTAACATTTAACAGAGGCCCTAGGCAGATATAGTGCACTTTACTACGAAGTTATAAGTAAATTAAATATGCCAATTGTGGCTAAGCTAATATTACCAGGTATAGAGTACAGAGCACATACACTTTAGCACTGGTTAGCAGTAGTAAAGTACTCAGAATCCTAGCACCAACAAAATTAATTCAGCCAAAAATGGGAAGAGGAAGGCAAAAAGTTTTAGGGGACCCTGCAGAAAGGGCCTTTTCCAACAGTGTTTAAACCATCGTATGCAGACACACAATTTAGGGTCTGATGTAGAAAATGCCAGAGGCTAGATTTCTACCAAAAAAAGGCAGAATTTTCCCTGCCCTTCTCTGAGTTCAGATAATGCATTTATAGGAAATGAAGAAGGTGGTGTTCCTGATATGCAGCAGGAACACGAGTCTTGTACCCCTGATGTGGTCGGATTTCGTGACAGAATTAGCTCTCCTTTCAAGTGGGAGAGTTTCAGAGACTGTTCTTATAGGTCAAAATAGGCAGTTAAAGGAATCAGCTCAATTTGCAAATTTTTGTTGCATTTCTTAATTATTTATAGGTTGTATAAGCTGATGAATATCACATGATTACACCAGATTGCTTGCAACTGTAACAAATGTACAGTTTGATGAAACGTGGAGGGTAAGTTAGTGTTCAATCAGATGTGAGGGTACTTTCAATTCTTCGATTGCAGCTCTGATGCAAGAGGAGATCAATTAGAAAGCAAGTCTAAATAGTTCTCTTTTCAGGAGCTTCCAGAAAATATACAGTTCGGCTCTTGTCGAGGGAAGGGTGGAGTCATTTCCACAGTCTAGGATCCTTTAATCCCAGCGGTCTGTCTCAGTGTTTCATCTTCATGAACAAATGTTAATGAATCAGGTGGGTGGACTCAGAATATAGGATTCTAACTTGGTTTAGTGTCTAACTTGCAAGTATTATAGGTTGTTTCATCTGTAGACTCTGTGGGTAGTGAAGAAACTTTAATTGGTTTCTGGAGGTTGAGTCACATTCTGGATGTCTGGTTCTGTTGCCTGGCAATGGATTTCTCTTGTTGACTTTAATTTCTATGGCAGTTTTTTGGAGATTGGTTTGAATGCCACTACAGTGCTTGTGAAGGTATTGCATCTGTTCATACTTTGGTTGTTTTCATATGGCTGCTTATAATGGTATTAGCATGATGTCCACTTGAATCTGAAAATAATGTGATTTGAATGGGACTGCCTATGATTGAGTATAGGGTTATTAGCATGATATCAGCTCGAATGTATGTCCGGAGTGGCCTTGCGTTTGTGCCTTGGTTATGGGTATGATGATTGACTGCTTTGTGCATAGTCTTGACACCTATGTTAGTGCCAGTGAAGAGTGTTTCTGGTGGCCTTGTGTATCCTCAGGACTTATTTTGGAGTTGGTTGTCACTGTTGCCATGTTTTTATGCCTTTTGATGGTGTAATTTTTGAAGTAACAAAGTGTAAGTTTTGTGCTCAATTAATGTTATTTTTTTAAATTTCAAAGTATTTTATTATTTTTTTATAAACAGATACATTAGCATTTCTGTTGCGAGGTTAGCCAGACGTAGATAGTGATTGCAGGTACTTTGAAATATATGTTTAGCTAAACCCCTCTACATTGACTTGCTGGACAATTAGGCAAAGGATGATAGAAGAAAGAAGCAGGAAAGAAAGAGGTGAAAAGAGGATATAAGAGAGTTTCTGTAGCAATGAGCCTAATTGGGCTTATAGACATGTGACAAAGCCGACACGCCCACTAGCTTGTGGCAGGATTGGTAGACCTATAAGGCCCCCCATGCCTCTTCGGCCCTGGTGGTAGCGTTCCAACTCGCTCGCCCTCTGCCCCCTAGGGGGAGGTGGGAGGGAGTCGGAATGGATTCAAGGGGGTTCGTAAGAGTCTAGGTACGTGTCGAGTGACTTCCACATCCCCCTGGTTGCTGGCCTCCAGGGTGAGTTTTGTAGAGCAATGTTATCCGCGTCTCTGAGGTGCGTCACCCAGTTGATCCAGCCTTTGTATGAGGTCTTAGTTGTGTCTTTCCAGTTGGTCAGGACCATTTTTACTGCTGCGGTCAGAAGCAGGTATAGTAGGTCTTTGTCATGCTCCGATCTTAGCCCTGTGGACATGAATGCGGTGGCGAGGGAGGAAAATTCAGATTTTAGTGTTCAGCCCAGTGCTTTATTTATGAAATCAAAGATTTTCTCCCAGAACGTTTTGAGTGATGGGCAATAGTAGATAAGATGTGCTAGGTCCCCTTTTTCCCTGCTACATTTCCAGCATAGATCATCTTCCCTGAGACCTAGTGAGAATAATCGAGCAGGGGTCCAGAAAGCCTTGTGTAGTAGCAAGAATTTTGTTTGTGAGAGTACCGGGGAGATTTTATTATGTGAGGCAGAGGTCCATAGTATAGCCACTTCTTGCTCATTAAGTGCGATATTTCCTTGTTCTACCCAATAGTTAGTAGTCTTATCATTAAGTTTGGTGGAGTTTGGGCGTAGAAGTTTGTAGAGGTGTGATACCTGATGACCTAGTCTGTTGATCTTTGTCATGTACTGTGTGATTGACGGTTTGGCAGTCGATAGTTTGGGTTTGGATAGGGCTGTTTTGATTTTCAGGAAGTTGTAGAACTCAATGTCTGTTAGGTTATGTCTAGATTTCAGTACGGCAAACGTGGTGTGGTATCCCCTTTCCTCTAGTTGGGCTGGCCTTTCTCTATCCATGTATCGAGGGCTAGGCATTTTCCCTTGTATCTGATCTTGCTATTGGCCCAGAGTGACTCCAGCTTCGAGTCCTTTATGCTGTTCTCCATTTTCTTATCTATCCTTAGTAGGGCAATTTTTGTGTTTTTAAAAATGGAGCTGGAGGTGTGAGGATGCTTGTTAGCTGTTAACAGCGCCATTGGGTTTAAATTGTTCAGTATGGTTCTCTCGACTTGTAGCCATACCGGTGTTTATCCGTGGGCAGGAGATATCCAGTAGGCCCCCTGTTTTGCCAGAAATTATGTTTGGAAGACTCTAAAGTCTGCTAGATTTACCCCTCCCAGTTTTTTCTCCAGTCTTAGTTTTTTGATGCTTTTCCGTGCCTTCTTCCCACGCCACAGGAATTTAGTAATCAGGTTATCTACTTTACAGTGGAAGTAATCTGTGAGTAGGAGTGGGAGCATGCTGATCAGGTAGTTGATCATTGGCGTGATCATCATTTTGATCGTTTCTATTCTGCCCTACCACGTTATGAATTTCGGGGACCAGGCCTCCAAGAGCTTCTTTATTTTTTCTAGCAATAGTTTCACATTGTGGCCTAGTGTGCTCAGGAGGTCGTTACCAAAGTGTATACCTAGATATTTGATAAACCCTGTTTGCCAGGCCTTGCCCGATCCCCCTAGGGTGTCCCTAGTGCAGTGAATGTTCAAGGGTTTGCATTCTGATTTGTCCCTGTTGATCTTATATCCTGAGTGTCCTGAGTATGTCTCTATGGTGTCTATCAGGGCCTCAATTGAGGTCTTTGGTTCCTCCGTTACGATTAGAATGTCATCCGCGTATGCGGCCAATTTTAGTTCAACGCCATTAATATTGACCCCTTTTACTTTCGCGTTTGCCTTGATGTTGCTAATCAGAGGCTCCAATGCCAGCAGAAAAAGTGAGCAGCCCTGTCTAGTGACCCGTTGTAGCGTAAGTGGTTCAGAGAGTGACCCATTAATGACTATACGTGCTCTTGGATCCCAATACAGCACCATCACCTTTCGTATATAACCTTCACCTAAGTTGAAGGATTGCATGCACTGCTCCAGGAAGGTCCATGATACTCTATCGAAGGCCTTTTCGGCATCAAGGGTGATAGCTACCGCTGGCTCTGTATTTTTTGCTGTATGTTCTAGTATGGGCAGAGGAAACTTTTATTGTCGTTAGACATTCGGTTTCTAAGGAAACCTACTTGGGAGTTGCTTACTAGGTTGGGTAGGACGGAATTTAGTCTGGTTGCTAGGATATTTACATATATTTTGCAGTTCACATTAATTAGGGATATGGGCCTGTAGTTCAATTAATGTTATAATGATTCTATGTAGACTACAGCGCCCTTCAAATAAAATTGTTTTTGTTGGCCTGCGAGGAAAGCCTTACAAAGGTATGTGGGTGTATGTGTATTTATGTCTCTGTTGTGTAAGTCTAGACATTGTTTTCACAGAGTGTTCCTCTGTATATAACACCACCACCACAATTTTTTGTATTTCATGTGCATTACCAGTTTTAGCCCATTTTCTGATTGAAGTGGTCATTTTCAAGCCAGTGCCAATAGGCAGTATAATGTATGTGGTTGTGTTGTTTTGTAATGAATTATGTGGATTGTTTTATGTGAGTGGTTTTCGCTGGAATCACTGGTATGCTATTTTGTTTCACGATATACTGTGATTTGTATTTTGTTATCTGTGTATTTGTTCATTCGAAGGAGGCCTGCTTCCCACCATGGTTCCACAATCACTGTAAATGCTCTCCCCAGTATTGCTTTTTCGATGTCTGTCGTAAGAGTGAATCTAAAAACCACCTGTGTGATCAACATCAGATAAAGATGTTTGCTGCTTTCAGCTGTCAGAAATTGCCCAGTACAGCAAGACTACTTTACCTTCCTTCACGTACAGCGACAAACAATGCTGCTTCCTTCACCCTAGCCCAGAAGTTGAACCACCACAAGTAATTCTCTCACTGTAAGGGAGCACACCCACCCATACACCCATTGTCTATTGTCACTCCACAGAAGCAAAAACTGAATAATCACTGATTTCATCAATCATCACGTCATTGGGGCACCAAGAATCAGAGTTGAATCTGCACACCTGGTAAGCACCAGAGCAGATGGCGACCTACATCACAAGAACACATAGGCCATCACTAGATGTTGACTTTTCTTGCAGGATTCGGGCCACTGAATTTACTCCTTGAAGGACTCATAGTCTTAAGCAGAAATAAGAATGCCAATTTTGCTACACCTCTAAATTCAAGGCTGGTATCTATCTCCAAAGTAAGCTCGATCCTTCGAACCGGAAATTCAATGGATTAGGAAAATTGCAGAAAGTAGCATTTGCCCATATAGGACGACAACATATAAATATCATACTCACTGCTCCATCTTGTAATTGAAAAAAGCAAATGCCCTTTCTTTTTTAATCGTTTTTAATTCGTTTTTTCCATGGTTAACCTCACAGACAATATGATGCAATTATAGCACATACAAACAGACAAACACAAAACAACAGAAATATTTCATTGCATGATTTTTTTTAGAACGACTACAGAAGGGTGTTTTTCTCGGCCTTTTAAGGGGGAGGAGAAAAGAAGTTCGCTCTACCAGTTCTGCGTCCCTAACAACGGGCAGTACATTCCAGAATGATCAATTGTTTAATTGCGTCTGCTAGAGTTAAAAAACCACTAGAATCGCAACTACGCGTTCTTTCTGATGTCCATATATGCCTTCATTATTTTTGTGTCCATATCTCCATTGTTAAAGATTTTTCATTCTACTTGAAGAGTTATCCGAGAACAAATACTTATTTCTAAAAACATCATTTGTCAGCTTATATGATTCTGCAATTCGTTTCACTCAGTTTCTCCGAATAGTGTTTTTTTAATAGGGCTGTACAAATCTGTTCGTACAAGTGAGAACTGTGACTCTTCTGAATCTGCTCAATGTTGTTTCTTTTATTTATTAATGCACTTTTTTCATCAAACAAGAAGGTTTCTGACCGCCATCGTTCTGACATGATTTATGTGAAATCAAAATTTTGGCAGATTATCTAAATGTTAAGTTATACCAGCTATTTAATAATTAACAGAATATATCATTATGCTCTTCTTTGAGATCAATTTCTAATAATTGTGTGTGCAGATCTGTTGAGTTAGCACAAAAGACTCTCTGCCTCTGTATTAGAAGCCATACATTAGGACAGGTCTGATAATGGCTCTAAAGCTGTCAATTCTCTTAGTTATTTACATTCTGTCCATAATGTGCTCGTACTGCTTTGTATTAACTAGGGACACACAATATATAGATGTGCTTAAATTGCATCTTGCCGCGCCTGCCTGTCTTTAGATTCTAGGAAACTCAGCATGGCTTTTTAAAAAGAGTACTTCCTGGTAAAACATTTTTAAATGAAGTATGAAACATACTTTTAACTTTATTTAATGGATGTCTTTTTCACAGATACAACATTACCCTTGCTTTGCAATTATATAAATTAGTGTTTCTTAGAGAAAACATGAACATGCAAAAGTATGTCTTCCATAAAAAGATATCTTCTGCTTTTAGGTGTTGAGAAGTAAAATATGAAAACATGCTTTGTTGAGATGTGTTTTCATGTATCACTGTTCAGCAGTGTTTGCACCTCTTCCCTCTCAGCTCTCTTCTAGTACATAAGTACAGCATGATGGACAAGGCTTTACACTTTCCAAGATCTTGGGTTGAATTTGTCTTATAGACTTCATTGCTTGTGCCACTTGTAATTGTAAAGGCAAATATTATTTTATTACAGAAGAATTCTGTATTTGTAAGGGTTGTGACAGAAGGCAGTGGAAGTGGCTATGAGTGTGTGTGTGTGTGTGTGAGTGTATGGGGGCAGGCAGGTGCACATCAGTCAGTGGAGTGTTGAAATATATGAAATGGCACAGACGGGGCGCTACAGAAGAGCGGTCCAACCAGCTCAAAAGACAGGCTATTATGGTGCATTTCATTGGACAGCTCCTATTCGTTGAAACCTTTGTATGACTAGAAGGCTCTATCCAGGGCCGGGAAAACTGAAATTCAGATCTCTATTTTATTTCTTTTTTTGTGCACGTTGGAAGTCAATGACTGCCATATTGGGGGTAAAGGTGGCCTAGGTGGCTCTAATTCAGTGAGTGTCAGAGCTAAAGTCAGGGATGCTATAACAGGAGCTGAAGGTGGAGCAGGACACACATTGCTGTTAAGTTAGCCATTAGCAATTGCTGTCTCACTTGCTCTGCCCATATAGCCACTCCCGGATCTCTTACCGAGTCACCATTCACCACATATCTCCACTAAGCTCTCTCTTTTTATTTTAACCAAAGATGCAGAAGCTCTTCTGCTTTAGCTACTCAACAGACAATGAGGAGGCTGAAGATGAACTATTGTAAGCTAATGCTAACTATCTTACTAGCAATACTTACAAAAAAGTAGTTTAATATAAAATCCTGTTTACAAACCCTTTTATTCAAGCCAAGAAAAGCGTTCTGCAGATGTTTATGAAAATTGAGCAGGAACATTATCATCAAAACCTTCAATTCTAATCCTTCTTTCTGAGAAGACATCATACATTGGTAGGAAGGTCACTATAAACAGTTGGACCAGGTTTTACCAAAGAGTTGGTTCCCAGATTATATAAAATGAGGGTAATTAGGGATGGGAGGCCTTCCAGACAGTAGAGTGTGACAGTGACATCTGTACAATCATACAGGGGATGGACGGAAGAGTAAAACATGGGAATTCATGGCTGCAGGACAAGGTCACACAAAAAACAAGCATTGGAAATGCAATAGGTCTCGCATTTGTTTAAATTAGAGCGTTTGGCTTTGCTAATGGTATTGTATTTTAGCTATGTGTTATTGAGTGTATGAATGTGATGTGTAGCAGAATTATGTGGTTTGGATTGTAATTGTTAGCTGTGTAGCAGTATGACTCATAGAGTTAGGATTAGAAGAATGTGTGAAGATTTGGGAAGGAGAGTGAGGAGGAGAAGAACAGCATGAAGGAAAGTGAGGAGGAGAGTAGCATGAGGCAGATGAAAGGAGAGTGAGGAGAGGAGTATGAGGGAGAAGGAAGAGAGTGAGGAGGGTGAGGGTAAGGAGCAGACAGTGCAGGGTGAGTGCACAGGGGCAGATGGCAGTGGGTGAGCGCACGGGGTAGGTGGTGCAGGATGAGTGTGTGGGAGCATACATTGTAGGATGAGTGTGAGGGAGCAGATGTTGCAGGGTGAGTGTGTGGGAGCAGATGGTGCACGGTGAGTGTCAGGAGCAGATGGTACAGGGTGAGTGTCAGAAGCAAATGTTGCAGGGTGAGTGCATTGGAGCAGACAGTGCATGGTGAGAGCCAGGACCAGACGATGCAGGGTGAGTGTGCAGGAGCAGATGGTGCAGGGTGAGTGTGCAGGAGCAGAGGGTACAGGGTGAGTGTGCAAGAGGAGAGGGTGCAGGGTGAGTGCATGGGAGCTGATGGTGCAGGGTGAGTGGGTGAGTGGGTGAGAGCTAACTGTGCAGTGTGAGTGGGCAGGAGCATATGGTGTCTGGTGAGTGCCTGGGACTAGACAGTGCAGGGTGAGTGCACGGGGGCAGATGGTGTAGGGTGAGGTCTCAGGAGCAGACGGTGCATGGTGAGTGCGTGAAAGCAGACGGTGCTGGGTGGGTGTGCAGGAGTAGACAGTGCAAGGTGTATCAGGCGCCGACTGTGCTGCAGGGACAGATGGCGGAGAGTGAGTGCATAGGAGCAGGTGGCACAGGGTAAGTTCTCAGGAGCAGACCGTGCATGGTGAGTGCATGGGAGCATATGGTGCAGATAAACTGTGAAAGGAGCAGATGGTGCCGGGTGTCAGGAGCAGTCGATGCAGGATGTCAGGAGCAGACCGTACAGGGTGAGTGTCAGGAGTAGGTGGTGCATGGTGTCAGGAGTAGTCTCTGCATGGTGAGTGAGCGCAGCCAGGGGTGAGTGAGTGCAGCCCTGCTACTGGAAGAGCCAGTTCGGCCTGGTTTGTTCTTGCCTCCCAGTTGGCTGAGTTCAAGACAAGTTGATTCGGATGTAACAAAACAGGAAAACATTCCCGTCCCCCCCAGGCCGCTGGCGTCACTGGAACAGAACTGAGCCCGTCCGTTTATCTTATTGACTGCGCTGAGGATGATGGGAATTAGGCGGAATTAACGAAGGTGGAGCTGTCAGTGGGGCTTGTCTCCTCCATGGTCCAGTAAGACGGGATGGGGCCTCAGGGAGCTGTGCGATCCGGCCGTTGGAGGAGTGGGATGCGGCTAAGCATCAACACAGGGGAAGACACACGTCCGACTACCTCATAATCTACCCCAAATATAAAATACGTGTGGAAGTCACACATCAATTCAACCATGAGGCCACCTATCCGGCCGCGTTCAACAACCCACCCATTGATTCATGGGCTCCAGGAGGTGGGAGAGGGTTTCCCAGCACAACCCCGAGTACCCCGAGACTAAACACCGGGTTCAGCGGACTAAAGATCTGTGCTTGACGGTTGACTGGAATACGGGCAGGCCTCCACCGCCGTTCATGTTCTTGGCGTCGAAAGCACGAGTCTCCCGGAGTTAACAATAAACATCAGTTAACAAATGCCAGGAAACCCTAGGGCTCAAATGCGTTTGTACAAATATACACTTCATGTTATGTTATAGTGTAACCCAGATGTAGGCACTGCATGGAGGCGCTTGTGCCCCCCAACCCTGTAGTGTGCACGGTGGGCACAAGATCACACAAGGGGGTTCCTTTAAACCATCCGTTCAGCTGGAAGAGAAGACCCCGAATGTGGATTCATTACATAATGCAGAAAGGAATAGAAAAGGGAATGCGGTAGGGGTGAGAGGAGTGGGCAGAGACAGCGATGAGGGAAGAGTTGGGCAGGGTTTTGGGAGGGACGCACTTAGCGCATAGTGGAGGGAAGGGGGGAGGCTTGGGGAGTGAAAACTAGAGGGAAGGAAGGAAGATTTCAGAGAGGCTTGTGCGGCTGGAGGTAGTGGCAAATAGAGGTGGACTATAGAGAAAAAGAGCCAAACAGGGGAAGACTGGAGACATGAGAAGGAAAGAGGGGGCGAGGGAGAGGAAAGCAAGAGCCCTCAGTGGGGAGGGACAGGTGGAGAAAGCGAAATAGATAGATAGATAGACAGATGGAAAGATAGATAGATAGATAGATAGATAGATATATAGATAGATAGATAGATAGATAGATAGATAGATAGATAGATAGATAGATAGATAGATAGATAGATAGATAGATAGATAGATAGATACATTTAACAAAAAGATAATAGAATGAAGCATATTCCAATTATTCTGAGGTAATCTGTGCACCCCTTGTGCTTGAGTGCCCCCTTCCATAACCCTTAGGGGCCACGGTCTGTGTGAGTGCATTAGGGTGTTTTTTCCACATAAACCACTGCAGAAACAATTTATAAAGTGCACAAAAAGCAGCACAAAAGCGCATAACCTCTCTTCAGACACTGAGTGTACACAACCGAAGACAAGAGGCCGCATTAGAACCGAAATTAAACCCACGGATAGAAACAGGGGCAAAATGTGGCATCGACAGGAAGTCCTCTTTAGATAGGCGCAGGAAGTCACTGTTTATCTATCCCCCTGCGCTCTCCTAACCTTGTGGCTTCTTTCTACAGCATGGCTGCCCTTGAAAGTGTTTATACCTTCTGTTTATTCCAAACTGCCCCTCAAACCAATGCGAAAACATGTTAAAAGCAGTCCACAACCAAACATTCCCACCAGCACCGCTGCCAGGAACAGATGAGCATGACGACTACAAACATGTACAACAGGGGGTCGGGAAATAAGCAGACGTCCGAATTCATGTCGAGCTTCTAAGCAAAACTTCATTTAGAAATAAAAACGGAATTGTCCATTTTGTGCGCCTTAGTACGACTGGCAAAGGCGCTAGTTAACCACTTCCTCTGCACTGGCTGCAGGGTGACCCGTCTGCTGGTTCCGAATGAAGAACAGTGTCTAAGAAGATGGGGGGACTCCCTGCCCGGCCGCAACCACTCCATCAAAGACACAGCTCTGCAGGCGGCCAGCTGATCATTCTCACTGCATACTTCCGCTGGTAGTCTCAGTGCATGATTATCCGAGCTTCGGGATTCTTTTTTTCCACCAGAAATCCATCTCCGTCCTTTAATATTTGTGGGTGATGTCAAAATACAATTCTGAAGTATGATATATATATATATATATTCTTGGATTCCCTCGCCTCCTTCGTTTTTCCGGGGAAAGTCACGGCACCATTTCGAATTTCATTTATTTAACCACCATTGTGCAATTGTGCAAGAATTAGGATGGCCTACGCGTTTCGGCTACCATTAGCCTTCTACTGGACCATAGAGTCCCCAACGTCTAGACAGTATTCAAAGTGCTATGTGCTGTTACCCTTGTTTGTGTTTACTGTTGTTAAAACACTAGTCTGTTAACCTCAACACAGTAACATGGTGCAAGTCTGTCACCATTTATCCTCTTTCACTGTAAAGTACATTCAAAGAATATAAAGTGCTAGTGCAATATATCCACCTGAAGTATTTGAATCACCATTTTTACATTCTTATAATATGCATTCAACTGATAAATAATCAAGGTACTAGTACAAGAGTTACAAAAATTACAATTTCTTAAAAACTTCCAATCTTGCCATTATTTGACATCCTTTTTCCCATAGCTCCATTTTAGTTATTTTTGGTGTGTCAGTCATGCAACTTTATCAACCTCAGTTATTGTAAAGTACATTCAAAAACAGTGCATTTTGACATTCCCCTCTCTTAAATGGAGCAATTTTAGATGGAAGACATTCTACTAGTCCCAATATTCACAGTCCAATGCACAATACTTGAATTAGTGATAACTCTGATATCGTTCTTCCAACAATTAGCCTAAGTCTAAAGTTCTTACTACATGTCCAAGTTTCTCCGAATGCTACAATTTACAACATTCATTTGGATCTTATTAAGTTCCTACATTTTATCTGGTTATCATAATGAATAATTCATCCTGTTCTTTGTGAAGTACATACCCAAATCCATGTGTTGGGAACTTAACCAATTGCTTAATATTTGTGTACTGATTATTCCACAATTTCATTTAAAAATACTGGGAGTATACATTCGATGATTCTTCACATAAGGGTACGGTTTATCAAATTCATGCTACACCTTGCTCTTAAAGTGATTTCTACATGATTTTACTAATCTACTTCTTGATCTATTAAGTCCAATGATCCAGGTCAGAAGAGGAAATTGTTAAAATATATTTACAAGAAAATCTGTCCAGCAGAAGGGAAATTATTTCATATTCAAATCTAAAACAGATCAGATGCAGTTATTCTCAACTTTCTAATATTTACAAATATACAAATAGTTCCGCATCCAGATTGTGTCCGTGTGGATATTCCGTACCCATCGCTAGTATCAATCTAGATTCCATTTTACCCAATTTTAGGGTTCGGTCACCACCTCTCTCTGCATGTTTCACAACTCTAATTCTAGAGTATTTCAATTGACTACTATCACTTTGAGGGTATTCGTGAAAGTATTTTGCCATTGGATAGTTCGGATCTTTATTTTTTATGGCACGTAGGTGTTGCAAAATCTGTAACTTTAGTTTGTTGATTGTGCTACCCACATAGTATTTATTACAAGGACACATTAATCTATAGACCACATATTTGGACTCACATGTAATGTGATCTAAGATTTTTTCTGTTTTACCATTTTGTAGTTCATAGTTCGTTATATTGGAGCCATGTTCACATGCTCGACATTTTGCACACTTCCAGAATCCCGGTGTATTTAGCCATGAGATCTTTTTTGGCTCTCTTTTCTCAAGATGGCTTTGAGTTAGGATGTCTCTTAAAGAAGCTGTTTTTCGATAGGTTATAGGTGTTAAGCTCTCTTTTAGTGTGTCATCTAGTAGTAGAATTTCCCAATTCCTACTTATCACCTTTTTAAGGTCTCCACTTTGATTATTGAAGTCCATGAATAGACGTCTTGTGTTATCTATCGCATCCTCTTTTCCATCTGGTTTCCTTTTTGAAGGTACTAGGAGATCAGTTTGTTTTTTCAATTTGACCCTGGATTTGGCATTCATAATCACTTCCAACGTATACCCTCTCTCAAATAAACGACAACTCATCTCTTCAATTTCAAGCTCTAGATCTTTAATTTCTTTAATATATATAGACACCATTCTCACCAAGGATGAACAAGAGATTCTGAAATTGGGACTATCTTTCTGTCCAGAAGCAGAGTTGAACTATGTACAAACACGCATTGACCTATTCAAATTCATCAGAATGCTAAAGCTAAAGAAACATTTTTTATCGAACCCATCACTAAGATACAAGCTAGTGGAACAAGCACCAGAAAATACGAGCAGTCTAGCAGTAGGAGACATGAACCTGCTAATGGAAATGAGAGCCTTGGAGGCAGAAAATGACAATGAAGCCATGCCCAGTGCGTCAGAAATCGCACAAGAAGAGAACATTGACATTTATAAAGATGCACCAACAGGATTCAAAAAGAGCTCGAAATTCACCCCAATGACTCCAAGAGATGTAACTGATGTATATAGTGATTTGGTTTTGAATAAATTGAAGAACCTGCTTAAACACTCATATCACAATGTGAATAAATCAAACAAAAAACAGAAAGCCTACCATGCATTAATTAAGAAATTGTCTTCTTCTGACAATTGTATAATACGTAATGCAGATAAAGGAGGCAATATTGTTTTATGGGGGAAAAAGCAATACCTCGCAGAAGCATATAAACAGTTAAACAACAAAAGTTGCTATGTGAAGGTTGAAGAGCAAGCTATGTTGTTCAGTAACGATCCTTTTAACGACGAGCTAAAGAATTGGTACGATCAAACCCTCATAAATCATGATGAGCTGATGTTTTTGAAAATAGATCATCCAGTTACTCCGGTACTTTATTTAATCCCAAAAGTACACAAAGATCTGAAAAATCCTCCAGGCCGCCCAATAATATCAGCTATGGGCAGTGCATTAGAAAATACATCCAAGTTTGTTGATTCATTCCTTAACCCTTTGGCCAGAACACTCCCTTCATACATACAGGATACTGGAGATTTCCTGAGGAGGATCTATGATCTTCACTGGGAAGATGATTATTTACTAGTAACCATAGACGTGTCAACACTATACACAAGCATTAGGCACAAAGATGGCCTAAGAGCAGTGGGGCACTTTCTTAATACTAGATCCATTAAACACTGGGCTCATACCCAGATGTTAATCAGGATGGTCGAAAAATGTCTGATCAGCAATTTTTTTCTTTTTGAAGGGCAACTCTATCACCAAACATGTGGTACTGCAATGGGCACCTGCTTCGCCCCCAGCTATGCGAATTTGCATATGGGCTGGTGGGAGGAGCAGGTGATCCGAGTACAATATCACAATGAATGGGACAACCACATAATGCATTGGAGTCGATTCATTGATGATCTTTTTTTGGTATGGAGGGGCTCTGAGGAAGAAATCAAACTGTTTCTAGCTAAAATTCAAAACAATGAACTCAATTTGAAATTTACAAGTGAAATTAGCAAAGTAAGTGTAAATTTCCTTGATCTAACAGTCTATATTTCAAATGGTAAAATGGAAACAAAACTGTTCAGAAAACCCACCTCCGGTAACACTCTATTACATGCCCACAGCTTCCATCCTATAAACCTAAAGAGAAGCATTCCTTATGGAGAAAGCCTAAGAGTGAGGCGTAATTGCAGTGTACCTGATGAGTGCATGAGAGAATTGGATACCCTGACCAAGAGATTCAAAAGTAGGGGTTATCCTGAGACTTGGATAGATAATGGAATAAATAAATCATCAAAAAAGAAAAGAGAGGAAATTCTGTTTGATTCAAACAAGAAACCAGCTAAGAGTGATAAGAATCAATGTAGGTTCATTACTACTTTTAGCAAGCAGCACGATGAAGTGAGATAAATTCTAAAAAAACATTGGCACATAATTAAAAATGACCCACTGCTTGGGAAACAAGTTGCTAGGAGACCGCAGATTACTTTTCGCAAGGCAAAATCTTTCAAACAGGCACTAGTGAGCAATGTTATGAAAAAACAACCAGCAAAGACGACCTGGTTAAACAAGAAACAAGTTTTCACTAAGTGTGCTCAATGCAAGGCGTGTATGCATGGAACAAACACGTCACAATACAGAGTAGGGCTCACAAAAGAGATGAGGAAGATCAAATACATGCATACATACATGCAAGACAGACTATGCAATCTACGTACTGCAGTGCCCTTGTGGCCTGCGCTACGTGGGTAGCACAATTCTGGAAGTACACAAACGAGTGTTACAACATTTAAGGGCGATAAAAAATGGGGACAGGTTATACCCAGTAGCTCGGCACTTTGAACAAGTCCACAATCAAGATATTAAAGGACTAACCTACTATGTAATTGATTCAGTAAAAGCAGATGCAAGGAGAGGCAACAGAGTCAAAAAATTGCGTAGACTTGAGTCTCGATACATCATAGATTTAAATTGTAAACAACCAGAAGGCCTGAATATGGAAGAAGACCTACATACTCATTTATAGTTGGTAATAGTCAAGTGTTGTCTCAGAGGAAGGGTTTTAATTAGAAATGAATTATAGAAATTTAACAGACTCGGAATAACATCTAGATATGATTAGGTGAAGCAATTGTCATAGGTTGGTCTAAGCCCACTAGGGCGTGATGGTTATTTATGATATTAGCCCACATGGGCATGATTGTGGGAAATAATAGCGTGTAACGTGCATAGCGTGTAACGTGTATTCAACATGTGGAACTAAGACATACAAAATCATAAAGCAAAGTATGAGCTCACTTGAGCATAAATAATGTACTGGCATCGAGTAACGCTCACTAGAGCTAAAAAGGGAGCATTAATATGTGATGCATTTGAGATAACATATAAGAAGCTAACACATGCTTTTCTCAGTTGAATGTCAATATATTTGTTCCACATGTGGTATTGATAAAGTTCACTTGAACCGGATTAAAAAAAACGCATCAGGAAATACTGCATCGAAAAATGTTTCACGATAATACAAAAGACTACATTAACAATATTGCAAACGCATGAATTGTAAGAAATCCTTTAAATAATCAAGAATAATGCCCAAGATAACAACATGTACGAGCGTTTTACCAAAAACTACGAGTCTGTTTTTTATGTCATTTGGAGTTGTAGTACTGATTTGCACGTGTTGCACTTTAAAGATATGGCCGCGTTTGTTTAACTTGTACCAGTGAGCAAGACTGCTTGGCAGTCGAAACGCGTTTGGTAGCGGCAGAAGAATAAATGCTTAAGTAACCACACACGGCGTCGTCATCATTTCCTGAAATATTTATATGACTCGCCCCGAGGAGTCACAAAGCGACGACGCAACTCTTGTTCAGGAGTGGCAGGAAATACTCGAGGAGAAGGCGGGAATATATATATATATATATATATAAATATATTATATAGTTATATAGCAGCAAAAACTTCCAGCCTCCAATTGTGCCGTCTCCTTGTGTTGCCCGTCTTTGATTGCCAGCGGTTCCTCTGCAGTCCTTCTTTGGCGCCTCCTGGCACAAACTAAGATGGAGGTAGAGATGTTTTGCCACAGAGGCACGCGCAGCAGTCAGCAGGAAACAGGGAGCTGAGAGTGACCCGCAAAATATATCCTGTATAGATTCACAGTCGAAGAAATGGATGAGACACACGCGGAATCCTCGGAATGGCGCGATTTGCAAAAACAAGATCCTCAAAAACAAAGCATCTGATATCGGCCTTTGTAAAAAATAAACAAAAAAATTAACAAAATAATTTGATTAAAAAACAAGCATTTGCAATGCAAGAGGTCCGATTGCATTGCAAATGCTTAAGTTTAAAATTGAGCACGGCGCCGTTTGAAGGACACCTCGCTCATTTTTTTAAAAAACTTAAACACTGAGCGCGGTGTCCTTGAAGCGGGCGCTGCGCTCAGTGTTAAAGTTAAGAAATATATGAATACATCGAGCGCGGTGTCCTCGAAGCAGCACCGTGCTCAGTTTTAAAGTAAAAAAACCCAAAGAAAACAAACAGAGGGCCGTGTTCCTGAAGTGAACGCCGCGAAAATATAAATAAATAAAGTGAGCGCGCTGTCCCTAGCGGGCACCACACTCATTAAAGAAATAAACAAAAACATGCAATTAAGAGGGCATAGTGCTGCAGCATCGCGCTTTGTGAACGAATAACAAAAACAAAGTTCCTACCAACTAATTGAAGGAGACAGTCCAACGTTGAAAGTAAAAGATCTAGTCCGGGTGGGCGGGGCCAAAAGGAGACAGGGCAGTAACAAGGAGGGACTAAGAAGCCTCCTTTACAATAGAAAGGCAGCGTTTAGCATGCAAATGATGCAAACCAATGAAAATACGAGGCGGAGACTACACTCCGACTTCTGAATGTTATTGATTACAAGAGAAGAAGCCAAATGCGTTTCAGCACGTGCACTGAAATTCGTTTTATCTATTTATTTGTTTACATTACTCCGGTCGGCCATGAGCCGGAGTTTACTACCCTCCACCCTGCCCCCTGCCTCACTGCCCCACGGAACTCCCTCCACGAGCCGCTACTGTACAAGAGACCTCGCAGAGCGAGCACCGCATGTGCGCTACAACGCCAGGCGAGACCTTAAAATTATGGCCATAATTTCCTGCAGAAAGATCGCTCAGGATGTTTTTGTTTGGCATTAATAAAGAGAACTCGGGCCTTTCAATCTATAGAAATCCACTATGATGCTTAAGGAGCAGGCACAAATGTATTATTTGCACTACAACTCAACCGCCGGGAATGGAGTCTATATAGATTCTACACAAAGTAGTCAGTAAAAGCCATTGAAAGTCTTTTCTGAGTCACCCTTACAATAAAAGTCACTCATGCTAAATGTTTGGAATGCAAGAGAGGAGGGACACGTTAAAAGACCAACAGAAGAAGAACCTGAGTATCTCTTACTCATACCAAAGCGAGCTGTATTCTAAATCATCTGATCCAAGAAAACACAGAATGTTATCATTACAAATGTACACATTTCTTTCCAGCATGGATCTATAGCCACTATAATATATATAAATCTGGCATACCTCCATACGAATGTGGGGCGAGGAATAATTAGAGCACAAGATACTGATGAAGAGGTGAGGTGTATTTAGCAAAATAATATAGATAAAATATAAGTGCAATATTAACATGCACACTTAAATGAACAAAAGTGAGTTTTAAATGGGCAAAAGAGTCGTAGATAGCTACACTTACTCGTAATAGGCTGCCAAAATGTTAAAAGCAGCATTGCTTAGCAAGGAGCTTGACTAAAATGTGCTGAAACACGCAAGTTCAGTCCTTGACCTTTCCACAAACATATTTTTTTTTAAATAAATGTTTTGCAAAACTATTTAAAATATTTCCACTTATACAAAGAAAAGTTTGAAATACTTGTTTAAAATGCATCAGTTAGTAGAATCATGAATAATAACTACATATAGAATGCAGCACATAAATTGAACTTGACCTCTTTTAATATATTGTTTTACTTCCAAAGGATGATCTTTGAATATATAATTTTATCTCGCTACTGCAGATGTTTTGATTTCTACATAGCCCCGTGTCAGCTAACATATATTTTGTTTTATTAGTAGGATAGAGACGCAGTCCCATTTGTGACAAAGGATGTTTTTTAATGTAGAAAACTTATTTGTAGTTTAGTCTAAAGTAACAAAGTTGCACACTCGAAGATTACTGTCTGTAAACTATTGCACTCACGCAAGAAGAAGAGGAGTGAACCTGTTCCCAGGAGACGACTGGACGAAAGGAGGAGAAGATGCAAAACGAACTGCAACATGTTTTTGACCGTTTATAGTAGTACGTGTTCCTAGATTAGGTTAACGGCAGTCGATACTAAACACAATTTTCCCCTTATTCCTTTTTGCCCTTGCCCAGGTCCTATTACTGATTGCGGTTGCTAGTGCACATTTTCCATTATCTTATTCCTTATCACTTTGAGACTCTACTGAGTTTCATGAACCTCTATTGGAAGTTCTGCTTTGATTGATTATTGGTTTTGAATATAATTTGAGCATTATGCTTGATCTCACTCTCTTTTGAGTTTGAACTCTTCATAGGTTCCTACCGACACCTTTCGCCCCAGTCTCAGAATAGGGAATTCTTCATTTATGGAACATAGATAATGCATTTTATTATTATTAAATTGAATTAACCATTCACTTTTATCAATTCTGTGAGAGATTGCTAGTTTGTGACTAATATGAATAAAAACGTATGATTTTAAATAAAGATGGTCTACTAAACTTTGAAAATAGAACCCTTATATTTATAAATAATTCTTATTATTGACTAAACTCTAGAAAGACATTGTGTAACAATTTATATGAAGATTCGCTCCTGATCTTCTCAACTACAACGGCCAAGGTCCACTGACCTATTGGACTGCAGGACAGCGGGAATCAGCCCTATGTGTGTGATGGTAAACCAAATTTATTTAAACTGATTCCCGCTCCTGCACTGAAGGGATACATTTTCTTATGGCAGATGGATGGTACATTTTTATCACCCTAGATTGTGTGAGATGAGGGCCATGTGGTCAGCAATGTTCTGGACATCTGATCACTCAACAAAAATTTAGCAAGACAACTAAAACCTAAGATGAATCTGGATATTTTTGATGCTCACTAGGGCCATATTATACATAGGGCACACAGTCCCTGTTTGTGCTGTGGTGCACCTTTAACTCCGTTATGGAATGCCTAACACAAAAAGAGGCAGCGCACCCTGTTACAGATAACGCAGTACTCTGATGCCTGCCTTCGGGCATCACTTTAGTAAAAGGTGGACAGAGTGTTTGGATTAGACGGTCCAGCTTTGACAGTGCAGACTGCATCTGGCTTGCTTTTCGAAGGGGGAGAGAGATCCTTCAAAGGGGTATCTGGGGGAGTCCATGAGACCCATTTGCCCCCTTGGTATCTTTGTGGCACACAGTCAGTGTGCCTCTTGTCAGTCTCTTTGAATATAAGCCTGCGACCATAATACAGTACGGGCTCAGAGGCAAACTGCTTTTCTCTTTAGCATGGGGCCATGAATGTCCCCTTATGCATCAACGCTATATATACGCACGCTGCGATCTGTATTACAGAGTGGGCAGCCCAAACGTCTGTGGCCCCTTCTGTTATACAAAGCGCCCGGAGTTATAGAAAGTGTGCACACACACCCTTTGCACCCCGGGCCACTTTATGCAATACAAGCCAGGAAGAAAATGCACAGTGACAATTCACTGGAAAACTTTCTGATTGTGTATTATGCTGAAAACAATTTGTAAAAGAATTTTCAGCACGATTTTTGGTTGGCAAAAATAGAAGTTTATATGTGACTCCATGGCAGTCACTAACTGAGGAACTGTAGTTATATTGCTTATGTTAACCTGCTATGATTCTCCATGCTACGCTATATAATCAACCTCTGAATTATCAAGTCTTTTACTCGAGTTCTGCGGATCTCTGTGTTATAATCAATGTATTTGTTAATTTCCTTCCAATCATATCATGTTACCCATTTAGGTGTGTAAATAGATAGTTTAAAAAGCTAATACAATCTTTACATCAGGGGCAAAAGTCCATGTTCCTCCAGCCCTTGCTTTTTGTGAATGTCATTCCTACATTAATCAGCGAGTAATCATCGGGCCCTGGCTGATTGAAACTGTTCTTGATGAGGTGGAGTGTGGTACCTTCATTTGAAGATTATAGGTGCAGGGAATTTGTTTTTTGATTAAGGGGGTAAAAACCCTTCTCAAGCAACAACCACAATCCCTATCAGGGTAAACCAAAAAGAAACCACTAAATGAACCTGTGCTCAACCCTCTTGTAGCTTAGCACAAAAGCAGTGAGGCATAAAATAGGGAACTGTGTTTAGTATTAATCCAACACCAATTGAGAAAAATAGAGTACATTTTAATAAATTAAATGACAACAGTACAAATTAAATCTAATCAATATAACCAGAGTTATGAATTTTTTAATTTTTAAGTGACAAATAGCGCCTAAAAAAGCAAAGCACCAACCATGAGTATCTGGTCGTGAGAGACAAGAGAAAAATCAAACGTTAAGGCCGACTGAGATGGAACCTGGTTCGTAAACATGGTGTGGATTGTACCTGGTCTCGACTTACCTTCGGACTTAGAAGACATTTTGAGGAAAAGTTCCTGCGAAGGTAAAGTGGGGCAAGGCAGCTGGTGCTGTTCAAGGAGGATGCATCATTTCTGCATTCAGACTTTGTCACTTTTTTGGAAGTTGACAATCTCAAGCTGGACAAAGATGCAGGCTGTAGCTGATGAAGGCACCACAAGGCCGGATACCAATGCTCGGAGGTCCAGCTGAACAGGATGTGCTATCGCGGAGAAAAATGCTGCAACAAAGTCGGGCCAATCGATGATGCACCACGAGGGAGCAGCAAGCAGGAGGGTCCCAGGCCCCTGTCAGTTCTCGGGCCACTTTTTATTGAACATTTTTCTAAGTCCCAAATTTCAGGTATTTTTGGAAAAGCACCTTTAGTACCACTTCCAAGAGTTCAGGACTGGTTGAGCACCACATAGCTGGTCAGGACTCACTCCAGGCAGAAGCCAGGTGCAAGGTTCAAGGACTCCCAGAGGAGGTCAGTCAACCAGCCATTGCACTCTGGCAGTCCTGGAATAAAGCAGCAAGGCAGGCCTCAAGCAGCTGGAGCAGTCCTCTGATAGCCTCAGGACAGTCCTCTGAGGTTCAAAGCAGGACTCACGTAGCAGCGCAGTCCTATGATGTACATGGCAGCCCTTCTGGAGATCGTCTGCAGGTCCAGGAGTGTACTGAAGAGTTGGTCTGACCATTCATTTACACCTACTGCCAGCCTTTGAGATGGGGAAACATCTAGGCTACCCCCACATCTGGTTCTCGCAAGTTCCTCCCTTCCCCTGACCAGGCTCCAAATAGTCTGCTGTGACAAAAGGTTATTGTCAAGTTCCTTTGTGAGTGCCCCGGAGGCAGCCCTATGAAATGTCATTGAGGCAGGGAACAGCTTCTACTCTCCCATCCTGGCAGGATGGCTCATCCTGACAACACCTAGTCCTCTTCTGTCTAACTGTCTAGGAGGAATGCACAAATGCCAACTACCAACTACTCACAGTCATGTGAACCAGGACACAGATTGTAGGCACCAAATGCTTAGAACAAGAAAATGTCAATTTTCTAAAAGTGGCATTTTCAGAATTAAAAAGGATTTTAAACTACAATTCCTTTTAAAACCAAACTTGGCATTTCTACATGTTCCCAATCAAGAGTTTGCACGTATTAAATGTAATAAGGTAACCTTAATGTTATCCTATGGGAAAGGTAGGCCTTACTATAGTGAGAAATGAATCTGGGAGTTTTTCAATATCAGGACATGTGAAACGTCAAAACACGTCCTACCTTTTAGATAACATTCCCCCTGCCCTATGGTCTGTTTAGGGCCTGCATTATGGGTGACGTATATGTATTTAACCCCTTCAGCGCTGGGCGAATTCCGCCGCGGTGCTGAAGGGTTCGAGCGCGGGCGGGCTCATGACGGAACGGTTCCGTCATGAGCACAGTTCAACCGTGGCTCATGACGGAACCGTTCCGTCATGAGCATGGAAGGGGTTAAAAGGGTGGTTTAGGTCTGGAAAAAGGTTAATTTTGGTAGGTAAAATTGGCAGTTTCGAACTGCCCACAGTCTGCAATGGCAGGCCTGAGATATGTTTCAAAATGCTTATTTAGTGAGTGGCACAGTTAGTGTAGCAGGCCCACTAGTAGCATTTAATTTACAGGCCCTGTATGAATGTAGTACCACTTTACTAGGGACTTATAGCAGAGCCACTCAAATTATGTGATTGTGCGCCGACTTTCACATAATTATATATTTGCTGCATTTGCCTCATAATCAATCATCTACCGCATAATCTGTAGATTTTTCCAAAATAAATGTTGTTTCTAGTTCAAACAGTTAAAAAGTTACAAAAAATCTGACATGTGTTGTCACGCAGTGGAAGGCTCCTTTGTAAAGCTGGACTGGTCACCTTTCTGTCGCTTATTGCTATATTTGGATGTTAAACAGGTACTAATAAGGTGCAACCAATGCCCAGAGAGTGTTACTAAGTTTAAAAATGATGAAATAATGAATTTATAGTATAATAAAAAGTGGCACATTATGCCACATCATTTGTATTTTCTTGCCACATAATTTTCCTAAACCTGCAGCATAATTTGTTCCTCTCCTTCCTCATAATTCCAGTAGTGGGTTAGCCAATGTTACCATGTATAAAGGAGAGAGCACAATCACTGAAGCACTGGCTATTAGTGGTAAAGTGCACATAGCCTTAATGCCAAGAAAAACAAAATCCAGACAACAGGAGGGGAGGCAGCTAACAGTTTGTGGGAAGACCACAGCAAAGGTGTCAGAATGTCTTGTCATGAGGCAGAGCGAACAGAGCGCGGGAGAGGCATACATAGTTGAAACTGAGGTATAATAGGGATACACTTATATAAATGATGGATGCAGTGGTATTGGTGTATGAATAGAAGAAATGTATGAATATGATGTGAGAAATATTGTAAAGGAACAAAAGATTTTCGGAGAAGAGGAGGTAAGAAAAGAGGGGCAGGGAGTTGAGGAGAGAAAAATAAGAGAGCTCAAAAGAATGAATAGAAGGATATGAAGGTATGAAAGAAGGTAAGAAGCAATAGATAAGGAGATGGCATAGGAGGATATTGGAAAACACTTTTTCAAAGGCCTCTACCAAGGTGTCTTAATACCAGACCACCCCACATGGTAGTTTCACTAAAATCTCACACAAAATCTCTGTACAGCAGCCTTTCAATGATGCCTGCAGCTCTAGTTTCTATGACCTTTCTCCTTCTCTTCCCTTACTCCACCTCATATTACATTGTTTGACCATAATCCCATCACCTTATATTGGGATAATCCTAAATCAACTTCCCACTGCTCCAAACCAAAGACTCACTCCCTCACGCACAATATTGTACATAATTCCCCCCAAAACGTCTCTGTTGTAACCTCAATCACATTAATACCCCCATACTCTATTGTACACCAGATGCGATACAATCTGATATACTGTTCTTGTGGGCTGATATCCTAAATCTTCTACATAGCACCTCTAATCTGAAACTCAACAAGTCGAATCATCCATCCACCACTAGCACCTTAATCTACCCTCCCCCATTCGCCCTCCTTCAGATAGTTTTGCTTACTCTGGATCTCAACCTAGAGGGAGATCCAAACCTAATCTTGACCATTCCACCCGACCCAACAGACTAGTCAAACACCTTTCGACAAATGATATGCTCTCCCTTCTCGCTTTCTATCACCCAAACCCAACCTATTACGGGCCTCCTTCTATAAAGATTCAAACCATTATCATCCAGCAGCAGAGGAAACCTCAAACAAAGACTAGACTCCTTAATTAATCTAATCTCAAGCTTGTCCCCATCGCTCATTTTTCTACTACTGTTATCAAAACCTACCTAAAATGCGCCCTTTTCAACTGCAGATCAGCAGTGAACCATGCTGCCGACATAGTGGACCTCTTACTCAACTTGGAGCTGGATCTCCTAATTCTCAATGAAACCTGGCTAAATGACTCCTTTTCCGCTATTCTAGACATCCTAGTTCAACAAAGCTATGATATCATCCGTCAAGACTGTGCTAGCCGTCATGGGGGCAGTATTGCTTGTATATATACATCTAACCTCTCTGTTAAATATCACTTTCCTCATCAACATCTGCCTGCTCATGATCATCAACATCTCAACCAAAGACAGCGCTACCTGCACTCTGCACACGTTCTACCAAACCCCAGGTGATACTCATATTTTCATCAAACAAATCATGGCGCTCATCTTTACCAACAATGCCCCACACAATAATCTTATTTTCCTCAGTGACTTCAACGTTCCCTAGAATGACACAAATGATCCACTAGTGAATCGCTTCAAGGCCTTTCTCCATGACCTCAACCTGATCCTAGCCTGCAACAACCCTACTCATATTAAAAGGGCTATCTTAGACTTAATCATAGCCAAGAAAAACACCATCCTATTGGGTTCTATCTCACCGTGCGACTGGACCGACCACCACGGCATCACCTTCTCCAATGCTGAAAAGGCAATTATACTTAAAGACCAGTCGGTGAAAACAAAACATTTGGTTAGAAACACCCTTAATCTCAATCCAAACAGTATCCACCAATAGCCACAATCTCTTGTCTCCTCCCCGACATGATTGATGCTCAAGACCTCACTAAGCACTATTTTAGGTCATGTCCAACATCATGGACTCATTTGCCCCAAACAATTAAAGAGAGTCTGGATAAAAAGATCTAATCCTCGGTTCAACTGTAGCCTTAACAAGTAGCGCAACGCCCTTAGATTGGCAGTAGAGCTCTGTCAAACCTTAAACTTTTGCGGAAAAAAGAAGGGCCTACAATAGGTACATCAGAAGCGCCAAATCATCTTATTTCCGCCATTAACTGGAACCGGCTATCAACTGTCCGAAAAACTCTTAGAATGGGTTAAACAACAAACCAATGAGAAATGCATTTTCTCCATGTAAGACACTACAGCAATACCTAATTGCCAAACATTTTCCACCTTTTTTGAGAAAACCAAGTAAATTGACACTGATCTCTGCATTGCTGTAAATTGCTTACCGACTGAATGTCCGCCATTGCGCACCTCCATCTTGCAGGAAGTCTTGGTCTTGTTCGCGTTATATAAAATTCATAAATAAATGAATATGAAATAAAACAGCCATTGCTTTGATATTACTGTGTCCCGTGTGAGTAGTTTATTGATTATATTATTCCCAGGGTGTGGGGGTAATTAAAAAGTTTTTAGTGTCCCTCGCCATCAGGTTTTTCACAATGTTATGGGGAAGTGAAAACTGGCTACTTAACCCCCACTCTAAATTGGGCAGGCAGTCGAATGGGAAACACTAAGGGGCATATCAACAAGGGCTTTATCTCTGCTTTTTTGACTTTAAAAGCCAAAAAAGCAGAGATAAAGCTAGCACCCTATCAACAAAAGGGTGCTAACATGCAAATTTGCATGTTAGCACCCTTTTACTCTACGCTTCCCCTTGCATCTCTAATGAGATGCAAAGGGGGCGTTCCAGAGTAAAATAATAGGAGAAATGTCCTATTATCAAGAATATCGCTAACCCTGTTAGAGACAAAAAAGCAGCGCTAACCGCGGTTAACGCTGCTTTTTTACGTCTGGTATTTTTCTGACTTAGCCATGATATCCTATGGAAGGAGGATATCATGGCTAAGTTTGTCTGTCCCTATCAACAAGCTAACGTGAGATTATCGCTGGGTTTCCAGCGATAATCTCACGTTAGCCACTTAGCGTGAAGATTTTTATCGCTATTGAGATAAGCGTTGCTAATAGCACGCTATCCCAGCGATAAAAATCAACGCTAGCCGGCGATAATTATCCTAGCGCTAAGTGCGCTTAGCGATAATTATCGCCGGTTGTTGTTGATATGCCCCTATGATGGCCCATATTCCGTCAAGTTGTCCAAAGCATATGCCAGCAACAGAGTGAGAGAAGGATCCAATGCTAGCATACTCAAGGCCTGCCCACCTGTAAATCAGATGAGTGAATTGATGGTTTGGCAGAGATGGTACTCCGTTGCGACATTGTACATTGTACTTACTCTTTACCAAACTCTAAACCAGCTCCAATACCTTAACTAAATCCCCTCACCCAGGTTTCATTGTGCATAAACTCTGCCAATTTTGTTCTGATTTACATCTTGCCTGTGGTGTTTTTTCTAGTGTTAGAAGAGGTCTTCTTCAATCTCTGTTCTGCCCTGGTTTTTGATTTAGAAACGTTAGTCACCTTCTGTGATTCCCAGAGACTCATGATATCGCTTTTCCTCAGTGAATTTGAGATTGGTTGTTTGGCATGCTTTAACATTTCTACTGTGACCTTTGGAAATGCATTTTTACTGAGTGATGTTGAATGTTAGTTATATAGCTATATGTTTATGCATCAGTCTATAACACTGTGTCTCATTTAAATGCATTTATGGCATCTTATCTTTAAAAAATGTATCTAGTGAAGACAGTTTCTTTCATTTTAATTGCCCTGTATTTGGCTCTACGAAAAAGTGGGAGTCGTGTCTTTTCGGTCCAAAAAACATACACTTCTTCTTAATCTGTTGACGTGGCTTAATGAGTTAATCACTGGTCAATGACATATGGGGTGGTTTGAGCTGTATGTGCTTATGTCCTGGCAAGGTTAACCCAGCCTCAAATCTTTTCAGGTTGAGAAATCGAGTAGCATTAAATAAATTGGATAACAGTTATAGCTGTTATTTACATCACACTGCAATTTTGCACTAATATGACGTCTGTTTGGAGGGGCAGTTATCTTTTTAACCGTTTATTAACTGTACATTCGTGGGCTGCAAACATTCTCGAACCAACTACTAACAGATGAACCATTTCTTTGTCTTGGGATTCGTACAAATATTTTATTTATGAAGGAAGCAAAATCGATCTTAAACTCACTATTCCCCCCGGCACTTGATCCGGTGACAGGGCACCTTCTGGGCTTCCCGTGCAGCGGATTTCAGCGCTGACGCGGGGCTCATTTCTTTTTGCCGCCATCTCCCCGGGCCACGCCCAAGCCACGCCCACTATCGCTAGGCCACGCCCCTTACTCTGACGTATATAAGTCGCGCTGACTGCGAGCGCGCTCAGAGAACACCTACACTCCTGAGGCGGAAAGCCAGGAGAATCGCTGCCACTGCTTTATAACCTGTTATTGTGATACTTTGTGTTTTAAACTCACTATTCCCCCCGGCACTTGATCCGGTGACAGGGCACCTTCTGGGCTTCCCGTGCAGCGGATTTCAGCGCTGACGCGGGGCTTATTTCTTTTTGCCGCCATCTCCCCGGGCCACGCCCAAGCCACGCCCACTATCGCGAGGCCACGCCCCCTTCCCCTTATAATCATGTGCCTTTCAAGGATGCGCAGCGGACGAGCGCAGCGGGTGCGCCGTTTGCGCGCGAAGGCGCGCCTAAGGTAAGCCCGTCTGCGCCCGTCCGCGCCTGGCCGGGCCTAGGGACTAGTCAGAATGGCGAAAATTTTAGCTACACCTCCCTTGAACTCCGTTCTCTGCAACACTCTGGCACCCCCTTCCTCGATCCCGCCTCACGCGCCTGCCTAAAGGCTAATAACATCTATCCTCTCCACCTAATGCAGGAGACCTCTTCTACCACGCTTCAAGGCTCTAACCCCACGAGTTCTGCTCCAAGTCTTAATGCCTTGACACTTCGCTGCCTATACCTTAACACCAGATCTCTGGTAAAACACCAACTAGACATCTTCTTACTGCTTAACTCGGATAGACCAGACATGCTATTCGTCTCTGAAACCTGGCTCACTGCGGACTCCCTACCGGATATCCTTACAGCTCTACCGGCAGACTATTACATATTGTTAGCTAACAGAGAACCAGGAAAGCCTGGGGGTGGCGTTGCCGCCATTATCCATAAAGATCACAGGTTCACCACCTTACCTTCCTTGGACCTACCAGACGCTGAAAACCTTGTAATTAAATCTGATACAGACAAAGGAACTATGGTGCTGGTATTGATCTATCGCCCACCTAAAACTATGTTTACATTCCCAGTTTCTCTGACTGAGCAAATGGCTATCCTAGTCGTTAATTATGATAAGGTTATGCTGATTGGGGACTTGAATTATTGGTATAATGACCCGGAAGCAGGACCCCAGGCCATAGAACCTTTTGAGCTTCTCTCCCATATGAACTTCTCTCAATCAGTACTGACCCCCACCCATGAAAAGGGACACATCTTGGACAAGATTTGGTCACACAATGTCCCATTATCCACCCCGACGACAATGCCTTGCTTATGGTCCGATCATCACCTACTGCAATTCTCTATCACCTTTTACGGCCACTCAAAGGTCCCCATTTTCGTGGGGGGGCTAGTAAGGAAATGGAGTTCATTAAATAACCAAGACTTTCTGTCCACCATGGCTAATTCCATCCCAGTATCTTCCCCAGATATTAATATTATGGATAAAGATCTCACGGATTGGCTCTTGGCTGCCTGCAATGAGCACGTTCCACTAACCAAGTTCTCACGTGCTCGCCGCATGGACGCCCATAGGTGGTTTACCGCAGACCTAAAAAAACAAAAACTAGAAGTGCGCCAATTGGAGAGAAAATGGAGACACGGGTACTCTGACGAAGATAGATCATCATATACATCTGCCCGTAGGAAGTATAAGAACTCCATCCTATCTGCTAAGGCAGTTTTCTTCTCCGAAAAAATCTCCAATGATCAAGACAAATCCAGAGAAATCTTTAGGGTCGTAAATGACCTATGTAATGATGTTAGAACCTCCCCCTCTCAACCCCCCACTCAAATGATGTGCAATCAGCTTAATGATTTTTTTAAGGATAAAATCGCCATTATAAAAGAAAGTATCCAGATCAGCTCTACCACGGCGGACAGAGTGGATATCCGCAGAAACCCCTACGAACTTGAGGCTATCCCTCCCATAGACCAATCCAGGCTAGTTGAGTTGATGAATCGCGTAAAGTCCGGGTCTCCCAATGACCCCTGTCCCCCCCATGTACTAAAGGAAGTTTACTCTACACTCCCCCGAGGAATACTTCCCCTCCTGAACGAGTCCCTATTGCAGGGTATAGTCCCCATCTCGTTTAAAAACGCTACGCTGGTCCCATTAATTAAAAAACCAGGTGCCGACCCATCTAATCTATCGAACTACCGGCCCATATCCCTCCTCCCTTTTGGTGCAAAGATTCTAGAAGCCCATGTAGCCGGTTGTATCTCTAATTTTATAGAGACATCCGACTACCTGGAGCCTAACCAAGCCGGCTTTCGCTAGGCGCATTCCAACGAGGCGGTTATCCTCGCTGTCCTGGACACAATGAGGTCTAATGCCGATAAGGGCATACATCAGGCCTTGGTGCTCCTGGACCTGTCGGCAGCATTCGACACGGTGGATCATACCATTTTATTACACCGTGTCGAACAAGCCGACCTACGAGGCGCGGCTTTCGGCTGGGTCAAGTCCTTTCTGAATGACCGATTCCAGGCGGTCAAGCTTGAGAACTTCACGGCGCCCAAACTTTCCACCACCTGCGGCGTTCCGCAGGGCTCATCATTGTCCCCCCTCCTGTTTAATCTGTACCTCAAACCCCTATTGCACTCTTTAAAAAACAGGAAGGTTACAATATATAATTATGCGGACGACCTGCAGCTTATATTCCCACTAAACTCAACTGACTCCGTTGAGGAATTTCAGGCCACTATGCTGCACATTCAAGGGTGGATGGAGGTGAACCACCTAAAACTCAACCTTGGAAAGACCGAGCTGGTATTCCCGGGTATAAGTGCAACCAGCTGGGGCCCTCATTTCTGGCCGTCATCAATGGGATCTCCTCCGTCTCCATCTATTTCGGTGAAAAGCCTCGGGATCACCCTCAACTCCGATCTCTCACTGAAAAGTCAGGTGGGAACGGTGATCTCATCTAGTTTCTTCCAGTTACGGAAGATTAAGAAAATTGCTCATTTGCTCACGCATTCTGTCCTCATTCAGGTGGTAATCGCCTTGGTCCTCTCCCGCTTAGATTTTTCCAATTCCATTTATTTAGGCCTCCCCCTGACTCTGTCTAAACGCCTGCAAATCGTGCAAAATCTGGCGGCCAGACTAATCTTCAAAAGCAACGGCAGGAGCTCGGCGAAACCACTGCTGGCCACTCTTCATTGGCTACCTATAGCCCAACGGGTAACTTTTAAAGTAGGCTGCTTGGCCTTTAAGGTTCTCCATGGAAAAAGCCCTAAGTTTATTAACCATCTCATAAACAAACATGTACCAACTCGTAATCTCCGCTCTGCCCACCTGTCCCTCTTCACCTTGCCCTCCTTTAAAAAGAAACGTCTTGGTGGATGCCGATTTGCTTATTTGGCCCCAAAGATCTGGAACTCTTTTCCCTTGTCACTCCGGAGATGCACTAATCTGACGGAATTCAGGGGCGCACTGAAGACCTGGTTATTCAAGCAAGCGCACGGTTAGGTTACTGTTTACCATCCTTTCTCACCATCAGCGCCATGAAACCTCTGGGTGCCCGTGCGCTTAATAAATCTCCCATAACATAACATAACATAACATGCTGTACTATGCAACATTAAACTGCCATCCTGATTTCAGTTCTAAAAACTAGTTCAAAAATTAAAAAGCATTATTTATCTCTAGTGCTTTGTGCCACAGTTTTTTGCCTCATGGCACCGTACATAACAGATGTCAGTGTTACCAGAGTGAGTCATAATCATTTCATGCTGATGGCGTTCAAACTTCTGATGCGTAGGTCAGGCAGAGCTTTCATTAACATGTACATTAACCTATTAAGTTATTTTAGCATCATCAAAAGTAAAACAAAACACAAGGTCCTGATTTCTGTACCAGTTTTCCATTGCATCACATAGCAGTATGAAAAAAAATATATAAAAAAATTAATATTTTTAGTGCATTTTTTAATTTAGGGTTATGTATTGTTTCCATTTTTGAGAGAGGTCAGACTATTAGGCTTGTGTATCATGTATCAATTAGATGCCTGTTTTGCTAGTTATGCACCGTTGTCCTAACCATAATTTACACATTTCAGTGTTTCGGGTATCTTACAATGGCTTTGAACAGGAATAGGATTGCCCTGCACACATTTGATCACTTGCATCCTGGTTTTGGATAGGTTTTGGATTAATACCTCAAAAAACAATCACACATAAAATATGCCATGGCATACACCATGGATGTAGATGTGCAGAATGTTAAAAGCTATTTATTACCATTGTTGAGGGAGTGGTGAGACTAATGACCCACTTAAGGCTGATTAAGGTTAAGTAAGACAAGCTATTTGAGTTGACGATACACAATGTTATTATGCACTCACAGGGGCATATTATCAAGACCGGCGATAGAATTATCGCCGCTTTAGCGGCAGAAAACTGCCGCTAAAACGGCGATAATGGGCTTCATAATATGCTCTATGGAATTCCAATAGAAGCCCAGGTTAGATATGAAGGTCATCTAACTGAGCTTCAATTGGAATTCCATTTTTAGCAGTTTTCTGCTGCTAAAACGGCGATAATTTATCACCTGTCTTGATAATATGCCCCAAAGAGAGTGAAAATGGGGTGGAGGAATTCTGTTTAGTGCAGGGCAAATTGTAAAGGGCTGCCAACTCAATCCATCTCCTCGCTTAGACTCTCTACTTTTATATTGTTCATCCTGTATCCAAAGAAGATTAGGTCTTCAAAAGTGATGAAGAAGTGGTGCAAAACCAAGGGCCTTATTACGAGTTTGGCGGTCCCATGGACCGCTGTATCGGCGGTGGTGGTTCGAGCGCTGAAAGCTCACTGGTACGACCGCTTCATTAGGAGTTGGGCGGATTGGCTTTGAGAAGACCGCTGATGGACTGCCGAGACCGCCAGCAGACCGCTGATTGCCGGGTTAGCGATCGGAGAAAGGCAGCCCCCACAGGGTGATACGTGGGAGCTACACTGCTTTGTGCATTACGAGTTGCCTGATCCGCGAGAGGACCGGGCGGTCGGACCTCCTGCTTCTAGGTGGCGATGATGAAGGATTTGGGGTAGGTACTCACCCCTTTCTTCTTCTTCCAGACAGAGTCTAATGTGGATCCCTGTCTCCAGGTCCCCCCTTTACAGAAGAATCTTCACCCTGAGGATTATGACCCTGTGAGTGGCGATCTATAGGTGAGTCTTTTTCATACCATATACCATTTCCAGGACTGCCACACATGTGCTGGACCCCGGTAATGGGTATATGGTATTTTACCACATATATCATGCATATGTGTGCATCCGACACACACGCAGTCGCAATGCACACACAGGTATCAATATATTTTGAAAAAGTATTCAGCACCGCTGCAAGATCCCTGCCTCCACACCACTGACCTCGTGGTCAACTCATAATACGGCGGTCGCCGCGGGCTGATGGCGGGCGGACGAGGTTCTACGATAGTCGGACCACCAAACTCGTAATAAGGCTCATAGTGTCAAGGAGATGGTAAACAGACTCAATTAAGAGTTGCTGTAATTCCAGGACATGTTTAGCAGCTGAACGTGTATGGTTAGGTGTTGATTTTGATTGAAGATAAGCGTAGTGTTGGATAGTTGAGCATTGAAGTTATGCACATCCTTATATTTTGAAGGGAAGGTATGCAGAGTGAATGCAGAGTCTGAAAATTATTTATGCTGATATACTTTTCCAGCAGTCTATGATGGGATAAATTGGAGTAGAGGATTCATTCTCATAGTGAGGGTAGTGTGACGCTCTTTGAGAGGGTCAGTAGATAAAAGTCACGATGTAGATGCCATTCTGGGCCAACAGTTTGTGATAGTTATGAGGACGTGGATCCGAAATTTCCCTTGTACACATAGGTGATGATAGAGTTTATGAAAACTCTTTAGTCATGGCATAGTTGAGTCATATGTTGCCATTCTTAGATTTGCTAGAGATGTGACAAATGAGGTGAAACTTATTGGGCCTATTTTCCTGAGGGTACACCCTGCTCCTGAGTCGTTTGGATTTAGAAGGCTATAAAGGAAGAAGGAGGAGCTCTAATTTGGCATGCAACAATGAATGGACAAATCCCACTGAGCAGCTTAGTCAGGCATGACATGTACTTGTTCAAAATGACAACTAATAGACAAAGCACAGAATTAATTTGGACTAAACCTCTATTGCAATAAAACTTGGGTTGAGGAATGATTTCTGGATGTGAACAAGGTGCATGTGACCAGCTGTATGATAGGCTTGTGTAGTAAAAGCATGCAAAGATTAGTGGAGTTAAATGATTGAATAATATATAACATAGTAGGTAGGGTCTCTTGGTGAGGGTCATTTAATGTTTAGATATTGCTATTAGAATTCAGTGGTTTCCGTGGAACATTGGTTCAATGGTTTCAGTTCGCATCTCTATTTACCCAGTAATATTTCCCTTGTTTTTTCAGATTTACCTGTACACTCCTATTTCCAATGTTCCATAGGCAAGTGCAATTTCCAGCTGCAGAAACAAACCAAAATAGCTAAAAATGAATCCAAAGGCATTAATAGCTGTTACTAACACGTCCAAGTATTTATATTGAAGCTATAGCCAAGAATTAAGGTATATTTATACCTTATAGAGGAACCCTTTATCACACATCAATATTTCCATCTTCCTTAGTTGATTCTCCAAAATTGATATTTGAGGCACTATGCTTGAATGGGTTACATCCTTCTTGGCTGTCCACTGCCAGATGTTTCTCTGCCACCTTACACATTTTATTTTACCCTCTTTCCTGTGAAGTTTCCCTAGGCTTGGTCAATCTTATGTTATTTGTACTCTCTGTATGGCCAAGTGCTGGAGCAATCTATTTATTATAAATTTAATTTTACCTCTCTGTTGATGATGCACTGTCTCTCCCCTGGCGTATTGGAGATCTGGATCCCGCTGAAACCCATCTTCAAACCTGCCTATCAGCCATTAAGAACTGAACAATCAACAACTGACTCATTATTACTGGGAATCCAATCAACATAAACATAATATGAAATACAAAACACTCTAAAATGTACTTTGAAATTCCTTGTGGTAACAAAAGAGTCAATGTAGCACAAATAGTCACACACCAAGTTGATTACTACTTCATCAAAACTTTAACAGGCCTAGTGATAACTATCCATGTCAACGCTGGCATCGAAAGTAGATTCACAAAGCAATTTCAAATATGTGTGGGTCAAAAAACACAAATATTTGTGATTCAATTTGGGCAGTATTAAAGAACCCATTGAGTCTGGAGCCCTTTCATGAGTAGATGCTCTGACTCAGCACAGAGTCCAATACCTGTTTTAATGTGTGCACAGTCTAAAGTGCATTCCTATAATTATGGCTAGTTAGTTAGTGGATAAACAGTAGACAGCACAAGTCAGAAACAGTGACCAGTGATTGCCTCTCTCTGTTTCCGAGCAGAGCTTGCAGTTCATGCATTAACTTTGAGAAATTCGAGTTAATTCTATGTGCTTGAGACAGTGCAAATGGAAATGTAAAAATATTTTTTAACCCATTTATCAACGCTCCTAGTAGACCTATTGAAAAAAGAGCTGGAAGTTGATGTTAGTTTTCAATGTAAGATGGCAGCCCTTCAGTATCACTTATTAGATCTTTGAATTGCTAAGCAAAAGTTGATAACCGGCGTATAATTGCACTCAAATATTCTGAGTGGCAGATGTATTAAAAAGTTAAAAAATCAAGTGCAGCAAGCAAAGGTTCTGTGAAACATTAGTGTGAGAGAGAATTGCAGGCATATCTAGGAAGATGCAAACATGCTGGGAGGTGTGGCGCAGCGGCCAGGGCGGCTGATTCCGAAGCACGGGGTTCAAGGTTCAATCCTGGGCAGCAGCTCAGCCCAGCACCATGTGACTCTGGGCAGTATCTTGCTTAATCTTCCTGACAATCCCCAGCACCTTGAGAACCTTAAGGGTGATTAGTTTGCGCTTTACAAATACCGGATATTTTTTTGCCTAGAGCCACACGCTTACCTTTGCACCATAGTGCAAAGGTGTCTGAATGATGCCTAGGGTAGGTTGTGTACTAGAAGGGTACTCTTCATGTACCAAGTCCAGTGCTTTGACATACTTTGAAAACGTTCCCACATTTTATGTTTGCTTTACACAGCAGTGCAAGCAGTACGTAAAAAGTTAGGAGAAATAAAAAACATTTCTCCTTGTTAGTGCCTACCTCTAGGAGATGTTATTTTTTGGGTGCAAAGCGCTATCTATCATTATTAGCAAATGGGGCTTTGTGCCAGTAAGCAGGGGCGGCAGCGCGGGGATGCTGAGGTACCACCTATTAGGTGCCACCTTGAATCAAAGGGAATGCTGAGATACCGCCTATCAGATGCCACCTTGAAACAAAGTAGTACTAAGAGCTATTTACCTTACTTTAAGGCTACTGTGGGCTCAAATAAAGTTTTGTACTGGCAGTAGATACTTTAACAGCATGTTGTAGCACATTTCCTGACTTTATGGTGGCACATAGTATTGCCAAATCTCCCCCTAAGATGTTACAAATTTGATAAATAAATTCACACTGTTAAGTACGTTCATCCAGTTGACTCTGCTTACTAATTTCAGCATATGCAAAGCCAAGTAATGAATTGTTATTGGACCAAAATTCATTAAAGAAAAATAGAAACGCTTTGAGAAGTGGAAATCACCATGCGGAGCTTACGTTGAGTTCACTTCTAACTGCCTCACCAGATTTGTGCTCGAGAAATGAAAGAAATGCTGCAGTATGGCAGCCTCAAGTGCACCTATAGATACATTACTTTATGGGAGACAAACTTAAACATCATGGCCCTCATTATGATGTCGGGTGGACTGCCACTGACAGGCCATCTGTGGCGGTTTGCCTGACATCCAGGACAACGATCTGACTGCTGGACTAAGATACCGGTGGTCAGAGCGCAGCGGGCGGGGGCAAATACTGCTGTCTCCGACATGCTCAAAGAGCCGATCAAGGCGGCCGTCGGACAGTAATCCCCGCAATCCGTAGGGATTACAATGTCCATTTCCCACAGCCTTTTCATGGCATTCCCTCCGCCATGAAAAGGCTGTCATAAAGGGACTTAGGGGCCCTTAGCAGGGCTCCTGTCTCCCGTGGGCCTCCACAGTGGCAAGGGGGGCACATGTGGTGCCCCCCCAAACATCTATGCACTATGTGCCAAGCACCAAATGGTGCCTGGCACACAGTGCATGGATGTTTGCAAACATGCCTTTTACTACTGCGGCTTGTGTTGCAGCCCTTTTCCAGGCTGAACACAAGCCACAATAGTAAAAGTCATTTTTCCATCCACCTACACAGCTGTCTCATCATAATATGGCGGGTGGAACCTCCGACTTCCTGTCAGCCGGTCGCCACCCTGGTACGATAGGAGTCGGACACTCATCCGACTGCCATCATAATGAGGCCCTATATGTAACAGGTAAATGTAATAGGATTCACTATGTGTACCTTTAAAATAGGTGCCAAAGAATAGCCCACATGTTGTCTTATAAATCTACAGAGATAATTTGCTGTACTCATGACACAGTTATTTTTTGCCAGGGTTCTGGGTTTTTATTTGTTGGGGTGTAGCTTCAAGCAGGCATTTGCCTGTATTCCCTATGACTCATAAATTCACAGCACATGGAAAATGTTTTGGACGCAATCACAGAGCATACTGTATTTTAAACAGCACATCTCAAAGCTGAGATACCTCTGCCGGTATAAAAGCATTTTTCGTGTGGAACTCCACTGTTCCTTGCAGTTAGGGTAATTATAAATATCAAATACCTGAAAAAGAAAAGAACAGCCATGAGGTCATTACACATGCACCAACACTCTCTCTCTCTCTCTCTCTCTCCCTCTCTCTCTACCTCTCTCTCTCTCTCTCTTTGTGCCTCTCTCTCTCTATCGTGCATTAGCCACACCAAACTGTTTCATCACATTGGAAACTATGGGCCTGATTTAGAGTTGGGCAAGTGCCAGGTAATAACCTTTGCTCCTTAGGTGGACTACCACCTGCTTTATTTAGAGATCTCCCCCGGCCTGGTGGACATCTTTGTGCCTTTAATGGAGCTGATGCCATGGCTTCTGCGCTGAAGCTACTCTGCAGTTCACTGACCAACCACCATGTTTCAAGCAGCCAGGGCAGTAAACGTTTTTGTTTAAAAAAAAAAAACTCCCAAAGTAGGAGAGAGCTACAGAGCTATCAAAAACCTCTCTTGGCTCAGCAAAGTCAATGAAAATGCAGTCGCAATACAATTACCCAAAACTCATTACTCTCATCATCGCAGTGAGGATTCAGAGTAGGACATAGCACTGAAATCGCCACTATGAAAGTCCTTGATGATTTTCTGCAAATACTGGACAAATCTGACACATTCTAATTCTACTCGAATGGATGGAAGCTTCCTATACCATTGATCATGAAATCCTCTAGAAAATACTCAAAACCAGCATGGGTCTAAATGAGATAGGATTGGAATTGCTTGAATCTTTTCTCTTTAATGAATTCCAACAGGATCCCATCTGTTCAGATCTGAAAAGATATCACTATGGGTACCAGATGGCTCAAGACTATCCCCCATCTTATTCAATCTATTAATCAACCCCTCAAGTGAAGTTAGAAAAATTGTGAATTATATCCTTATTCCCAACAGAGTTATGGAACAGGATTTCTCTTGGGCATCCATGAACTTTTTAAAACTCAACCTACAGATAACAGAATTCCTACTACTAATACCACGCAACTCAAACAAAAGGATTCACCCAGCATTACTGGCAGCACTGATTGAAAGCAATAACCCACCCACTCTACTAACAGCAGTAAAAGCACTGGGATTCTACTAACTTCCATTGGAACTCCATGTAAACAAGCCTGCCCAAACCTACATCAATGAAATCAATCAATCAATCAGTATTTGTATAGTGCAGCAATATCACCTCTGAGGGTATCTGGGCGATTAGGGTACAGTTTCTCAGTTGAGAAGCCAGGTCTTGAGTTTCTTTCTGAAGTCTGCCAGGGAGAAGGTTGTTTGGAGATGGAGGAGCAAGTCGTTTCAGGTCTTGGCAGCGATAAAATAGAATGAGTGTCCCCACTGTGGCTGCGACGGATGCAGAGCGTGTGTCCGAATGCGTGCTCTGTGAAGCACAGGTGTCTTGAGGGCCAGTGGAAATTCAGTCGATGGTTGATGTATGATGGTCCTTAATTGTGTAGGGCTCTGTATGCATTAGTGAGGATCTTGAACTGGCATCTCTTCTGGCAGGGGATCCAGGGGAGGTTTCTGTGATGAAAGGTGATGTTTATCAATTTGGGGAGGTCCAGGATGAGTTTGGCTGTGGTATTCTGCATGGTCTAAAGTATTTTGAGGAGCTGGCTGGAGATTCTGGCATAGAGAGTGTTACCATAGTCGAGGCAGCTGGTGATGAGGGCCTGTGTAATGGTTTTTCTGGTGTCGGAGGGAGTGGAAGTAGGAGGAGGCAGCTGCATTTACTTGTGGTTTCATGGTGCTTTGGCTGTTAAGGATGATACCGAGGTTGCGAGCATGGTCTGTGGGTATGGGAGCAGGTCCAAGTTCTGCCGGCCACCAGCTGTGGTGCCATATGGAGGTGTTGTTCCAGAAGATCAGAACTTCTATTTTGTAGGAGTTAAGTTTGAGGCAGCTGCTTCTCATCCATTTTGCAATATTGGTCATGGCATTGCAGAAGTTGGATTTGGCATTGGAGGGGTCCTTGGTGAGTGAGAGGATTAATTGAGTGTCATCAGCAGAGGAGATTAAGTTGAGCTCATGGGATATGATGATGTCTGCGAAGGGGTCATATAGATTTTGAACAGGATGGGGCTGAGGGAGGATCCTTGGGGTATGCCACAAAAAATGTTCCTGGGTGAGGAGGTGAAGGTAGGCAGTCGAATGCCTTGTGTGTGTCCTGAGAGGAAGGAAGCAATCGACAATAGGGTGTTGTGCTGTACACCGACGTTGAGGAGTCTGTTGATGAGGTTTGGTGGGAGACCGTGTCGAACGCTGCAGAGAGGTCGAGGAGCATCAAGACCATTGTTTGTACATGATCGAGGAGAGTTCTGATGTTGGCTGTGGTGGCTATAAGCATGGTCTCAGTGCTGTGGTTGGCGCGGAATCCTGATTGTGAGGCTTCAAGTAGGTGGTTTTGTTCCAGATATTTGGTGAGCTGTTGGTTGATGACTTTTAAAAGAATAAAACATCTGCTCTGTAATGATTAGCATAGATCAGCAGCTCACACATTTATATTCTCAAGACTAAACACAGGAAATACCCTTCTATCTGGTCTCTTGACAAAAACCCTGAAGCCCTCAAAACAGTCCTACACTTGACAGCTCAGATGATCTCAGAGAAAAGAAAAGATGACCACATCTCTCTTATCCTGAGAGAACGTAATAGGCTCCCACTGGCGGCAAGAATCAAGTTTAAAATTTTCTGACCTGTGTTCAAAGCAATTCACATGGGAAGACCAAGCTACCAAAGTCATTTAAAAATATCTGGTGGCTCCAGAATCTCACCAAGCAAGGACTCTCTCACCTTAGAACACAGCAATGTCAAAACCTCCATGGCACATAGAAAGTCCTTCTCAGGCTCAGACTCTGCCAACTGATACAGCCGTCCAATCCAATTAAGTTGATTCATATGTTGCCATTGTTAGTTTTGCTAGAGATGTGACAGATGAGGTGAAACTTACTGGATCTATTTTCCTGAGGGTACACCCTGCTCCTGAGTCGTTTGGATTAAGAAGGCTATAAAGGAAGAAGTAAGAACTCCAATTTGGCATGTAACAATGAATGGACAAATCCTACTGAGCAGCTTAGTCAGGAATGAAATGTACTTGTTCAAAATGACAACTAGTAGACAAAGCACAGAATTAATTTGGACTAAACCTCTATTGCAATAAAACTTGGGTTGAGGAATGATTTCTGGATGTGAACAAGGTGCATGTGACCAACTGTATGGTAGGCTTGTGTAGTAAAGGCATGCAAAGATTAGTGGAGTTAAATGATTGAATAATATTTATAACATGAACAATACTAGGCAGGGTCTCTTGGTGAAGGTCATTTAATGTTTAGATATTGCTATTAAAATTCAGTGGTTTCCGTGGAACATTGGTTCAATGGTTTCAGTTGGCATCTCTATTTACCCAGTAATATTTCCCCTGTTTTTTCAGCTTTACCTGTACACTCCTACTTCCAATGTTACATAGGCAAGTGCAATTCCCAGCTTCAAAATCAAACCAAAATAGCTAAGAATGAATCCAAAGGTATTAATAGCTGTTACTAACACTTCCAAGTATTTATATTGAAGCTATAGCCAAGAATTAAGGTATACTTTATACCTTATAGAGGAACCCTTTATCACACATCAACATTTCCATCTTCCTTAGTTGATTCTCCAAAATGGATATTTGAGACACTATGCTTGAATGGGTTACATCCTCCTTGGCTGTCCACTGCCAGATGTTTCTCTGCCACCTTACACATTTTATTTTACCCTCTTTCCTGTGAAGTTTCCTGAGGCTTGGTCAATTCTTATGTTATTTTTTTTCTCTGTATGGCCAAGTGCTGGAGCAATCTATTTATTTTAAATTTAATTGTACCTGTCTGTTGATGATGCACTGTTTCTCCTCTGGCGTATGGGGGAGATCTGGATACCGCTGAAACCCATCTTCAAACCTGCTTATCAGCCATTAAGAACTGAACAATCAACAACTGATTCATTATTACTGAGAATCCAATCAACATAAACATAATATGAAATACAAAAACAATCTAAAATGTACTTTGAAATTCCTTGTGGTAACAAAAGAGTCAATGTAGCACAAATAGTCACACACCAAGTTGAATACTACTTCATCAAAACTTTAACAGGCCTAGTGATAACTATGCATGTCAATGCTGGCATCGAAAGTAGATTCACAAAGCAATTTCAAATATGTGTGGGTCAAAAAACATAAATATTTGTGATTCAATTTGGGCAGTATTAAAGAACCCATTGAGTCTGGAGCCCTTTCATGAGTAGATGCTCTGACTCAGCACAGAGTCCAATACCTGTTTTTATGTGTGCACAGTCTAAAGTGCATTCCTATAATTATGGCTAGTTAGTTAGTGGATAAACAGTAGACAGCACAAGTCAGAAACAGTGACCAGTGATTGCCTCTCTCTGTTTCTGAGCAGTGCTTGCAGTTCATGCATTAACTTTGAGAAATTCGAGTTAATTCTATGTGCTTGAGACAGTGCAAATGGAAATGTAAAAAAAAAAGCAGGCACTCATCTCTGCTCTGAGGCAGCACACTGTTCCTGATACGGTGCCTGATATTTTTCAACCCATTTATCAACGCTCCTAGTAGACCTATTGAAAAAAGAGCTGGAAGTTGATATTAGTTTTCAATGTAAGTTGGCAGCCCTTCAGTATCACTTAATAGATCTTTGAATTGCTTAGCAAAAGTTGATAACCGGCGTATAATTGCACTCAAATACTCTGAGGGGAAGATGTATTAAAAAGTTAAAAAATGAAGTGCAGCAAGCAAAGGTTCTGTGAAACATTAGTGTGAGAGAGCATTGCAGGCATATCTAGGAAGATGCAAACATGCTGGGAGGTGTGGCGCAGCGGCCAGGGCGGCTGATTCCGAAGCACGGGGTCAAGGTTCAATCCAGGGCAGCAGCTCAGCCCAGCACCATGTGACTCTGGGCAGTATCTTGCTTAATCTTCCTGACAATCCCCAGCACCTTGAGACCCTTAAGGGTGATTAGTTTGTGCTTTACAAATATCGTATTTTTTTTTTTGCCTGGAGCCACACGCTTACCTTTGCACCATAGTGCAAAGGTGTCTGAATGATGCCTAGGGTAGGTTTTGTACTAGAAGGGTACTCTTCATGTACCAAGTCCAATGCTTTGACATACTTTGAAAATGTTCCCACATTTTATGTTTGCTTTACACAGCAGTGCAAGCAGTACGTAAAGAGTTAGGAGAAGTAAAAAACATAAAAACATTTCTCCTTGTTAGTGCATGCCTCTAGGAGATGTTATTTTTTTTGGTGCAAAGCGCTGTCTACCATTATTAGCCAAGGGGCTTTGTGCCAGTAAGCATGGGTGGTAGCGCACGGATGCTGAGGTGCCACCCATTAGATGCCACCTTGAAACAAAGGGAATGCTGAGGTACCACCTATCAGATGCCACCTTGAAACAAAGTAGTACTAAGAGCTATTTGCCTTACTTTAAGGCTACTTTGGGCTCAAATAAAGTTTTGTACTGGCAGTAGATACTTTAACAGCACTTTGTAGCACATTTCCTGACTTTATGGTGGCACATAGTATTGCCAAATCTCCCCCTAAGATGTTACAAGTTTGATAAATAAATTCACACTGTTAAGTACTTTCATCCAGTTGACTCTGCTTACTAATTTCAGCATATGCAAAGCCAAGTAATGAATTGTTATTGGACCAAAATTAATTAAAGAAAAATAGAAACGCTTTGAGAAGTGGAAATCACCATGCGAAGCTTACGTTGAGTTCACTTCTAACTGCCTCACCAGATTTGTGCTCGAGAAATGAAAGAAATGCTGCAGTATGGCAGCCTCAAGTGCACCTATAGATACATTACTTTATGGGAGACAAACTTAAACATCACGGACCTCACTATGATGACGGGCGGACCGCCACTGACAGGCCATCTGTGGCGGTTTGCCCGTCATCCAGGACAACGATCTGACTGCTGGACTAAGATACCGGTGGTCAGAGCGCAGCAGGCAGGGGGAAAGACTGCCGTCTCCGACATGCTCAAGGAGCTGATCAAGGCAGCCGTCGGACAGTAGTCCCAGCAATCCGTAGGGATTACAATGTCCATTTCCCACAGCCTTTTCATGGCATTTCAACCGCCATGAAAAGGCTGTCGTAAAGGGACAAGGACAAGATGTGGCAAGGTGGGCACATGTGGTGCCCCCCCAAACATCTATGCACCATGTGCCAAGCACAAAATGGTGCCTGGCACACAGTGCATGGATGTTTGCAAATATGCCTTTTACTACTGCGGCTTGTGTTGCAGCCCTTTTCCGGGCTGAACACAAGCCACAATAGTAAAAGGCATTTTTCCATCCACCTACACAGCGGTCTCATCATAATATGGCGGGTGGAACCTCCGACTTCTTGTCAGCCGGTCTCCACTCCGGTACGATGGCAGTTGGACACTCGTCCGACTGCCCTCATAATGAGGCCCTATATGTAACAGGTAAATGTAATAGGTTTCACTATGTGTACCTTTAAAATAGGTGCCAAAGAATAGCTCACATGTTGTCTTATAAATCTACAGAGGACATTTGCTGTAGTCATGACACAGTTATTTTTTGCCAGGGATCTGGGTTTTTAATTGTTGGGGTGTAGCTTCAAGGAGGCGTTTGCCTGTTTTCCCTAGGACTCATAAATTCACAGCACATGGAAAATGTTCCTCCTAACCTATTAAAAACTTGTTTAGATCAGCCACTCTTTCCCCTTCCCAACTACATTGGCAAGGATAAACAAAGTTAATTATTAGGTTGAATTTAGATAACATGACTAAAATTATCTGATACAGGGAACCCTCTCACAAATGAAACTGGTTCTCACCCTCCAGGTCCCAAAGAGAAGCTGTTAATTTTTTTTTCAGTTACTTATGATCTTTAAACAATGAAAAAACATATTTGAACAGGAAAGCAGGTTACATGCTAATGGTCATGTATTCAGTAGCTATTCTGGGAGAGTAGGAATGTGGATTTGTTGAACAGGACAAATTCTACTCGAATGAAGCTTGCTATACCATTGATCAGCTACTCTGCAGTTCACTGACCAACCACCATGTTTCAAGCAGCCAGGGCAGTAAACGTTTTTGTTTAAAAAAAACAAACTCCCAAAGTAGGAGAGAGCTACAGAGCTATCAAAAACCTCTCTTGGCTCAGCAAAGTCAATAAAAATGCAGTCGCAATACAATTAACCAAAACTCATTACTCTCATCATCGCAGTGAGGATTCAGAGTAGGACATAGCACTGAAATCGCCACTATGAAAGTCCTTGATGATTTTCTGCAAATACTGGACAAATCTGACACATTCTAATTCTACTCGAATGGATGGAAGCTTCCTATACCATTGATCATGAAAAAACTCTAGAAAATACTCAAAACCAGCATGGGTCTAAATGCTTGCTTGAATCGTTTCTCTTTAATGAATTCCAACAGGATCCCATCTGTTCAGATCTGAAAATATATCACTATGGGTACCAGAAGGCTCAAGCCTATCCCCCATCTTATTCAATCTATAAATCAACCCCTCAAGTGAAGTTAGAAAAAATGTAGGTATCCAATTACATCAAAGTGAGGGCGATTTGTACCTTTACTTAAAAGTCTCCTCTGTGAATGACATTCTTATTCCCAACAGAGTTATGGAACAGGATTTCTCTTGGGCATCCATGAACTTTTTAAAACTCAACCTACAGATAACAGAATTCCTACTACTAATACCACGCAACTCAAACAAAAGGATTGACCCAGCATTACTGGCAGCACTGATTGAAAGCAATAACCCACCCACTCTATTAACAGCAATAGAAGCACTGGGATTCTACTAACTTCCATTGGAACTCCATGTAAACAAGCCTGCCCAAACCTACATCAATTACATAAATCAATCAATCAATATTTGTATAGTGCAGCACTATCACCTCTGAGGGTATCTGGGCGATTAGGGTACAGTGTCTCCGTTGAAAAGCCAGGTCTTGAGTTTCTTTCTGAAGTCTGCCAGGGAGAAGGTTGTTTGGAGATGGAGGAGCAAGTTGTTTCAAGTCTTGGCAGTGATAAAATAGAATGAGTGTACCCACTGTGGCTGCGACGGATGCAGAGCGTGTGCCCGAGGGTGTGCTCTGTGAAGCACAGGTGTCTTGAGGACCAGTGGAAATTCAGTCGATGGTTGATGTATGATGGTCCTTAATTGTGTAGGGCTCTGTATGCATTTGTGAGGATCTTGAACTGGCATTTCTTCTGGCGGGGGAGCCAGGGGAGGTTTCTGTGGTGAAAGGTGATGTGTATCCATTTGGGGAGGTCCAGGATGAGTCTGACTGTGGTATTCTGCATGGTCTGAAGTATTTTGAGGAGCTGGGTGGAGTTTCTGGCATAGAGAGTGTTACCATAGTCGAGGCGGCTGGTGATGAGGACCTGTGTAATGGTTTTTCTGGTGTCAGAGGGAGTGGAAGTAGGAGGAGGCAACTGCATTTACTTGTGGTTTCATGGTGCGTTGGCTGTTAAGGATGATGCCGAGGTTGCGCGCATGGTCTGTGGGTGTGGGAGCAGGTCCAAGTTCTGCCGGCCACCAGATGTGGTGCCATACGGAGGTGTTGTTCCAGAAGATCAGAACTTCCATTTTGTAGGAGTTCAGTTTGAGGCAGCTGCTTCTCATCCATTTTGTGACATTGGTCATTGGATTGCAAAGTTGGTTTTGGCATTGGAGGGGTCCTTGGTGAGTGAGAGGATTAATTGAGTGTCATCAGCATAGGAGATTAAGTTGAGCTCATGGGATATGATGATGTCTGCGAAGGGGTCATATAGATTTTGAACAGGATGGGGCTGAAGGAAGATCCTTGGGGTATGCCACAAAGAATGTTTCTGGGTGCGTAGGTGAAGGTAGGGATTCGCATGCCTTGTGTGTGTCCTGAGAGGAAGGAAGCAATCGACATGAGGGTGTTGTGTTGTACACCGACATTGAGGAGTCTGTTGATGAGGTTTGGTGGGAGACCGTGTCAAATGCCGCAGAGAGGTCGAGGAGCATCAAGACCATTGTTTCTACATGATCGAGGAGAGTTCTGATGCTGGCTGTGGTGGTTGTCAGCATGGTCTCAGTGCTGTGTTTGGCGCGGAATCCTGATTGTAAGGCGTCAAGTAGGTGGTTTTGTTCCAGGTATTTGGTGAGCTGTTGGTTGATGACTTTTAAAAGAATAACACATCTACTCTGTAATGATTAGCATAGATCAGCAGCTCACACATTTATATTCTCAAGATTAAACACAGGAAATACACTTCTATCTGGTCTCTTGACAAAAACCCTGAAGCCCTCAAAACAGTCTTACACTTGACAGCTCAGATGATCTCAGAGAAAAGAAAAGTTGACCACATCTCTCTTATCCTGAGAGAACGTAATAGGCTCCCACTGGCGGCAAGAATCAAGTTTAACATTTTCTGACCTGTGTTCAAAGCAATTCACATGGGAAGACCAAGCTACCAAAGTCATTTATTGAAAATATCTGGTGGCTCCAGAATCTCACCAAGCAAGGAATCTCTCACTTTAGAACACAGCAATGTCAAAACCTCCCTGGCACATAGAAAGTCTTATCAGGCTCAGACTCTGCCAACTGAAACAGCAGTCCAATCCAATTACAAATGGCACCAGATATTCTCTCATGGGCAAACTATAAACTCACCTGTTCACAACGTTCCCTAGTCAGCAACACCCCCAGTAAACCAAGAGACCTTCTATCAAATGCAGGTCTCTTCCCCTCCTGTTACTGGTCCATAATCTCTGACAACTCTCCCTCTTATCTCAACTCCTCTCTTTCTCTTACAGTTTGGTTGACCCACTTTTCACTCTATTAACATATCTGCAATATGAAGTTCTAGCTCTATTTTAAGCAAAAGACACTCAATTGATGGACGGAATGCAGAACAAATCAAAGCATTCACCCCAGTAAAGAGATCTGGGTTAAATCCATCATTCTTTTGCTCACAATGCCACCCCAGTTTAGACCTGGCCATATGCAAATCAGTCTTGACCCTGTGCCTCATGGAACAGTCCAGCCTGAACTGCCAAGCCAGGTCCTCCCTGGACCGGAAACAAGCATCCTAGGACCGGTTTTGGGGTTTCACCCATCTTCAGCCAGGATAGCTTGATTCCAGTGGCACAGTGAGCCCAGGACCCACGTCTGGGCAAACCTGGCGCACTTAAGGCGAGAAAGCAAAAGACACACAAGTGATGGACAGAATGCAGAACAAATCAAAACATTCACCCCAGTCAAGAGAGCTGGGTTAACTCCATCATTCTTTTGCTCACCATGCCATCCCAGTTTAGACCTGGCCATATGCAAATCAGTCTTGACCCTGTGCCACATGGGCACAGTCAAGCCCAACCAGCCAAGCAAGGTCCTCCCTGGACCAGAAACAAGCATCATAGGACCGGTTTCGGGGTTTCACTCCTCTTCAGCCAGGATAGATTGATTCCAGTGGCACAGTGACGCCAGGACCCACGTCTGGGCACACCTGGCGCACTTAGGGCAAGAAAGCAAAAGACACACAATTGATAGACGGCATGCAGAACAAATCAAAACATTCACCCCAGTCAAGAGATCTGGGTTAAATCCATCATTCTTTTTCTCACCATGCCACCCCAGTTTAGACCTGGCCATATGCAAATCAGCCTTGACCCTGTGCCTCATGGGAACAGTCCAGCCCGAACTGCCAAGCCAGGTCCTCCCTGGACCGGATCAAGCATCATAGGGCCAGTTTAGGGGTTTCACCCCTCTTCAGCCAGGATAGCTTGATTCCAGTGGCACAGTGAGCCCAGGACCCACGTCTGGGCATACATGGCGCACTTAGGGTGAGAAAGCAAAAGACACACAATTGATGGACGGAATGCAGAGCAAATCAAAACATTCACCCTAGTCAAGAGATCTGGGTTAAATCCATCATTCTTTTGCTCACTATGCCACCCCAGTTTAGACCTGGCCATATGCAAATCAGTCTTGACACTGTGCCTCATGGGAACAGTCCAGCCCGAACTGCCAAGCCAGAAACTCCCTCGACCGGAAACAAGCATCCTAAGACAGGTTTTGGGGTTTCACCCCTCTTCAGCCAGGATAGCTTGATTTCTGTGGCACAGTAAGCCCAGGACCCACGTCTGGGCATAACTGGCGCACTTAGGGCGAGAAAGCAAAAGACACACAATTGATGGACGGAATGAAGAACAAATCAAAACATTCACCCCAGTCAAGAGATCTGGGTTAAATCCATCATTCTTTTGTTCACCATGCCACCCCTGTTTAGACCTGGCCATATGCAAATCAGTCTTGACCCTGTGCCTCATGGGAACAGTCCAGCCCGAACTGCGAAGCCAGGCCCTGCCTGGACCGGAAACAAGCATCCTAGGACCGGTTTCGGGGTTTCACCCTTCTTCATCCAGGATAGCTTGATTCCAGTGGCACAGTGAGCCCAGGACCCACGTCTGGGCATACCTGGTGCACTTAGGGCGAGAAAGCAAAAGACACACAATTGATGGGCGGAATGCAGAACAAATCAAAACATTCACCCCAGTCAAGAGATCTGGGTTAAATCCATCATTCTTTTGCTCACCATGCCACTTCAGTTTAGACCTGGCTATATGCAAATCAGTCTTGACCCTGTGCCTCATGGGAACAGTCCAGCCCGAACTGCCAAGCCAGGTCCTCCCTGGACCGGAAACAAGCATCCTAAGACCGGATTGCAGAACAAATCAAAAGAGATCTGGGTTCAAACTGGAATGGCATGGTGAGCAAAAAAACGATGGATTTAGGCCCAGATCTCTGTACTGTGGTGAATGTATGACATTGTTCTGCATTCTGGCCATCAATTGCTCTTTTTGCATTTGTCACCCTGAGTGGGACGGGTATGCCCAGACGTGGGTTCCGTGCTCTCCATGCCACTGGAGTCAAGCTATCCTGACCGATGAGGGGTGAAACCCTGAAACCGGTCCTAGGATGCTTGTTTCCAGTGCAGGGTGGACCTGGCCTGGCCTGGCAGTTCGGGCTGGACTGTCCCGATGAGGCACATATATGACATTGCTCTGCATTCTGTCCATCAATTGTTGTTTTTGCAGTTCTATTTTAAGCACCATAATATCTGCTGGTGAAGCAGCACTTATGAATGTTATTGTAAATTAACGAATACACATCCACGTCCATGTCTTAATTTTCGCAACTAGTGTTTTTTTTTAACATAGTCGTGACTGAAGACCACAGGCATGAGACACGTGATTATTGTTTAAAAGGACAAGCATTTCCATCCTAAATTACTATAACTGTCATTTTCTTCAATAAACCTTCACTTCAAAATGTTTCTGTGCAATTGTGTGGATTGCAGATTAGGGGTGTGCAAAGATTTAATTGCACATGCATAGCTGTAGAAAATTGGGAATTTCCAGCCTATTGGTGATAGACTGGGTTTCCCTATTTTTCTACTTCCCTACAATTGTGCAGTGTGTAATTAAAATTATCCCATTGTTCTCCATGGCATCTAAGCGTCTTCCATGGTAGGGTGCAGTCTGCCGGCTTGCATTCCGCCTGCTGATTTCCAGGAACAGGACATGCAGGAAAGCCTGCTTCCTGTACATCATTTCCTGTTACAAGAACTGAATGACAGGATCATTAACGTTGGTAGGAGTCTCGAGCATGGATGGAACAGGTGGATGGCAGCCACGTGGCTCCAGCACCACATTGCCTGGTGTAGCTCTCACATTTTTTTAAACTATGGTTGCTATGAATTCTGCCTACTTCAGATAATTAAAAAAAAACACTCAGACTTGCAAGCAGTGAAGTTATGCAACTTTGCAAACCCCTTCTGCAGACATCGGATTTCCGAGTCTAAGAATATGAAAAATACTATGATGTAACTCACCAGACTGCTTCACAAAATACATCTTCATTACAAACTAATGGGGAAACCCAAATGTAGTCACAGGACCTGGGTATAGTATGCTATGAAAAACAAATGGTCTTTGGAACCCTTATATTCTCATTGCTTAGAACCACTTCACTGGTTTGGGAACATGAAACATACGGCGAGCCAGCTGAGAGCTAAACAAAAGAGATCCTTCCTTAGCTAACACAAAGTTACATCACATCACACATAGTTTGCACCTTACTCGGACAAATTCAGCCGCAGGTGGAACAAAGGAAATCCACACAATGGGCAGATGGCGATAAAATCTAAGCCCTAGTTCTCCCCTGTTCATCGCTGTCTCTGAACTGCCCTTGTGTTACAGGTTTCCTTTTTGGTAGTACAGTATGGAAATGTAATTAGAGCCACTCTCAGAGGAAGATAATGGCCATGTGATGGCTGATGTTTGAAGATTTCCTTTGAACTGAGGGTGACCAAGGATGAATTTCGAGAACTTTAACTGCTCAGTGTGATTAAACAAAGGAAGCGCCATCTTGAATTTTGCATGAAATGGGCCACTGCCATAATATTTTGCTAGGGAAATAAATGTATCTCACTGAAGCAAAGTCTCTGAGGGGAATGTTTGGAATTTTCGTTAATATTCGCACAGAGGACTTTATCAACAGTTGTCTGGTTTTGCTTATCACATTAGCACGTTTGACCCACTCCAAGGACAGAACGTCCTAGAGAGAAAGACGCCACTTCCTTGATGACATTTTGAGGACTTGTTGGCATTGAATATTTTGCTGTGGGCATATGCTGGAGTTGTGGAGATTTTGATGCTATTGGAAAATCATTGCGATGGGTCTGAAGAGCCAATCATGAACATTTGGAAAATTTGAATTAAGGTATCTTTGATATAGATGTATTTTTTTAAGGTTGGGATATTGATTGATTTTATTCACTCTTTAACAGGAAAAAAGTTCCAAGTCGGCTAAAGAACTACATTCTTGGCAGATTCATCATAGCATTTTTCCACTCAAAGCTTTTTTGTAGGAAGTGCAAGGATTCAATGGAATCGCTCAGCAGATGTGCCCGCAATGGAAGGGTTCTTTTGAGCTTCAGATTTCCAGGCTTAACCTCCTGAAGGTATTTCAACTTCCAGGACAGTCAGAAAGTCTAAAGGTAAACATTTTTACAGAGATAAAACACCATATATTAAATGGACGTGGTCCCTTATGATTCATACACAAATGGTGTCTAGGGCCTGCCCTCCAGACATTGTCAAGAGCTGGGCTATGTTTGGGGTCTCTTTTTAATGCGAAGAAAGCACTTGCTCCCCATGGTAAGAACCCAGGCTCCAGATTACAACAGGTAGTTAGGAGTTGCAATAAGAAGTAACTGCGAGATAGGTGGAGAAAAAAATCTGGAATTCTGCTCAAAAACCCTTCCAGCAGGCCAGTCAATAAGGTGAACAGAGCTCTCCTAACAAGGCTTGGAGCAAGAAAAGCTGGAACACAGAGAAGCAACGGGTCCAACAAGAGAACACTAAGCAACAAGCATTATTGCAATGCAAGGTGAACTCAGGTAGGTCTCCTTAAATAGGGTCACTCAGGAAGTGAGCCTGCAAAGGAAGCAGGATGTGATAGTCAACCATGTAGGAAAAAAAATTGACACAATAAAGGAAAACATAGTCCAAAGCCATCTGAAGAAAACCTGGACTTGAACTCAGAGAATTATTTAAATATGTATTGAGTGGAAATAATGCCTGCAGCATTACAGAGATGCTGCTGACTGAAGGTCAATATTCTGGTCTGCAGTATGACAGAGACACTGCTCCGGCAACTCAGCTCCTCCCATAATGCCAAGTGTGTATGGTGCTTGGCAGCTGGGGATCAGTAAAAAGCCATGCTGGAATGCAGCTAAACCAACCTGAATGCTGCAGGGCCAGATTGCCATCACAAAAGTGCGGGCCATGCTCAAACGCTGCTGCCGCAAAGCCGAGGCTTACTCCTGCTAGCACTTGATTTTTAAATCTCCAAATATTTCTTCTGTATTTGGACAAAATATCGAGTTTTAAATATTGAGTTACAGAAAAATCAGAAACAAATATTGTGAAACAAAAATATCGTGATGCAGGAATATCATTGTCAAGACTACCGATTTTTTAGGTAAGTAATCTCGTTGTCAAGAAATTTGTTGTGTTAATATCATTTTCAATAATTTAGTTGTAAAACATATTGTTTTTTAATTTTCTTTATGTGTTTCAGTTCATATGTTAATTGCATATGTTATATTTCCTTGTATGATTATTAATAATATCTTTAAATATAGTTTCTAATTTTAAGCAAAGTATAATCTTTTATTTAATTGCTAATAGTAATTTATGGTGGCATAGCAAGTTGCCGTGTGTGTAAGGGTATAGCGTGTGAAGTTAATTAAGTATAATTAATTGACAATTAATTATTAATTTATTATTACTTATTCAATTGATTATTAATTACGTAATTGTGTAATAAGTATATATTTTAAATTATATATTAGGTGCGGGCTGGTGGGTTTGTAGGGGTATAGGTTGGGAAGTTAATTAATAATCAATTAAGAGACTGGAGTATGAATAGTAAATGTATTTAATTCGAAGTCCAACTCTTTCCCTATTGTTGCACACAGTGAAGTGGGAATAGTAAAACAATATTTGTGTGAAATGATACATTTTACTCTGTGAAGTGCCAGAAAACTCTGCCACAGTCTGTGGAGTTCCGCCAGCAGCAGAGTCTGTTGAGTCGTACTGCTCGAACTGATATTTAGCACCAGGAGATAGTCCCATGCTGTAAAATCAGCGCAAATGGCACTAGACGTCATGCCAGAGGGCGCTGCTGCTTTCTGCCACTCAAGTGGATATTCTACTCGAGCTGCAGCTTTCTCAACGCAAATGGCAGATTTCTCAGCGCGACCGGTCGCGGCCTGTGATGAGAAATCTCACCAGGAGGAGGCCAAGCGTGTTACTTTTTCACACAAGCGCTTGCCAACTTACGATTGGCAAGCATCGAGAAAAAAAACGCGTCACTTTACGAAGTTTTTCGGAACTCCGCACGGAGCATGGAGCGCGGAGTAGGCAAAACTCAGCAAACTGAGCCAGCGGAGCGGAATTCTTCGCCCATCCCTAATAAATATTAAACCTAAAACCCCAGAACATTAGATTACTTCTGGAATCATATGGAAACTCTACGAAGGAGGAAGAGCTGAGGAGCTGTGAGGGGGAGAGCCCATCTGCTGTGTGTTGCTTTGCTTGGTTGCCCTGCAGTTGCTGCTTTTCCCAAGGAGAGGACAAAACCTAGAACTTTGCTGTGAACCTGCTTGTGAAGAATCTCCATGGGCTTGTGTATGCTTGCCTCCTGTTCTGAAGTCTAAGGGACAAAAAAACTTCACCACCAGCTTCCTTGAACTCCACCTCTGGGAGTTCTGACCTGCCAGGAGGTGCCTATTCCAGTTCTGGGCCACTGGAGGTTGTTCCTATTGCTGGGAGCTTAAAAAGCTTGAAGAAACAAAGAAAATTGATGCATCACCCTTCCAACGCCTGTTTTTTTGACACCGCACCACTGTGCAGGAAGAATTTCCATGCACCACCACTGTGCTTTCAAAGAATCGATGCAGTGCCTATCAGCGGCTGAAAAGTCCTCAGCACACCGAGTCCATTGCACCGACCTCCGAAGTCCAAGATCACTGCACCGATTCCGACGCAGGCCCTGCTGTGCGGCTGAAAGAATCAACGCATTGTGGGACCACGTCTGAAGAAATTGACACAGCGCCTCTTTACCCAGCCGGATTTCCACACATCGTCCTGTGCAGCAAGTTTTCCACCGCATCAACGGCAGACCAGAACTGTCTTGGAATCGATGTGTCACTTCCCCCTACAGTCCGGATTTGACACATCACCTCTTCTGCACGCAGCAGAACTGTTGCATTGCCTCCCGAAGGACTCAGGAACTGATGCATCACTGTGTTTTTCAACACTTCCCTTCTCTGCGGCTACTTGGCATTGTGAATTTTGATGCACCTAAAAGTACATTGTGTAAAATCTTGCATCCATTGATTTTTATGGACAGTATTGTTTGAAACCTTTTAAAAGTCATATTTTGAGTTGTGTATGTAGGATTTTTGTCGTTTTGGCCTTGTTTGGTTTAGATAAAGATACCATGTTTTTCTAAACTGGTGTGGTATCCATTTGTAGTGTTTTCACTGTGTTATTGTGTGACTGGGTGCAAATACTTTACACATTGCCGCTGGGATAAGCCTGTCTGCTTGTGCCAAGCTAAAAAGTGGGTGAGCAGGGATATTTAAAGTTTGTAACTGCCTTATCATGACTAGTAGGAAGGGACCCTACTTGGACAAGGTGCATGCCTCTGCCAACTAGAGCCCCCATTTCTGACAGTTCTATTATATATCTATATATCCAGGAAAAGCAAAGTGAAAAAGAGTTTGCAAGTTGCCAGCATTTGAAAAATGTAGCAAACTGACCAAGGAAATCAAATCTGCTGTTGCGGGAATTCTGCTCATGCACAGAACTATGCACAGGAAACCCGGACCTCAGTGAATTGTGGTGTACCAAAAAACTCACCTCAGTACCCAGAACCCCTATCTGACTAGCATGAGTGTCTCATTCGTTCTACGTATCATCTCGAAGCTAACAATGGTTAGACAACCCAGAACAAGCAACTTAGAGTACTCGCAGGAATGGTGGATGTTGGACTTGGCCCTTTTGGCAGGTTCACCCCTAAACTTTTTGCCTTTTTATGTGACCTGTTTTAGGCCTCTAGGCACTTTAGCACTGTGTCCCAGTGTAAAGTGCGTGCGCTCTGTGATACATTTACTGAGACTGGCCTGCCCTCCCATAGGAATGCATGGCGGATATGTGTGTCCATAGTAGTTCCTGGTGTGAACGGAGTTCAGGGTCAAGTTTAGTATGTGCGAACTCGTAAGAATAAATGCTGCGCAATGATGTGCGCGGATTTATTATAACTATAGGGGAAGTGCCACTTCTAGAAGTTGGCACTTCTGTGTGCTGTGTGTCTGCCTGCCTAATGTGGAGTGCATGTCTGGCTTGTGATTGACAGGTGCTGGATGGTGTGGGGAAGTCCAGGAGTCAGGGTGAGTCAGCCCAGTGGTGAATAGAGAGATCTGCATGCAGATGGGAGGACGGAGTTGCACCTGGGACCTGAATAGGGCTGTGCCTTCCCTACACAATGCTGGCACCACCTCCTGTGGTGCGTCTGATGTCCCTAGCCTGTCCTGTGAATAGGGAGAGGGGCTGAGCAAAACAAAGTGCTCCAGAACCAGTTGTAACTGGTTCTCCCCTTGCCCTACAGTTTGTGACAATGGAAATGAGTGTTTAAGAAGGGGCTGTGACCCCATGAAAGTGGTACTCTCTCTCTGTGTTCCTAACTTGAGTGGGGCCTGCTGCTGCTGGGTGCCAGGAGATACCGCCACTGGGGACTGCCTCCGTGCTGGAGGGTCCTGTGAGCTGGCCCTGGACCCAGTCTTTGCCCCCTGCATCCTGAAGACTTTCCCTGAACTTTGCCTTAGCTGAAGGAGCATTGGATCTTCCTTTCCTGAGGAGCGCTTTTTGGTGGTGCCTTTCTGTGGAGGAGCTTCGCTTCTACTCGTTGGCTGCAGCACAGAGCTGCGACCATTTTAAGGGGATCCCCCCCCCCACAGTTGCTATTTATCAAGCAGGTGCCACCCTGCATCCCGGCGCTGAGGAAAAATGGACGTGAGCCTACCTCGCGTTAGCGCCACTGATCTATGCTGAAGACCGAGTGGGAGCCCACCCCGCATCGGTGCCTCCATAGCGGGTGCCTACCCTGCATTGTGCTGTTTCATACTCCTAGCGGGTGCCCACCCCGCCAGGGACTTCGTGCTAGTGAAGGGAGCCCACCCCACATTGCAGTGCTCGGTGGCGGGAGCCCATCACGCTATTGTCTCTATCTAAGAAATGGGAGCCTACCCCGTATTGACACCGCATTCCGGAGACCTTAAAAGAAAATCACCGCCGCGGCCGGGTAAGACAGGAAGTCAGGTGCCCGGTGTTGGGACGTGGGCAGGGCCTGCCAACAAACGCGAGAGCCGTGCTGGTTCCGCTTCCACCCCCTCTGCCCCCGTTTTCGAGGAGAGCTGCAGGAGAGGAAGAGGCCGGCGTCTCCCCACGGGGCTCCTGAGAGCGAGGGAGTGCCCCGTGGGGCAGCTGAGGAGTGAAGAAGTGCTGAGGTTACAGGCGGGCCTCCATGTGTGAGGAGATCCCCACGATGTGAACGCTGACCGGAGAAGGAGGCGTCGGAGCCCCGCAGCCTAGCCGGTGAGTGGGCCTGGAGATTGAATCATGGGGAGGCCGGGTGCACATAAGAGAAGAGCCGGTGAGCAAGGCTCCTTGGTCCCTGGTTCTGAGAGGGGGCGTCGGGGCACATTGCTGGTTCCTGCCCCCCTTCCTGCTGTACTGACTCCGTTTGGTTAGTCCTAGAGTGGGACTCCCATGTGACCCGTGCCCGTTGCTGGTGAGGCGTTATTGGTGGCACCAGAGGCACTGTAGTGCCACAGCCTGTTTTGTTTGCCTAATTTCCCCAGCTACCCCGCGTGATAGAGGGCAGCTGCAACGTTGCGTAGGCAGCTGCAACCCTTGGGCCCATTCCGTTTCAGAGTCCCAGAGAGAGGCTCAGAGGGCACGCTGGTGCCCATGATCATTTCTACAGCTGCCCAGCAATTAGTGGGCAGCTGCAACGTTTAGACCAATTCATTGCGCACCTTGTGGTCGCTGCTCGTGCAGCCAGCCCTGACATTTGCAGGACATAGGGCCTTTTGAGCTACTGAGAGAGGCCAGTGGGTCTGGGTCCATTTTAGTGTGCTGCCCCCAGATGGGGTACACTGTGTTTATACCTAATGTGATGCCTCCCATGATTATGCGTAATGTGTTATGCGGGAGGGGGGGGGTTAGATCTCATGTGGTTATGCTGGTAGTTACATAATGTATCTATGCTTGTATTGCTTACTGTGATGCTAAGTGCGTAATGCAGTATGCTGATGTTTTTAGATCTCAGATGTTTATGCCTACAATGATTGCAAACTGTGTTCTAGACCTAATGTGATTATGATTGCGTAGTGTATTCCTAACAGTTACCAGTAGTTACCGGTTGTGTTCTACATCTAAAATTTATGCTACAGTTAGTGTATGTTCTACATCTGCTAATTCCACTTTGTGATTGTTTTGAGAGTGGCCCAATTGGCGCTGTCTGGTGTAAATAGTCCCCTGAAGATACTGCCCAGTGCCAGTTGGCACAGTGTATATTATGTGATTATGATCTAATTTGTTTATTATAATACAAAGGATATTTTTATATATAACCTTGTGTGGAGTTCCTTTTGTGGTGTGCCTGGGGTGTTGTTGCTGTGTGCGTGCGCAAACGCTTTACACATTGCCTCCGGGATAAGCCTGACTGCTCGTGCCAAGCGACCAAGGGGGTGAGCAGGGGTTATCTTTGGCGTGTAACTTCCTTGCCCTGACTAGAGTGGTGGTTTCTGCCTGGCTTTGGCGCAAGCCTTAGCCAACCAGAAATCCCATTTCTAACAGTGGGAATCAGAAATACCTTTTCGTTATTATTCTCATATCAGTCCACAACAAGGGTAATCAGAGACACGGTAAAGATTAAAATGTTTATTTTTGACTACGTGCTCTAAGGTGCAGTACTCTGGCTAATATAAGCAGACAAATGATTCAAAACAAAACCATCAGCATTGTTACAATGCCATAGAAAATGAAGGGAGAAATCCTAATAAAAACGATGGTGGAAAACAAGTCCTATAATACTTTTTGAACCACCCTCCCTTGGCTAGTAAACTAGTTTTATACAACTAATAGAACGTCTCTAGGTTTGAGTGGGGAACTCCATACCTCAAAGATCAGCTGAGGTGAATCACATCACAGGATCAGCCCTGCTCTCTGTGTCTGGAAAGGTTTTCTCCAAGTGTCTGAATCATGCATGCAAATGCAATATTAAAGGTACTCGAGTTTCAGATATTTGCAGGCGTGTGTATGTTGTGTCTAGAGCGTGGGCCGATCAACCTGAATTCAACAGCATACATTGTTATTTGACCTTGACGGCTTCTGCACACAGTGTTCAGACTAAGGTCGAGGTGCACATCTAGGGATGTGAACAACAGACCGTTCTCATGTGAAGAAAAAGTAAGCAAGCAGTTTTACTTGTAATAACAGCTACCTGTAGTGTTGTGTGCAAACGCAGCAAAGTGTCAAGATGGCGTTTATTTTCTAAAGCGCTTATGCTAACATAGCAATGTGTGCACATAAAATCCCGTCTCCACTACACTGCATGATGCGAGACATACACATTGAACAGAGAAGGATTTTGAAAAGATGTATTCGTTCCTTACGATATACCATAAGGCAAAGTTTGATCTTGTGGAAGAAAAAATTGAGATAACAATTAATACAGAGAGAGCGAACTGGTGCACCAAATTCAGCTCAGCTCAGGTACCTCCGATCTGGGGTGTTCAGTCTATGCCTCACTCAGATGATTTACCGTGGCCTACACCATTAATGACTGCTGCACAGGAACTAGTTCTGGAAACTGTACAAAACACGCCCATCCACTGCGCTGTGCAGTGGAAACGAGGGGGGGCATTTGAATTACCATCTTGCAATATCGAATGACTCACAGCATGATCATTGTTTTTCCCACGAATTTTACAAACCCCCATAATTTAAAAAAACCTTCGTTAATAAGAAATGCTGATTCAAATTAGAGGCCCAATTTTTAAATGGATGCTTTTGAATCAGTAGTATGAGCGTGGACTGTAAAACCACTGCGTCTCAGCGGTCATCGAGTGGTTTAGGAATAGCATGTTATTTTGTGCTGCAGCACGGTGCAGTGCGTTAAGGGAACTGTGGAATAAGATGGCCCCAGCTCTGCTACTCCAGTGCAGCACAACAAGGACAACTGTTGCTGTAGTACATTGCTACCCTCTGAAAATTATCCTTTGATCTTTTGCAGGATATAATGTCATCTTCTGCGAGCTTGTGTAGCATTACAGGCTGGTATGGGCAGCACGTCAATTACCTGTTATTCACCTATATCCAGGACTGATTTTCAGGGAAGCGAAGACTGCTTCCTCCTCAGCTGCACTGGAAAATCATTTTACCTATGGTTCGGCACAAACGTAGGGGCATATTATCAAGAAACAGAGTTAAAATTATCGCCTTGAGAATTCCCATAGAAGCCCATGTTTTGGTGACAACATGGGCTTCTATTGGAATTCTCAAGTGCATATTATCAAGCCCATTATCGCCGCATTATCGCTGCTTTAGCGGCAGTTTTCTGCCACGGCTATAATTTTAACTCCATGCTTGATAATATGCCCCGTAGTGTTTTAACACTCATTATTTCAGGCCTGGACTACGACCCTGCATGTGGCAGGGATATGTGTTTCACAGGGTGCAGTACGGCACGTCTGCACCCTGCAGTTGGCAACGGGGAGGGGGGGCAGGGAAGCGGGGGCGCTCCTATAAGAAGTACACCAGCGCTTGAAATGGACACCTCAGTGTGCAAACCTCTTCCCTGACATTATTTGCAGTCCAGTTAATAAAAACCCATTAATTCATTATCCCCCTATAACTGGAGCAAAAAAGCGCTTCTATTAACTACTACATCAAAAGCTAAACTGTTTATATGAGTTTCAGTAATTAGCATTCAATGAACCTCATTTAACCAGCTCAGAAAGATGTCTTAAGTATTTGTACCTTGTTTGACCTATAGGTCCCTTTGTAAGCATTCAACCCACTGTGCTTGCTAAACAAGTTTCGGTTTCTCTAATATAATAAAGAAAACACCCAGGCCTTCTAGTCTTTCTAAGTTTACTTTTCACATTACTTGTCAAGATATCACAGCCTTGTTTTCATCTAAGGCTACTTTCTGCGAAGGTGTCATTAAATACATATGCTCTTTAGTCAAGACATACCACTTGGGGGTAAATGTTGTGTAAACAAAGCGTCTTTTCAGCATTATCACTCGGTTTCATTCTGTGAAGCATGGAGGAGCTGCGGGTAATTAACTCCTCTCGATCTGCAGTCTCAGGGGGCATTTAGTCTACACGCTTCTCGTTGTTTAGTTAACTACATCATTAGCTGAGCGCTGGCAAACATTTGCAGCTGTAAATAAAGCTGGGTAAAGTAGTTTAATAAAGTAGATGTGACTACAATTTCATTTAAGTCGGTTCTTTACCTTTCATAATGCTGCTCATAACAGTGGGGCAAATTAACATGACCCGAGTCCCAAGGGTCAAATGCATTATTTCTTGTTTTCTATTGTGTCCCATCACCTTTCTGTTCACCGTTTTCTCGTTGTTCTTGTATTAGGCGTCTGTTAGCTCAGTGCAGCAACCCACCCATTTCCGGGATCTGTGTTTCTGTGTGTTGATCATGTGGAGTGCACGGTGTTCCATTTTCCAAGGTTGATACAATGAGCATTTCAAATTGTCTTAATTGCCTCTGCAATCCTCAAGCAATGCTAACAATCATTAAATTAAATGGCTATGTTAACATTCCAAATAGAATGTTCTAAACAATACATCTACACATTTATTATAGCAGTTGCTATTACTGGGGCAGCTTCCCAGCGGTTATCAATGCACCCCATGTTTCAGCATTCACTGCATGGACGGAAATCAACCCTATAGCCAACTGCCTTATAATTTACGAAACTGTATACACCACTGCTTAATTTGAGCTGGTGGTTGCACATTGGGCCTACAGACACTGATTTTTGGACACTGGACAAATCTTATTTTTCCTTATCAGACTTTGATCCAGGTCAATGGAGAGGAAAACAGAAAAGGGAGAAAGACAGACAAAAACAGTGGCAAACAGAGAAAGCATGTATGAAAAAGAAGCTGGAAGAGTAAGATAAAGAGACAGGGAGTGTCTGGTAGTTATAATGGCATGAGGTGGAATCAAAACTACACAAACTTGATGTTTGGCACCCCGACTTTCGATAGCGCCTGTCGCAGGATTCGTAACAAACCTCGGGCCCGGCACTTCTTCTTTAACAAATTAGGCCCTGTTATACACCCTTCAATAGGATAACAACATGTTCCTACAAACAGTAGTTTATTGTTTGCTCTTTTCTCGGGTATTAAAAGCCTGATAGTTCACTGGAACAATGCACCCATTTCTGGGATCTGAGTTTGACCATGTGGTTGTATATTAGAATCACAGTAGGTACAATCGGCTTTTAATCTTTCCAAGGTTGATAAAACGAGTATAAGTTTGCACAGGTTTCGGAATTTCCTAGTTTTGCAGAAAATACTGCACCCATGCTATTTGTCTCTTACAAATTTTGACAGTCAAATCTCCCTATATTAAATGCCAGAAAATGTCCGATACATGCAGAATTCTGTGTTGTAAAAATCAATTTTGCATGTAATTGTCCATTTTTTTCTTACAAAATTTGCACTCTCATAATTTCCTCACCTCATCGTAGGGTATTGGTATTTACTCGGTGTAGAAAATACTCAACCCTCTTCCAAAAAGTTCTAAATCAGGCCCTGAGTTTCCCAATTGCAAGCATCTGTTATTTAGCCTGAAGAAACCACTTGCAAGTGTATGTGCACTTTACAAATACACGTTTTATATTACACATACATGCCAACATTTTCGAAGAGGAAAGTGGGAGATATAAAAAAAATAATTTGGGAAAATGTATTTCTCCTATTGAGGCCTGAATTGGGACTATTGTCATGCTTGGGACATTTTATAGTGCAAACTAGAACCGAAGATATCAGAGCGCTTTACATGAGCACCAGTTTTGTTACAAATGGACACATCCAATTTTTCTGTTTTGTTTGTTAGGCACAGGGAGATTAAGTGATTTGCCCATAGTCACAGGATGTTGAGTGTTGTTGCCGAGACTTGAACGCAGCTCCCCAGCTTTGAGGTCCACCGCTCAAGCCATAAGGCTACATCTTCTCCTTGACTTGAAAGTGTGCTGCTGCAGGATTTGATATCAGAAATTTAAATCTGTGTTTTTTGCTTTACCTGTCAGGAGCACAGAAGAAAACACTAAGGCAGGCAGAGAGAGCGTGGCAAAAATGTTTTACACTGGCCTGCAGGAGCAGGTTACTGACAGTACATACTCTGAATCAGACAACACAAATCTTTGTCAGCTGAAGCTGTCTGAGGAATCAGGTTTTTGCATACAGGAATTAGGAGGTGGGAGACTAGCTTTGAAATTGGAAGTCTCCCACCTGTATCAGGAGGGTTGGCATGTATGATTACATGCTAAGGGGGCATTTTAAAAGTGACCTATGGAATGCTAAACAACATATTTGGGAATGTATTACCACATCATGGGCCTTCCTCATACCACTCATTTTTTTCAGAAGGTGAATCCACACCCAAAAGACAGAACTCCTGTGTGCCTACAAATGAAAAAGAACATTCTTCTGTTTTCTTAAAGTTTTATTTTAGCCTTCCTCCTTTTGGGTCTCGTTGAAGAACTATAGTCAACAATACAATAATAGCAGAGGCAAATCTACTGCTCATGATTTGATAGCTTTATTGTCTATCACAGTTTAATGCCCCTAATTTGTTGGCTTTCCTCCCTATTTTTGCCCCACTCCTGGAGCCTAGCTTCCTTATGATAGCTTGATTGGGTGAATTGTATTCTTTCTCTGCTGATACCAGGGAACTTTTTCATTTGTCTTTTAGTACTCACTGGTAACTCCATCCGCTCATAATCACCCCCACACCCTCTTTCCACTATCCATTGCTCCCCAGGCCCTGCCCTTAATTTATATATATATATATATATTCACTAAAAAAACCATAGGTTTCACAGACGTTATAGTTAGGAATTAGCATTTAAAAAACCTTGCAGATTCACTGGAAAAACCATAGGTTTCACACATGTTATAGTTAGCTGGACATTTCACTCGTAAAAAACCATTGAAATTCCCCCGTTATAGTTAGTTCAGCTAACTATAACTCGCGCGACCACAATCCACTGCTGATGACGTCACATATTACATCACTGTATTCACTAAGATACTGTTAATAAGTCAGTTATACAATTAATTTTACAAAAAAAACCATCCATTTAGACACTTATTTACCCATTTATTCTTCCATTAACCTTTAGATATACATATATAAAAAATATTCTTTTTCAGAAAGACACATATTCAGTGGATGATGTCATCAGTGATGTCATCAGTGATGTCATTTGAGATGTCATCAGTGATGTCATGAGTGATGTCACTGACCATGTCATGAGTGATGTAATATGTGACGTCATCAGCAGTGGATTGCGGTCACGCGAGTTATAGTTAGCTGAACTAACTATAACGGGGGGATTTCAATGGTTTTTTACGAGTGAAATGTCCAGCTAACTATAACATGTGTGAAACCTATGGTTTTTTCAGTGAATTTGCAAGGTTTTTTAAATGCTAATTCCTAACTATAACGTGTGTGAAACCTATGGTTTTTTTAGTGAATTTGTAAGGTTTTTTAAATGCTAATTTATGTATGTATTATTATATTTTTTATATATTTATTTTACAATAAACTACCTTTGTATATAGTTATAGATTGACTGTATCCTTTAATATGGAATGGCTCAGCTCTTTTATTTTGAATTTGGATAAAGTTGAACAGCATAGTTAATATCTTCTATAAACTTATAAACAGTTTAAAATGTTTTTTGTTTTTTTTAAGGGTTTTTCAAGGTGCGTGCACGGTGCGCGCACCGTGCGCGCACCCCGCGATTTTTTGAAAAAAAATAAAATGTTTTTTCACCCTTCGGGGTCCTTCAGGGACCCCCTGACAAAGGCTAGGGGGTCAGGAACTCTCTACCCTGCCCCCTTTTCAAGTTCTCCACCTTTCTTTTTCACTGTCACACACAAAATGGCGTCCGACACTTCCTGAATTCGACCGATTCGAATGTTGACTGACATCTAACCACCAATCAGAATTACGCTCGCGGACATTTAGTGCGCGCACGGTGTGCGCACTGTGTGCGCACGGTGCGCGCATATAGATATTTATGTACTTTTAACTGCAATTTTCTCAGGAACTACTGAACAGATTGACACCATATATGCAAAAGGCACATGCCTGACCTGAGGACTACCTCTTTGCCAAATTTCAAGTAATTCTGTTCAGCCGTTCGGGCTGTACCTTCGACTAAAGGTCCTATGGGAAAATGCATGGGGAAAACATGTTTTGGGACCCCCCTTTTTTCTCAGCCCCTGCTTGACGAATCACCCCGAGACTTTCAGGGTAGGAGCTGAGCGGAGCGCCCCATTAGTTTTGAAAATTTTGCGAGGATTTGTCAACCGTCGCCAAAGTTATTCAAAATAGAATTTTCAGATTTCCTATGGGAACTCGGTCCTAACTATAACTATTTACTAGCGACCGCCAGTAGATAATACACACACACACACACATATATATATATATATATATTCACTGAAAAAACCATAGGTTTCACACATGTTATAGTTAGCGGAAATTTTACTGATAAAAAACCAATGAAATTCCCCCGTTATAGTTAGTGCAGGAAACTATAACTCACGCGACCGCAATCCTCTGCTGATGCTAATACTGTATTTAGACACTTATTTGCCCATGTCTTCTTCCATAAATTTTTAGCTATACATATATTACAAATATTTTTTTTTCATAAAGACACATATGTCATCAGCAGAAGATTGCGGTCGCGTGAGTTATAGTTTCCTGCACTAACTATAACGGGGAATTTCATTGGTTTTTTATCAGTAAAATTTCCGCTAACTATAACATGTGTGAAACCTATGGTTTTTTCAGTGAATTTGCAAGGTTTTTTAAATGCTAATTCCTAACTATAACGTGTGTGAAACCTATGGTTTTTTCAGTGAATTTGTACGTTTTTTTAAATGCTAAGTTACTTTACGCCATTCGTGGCGTGCGCGCCCACTTAACGCAGATTTTTCCGTGCGCGCACGGTGCGCTTCGCGCACCGTGCGCGCACAGTGAGCACGCGGTGCTCTTCGCGCACCACGCGCCCACTTTACGCAGTTAGTGCCGTGCACGCACGGTGGTCACGCGGTGCGCTGCACGCACCGCGTGCCCACGTTAAGCGGGATGGGCCATGTACGCACGATGCGCTTCGCGCACCGTGCGCACATGGGGGACATATTATGCGCATCTTTGTGAAATGTATTCTTTGTTAAATTCATAGCTGTAATATGCCATGCACAAATGGTGCCCTTCAGGCACCATTAGCACACGGGGTGGGGAGATTGTGGATAATTTTTTTTTTTTTAATTTTTAACCGTACACGTACGGTAAGCGTAAACGGCGATTTTCCAAAAAAAATTAAAAAAAATGTTTGGCCTTGGGGGTGGTTTGGGGACCCCTGTATCAATGCTGGGTGGTTAGGATCTCATGAAACTGCCTCTTTACACATTTTTGGGGTTCGTTTTTGCTGCCCAACTCAGGGAGCGAGAGAGAAAATGGCTTCCGCCGCTTCCTGGTTTCGGTCGATTCGAATGTTTACTAAGATCTAAGAGCCAATCAGAATCGCGCTCGCGCACGCCACCGTACGCGTACGGTAAGCGCACCGTAAGCGCACCGTAAGCTGGCTCAGATATATATATTGATTTAAAGGCTATTTTCTCAGAATCTACTGAACAGATTTACACCAAACCTACAAAAGGCACTTCCTTGACCTGGGGACTACCTCGCTGCCAAATTTCATTAAATTCTGTTCAGCCGTTCGGGCTGTAGCCCTGTCTAAAGGTCCTATGGAAAAATGCATGGGAAAAACGCGTTTTGGGACCCCCCTTTTATCTCAGCCCCCGCTTGACGAATCCCCCCGAGACTTTCAGGGTAGGAGCAGAGCGTAGCGCCCCACCTATTTTGAAAAATTCGCGAGGATTCGTCGACCGGCGCCAAAGTTATTCAAAATAGAATGTTGCGGATTTCCTATGGAAACGTGGTCCTAACTATAACTACCTACTGGCGACCGCCAGTAGGTAATATATATATATATATATATATATATATATATATATATATATATATTACCTACTGGCGGTCGCCAGTAGGTAGTTATAGTTAGGACCACGTTTCCATAGGAAAACCTCAACATTCTATTTTGAATAACTTTGGCGCCGGTCGACGAATCCTCGCGAATTTCTCAAAATAGGTGGGGCGCTACGCTCCGCTCCTACCCTGAAAGTCTCGGGGGGATCCGTCAAGCGGGGGCTGAGATAAAAGGGGGGTCCCAAAACGCGTTTTTCCCATGCATTTTTCCATAGGACCTTTAGAACGAGCTACAGCCCGAACGGCTGAACAGAATTACTCAAAATTTGGCAGAGAGGTAGTCCCTAGGTCAAGGAAGTGCCTTTTGTAGGTTTGGTGTAAATCTGTTCAGTAGATTCTGAGAAAATAGCCTTTAAATCAATATATATATCTGAGCCCGCTTACGGTACGCTTACCGTACGCTTACGGTAAGCGTACGGTGGCGTGCGCGAGCGCGATTCTGATTGGCTCTTAGATCTTAGTAAACATTCGAATCGGCCGAAACCAGGAAGCGGCGGCCGCCATTTTCTGTGTTTCACTCTGAAAAAAAAAGAGTGAAAACAAGAAAAGGGGGCAATGAGGAGAGTTACAGACCCCCTTACATTTGTGAGGGGGTCAAAGAAGGACTGTAAAGTACAAAACAAACATTTATTGATTTTTAAAAAAAATCACGGGGTACGCGTACGGTAAGCTTACGGTAAGCGTACGGAAGAAACATGGCGTGCGCGAAGGAGATTCTGATTGGCCCATAGATCTTAGTAAACATTCGAATCGGCCGAAACCAGGAAGCGGCGGCCGCCATTTTGTGTGTTTCACTCTGAAAAAAAACAGAGAAAACAAGGAAAGGGGGCAATGAGGAGAGTTACAGACCCCCTAACATTTGTAAGGGGGTCAAAGAAGGACAGAAAAGTACAAAAAAAACATTTATTGATTTTAAAAAAAATCACGGGGTACGCGTACCGTAAGCTTACGGTAAGCGTACGGTAAAAAAAATAAAAATAAATAAATGAAAAGCAGATTTAAGAGTTTAGAAATTAGGGAGCTCTAAAAAGAGCTGTTGTGTTTATGAAGTCATTTTTTTAGTGGTACCTACAAGTAAGTACCGATGCAGAGTCTAAGGTTCAAGAGGAAGACTCTGTTCCCTTCATCATTGAAGTGCACACCATCTCCTCTATAAATGTCTTGCATGTCATAACGCAAGTTGTTGTGGTAAATGGCACCCATACCATAGTCACGGAGGAAAGCAGCGGTCGCCAGTAGGTAGTTATAGTTAGGACCACGTTTCCATAGGAAATCCGCAACATTCTATTTTGAATAACTTTGGCGCCGGTCGACGAATCCTCGCGAATTTTTCAAAATAGGTGGGGTGCTACGCTCCGCTCCTACCCTGAAAGTCTCGGGGGGATTCGTCAAGCGGGGGCTGAGATAAAAGGGGGGTCCCAAAACGCGTTTTTCCCATGCATTTTTCCATAGGACCTTTAGACAGGGCTACAGCCCGAACGGCTGAACAGAATTACTAGAAATTTGGCAGAGAGGTAGTCCTCAGGTCAAGGAAGTGCCTTTTGTAGGTTTGGTGTAAATCTGTTCAGTAGATTCTGAGAAAATAGCCTTTAAATCAATATATATATCTGAGCCAGCTTACGGTGCGCTTACGGTACGCTTACCGTACGCGTACGGTGGCGTGCGCGAGCGCGATTCTGATTGGCTCTTAGATCTTAGTAAACATTCGAATCGGCCGAAACCAGGAAGCGGCGGCCGCCATTTTCTCTCTCGCACTGAGAGTTAGGTTTTAAAATAAAGCCCAAAAACATGTAAAGGGGCTGTTTAGACAGCTCCCACACACATAGCCATGTTGAGGGAGTCCCCAAAGATCCCCCAAGGGCAAAAATGTAATTTTTATTTTTTCGCTAATTTCGCCGATTACGCTTACCGTACGCGTACGGTAAAAAATTATAAAAAAAAAAAAACTATCCACACTCTCCCCACTCCGTGTGCAATTGGTGGCCGAAGCCCACCAATTGTGCATGGCTTATAAGAGGTGTGATAAACTATAATATTTTTTAAAAAAATAATAAAAGAAAAAATTATCCACACTCTCTCCACCCCGTGTGCAAATGGTGCCCGAAGGGCACCATTTGTGCATGGCTTATAAAAATTACGAAAAATTAAAATATTACCTTTCAAAACGAAGTGCATCATATGTCCTCCATGTGCGCACGGTGCGCGAAGCGCATCGTGCGTACATGGCCCATCTAGCGTAACGTGGGCACGCGATGCGCGTAGCGCACCGCGTGCCCACCGTGCGTGCACGGCACTAACTGCGTAAAGTGGGCACGCGGTGCGCGAAGCGCACCGCGTGCTTACTGTGCGCGCACGGTGCGCAAAGCGCACCGTGCGCGCACGGAACGAACTGCGTTAAGTGGGCACGCACGCCACGAATGGCATAAAGTAACTTAGCATTTAAAAAACCGTACAAATTCACTGAAAAAACCATAGGTTTCACACACGTTATAGTTAGGAATTAGCATTTAAAAAACCTTCCAAATTCACTGAAAAAACCATAGGTTTCACACATGTTATAGTTAGCGGAAATTTTACTGATAAAAAACCAGTGAAATTCCCCCGTTATAGTTAGTGCAGGCAACTATAACTCACGCGACCGCAATCTTCTGCTGATGACATATGTGTCTTTATGAAAAAAAAATATTTGTTATATATGTATAGCTAAAAATGTATGGAAGAAGACATGGGCAAATAAGTGTCTAAATACAGTATTAGCATCAGCAGAGGATTGCGGTCGCGTGAGTTATAGTTGCCTGCACTAACTATAACGGGGGAATTTCATTGGTTTTTTATCAGTAAAATTTCCGCTAACTATAACATGTGTGAAACCTATGGTTTTTTCAGTGAATTTGCAAGGTTTTTTAAATGCTAATTCCTAACTATAACGTGTGTGAAACCTATGGTTTTTTCAGTGAATTTGTAAGTTTTTTTAAATGCTAAGTTACTTTACGCCATTCGTGGCGTGCGCGCCCACTTAACGCAGTTCTTTCCGTGCGTGCACGGTGCGCTTCGCGCACCGTGCACGCACAGTGAGCACGCGGTGCTCTTCGCGCACCGCGCGCCCACTTTACGCAGTTAGTGCCGTGCACGCACGGTGGTCACGCGGTGCGCTGCGCGCACCGCGTGCCCACGTTAAGCGGGATGGGCCATGTACGCACGATGCCCTTCGCGCACCGTGCGCACATGGGGGACATATTATGCGCATCTTTGTGAAATGTATTCTTTGTTAAATTCATAGCTGTAATATGCCATGCACAAATGTTATGTTATGTTATGTTATGTTAGAACTATATTTCTTGAGCGCACGGCTACCCAGAACGGGTGTCCCGGCGCTTTGGCAGAGAGTCCTGAACACAACCAAGAAAAACCCAGCGGCAGAAACACTGTAGGCCCACTGGTTAGGCGGAGAAGAGGAGCGTCTTGAGCTCCTTTCTAAAGGCCAGAAGATTGTTAGCCTTGCGGAGTGACAGAGGGAGCTCATTCCACAAACTGGCCGCCATAAACTGGAAAGACCGGCCTCCCATCCGCACGCGTTTGATCACTGGTACCTCCACTTTAGCCAGGTCAGCAGATCTCAAACTCCTCCGGGGAACGTAGAGAGCAATCCGCTTCCTGAGGTAAGCTGGGCCAATGCAGTGGAGGGCTTTAAACGCCAACGTAAGGACCTTGAAACTAATTCTGCTAGGGATAGACAGCCAATGCAGCCTACCGCGCAGTAGAGAGGCACTGGCTCTCCGTGGAAGGCCAAAGATGGCTCTGGCCGCCGAGTTTTGGACAACTTGCAATCTGGATACCAGATATTTAGGCAGACCAGAGAAAAGTGCGTTAGCGTAGTCTAAACGCGAGCCCACAAGTGCTTGCACGATGTTCTTGCGATATTGAAGGGAAAGCAGTGGGAGAAATTTCCTCACCATCTTCAAGATACCGAAACATTTCCCCGCCAGGCCCGTGATGTGGGGACGAAAAGAAAGACTGTCGTCAAATACCACACCCAGATTTTTTACTTGGGCAGATGGTTTCTCAGGGGGGAACATGTCGGAAGGCCACCACGATTTCCAGCCAGGGTCCTCAGCGCAGCCAAAAAAGAGCAACTCGGACTTATCCGAGTTACATTTCAGGTTCTGGTGCTGAAACCATGCAAAAACAGCACTCAGGCAGTCTCTGATTCTGTCGCCATTAAAAACCTCTCCCTTCCTGCAGGTAAACAGGAGCTGGGTGTCATCAGCGTATGAGATGGCCCTTCAGGCACCATTAGCACACGGGGTGGGGAGATTGTGGATAATTTTTTTTTTTTTAATTTTTAACCGTACACGTACGGTAAGCGTAAACGGCGATTTTCCAAAAAAAATTAAAAAAAATGTTTGGCCTTGGGGGTGGTTTGGGGACCCCTGTATCAATGCTGGGTGGTTAGGATCTCATGAAACTGCCTCTTTACACATTTTTGGGGTTCGTTTTTGCTGCCCAACTCAGGGAGCGAGAGAGAAAATGGCGGCCGCCGCTTCCTGGTTTCGGTCGATTCGAATGTTTACTAAGATCTAAGAGCCAATCAGAATCGCGCTCGCGCACGCCACCGTACGCGTACGGTAAGCGCACCGTAAGCGCACCGTAAGCTGGCTCAGATATATATATTGATTTAAAGGCTATTTTCTCAGAATCTACTGAACAGATTTACACCAAACCTACAAAAGGCACTTCCTTGACCTGGGGACTACCTCGCTGCCAAATTTCATTAAATTCTGTTCAGCCGTTCGGGCTGTAGCCCTGTCTAAAGGTCCTATGGAAAAATGCATGGGAAAAACGCGTTTTGGGACCCCCCTTTTATCTCAGCCCCCGCTTGACGAATCCCCCCGAGACTTTCAGGGTAGGAGCAGAGCGTAGCGCCCCACCTATTTTGAAAGATTCGCGAGGATTCATCGACCGGCGCCAAAGTTATTCAAAATAGAATGTTGCGGATTTCCTATGGAAACGTGGTCCTAACTATAACTACCTACTGGCGACCGCCAGTAGGTAATATATATATATATATATATATATATATATATATATATATATATATATATATATATATACATACATATATATATATATATATATATATATATATATATATATATATATATATATATATATATATATATTCACTGAAAAAAACATTATAGTTAGAAATTAGCATGTAAAAAACCTTAAAAATTCACTGAAAAACCCATAGGTTTCAGGTTTCAGGGACGTTATAGTTAGTTGCACATTTCACTCATATAAAACCAGAGAAATTCGCCCATTATAGTTAGTTGAGCTAAGTATAACTTGAGCCACCGCAATGCACTGCTGATGACGCCACATATTACATCACTCATGACATGCTCAGTGATATCACTGATGACATCACTGATAAGATGTGTAACAATAGGTAGGGGAAGACAAGGATCAATTGTGATCCAGTAGGGCATTAATTACCATTCACAAGAGAAGGGAATGGAAGGTCCGGCCACAGTCGTAGCCCCAGATATGAAAGCAACAAAAAGAGATGACTGGGCTGTTCCTTAGGAAAGGAAAGAGGAAAGGATCACTAGGAAAAAAGGGTTAGTGCTCAGTGGAGGACAACCCCTGGGTATCCAATTTGTTGGATATAATGGCCTCACACACCCTTGCGAGTGTCATGCTTCATCATCGGCAATGCTCCTCGTCTGGACCCGGTGAGACGGGTAGGCTTGACTGGCCCTGACACGAGCAGTAGAAACCTGAAACTTTATGGCTTCTCCCTTGATGTCAGATCCACCGGGTACTGTTGACACCCGATAAATCTAACCCTTAGGTAGGAGCAGTGTCATACAGGTAGTACAACTTATGTGCTGTATTTAAACTGATACTAATCATTAGTATCATCAATAATTGTTAAACACAGTACATATGTGTATGAATAAGTGATATGCTGTGTGTATAACTGTGTAAAGATAGTAAATGGAATGGGAAAGAATTCTTTGGGTGACTCACTATGTTTTAGATTAACTGTTAGGGTAAGTAGCAGTGTGTGAGTATTTATATAGGTGTATGAGTGGATATATTATTGGCTGTATTGATGAATGACTGTGTGTATAACACACTGTATGAATTTGTGGGTGGATGTGAATGTAGACCTATAAATCAGTAAGCAGCTATGTAGTTACTGCTATTTGAATGAGCATGGTTTCCATATTAGTGGTATGTACTTTTGAGTGAGTGTATGAAAGGTGTTATTTTGTTCTGAAGAACTGCATCAGATGATCACGTGAATGATATCATCAGTGATGTCATTTGAGATGTGATGTAATATGTGACGTCATCAGCAGTGCATTGCGAGGGAGCAAGTTATACTTAGCTCAACTAACTATAACAGGCGAATTTCTCTGGATTTATATGAGTGAAATGTGCAACTAACTATAACGTCCCTGAAACGTATGTTTTTTTTCAGTGAATCTCTAAGGTTTTTTAAATGCTAATTTCTAACTATAATGTTTTTAAAACCTATGGTTTTTCAGTGAATTTCTAAGGTTTTTTAAATGTTAATTTCTAACTATAATGTTTTTAAAATCTATGTTTTCTTCACAGTTCGATTCCCGGTGGCACGTTAAACCACTACTATGTCACTGTGGGCAATACCTTGCTTAATCTTCCCGACGCCCCCAAGCGCTGGGACACCTCTCTGGAGGTAGCTGTACGCTTTACAAATACTGGCATTTTCCTAATTTGAAACCATAGTGATGAGAAATATTAGCACATCTTTTTTTTCCCTCTATTCTGAACGATATTTGTTTATATCCTCTATTTAGAATTATGGCAATTAATAGATGTTTTTAGTCATGAGAAACGAAATGACACGGTTTGCCGGGTAACAGTTTTTAAGCTCTCCAACGCATGTACATATTAAGGAGCTTATACGTGTGAGGATCGAAATCGAAACCTGTACTGCTTCACATCTTGTAACTTTTCCCAACATGTGCACAAGTTAAACAGTGAAAATGTGAGCACGTGTCAACTGTAAAACGTGACATCTAAATGGGCGGAGCCGCATGTTCCTTCCATAGACTACTCAATAACCAATAAGTATATAAACCACACCCGTTGATCGATTAGTTTTGTTTTTGCAAGTTATTTACGTGTGTCCATTCTGTGATGCAGGTTACGTTTTCCAGCGTCGGATTCTTGTTTTGCGACAACAAAACATATTACGGAGTTGTAAGTTGTTTGATTATAGCATAGCAGATATTATAATACGTAGCTATTTGTGATTATTGAAAGATTTGTATTTAGAAAAAAGTGTTATTGATTGTTTTTGCCATTTATATGGAACGTATTCAGAAACAGACAGAATGGAGAAAACACTGTTCCTTTTCTGGCTCCTTTGAGCTCATATAGTGTATGTTATAATATTGACACTATACTTGACCTCAGAAGTGTTGGTGACCCGTGGGCGCGAAGACTAAAGATTTATATGTAACGTCAGCAGTTTCTTGTTCTTACTCTGTTTTCCCCCTGGGATCATATAGTGTGAGTATGTATATTGTAATATTCACATTTATACTGACCTCAGTGGAGTTTATCAACCGTCGGCGCGAACACGAAAAATTTCTGAGTCCCGGAGAAAAGAAGCTTTGAACATATTCACCGCTGGAAAATATTCTCCTTCACCCTATAGAATATATAGGAATAGTAGTGTATATTTTACTTCTATCCTATATGTTCTTAAAGGAGTACGTGATCTGTTAGCGGAGCAGTGAGCGACCTCTAAGCACTACGACAGAACTTTCCTGAGTTCTACAGAATAGAAATTGTAAAAATTTAGATTTTTTTGTTGTGGTCCTTATTCATGTTCTCCTGTGGAATACTATAAACTCATCCTGTATATTTTAGTACTGTGTCTTTATAGTAGTTCAAAGGGGTTGGAGATCTATCTGTGCGAGAAATTAACAACATATACTACAGTTATTTCCATTGATAACTTAGTACCTCACAGTTTGTAACACTGCTAATGTTTTATAAAATAGTAGCTGCTAAAACAAAATTGTATACATAGTGCTTCATTTAATATTTTGATAAAGAGTACATTTCTATGTAATATGGCGTCATTTGTGTTTAACTGTTTTTTAGTTGTTATTATTGTTGCGACCTGAGATGATGTAGTGCCGGAGGGTTTCTTATAGCACTTCTTTTCTACTTTATCTAAAAGTAACTGTTGCCCTTTCATATTAACAAGAATATAGGGCAACACTTTTACAAACTACAGGCGACAAAAAAAAGGGAGGGTGTGGTCACGCTTAAGGGATATTTTATGAATTGCATTTTTATCTGTCACCCCTCTGATGTATACAGCTTCACTTTCCTAAGAAAGTATATTTGTGATTCCTTAATAAAAACTGTTTCAAACCTAGACTGAATTTTATGCAGTGCAACCACACCTCCCCGTCAGAAAAGTAACCACCACATTCTAAGTAAATAGTGCTCCCGGGAAGTATCCCACCCGCGGACTTAATAAAAAGAAGACCGCAACACACTCTGTTATTTTCCCGTCATGATTTGTAGGCCCCACGCAAATTATATAAATGGCCCTCAAAATATATAAAAAAACTATTTTTACCTTCACAGTCCCTGTCCTCCACCTTGTCACCACTGTACAGAGTTAATGGTGTTCCTACCCTCCCCTCTACTACCTTTTTCCCGTACTCCTTTGAAGTGCGTCACAAAATGGCTGACAACAGTGAACCGTTCCCAGCCAATAAGGAGCAAACTTGTACTCGGAACCCTTTAGCCAATAAAATGTCCATGGTGTTCCGCAGACGGGGAGGGAATGGCTGCCAACACTTCTACTTTTAATGCTTCAGAGCCAATGAAGCTTGGGAAGGTCCTGCTTGGAACACGTTACCCAATCAGATGTCCCTGATACTCCGCGGAGGGGGAGGGAATCGCTGACAACACTTCTACTTGCAATGGTTTACAGCCAATGAACATTAAGCTTGGGAAGACCTGCTTGGAACACGTCAACCAATCAGATGCCCCTGCTACTCCGTGGAGGGGAAGGGAATGGCTGGCAACACTTCTATTTTAAATGGTTCGTAGCCAATGAATATTAAGCACTGGAAGGTCCTGCTTGGAAAATGTGAGCCAATCAGATATCCTTGCTACTCCGCGGAGGGGGAGGGAATGGTTAGCAACACTTCTACTTTTAATGGTTCACAGCCAATGAACATTAAGCTCGTTGTTGGAACACCTCAGCCAACGTTAATTTCGTTCCGTGCATGGGGACAGAACATGCCCTCCCACATAATATTAAATTTCCTCTAACAAAGTGACACTATCCGTGATAAAAGTGAACACCACATTATAAGTAAACATTACTGCGCATTATATTAAAGGAAGGCTGCAATACTGCGCATTGTTTTTTCCCCGATATGATTTCCACAAGCCTACTGAACATTGCCGCAATCCCGCGCATCGTTGGTTCGCGGACGTGATTTCCACGGCCTACGCAACATTCACACTACCTGTGTGTTCAACCTACACACTGCTTGCCGCAATACGGTGTAGTGTTTTCCTGACGGGATTTCCAGAGACAACGCAAACTTGCTGCAATACAGCGCACCTTTATTCTGCGGACGTGATTTCCACGACCTACGCAACATTCAAACTCCCTGCCTCTGCACCGTACAGACTGCTTAAACTAAGTCCACAGTGTCCCTACTATACCCTCTTATACAATTTTTCTCTTTTTTTCTCCCTACTCCTTTCAACTGAGTCACAAAATGTCTGCCAACACTTCCTAGTTTCAACCGTTCACAGCCAATGAGCAGCAAGCTCGTGCTCGTAACACCTCAGCCAGTCAGGTGTCAGAATTCTCAAATATCGATATCTGTAAATTTTGATATTTCTCAAAAACTGCTGAACGGATTTACACCATTTAAACAAAAGCATGCTTTCTGGACCAAGACCTTCTCCCTGCCAAACTTGGCGTAATTCTGTTCAGCAGTTTGACCTGTAGCCTTGTCTAAAGTCTCCTATGGAAATTGCATGGAGAAAACAAGTTTTGGGACCCCCTTTTTCTCAGCCCCCCCCCCTGACGGATCACCCCCACACTTTCAAGATAGGAGCTGATCTGAAAAAAGATTTTTGGGGGAATATTTCGTAAAGATTCGTCAAACGACGCCAAAGTTATAAGCAAATCAAAAAATGCTTTTCCTATGGAAACTTGGTCCTAACTATAACTACCTACCCAGGGACCCACAGGATTCAAGGGAACTTAATCCACCAACTTACAACGCGCCAGGGGGTGCATTTGCACAGTGGTGCAGGGAGGGTACGCGGCCTGATATTTCAAGTGTGCAAACACACCCCCTGGCACGTTGTATATTGGGGGATTGAGTCCCCTTGAATCCTGAGGATCCCTGGGGGCCATCTAGCCCACCAGGTACCTCCAGTAAGGGCCACAGAGCTGCATTGCAGAGAGGTGGTTTGAGGCCACGCCCTTTTTTACACCTCTCTGCAACGCAGCTCAGTGGCGCTTAATGGAGGTACCTGGTGGCCTAGTTGGCCCCCAGGGACCCTCAGGCTTCAAGGGGACTTAATCCCTCTATTTAGAACGTGCCAGGGGACGCATTTGCAGATTGCTACAGGGAGGGATTGGGACCTGATATAACAAGTTAGCAATCCTGCTGTGTGGGACTTACTGGAGGTAATAAAAGAGGTAGTTGGCCACCGAGGTTGACGTTGGAAGCTAACTATCCCTCCTGTTACTTCTTCTAAATCCCACACAGTGGGATTGCTAAAAGGTGTTTGAAGGCCACGCCCACCTTTCTCCACCACTCTGCAAACTCGACTGCTATGTTATAGTTAGATTTTAGCATTTAAAAAACCTTTGAAATTCACTGAAAAAACCATAGGTTTCAGGGACGTTATAGTTAGAAATGAGCATTGAAAAAACCACTGAAATTAACTAAAAAAAACATAGGTTTCAGGCACGTTATAGTTAGAAATTAGCATTTAAAAAACCTTAGAAATTCACTGAAAAAGCCATAGGTTTCAGGGACGTTATAGTTAGTTGGACATTTCTCTTGTACCAAACCATATAAATTCCCCCATTATTGTTAGTTCAGCTAACTATAACTCTTGCCCCCGCAATGCACTGCTGATGACGTCACATATTACATCATTCATGACATGGTCAGAGACATCACTGATGACATCTCAAATGACATCACTGATGACATCATCCACGTGAAAATCTGATGCACCTCCTCACACTCTAATATAACCTTTGATATACCCATTGTAAAATACAGACTACCATTTTCGGAACCATCGACACACCAATACCAGTTACTACATATGCACTCACTGATTCCTAGGTCTACACACACAGCCACTCATTCACCCATACAATCACTCATACATGCAGTTACTCATCAATACAACACTATCATAATCACTCTTATACCTATACAGACACCCACACACCACCACTCATCCAGAGTTACTCACCCGCCTAGTCAGTCATGCAAAGAATCAATCACACTTCCATTTACTGACCTATACAGTTATACACACACCACATCACTTATTCAAACAGAAACAAACGCATACTTACTCACTTATACAATCACTGATACAAGTACACACTCATCCATACAGCCACTCTCACAATCACTGACTCTCACGTATAGTCATTTATATACTTCAACTCTCACATACACTGCCTTTTTCATATATAGTTACTTGGACATGTAACATTGAGACATCCATTCACTCACCAGCACATCAATACACACCCTCACCCACCCATACAGCTGTTTCCACATGCACTCTTGAACCCATACACACAGTGAATCAACCACTCAGACATCCATGCAGAGTCACACACCTCCCACCCACCCGCACACACACTCAGGCACCCACACAAATACTCAGGAAACCAATTGATTACCCATATAGACACTCATGTAGCTACTGACCAACTCATGCAGCAGCTTATACAACAACAGACAGACTGATACAGACATTTACACAGTTTAGTCACTAACCCATGCATTCAGTAAGACACATGTAATCACTCACTTAAACAGTCAGTCACTCACCTACTAAATCCTCCATCCAGACACTTACAAACCCACTCATTCTTCAATACACCTTGGCAGATATATATAATACATATTTAAACTTTAAAGAAAAACACAGTCACTGGATGATGTCATCAGTGATGTCATTTGAGATCTCATCAGTGATGTCATCAGTGATGTCACTGACAATGTCATGAATGATGTAATATGTGACGTCATCAGCAGTGCATTGCGGGTGCGCAAGTTATAGTTAGCTGAACTAACTATAATGGGGGAATTTCTATGGTTTTGTACGAGAGAAATGTCCAACTAACTAATATATATATGTATGCACTAGACTTCGCCACTGCAATCTTTCAATCTTTCAGCGAAACAGACGAAAGCAGACCCATAAATCGGTGCGAAGATTTTCTTTATTGAATACCCTTTGTGTCCGCCATGACACGTTTCGGCCTTCAGGAGGCCTTGATCACACGACGCTTGTGGAGGAAAGTGCAAAATTTAAAGTGCTACGTGTATGCAGTCGTAATTGTCATAGAGCACATGACAAATAGACATAGAGGAAACATTTGTGAGTACTAGGCAAGTGCCTACGTTAAAAAATGCTAGCACTATTGATACAAATTATTGCACATGAATAGGCTAAAAACTTCTCAATAAAACCAATTGGAATAAATATTCAAAAATGCATAGAATATAGTATCAATTGATTCATACATGTATAGAATACAAAAGGCAATTTAAAATAAGCATGAAAACTTTACATTGATAAAAAAGATTCTATTTACAAAATTGCCACTGAGCAAATAAATAGCCTAAAGTGGTAGTGCAAGAACAAACAACAGTAGCAGTCATGCCCCTGTGGGCATCCTAGTGAACCTCTATGTTAAAAAAGTTACTAAAGTGCTAGTGTAGTAAAGTGATAAAAAGTGTGCCCTAAAAAAACCCTGGTAAAATTTAGCTAAATATATATATATATCTATACAAATGCTGCAACAATGAGAAGTTCATATAACAGGTGTGCAAAGTAATGCGAACTGGCTTCTCTATAAGCATGTGAAGAAATCTTCACTAGCGTTTAGACCATGAGGTGTCTTAGTATCTAGTTCCAGGATATATTTTGTTTCCAGTGCGCGAAGAAGGGCTTCACGATTGCCCCCTCTTCTAAGTGGCAGGACAATCACAAAAAATCTCAAAAGATCAGAATCATTATCTTGAGACTCCTTAAAGTGACGTGCAATCGGGTAGGAAGCGTCACTGCCACGCATCGCTCTAATGCGCTAAAGTATCCTCTTCTGGACCTGCAACTTGGTACTACCAACATATTGCAGGCCACAAGGGCACTCCAGCACATAGACCACAAACTCGGTCTTACAAGTGAGCAGCTTAGAAATAGTGATTGGGGCATCTTAAAAAGGGACTCTGTAAATGTTTTTACTGATACCTTGTCTGCAAGCCTTGCAGATAGCACATTTAATGAATCCCTTCCTGGAATTAAGCCAAAATTTTGCGACAACCAATTCCGGGCTGCTTTTGACCAATGTGTCACTCATCGACCTGACTTTTCTAAATGTAATGTCAGGGGTGGCTGACATTAAATCACCAATAATTGGGTTATTAAGCACCAAGCTCCAATTCCTTCTTTTACGCAGGGCTTGGTGTTGCCTGTTGTATGTCAGTATCAATCTTGTAGATGAATCCTCCTGACCAACTGTATTAGCTGCCTTCAAGTTTTTGTTACATAGGGCCGCTGCTCTAGGAATCCCATTGGCCTTGCTTATGGCTTTGTCAACTATACCAGCAGTATAACCCCTGGGCAACAATCTGTCTCCGCTTGTCAACTGGGCTGCCTTGCATTCCTCTTGTGTGCTGCATAAGCGCCGGATACGCAACACTTCCCCAAAGGGAATGCTGCATATTAGATTTTCCCGATGGTGACTAGCAGCATGTAACACAGTGTTGCCAGTCGTGGGTTTCCTAAACAATCTGGTCTCAAGTTTGTTGTTACAAATAAAAACCTCAACATCTAGGAAACAGATGTTGTCATTGCTGATGTGGCCTGTGAAGTGTAAGTTGAGCAAATTGGTATTAATCACAGAAATAAACTCAAGGGCCTGCTGTTCAGAGCCCTTCCAGATCAAAAAAACCGGCCGCACCACAATAGCTGCACGGTCCATGAGGTATCGCTGGTCCTTGAGTGCTCCCCAACCTGGTGGGCAACCTTGGAGCATTCATTTATACACGGCAGCCCTGCCGCGGGGGCAGCACCACCGCATCAACCAAAGCGGGCCGCCGAGTCGGGAATCTGCCCGGTTCACTGTGGTAGAACTGGCACCAGAAATAAGGACTTTCCAGCCCTTGTGACCCATACAGGGGAAGCATCAGAGATCTTCAGTCTCCTGCCACCTATACAAGGTTTGATGAGTGCAGCATGAACACTACATGCCCCACAATACAGTGGGAGATGGCTGACCTATCAGCAAGCGGCACGAGTGATTCAAATGGCTGCGCACGCCGCTGGAGAACTGAATTGATCGGCCTTTGAGAAAGCTATATAAGCGAAACGCGTCAGGCTGCACCACAATAGCTGCACGGTCCATGAGGTATCGCTGGTCCTTGAGTGCTCCCCAACCTGGTGGGCAACCTTGGAGCATTCATATATATATTATCTACTGGCGGTCGCCAGTAGATAGTTATAGTTGGGACCGTGTTTCCATAGGAAATCCGCAACATTCTATTTTGAATAACTTTGGCGCCGATTGACGAATCCTCACGAAATTTTCAAAATAGGTGGGGCGCTCCGCTCCGCTCCTTCCCTGAAAGTCTCGGGGGGATTTGTCAAGCGGGGGCTGAGAAAAAGCGGGGGTCCCAAAACGCGTTTTCCCCATGCATTTTTCCATAGGACCTTTAGTCCAAGCTGCAGCCCGAACGGCTGAACAGAATTACTTGAAATCTGGCAGAGAGGTAGTCCTCAGGTCAGGGATGTGCCTTTTGCAGGTCTGGTGTAAATCTGTTCAGTATTTCCTGAGAAAATAGCATTTAAATCAATATATATATCTATAGGCGCGCTCCGAGCGTGTACCGCAAGCTTACCGTACGCGCACACTGCCGTGCGCGAGCGCGATTCTGATTGGTTGTTAGATCTTAGTAAACATTCGAATCGGTCGAAACCAGGAAGTGTCGGCCGCCATTTTGTCTCTCGCGGTCTGAGGGGGTGAAAAACAAAGGTGGATAACGTGAAAAGGGGGCAGGCTGGACAGTTCCTGACCCCCTAGCCTTGGCCAGGGGGTCCCAGAAGGACCCCCAAGGGCAAAAATGTATTTTAATTTTTTCACGAAAAATCGCAGAGTGCGCGTAGCGTACGCGCACGGTAGAAACGGAAAAATTCCGCGAACTACGTAACGTGGGCGCGCGGTACGCGCACGGTGAAAAAACTTTTAAAAAATAAATAAATAAATACATAAATTAGCATTTAAAAAAACGTACAAATTCACTGAAAAAAACCATAGGTTTCACACATGTTATAGTTAGGAATTAGCATTTAAAAAACCTTGCAAATTCACTTAAAAAACCATAGGTTTCACACATGTTATAGTTAGCTGGGCATTTCACTCGTGAAAAACCATTGAAATTTCCATGTTATAGTTAGTGCAGGCAACTATAACTCACGCGACCGCAATCCTCTGTTGATGCTAATACTGTATTTAGACACTTATTTACCCATGTCTTCTTCCATTAATTTTTAGCTATACATATATTACAAATATTTTTTTTTCAGAAAAACACATATGTCATCAGTGATGTAATATCTGACGTCATCAGCAGAGGATTGCGGTCGCGTGAGTTATAGTTGCCTGCACTAACTATAACGTGGAAATTTCAATGGTTTTTCACGAGTGAAATGCCCAGCTAACTATAACATGTGTGAAACCTATGGTTTTTTAAGTGAATTTGCAAGGTTTTTTAAATGCTAATTCCTAACTATAACGTGTGTGAAACCTATGGTTTTTTCATTGAATATATATATGTATACATATTTATATTTATTTATGGATGGTCTTGACTCGACCCGAAGGTATCAGAGTGCTTTTCCGAGTAAGCACAGCATATATATATATATATATATATTTTTTTTTTTTGAAAACCTTTATTTCGAAATTCAGGACACAGCTATTCAGCCGACAGCCCGAGGGTTCGGCAGCATTGCAAGTTAGATACAGTAATGTGTCCCAGATACAGTACGATGAGTAATGCAAAGGTCCAATTTTAAATAAACACAGAAAAAACACACAACAAACCCCAGCAAGGCAGAAACATTGAAATCCCATGGCGAAAGCCCCCAGGGGAGGCAGGACCCCACTCATCTACTAAGTATAAGACTGTGTGCGGAGGAAGAAGGGGAACAGCAGAGGCCCAGAACGGTTACCAAAACCAAACTGTGCTGGAAGGTAGGTCAGGGGGAAAGCTGTTCCTCGGGAGGTTCCAGGTCCGGGGCAAGACATATTCCCCCCCTGTATTGGTTCCACCGCCCCCAGATGGCATGCCACTTCCGGGGGCGACCTCTAGAGCAGTAGACCGTCTTCTCCCTAAACATGCTCCAATCCATGTTCTCCTTCCACGCGGTCAGTGTAGGGGTTCCTGAGGAGCCCCATAATCGCGCGATATCCCTTTTAGCTACCATGTTACCCAGAGTCACCCATTGGGTCTGCGCCTCATCGAGATCAGTGGGGCCCCAGACGTTCAGGAGGCAGCACCGCGCCTCCGGCTGTACCACAATGCCCGTCACCTCCCCCATAACTGCATGGACTCTCCTCCAGAACTCCACAATGACACCACATTCCCAGATGATGTGCAGGAAAGTACCCACCATACCACATCCCCTTCTGCACAGGCCGTCCTCCGAGAATCCCATGTGGACCAGCCTTGGCCCCGTAACATACACCCGGTGCAGTATTTTAAGCTGCACCAGCCTCAGACGCGACGGGATCGCAATCTCCTTAGGCGAAGAGACCGCTGACTGCCAGTCCTCATTATCCAACTCGAGGCCATCCCTGGTCCACTGTTCTCTCAGCCCCAATAGCAAGTCTGCCCGGACGTTTATCAACTTCTTATATATGAGCGAAATCGTGCTCTCGGGCATATGACCATCAAGGACTCGGTCCTCAAGGGGAGAGGACTCCGGCACCTTCTCACCCTCCACCAGGACTGATCGGAGGGCGTGACGCAGCTGGATATACCTAAAATACTCTGAAGGCCCTAGCTCAAACTCAGTCTGCAACTCCTCGAAGGACTTTACCCTCCCCTTATGCAGCACATCTCCCACCTTGGATATACCTATCAGGTCCCACTTATCAAAGCCCTTCGTGTGCCAGAGTCTTCCCAACCGTTCCGATTCAAACAATGGGGTAGCGAGGGTGAGCCTATCCTTCCAGCCCAGCGAGTCGGTCGCCATCTTCCATACGCGCACCGCCACACCTGTGGGCCCCGTGAGGGACGAGTCTAGGGACCGCGAATACAACGCCCTGTAGTAGTTGCCTCCGCGCAGCAGCCACCTATCCATGGCATACCCAGGGCTAAGGGCAGGGCCGTAAAACCCATGGTTGATCGCGCTCAGCTGCGTGGCCCAATAGTACCGTCGGATGTCTGGGAGCGCAATGCCCCCATCGTACCATGGGAGCGTCAACTTTGAAATAGCTATTCGCGGCCGCCCATCCCACAGCAACGTCCTTTGGAGGCCTTCGACCTCCCGAAAGTATTTGGCCGGTACCCAGTCCAAGGTGTTCTGAAGGGCGTAGAGGAAGCGGGGAAGGGACATCATTTTGAACAGGGCCGCACGCCCAACAAGGGAGAGCGGCAGCCTCCGCCAACCTTCAACATCTCGCCTCAAGTGTGCCAAGGGGGGGAGCAGGTTCCTCTCATAGCGCACAACAGGATCCATGGATATAAAAATCCCCAAATACACAAAACCTTGCTGGGCAACCTGTATCGAACATGTTCTAGGGATCGGTGGGACCTCGCCACTAAGAACGTACAAATACGATTTGCCCCAATTAATCACAAGCCCCGAGTTCCTACCGAACGATGCGAGTACGTCACAGACCACTATAAGTGACTTCTTCGGTGAGGCAAGATACAACAGGATATCATCGGCATAGAGCGAAATACGGTCCTCGTGATCAGGCGACCACCGAAGGCCCCGTATATCCGGGTGCCAACGTATCCACGCAGCCAACGGTTCAAGGGCGAGGGCGAACAACAGAGGCGACAGGGGGCAGCCCTGCCGAGTACCCCTACCAAGCTGAAACGGAGTAGATGCCCGACCATTCACCACAACATTCGCTAGTGGCCCCTCGTACAGCAACCGGACCCAACTCACAAACCCGCGACCGAAACCAAACTTGGCCAGCACGGCCCATAAGTATGCCCACTCCACCGTGTCAAAGGCCATCGTGGCATCAAGAGATGCCACAACAGCCGGTTCACGCAGCGTGCCCGCCCTGGCGATGACGCCATGAAGACGCCTAAGGTTCAATGCTGTGTTTCGGTGCGGGATAAAGCCAGATTGATCCGGGTGGACCAGATCGCCAAGTACCCTAATCAGACGGGTAGCCAGGAGTTTGGCCAGAATTTTCGGCTCAGCGTTGAGGAGTGAAATGGGCCGATAGGAGGCGCATCTATCTCGGGGTTTACCCTCTTTATGTATGACCACGATCGACGCCAACCGCTGATCCAACGGAAGGATCCCATCCCCCCGCGCCTCCAAAAACATGGCGCGCAGGTGAGGGGTGACCCTATCCGGGAACAGTTTGTACAGATCGATCGGCAGTCCGTTCGGTCCAGAGGCATTACCCGAATTCAACGCGCGAATCGCCCCCGCCACCTCATCAACCGTGATGTCGCCATCCAAATCGTCCCTATGTATGTCAGAGAGGCAGGGCAACTCGATATCACGGAGGAGATCAGTCGAGTCCTCGGGCGGCCTGTCCGACACAGAGGAATAAACCCTATGAAAATACTCCGCAAAACACTCCACAATCCCCTCAGGTTCCACAATCGCCTCTCCCCCCTCTCCAATCAACTCTGGCACCACTCTATTGACCCGTTCCCTCCTGTCCAGCCACGCCAGGAGTTTCCCTGCCTTATCTCCAACATCATACAGACGGCCCTGTTGTTCCCTGCTAAGGGTCTTGGCGGCTTCTGTCACCAGGTCCCTATACTCCGCCTGCTTCAAGCAAAGCTCATGCAATGAGGACTCTGTGACCTCCTCCTCCATATCCCCCTCAAGGGCCGCAATCTCCTCCTCCACTTGCCGCACTTCGCAATCCCTCCGATTCTTGGCAGTCACCACCAGGGAGAGGGCCTCCCCCCGAAGCACGGTCTTAAAAGCTTCCCACAGCGAGATCGCCGAGTCCACGGTTCCCAGATTGTCCTTAAAGTAATTATCTACCTTCTTTACCAGGGCGCTGCGCATCTTGGGGTCTCGGAAATACCATGGGTTAATGGGGGCCACCCTCCCTCCTCCCTCCCGACCGAGATCCAGCCGGATCCACACTGGCGAGTGATCAGAGATACCACGTGCCATGTGCCGCGCCTCGGATATCAACGAGGCATGTGCGGCCAGAGTGAGCAGGTAGTCAATCCTGGAGAGGCTACCATGCGCCCCGGAGTGAAACGTGTATTGACTCTGTGTGGGGTGCCGGAGCCTCCAGCAGTCTATCAGGCCAAATGTGTCCAGGAGGTCTGGAAGCCATTTCTGAGCCCCCCCTGTGTCCCTGGGCGGGTATCTATCCAGCAGTCCGGAGCCCACAGCGTTGAAATCCCCTCCCACTACCAGCATGCCCCCCGGGAGAGTCAGCAAAGCCCTGCCCAATTCAGCAAATGTGGCGGCCTGCAGGGCCGGCGGGACATAAACCGAAACCAAAACCAAAGTCCTTCCTTCCCACCGCCCCGCCACCGCCACAAACCTCCCCCTATCGTCAACAATGGTGGAGTCCACCTCAAAGGGCAGCGATGCTCTAACAAGGATGCCCACACCCCTGGACCCAGAAGAAAATCCCGAGTGTGCAATGAATTTATACCCCTTCCTATTCAGGGCATAGCACGTATTGCCTATGAGATGCGTCTCCTGCAGCAGTACAACGTCTGGCATTGAGCGTTTCAGAAATTGCAAAACAATCCCCCTCTTAATGCGATCCCCCAAACCATTAACATTCCAGCTTATAACACTTAGGCCTCTACCCCCCATCCTCAAACGGAAAGAGGCCCACCCCACACCCGAGGCGCCACCATGGAACAACCCTGAGGATAATCATCATGCCTTGCAGAAATAAACCCTCCAACAACAAATTCAAACTCCCCATAACTCCCCCCACCCTGCACCCCTGCTGCAGCTTAAAAAGCCCCCCCAACTTGCAGTGTGCCTGTCGCCCTACAAAAACAAAAATCTACAAAAAGTACCCCAAGGGAGGAAAAGAGCACCCCTCGTCCTCCCGCAACCCTCCACAGTTACTGCACTCTGTTCAAATCTTCAAATATGGTCAAATCAAGTCAGGCCGGCTTTGAGATATCAGCCCTGTCCATCCCGGCCACTGTCTCCATTCTCAGCTGTGTCGTCCCCGGTCCGTCGCCGGGGCAAAGCGTCCAGCCATTCGTCGGCCATAACAGGAGAGTCAAAAAAGAATGTCCGATCTTCATGCACCACCCGTAGTCTGGCGGGGAAAAGCATGGCATATTTTAGGTCCCGTTCCCGAAGTCTTCGCTTCACCCCCAGGAAGCTCTGTCTCTGTCTCTGCACCTGCTGGGTGAAGTCCGGATAAAAATTCACCGACGCATTCTGGAAGGGGACTGGGCCCGTCACCCTCGAAGCTTGCAGGATAGCGTCCCGATCTCGGAAATGAAAGAGCCGGGCGACAATCGGCCGCGGCGGGGCACCCGCCTTGGGCCGTCCGCCCGGCACTCTATGGGCCCTTTCCACCGCAAAAAACTTTCCAAGGCCCTTAGGCTTCAGATGATTGAGGACCAAATCTTCCACAAGCAGGTCCACCGAAGCCTCATCTGAGGACTCCGGGACCCCGATGACGCGCACGTTGTTGCGCCTGGACCGGCTCTCGAAGTCCTCCAGCCGGCGGGCGGCGAGGTCACTCTCGGCCCTCAGCTTCCGGACCTCGTTCTGCAGATCCGCAACCTCATCAGTGAGGCCCGTGGTCTTGTGGTCCAGGTCCTTAACGCGTTCGTTTGTCTTGCCCAGGTCCGAGCGGATCAAGTTGACATCCACCAGGATGGCATCCACCTTATGTGCCAGGGCCTCGAATTGCCGCCCCATCGAGGTCTGCATCCCATCAAGCGCGCCCATGACATCCTGCAGGGAGAGCTCCGGTGTCCCAGGCGAGTCCTCCTTCTGGGCATCCGGCGCCTGGCTCGATCCACTCGGCGATGTCTTCAGGAGGGCGTATCGGTCCATACTGTTGACTTGGGAATACGTTCCCCGCCTGGTGGACTTAGTCTTCAGCCGATCTCCTTCTGCCTTGCCCGACATAATGGACTCCAGGCAGTCCAATGCAGTGAAGACCGTCCCCTCTCAGAGAGAGGTATAAAGAGTGAGCAGGTCCGCCTTGTTCTTCCAAAGTAGCCCGCCGAGCGTCCCCGGGGTTATAAAGCCACCCAGAGCACTACAGTGTCCGGGCAGACAAAGGGAACGAAACCGAAAGTGAAAGAGCGAGGGCCTCCGTCCGACAGTTCACACCTCACCAGGCCGTTGTTGATCAACTAGGAGTCGGGCATCCTGCCAACTCTAGCCCCTGGCATCTCCGGGAGTTAGGCCGCAATCTTTCGCCAGTCATAAGTCCGGTTCCCGATGGACGATCCGACCGCAGGCAGCACCAATCGCCTCCCTGGCAACTCAGCGACACGATGCCATGCATACAATCAGGATTAGAGACAGGATAGTCGACGGAGGGCGCGAGGGTCTCGGGAGCTCTAAGCTCACGCGGCCATCTTGGTCAAGCGCTAGGCTCCTCCCCCCATATATATTTTATTGATTATGTACGGCACTGGCAGCTGTACACTTCTACTTAGCTGTTTGCTTTATCGCTCATCCTGATGGTAAATATTTTTTTCTATTGAGTTTTATTCTGTAGTGCCTGGCCCTATATGGTGTTCAATAGGGGTGCACCTGTTGCCTCCCATCTTATCTGTGACTGTTCTTGAGACAGTGTGGGTTGGACTATTCAATCCAGTTTGATATTAGCCTAAGCTCTTTACCTTAGAAAGTTCATACTGTGTTTTTCCCTTTATAATGCAATACATTATTTGTATTTGTAAGGGGAGGTATTTAAAATATTAAAGGGTTCATAGAACCACATAGTTACTGAGAACTACCTGCTTATAGTCAGAGTGTTTCAGCGCTCAACTCGGATATAGTTAAATTTAAAGAATTTATAACAGTTAGATAGGAATGGAACCTGACAGACCGCAGAAGGTAGAGAGTCACAATCCTAATTCATATTCAGCTGCTTAAACAGAGAAATATCCACCACACTCTCTCTTGGTAAAATCACACAGTTGATGGAAAGTAGAGATGATATGTATATATTTTTTGGCTCACTAAATAGTGTGAAATGCATGCACCACTGTATTGACCATGTAGTGTTTTTTGTATTTAAACCAATCTTGAGTTTAGACAAAAAAATAACCATTCAGGATTAGGATTGGTTTTTGTGGCTTTTGTGAGATTTTACAATATAAATTGTTGCTGCAATATAGTGATTAATATGGGATGGAATGCAGTGGTTACAGCAGAGTATGTAAGGGTGCAAAGGGGTGTTGCACCCCAAACATTTTGCCTTCCTTTTCCTCTTTTTCTGACCTTATTTTTGTTTGCTTTAGGACTCTGGGCACTTTACCACTGCTGACCAGTGCTAAAGTGCATGTGTTTCTCCCCTAAACATGGTAACATTGGTGTTAGAAATGGGGGTCTCTAGTTGGCAGAGGTAGGTACCTTTGTCTAAATAGGGACTGTTGCTTCTAGTCAGGGTAAGGGGGAAACACACTTTAGATAACCCATGCTTACCCCCTGGGTAGCTTGGCAGAAGTAGACAGACTTATCCCAAAAGCAATGACGTAAGTATTTATACTCAAAACACACAGTCATACAATGATAACACCACAAATGGACATTACACCAGCTGAGAAAAATCAAGTATCTTTATTTAAACTCAACAAGACCAAAACGACAAAAATCCAACATATATGGAATAGGAATATGACTTTAAAAAGGTTTCAAACAACTTGGCCCATAGAAAACTATGGATGCGTGATTACCTGTAGTTGCGACATGATTCACAAGGCCAAACAGCTGCAGAGATGGGAAGCATAAAAAAACAAAGAGAAGCGTCAGCTCCTGAGACCATGTGGAGGCAATGCAACACTTCTGCTGTATGCGGGAGAAGTGATGCGTCAAATCAGGTCTTTAGGGGGAAGTGATGCGTCGATTCCGAGACGGTTCTGGTCCGTGGGCGATGCATCAGGAAACCTTGCCACACAGATACGATGCATGGAAATCCAGGGTCCTGAATTTAGGACTCAAAAATATTTCACGAACAGTAAATTCGTTTTCAAAATGTTTCTTTATTTCTTTTTTCGTTTTCATTTCATTGAAATTCTCTTCATTTCAATTCATTTATAGAGCTTTCTAATTTTTATCATCACGCCTTTGTAGCTCCTATGCATTTCGGGCTACTCGCCCTTCTTCAGGGAGCATCACTACAAAAAATCATAGCACGCATACTTTTCATGAAATACTGAAAATGCATCTCTATCCCAATTACATATACTTCAATAGCCAGCAATAAACAGTCACGTTATTTTAACATGCACTCCTGAACTTTATCTGAACTCATGTTCATAAGCAGTCTATTCATCAGTCATTTAAACTGTAGTACACCCGTGAACATCGTGGTTTTGTGGATCTGTAGTTTAGCACAGTGTGTGTTACGCTGTTTTAGTGACGTGTGGACTCGTGAAGAATACCCCCGTTTTATTTGTGCCAAAATGCCATACGTTAAGTTACTCACGGTGCTCGGCGGTTGACGTAATACACTGTCCTAGATAAAAGAGACAGTGATTAGAGTTTTGTAAGAAAAACATTATTTGATTAACCGCAAAAAGTAGCGTTTGTGCATAGATTCGATCCCCGGCGTTTCCGTGTTTGAAGAACCCATGCATTTGATAGGTTCTTTTGAAGTGTCAAATGTCCACACGTTACTCGCGGTTGCCAAGGTTCCTGTGAAGCTTGGTTGATATTAGAAACGGACTACTCTAGTTTCCTGGCAATCATCTATGACGTACGCTATCCTACCCTACTAAAAAACAAAGAAGGGACTATTCGAGTTCAACGGCGGCCATTTGTAAATGTTCATGCGTGGTGATAAGAGGCTATTATAAAATGAAATGTAAAATGACATTGGATAAATTTAGCACAAATGTTTTTAAATTACGATATCAACATAAATTGGTACCAGCAAACAGAACTGAAAAAGACACAAATTGTCCTTACATCCATTACATTTAGAGACAACATGCATACTCAATGCGCTCATTGAGCCCATATGGCTTGCATGACTGAAGCTTCATGATCCAAAAGTTTTCTCGTCGCAAAATATATTATTGCTGTCTCTTCCTTCTATCTTTTGAACAGTTTCCAAAATTAAGAATTTTAGTTGCGATATATTATGCTGATGTTCCATGAAATGTGTGACAACCATTGACTTCATGTTCTTCGTTCTTATGTTAGATTTATGTTCATTAATCCGCGTTTTAATTTTACGCTCAGTCTTTCCCACATAAACTTTGCCACATGGGCATTTTAAAAGGTATATCACGTTAGCCGTGTCACAGAGGTATGTCATTTGATATTATGTCCCTTCATCGGGTGAGGTATACTGGTTCCTTTTATTATGTTATTGCAATTATTGCAGTTCATGCATGGTCTTGTTCCTTTCGCTACTTGTGAATCAATTTGCTTTTGATTGAGGATTTCTCCCACATTTTTACTCCTAGTATGTGCAAACAAAGGTGGTTGTAAAAACATGAATTTGAAATCTGGTTCTAAACCCAACATTGGCCAATGGTGGTTAATTATTCTCTTGAAACTGCTACGTAAGTTGGAAAATTTTGATACTATCACCATTCTGGTATTTTTTGGTTTAGTAGTGTTCCTCAAAAGATCCCTTCTTGAAATCGAATAGGAGCGCTGTTTTGCCCACTCTACAATGGGTTCTGGATATCCTCTGTCTCAGTTCTGCCACTGCAAGTCCTGTGTGTCCAGCTTACTGCCAATTCTACTTTGCATATACCACCACCTGCCAAGCCCTAAACTCCCTTTTTATTACACATGTCACACATAAGGTAGGCCGTAGGTGGCCCTAAGGGCAGTGTGATGTGTAACAAAAAAGTAAGACATGTACTTTTAAGTATTACATATCCTGCTATTGACAAACAGCTAAATTCGTTTTTTACTATTGTGAGGCCTACTCCTTTCATAGACTAGCATTGGGAATTCCTTAAAACACGTTTAAGCTGTAATTCCTGATTAGAAAGGAGTATCTGCATCTTGTTTCATATCTTTGGAATCGTAATAATAAATCCTCTTTACTGGTAAAGTTGGATTTAACATTGCTGTTTTAGAAACACTACTTTTAGAAAGTGGACATTTCTTTACTCTTACTGCTCTGTGTGCCTTTCAGTCTGCCTCCAATGCACATCTGGGATGGATGATAGCCACACCTTGTGCATTCTCTCTAGACAGCCACAAACACAGGAAGGGTGGGGGTGACAGAGAACTCATCTGCATTCATCTACATTTTGATAGCCGTTCCTGGGCAGGAAGAGGGAGAGGGAGCTGACAATTACACCTGCATAGGCAATGTATTGTGTCCCACACAAAGGGCTGAATGCCCCCCACAGATAGCCTGTCAGACAGGGCTGGGATGAAAGCGGTCATTTGCACTTCAGTGACCTGCTCTTGTTGCAGGGATTTTGCTCATGCACAGAACTATGCGCAGGAAACCAGGACCTCAGTGAATTGTGGTGTACCAAAAAACTAACCTCAGTACCCAGAAACCCTATCCAACTAGCATCAGTGTCTCATTTGTTTTCCGTACTACAGCGAAGCTACCAATGATTAGACAAGCCAGAACAAGCGACTTAGGTTACTCTCAGGAATGGTGGGAATCAAGAAACTCTTTTGTCTTTATTCTCATACAAGTCCACAACGTGAGTAATCAGAGACACAGAAAAATGTAAAATGTTTATTTTTAACTACGTGCTCTAAGATGCAGTATTTTGGCTAACATAAGCAGACAAATTATCAGAAATAAAACCATCAGCATTGTTACAATACCATAAAACACAAAGGGAGGAATCATATTATAATGATAGTGGAAACAGGTCCCATAGCACCTTGTGTACCACCCTCCCCTGGCTAGAAGCTAGTTTTATAATAATACAAGGTCTCTAGGTTCTAATGGGGAACCCCATACCTCCAAGATCAGCTTAGGTGATTCACATCACAGGATCAGCAACACTCTCTGTGTCTGGAAAGGGTTTCTCCAAGTGCCAGTATCATGCATGCAATGCAATATTAAAGGCACGGAGTTTCAGATATTTGCAGCTGTGTGCTTGTTGTGTCTAGAGCGTGAGCCGATCAACCTGAATTCAAAAGCATACATTGTTATTTGACCTTGAAGGCTTCTGCACACAGTGTTCAGACTAAAGTCTACGGATGTGAAAAACAGACCGTTCTCATGTGAAGAAAAAGCAAGCAAGCAGTTTTACTTATAATAACAGTTACCTGTAGTGTTGTGTGCAAAAGCAGCAAAGTGGCAAGATGGCGTTTAACTTCTAAAATGCTTATGCTAACATAGCAATGTGTACGGGCAAAACCCTGTCTTCACTACACTCTGATGTCACTCCCACTTCAAAGGCACATTTGGGTATAAGTACTGGGGATCTGACCCTACCAAGACAGTACACTACCGGACCTGTGAAGAACTCTGCAAGGAGTAAGGACTGCTGTGCTACAAGGATTGCCACTCTGCCTGACTGCTGCTCTGAAGGAACTGTTTTCTGTGTGGCTAAGCTGCCATGCTGCCTGCTGATCTCTGCCCTGCTGAGGACAAAGACTGGACCCATATCGTTTGAACCCAGAGTGCCTCCAAGGGCTTGCTGGCTTGCCCCGTGTTCTGAAGTTTTGGGACCATCAAGAACTTCCCACAACTCTGCTGCGGACTCTGCCATCTGTGTGTCCTACCCTGCCTGAGGTGCCAATCCATTCCTGGGACTTTTAAGTGGGTTCTGCAGGCGTTTTTGCTTAAAAATTGAAGCAGTGATGACTTTGCGCTGATCGGAACTGACACAGTGCCCTTTGAGACTGCTGCAGTTCCGATCCGAGGACATCCCTGCGCAGTTCAATGACAAGGTGGGACCTGACTGAGAGGTTCAATGACGATGCAGCGCCTACATCGTACGGAGTTCAACGTTGACATGGGACTAGATTGCGATGCTCAACGTTGGCGCATCTACTCATCTGCGTGGATCGGAACTGATGCATCTAGACTTTGACATCAATGCTTTGCTCCACCCAAGGTACTTTCTCAGCGGGATGTGCATGAGTCCTGCAGTCGGCCTGCCTTCCATCACAGTCGACCTGAACTTTGGTTTTGCCGTGGGCCAGCGCAACCTTAAGTAACCCTTAGTGCTATTGATATCTTGGAACTACTTTTTGATTATTTCTTTAAAAATTCATAACTCTGGTTGTACTTATTGGATTTTTGTAGTTGTGGTCTATTTCATTCATAAAAGTATTCTCCATTTTTCTAAACCTGTGTGGAATATTTTTGTGGTGTTATCATTGTGTAACTGTGTGTGTGTATGTGTTGCCCAAATACTTTACACATTGCCTCTTTAGGCAAGCCTGACAGCGCTGTGTCAAGGTACCAGAGGGTAAGTACAGGTTACATTTTAGTGTGTATCTACCTTACCCTGACTAGGATTGTGGTCTCTACTTGGACAGGCTGCATACCTCTGCCAACTAGTGATCCAATTTTTAACAGGTATGTATAGCAGAGTGATATGCAGTAGTTTATAAATATTAGAAACCACTGCATATGACTTGGCGGCAGCACAATTACATACTCCACAGTAATCACTGCAGGGTAGGGAAGGGTGCTAAGGGGAACTTGGCTGCATTATTTTCTTAGCACAAAATGTATCCATGTATCCTTTATTGATGAAAATAGCACCAAATGCCCACTCCACCCATACCACCCTGTCACAGAATTCTGCAGATCTCGCAGAATTTTAATACAATCCTGTGGAATTTCACAGAATCAAATTCCATCAATGCCGCCCACTCCAGCTTCAGGCACTCTATGACATGCTACTCCACTCCCCTCAATGATACGCCACTCCACTCTATGACACGGCACTCCACTCTATTCACAGAATGTCACTCCATTTTATGCTTCTCCAATCTACAATACTCATCTCTAATCTATGCTCCTTCACTCTACGTCAATCTAGTCTACTCTTTGACACTGTACAACATGCCAATCTACTCTATGCCACTGCACTCTATGCCACTCAAAGACATTCCACAGCACGTAACTCCGCTCTATGACACAGCACTCCTCTCTATGACACGCAACTCCACTCTACAACACACCACACCACTCCATTCCACTCTATGACACTTCAGAAAACTCCACTATACGACATGCCACTCCACTCTATGACATGCCACTCCACTCAAAGACAGTAGATGCAATGCCACTCTATGACACACACTCCACTCTACACCACCCCAATCTACTCTATGCCACTCTACTACACTCTATGCTCTTCTACACTCTACTCAACTCTATTCCACTCTATGACACTATGCTCCACTCTTCGCAACTCCCTCTATGCAATTCCAAGCCACTTTGATCCACTGTACTCTATGAGACACTACTCTACTATATTCCACTCTGATCCACACTATCCCCTCCACTCTATGCCACTCCACCTTAACACACTGTACAACATGCCTCTCTATGACACAGCACTACACTATGATCTATGACATGCCACTCCACTCTACAACACACACTTCTACTCTTCGACACTCCAGTCCACTCTACGATGCACCACAACACTCATCTATGACACTTTACTCCACTCTGCAACACTACACTCTACAACTCTACACTACTCCACTGTACATCTATACACTCCACTCAACTCCACTTGACAACACTCCACTCTATGATTTGAAACATATATATATATATATATTTTTTAAAAATTGAAACTCAATGAAAAAAGCAAAGGTTAAGGATAAGTTACATTTAGGAAAACTTTCTTACTTAGTTTTGTATACAAAACTAACTTAAACCAGACAAACCTTAATAATTTTAAAGTCATAGTTATCAATTACAATTTAATAACTTGTGCCCCCATGTACACATACTCGAGCACCTCTGTACACACTGTTGGCAACTCGCTAATCACACTCCATTAAAACTAACTCGCCCCCCTTTTACCTGCATACTGTTCTCATAAACGATGTGATTTCAGATGTCATGAGTGTTGTTTTAAATGCTATTCTTTAGCATGCAATTAGAAATGTAATATACAACGTCACAAGCAGTGCATGGGGAAGGTGTGAGTTACAGTTAATAATCCCACAGCTCCAAAATCAAAACACCAAGGAAGACTGGTAGGTATATATATGGATATGTATACTATTTTGCATCTTGTCCTTGCCCCCTATATGGAATTTAAGGAGAAACTGTTATAATTCCGGGGCCGCTTCCTGGTATAGAATGTTCTCTCAAATATAGTTTTGCCTTCTGCTTGTTTGCGGTAGGGCCTTGTGATGATGATGATGGCACTTCAGTCTTTCCATACTGGTAAGGCATTAGAATCTCAGTTTGAAATTTAGAGGTTAAGGACCTGCTGTCCACAGGTCACATGTCTGCTTGACATTAGCAATGTCTGCACTGCTGGTGTGTTGCTTGTACTCCTGTTATCAAGTGTTTTCAGGACATTTGGATCATAGCGGATCAATTTTCAACTGGCCACTTCCTGCTCTGTTTTTGGTAGTTGGCAATGGGTTCCTTTCTTGCAGATTTAAATTCTACCGCTTGGACTTATTCCTTCTGTGGCTATCACATTAGACTTATCATGGGCAGTTTTCTGTTGTCTTCTGCTACATTTCCTGTGAGGGATACATGTCCCTTCTACTGGGAAGATTTTCCAATTACATATTTTTTTCTTTCTGCTGTGTTTTTGATTCCAGGTCATTCCTTTAGTCCTAAATTCAGCTTGTTTTTCCTCACTTTTCTGATTGACGGCTGTTTTCTTTTTATCTCTTCACTTGTTGTCATTTTGACCTCTCCAAGGTTTTTCTGCTAACAAACTTTGGACTAGCTCCACCCTTTCTTCCTATGAATATTTTGAACTTGGAGTTTCGCTAACCCTAGAGCATTTTTCCACTCTTGATTAGTTCCCATATGGTACTAGAAGTGTACAGGGTTGATTTTAAGGTCTGCACTCTGGTGGTTATCGGGTCTTTCTCTGTCCCTATACTTGGTCCATTGTTTTCTTTGTAGCATGTCTTGTATTCTGGTCAGCTTCCTAGTGGCACATCGGCTAGTTTCTTCTCTTTTTCTTCTTGTGTCAGAATTTGTTTCTACCAACTTGCAGCAGTTTCCAGTATGGCCTTATTAGTTCGACCATATATGCATTTCCTCTTCCCTTTTGCTAACCTCCTCCACCTTTTGGAGATTGTAGTATGAAGTTGCTGTCTCATTGCCCTTGGAATTTCTAAAAGGCATGAAGCCAGTCCTACACTGATTATTGTTTTGGTATATGGTAGCCTATTTTTGGAGGGTTTCTCGCAGGGCCGATCTTCCGAGAGTTGTTTGCATACAATTTTGTACTCTTCCACCTCTTAACCTGGGCAGTTGAGAGATTTCTGTTGCATGTGTGGACTTCCTTTAGGCTTGCTTTAAGCTGATTGTACTTTTTTGTTTGTTACGGATTGTGAAGGGGCTCTTGAGGTCTAGATCGAAGTTCTGGCCTCTCGTGGATAGTTCCAGTAGGGCCGGACCAGTTTTTACCCTGCATTGCTTGTCGTCATTTTACTGCAGTCACAAGAGCTAGGATAGTTCTTGTCTTTTGCAGGGTATTTGTTTCAAAATATCACTGATTGTCTAGTGGTTAAGGTCTCAGATTCTCAGCCTGTATGTTAAGGGCTCAAGTCCAAATATTGCAATGAGCACGTCATCTCTCTATTCCTTTTTCATAATCTCTCATCTCTGTACCTCTCCCCAAATCTCTTCTTCCCTCCCTGTGTTATTTTCCTCTCCCCTCCCATATTTTAATTCTATCTTTCCTAGCGCCTATGTTCTGTTTCTCTCTCTGTCTCTACACTTCCTTTTTGCTCTCTATTTTGTGGCCCCTTCCTCAATGTTATTAACCTACCCTGCTACTTCCTTCATTAATTATCTCTCCTTTATACCTGATTTCTCATTTCCATTGCCTCCTTAGCCTCTCTTCTTTTCTGAACTCCTGACCTTTTTGATTTGGCCCCTGTCAACGTCTTCCCTTTTCACTTTTCTCCTTCCTTTGGTAAACTCCACTGTCTCTTTTGCCTTCTTCCTTTTCTCTGTCCACTATTGTCTTCCTCTTGATGAGCCATGGATTTGCGAGTGCCTACCTGGGGACTGGCTCACGCTCCATGAAAGCAACCCTTACCTTGCTTCCTCCAACCCACACTCCTAGGGAAGAGTCAACAGAGAGTGGCACTCACAAAAAAGAAGATTATCAAATAATGATCTGGACAAGAATAGGAACATTAGGAAACATTTAGTCAATTACTGTTTGACCGTTAAGGAGTCAAAATATGAACTGGGCAAAGAATGTTAAAAACTTGGGGGCATATTATCAAGAAACGGCGTTAACATTATTACCGCTTTAGCGGCAGAAAACTGATGCTAAAGCGGCGATAATGGGCTTGATAATATGCCGTAGAGAATTCCAATAGAATCCCATGTTCTGGTGTCAACATGGGCTTCTATTGGAATTCTCTGCGGCATATTATCAAACCCATTATCGCCGCTTTAGCAGCAGTTTTCTGCCACCAAAGCGGCGATAATTTTAACGGTGTGCTTGTTAATATTCCCCTTGGATGTTTCCTAAGTAAACAACACTTTAAGGGGCATATTATCAAAGGACGGCGTTAAGATTATCGCCGGTTTAGCGGCAGAAAACTGCCGCTAAAGCGGCGATAATGGGCTTGATAATATGCCCTGGAGAATTCCAATAGAAGCCCATGTTCACACCAGAACATGGACTTCTATTGGAATTCTCCTGGGCATATTATCAAGCCCATTATCGCCGCTTTAGCGGCAGTTTGCTGGCGCTAAAGCGGCGATAATTTTTAATGCCGTCCTTGATAATATACCCCTTAGTTCTTCACTTTTTTTTGCTCTGTTGCTCCGAGAAACTCTGCTAGGAGTGAGTGAGCGTGGTTTAAATGCTTTTATCATAACATATAACATAATGGGGCACATTATCAACGAGGTGCTAAGAAATTATCGCCGCTTTTGCGTCCGTTTTCGGACGAAAAGCGGCGATAATTTGATCGCCCTATTAGCAAGGACACGCTAACGCGTGAATCCATACTTCTTCTCCCTTTCCCTTAACGGCCAGCTTTGCAAAGTAGGCGTTCCTCAAAAGAATAACGGGAGAAATGTCGCTAAGCGGCATTTCTCCTATTATCAAGCCTCACGCTGAGAAGCATACCGACAAGAAAAGTAGCGATAACATCTGTTATCGCTACTTTCCTTACGCTTGCTTTGAAACTGACTTAGCCATGATATCCTATGGAAGGTGGATATCATGACTAAGTATGTGTAGCCCTATCAGCAAGCTATTGCCAAAAGTTGTGCGATTATCACTGCATTTCCAGCGTTAATTGCATAGTTGGCAGCTTGTGCTCTGAATTTTATCGCTTTGGAGATAAGCATTGCTGATAGCACGCTAACTCCGTGATAAAATTCAGAGTTGGCCGGCTATAATTATCCTCACACTAAGTGCGCTAAGCGATAATTATCGCCGGCCCTTGCTGATATGCCCCAACATAATGTGATTTCACTGGGCACTGTAGCCTGGTTCTTAAGCTGAAGCATTTGTATATTTAATTTTTGCCATTAACAAAGGTTGCAAAGTATAATTTTTAGAAGTGACTCGACAAAGAGGTATGTCTGGGTGTTTGCTCTCACAATAAATGCACTCTAAAGTTTATAAACATTTTTGAGAAACAACCTGAAACCACAGCAAAAGTCAAGAGGAAATTGATTTATTTCAGCAACATTTCACATCTCACATTCTTTATTCATGAAGACGTGAAGACCAAACTGCACCTTCTGTCTCCTGCATTTCTTCCCCTGGTGCTTTCAAAAATAGCTCTGCTGCTTATATAAATAATCCGCCCTTCTGGAAGCCAAAATGTGCCCAGTGTCTGGTGAGTTTAATGTTAGTAACACAGCCAACTGGGAGCGAGGGAAGTCATTTCATTTGAACCACTTGACATTTGTAACATTTCCATATGACATCTAGTCTAGGCGGATGGCTCTCTGTAAACAACCCCTTCCCGGACAAGCTAATCAGCAATTTTACACATTCGGTGTCAGACCACTGAGATACTGATTAGACAGAGGTTCAACCCACAAAGCAATCATGATGGCAGCTGTTTACAGGCTGTTATTTAAATGTATGCTATACGCGTGCCATACAAAAGAAAGAGAAGAAACATTCAGCCTAAATTGGGTGCATTTTACTGTTTCCTTTGTTGCCACTGTGCATACTTTTTGTATTCATAATTCGAATTTCATTATCCTGAAAAGCGCTTGCCCTTAAAATACTGTGCAGAAATTTACAAAAGACAGCAAAGAATTTACGAAACAAGGACAGTGCTCGAGAGATCATATAGGTAGTTAGAAGACTCCAATATCTATTCATTTGCATGCACAGATAAGGGGTATTTTGAGCTGTTTGAGTTTAAGTGAGAAAGTGACTAAATATGGCATTGCAATGTGTCATATGAAAAGAGTGAGCAGGTTAGAGAGCAGCAACTTTCATTGAAAGGTGCAGGAAGATAACAAGTGGAAGAGGAGATATGGACGAATAAGACAATGAGCACGGAGATCAGGGGCATAGCAAGGAAGGATCCCTGTCACAGTCACAGACAGGGGTCCATAAGCCCTGGTTTGGTAGTTAAAGTCATCGGTAATTGGGGTGCAAACGGTCTTTAACACCCCTATATTCTGATGTCATTTTACCGACTGCATTATTGATAGCTACACCCCTGATTTGAAATGTTACTCTCCATAATATTGCATGTGTAATTCAAAAATCGTATTTAAATGAGAGGGTATGGAGAGATTATGAAAACATTCAAAGCAGCAAAATGAGAATATAATACTTGATAGCGAAATCACGCAGTAATCAGTGTGTTGTAATAAGTTATCAGTTGAATAACAGCAAATAATAGTGAAGAGATTGAGAACAATCCAATAAAAGCGGCGAAGCCTGGCTGAGCCCATCAAATTAAAGCATAGAGAATCAGCATGTGGGTGGAAACGAGAATGTGGCTCATTTGCATGAAGCACAACCAGATGCAGATGAGACAGTCAGGGTGTAACACAGCCACTACACATTTGATCAACAAAAGTGGATGCTGTTAGACCTGCCAGCCTTAGGGTTGTCTTCCCCAAAATGTTTTGCACACCTACCTCCATTTTTCTGCTAAAATTAGTTTTGTTGGCCTTAGGACTCTGTGCACTACACCACTGCTAGCCAGTGCTTAAGTGCTTGTGCTCACTCCCCTAAATATGGTTTGATTGGTTTACACCTGATTGGCATTTTAGTTTACTTATACGTCCCTTGTAGAGTGGCATACTATATACACAGGGTCTGTAAATTAACTAATGGGCCTGCAGCACTTATTATGCCACCTACTTAAGCAGCTTCTTAAAACATGTCCCAGGCCTGCAATTGCAGCCTGCATGCATTTTTCAACTGCCGATTCGCATTGAGAATATAACCCCCCTGCCAAGCCTCAAACTCCCCTTTTATTGCTTATAAGTCAACCCTAAGGTAGGCCCTAGGACATTATACTCCGTTGAGTGCCACCTTTTCACGTTTTTAATCAGGGAAGAAGGCCCCAAGAATAAAATTGATTCCCAGCTGGCACTTTAACCCTGTTTTATACCACATAGTCACATCTACACCACTTAGGCCCCCTCACCCGCACTTCACCATACGGCTGTCGGATTGAAGATCTCCGACAAAGTGCCCCTTATAAAGGGAGCCCGTCGGGCATTGCACCGCCGGCCCGACGAGGAGCTAGCCCATATGATGAAGCATGACACCTGCAAGGGTGTGTGAGGGCATTATTATCCGACAAATGGATTACCAATTTCCAATACAAAGTGGATACAATTGGTTCTAGCCTTTCACCTGACTCTTCTCCCCTCTTTCCACTTTGAGGAACAGCGGAAACTACCTTTTTGAGCTTGTATACCCTAGGGGCATCTACTTCTGCTGGACCTCCCGCTCCCCTGAGAACGGAAATAGCCCCATTGTGTCCCTCTTTTTTGGAATTCATACTTTGCACGGCTTAAAACCCCGTGGGACCCTTACTGGTGGGTAAGATCTGTTCTATCCCCCTCATTCCTACACTTTTTTCTACACCTCCACCTCAATTCCTCCCATCCACAAATGGAGGGCCAGGGCTTGAGCTATGGTGACGACCATGCAGCGGAAATACTTAGGACCCCCTCTATTCTGGGTCTTGATTACGAGACTGCCACAGGAAGCCAATCGGCCGATTGGCAATCCTTATCAGACATGAAACGAGAGTGGGTACGGATTACATTACATGGTGCCCTGATGACAGAATACTTTAGGGCCAACATTTCACCCAATGGCCTCATTGTGAAAAACTTCCCCAGGATCTTCTGGGAGGATGGGCAATTCAAAGTTGAATGGTCCCAAATCTCCTGGAAGTGTACAAGAGATCTCCTCATCCTCATTGTTAACACAGCCAAAAGACTAGCGGATGAGCTGTTGATACGGATTCAAGCAGCGGAAAGCACGTTAAAACAATTCTAACCCTGGCTCAAGTTTCAAGTCCAAATTGACTGAACTTAATAACGAGATCGCTGAACATAAAGAGTATCTGATGAAACAAAAAGTAGTAAAGTTACAAAAGGACATTAAACGCTTTGAGAAAGAGAAAGTGTACCCATATCTTAAAGCTGATTATGTCCCATCTAACACTAATTATTCATCAGACACCGATACCAACTCTTCCAGAAGAGGGTCCTCTACCGGCAGTGACTCCAGTACTGAATACTCAAGACCCAATCAATACAGAGGAAAGAAGGGCAGACAAGGATATAATACCTTTCCTCCACCTATGTACCAAGGACCATCTTTTTGGCCATATCCGATGTACCAGCAAGGCCCCCCACAATTTAGCCAACACTGCCCACCCCCTTTTGTACCCCAAGGCATGAGCCAGCCTTTTTTAGGCAGAGGTTGGGGCAGAGGGCGAGGGCGAAGAAGAGGGCCCTCGCAGGAAGGCAACAGAGTACAGTGGGAAGAACCTCCCCAACGAGGGATGGAGACCAGGAGCCACAGCAACAAGAAACAAACCTAGTCGTTAATCTATCGACCAGGCAATTGACACAGACAGAAGATGACGTCCTCCAAAAAGGACTTGGTTTTGTCCCCACCCCCAGAGTTGATCCATTCATGCAGATCTGCGAATTACACCAATTTTTTCGCAAGATCCGCCTCAGATTTTTCTTCGAAGGAAAAACAAGGATAACCGAAATGGATTCAGGTCTTCGTAATCCTTCTACTTTCACCCCACATGCGGGAATGGTACCAAATGAAGTCCTGACCTATGAACAGGCAGTACTGAAGGAAGTGAAAACGATTCAAGGACGCCAAATTTTCAAAAACATCAGTAACAAAGAAAAATTGGCTCTTGAGTCATTGGCCAATGACCCGAGTATCACCATTAAGCAAGCTGACAAGGGTGGGGCCACTGTCATAATGAATACAACAGATTACGACACTGAATGCCTACGACAGTTGGGGGATAGGAAATACTATACTCCTATTTCCAAAAACCCTACAGAACGCTTGAAAAAATCTATTACCAGCCTGATAGATTCAGCCGAAAGCCAAGGATGGCTGAGTGAGAATGAGGCGTCCTTTCTAATTAAGAAAGAACCTAAAACCCCCTACTTTTATGTTTTACCTAAAATCCATAAAGGGGTCACACCAGTACCAGGCCGTCCGATAGTATCAGGCATTGACTCCATCCTGGAGCCTCTTTCACAATTCTGCGACTATTTCTTGCAACCCTTGGTCAAAGATACCCCATCATACATACAGGACACAACTGATGTATTACGCCTACTTGACCAGATTCAGGGGTCTGATGACATCAACTTCCTCATTACCCTCGACGTTGTGGCCCTTTACACAAACATCCCCCAAAGGGCCACACTGGAGGTGATAGAGGATGTTTTGAATGCAACCCCTTGGGAGTCTCCCACCCCTCCATCCTTCATCACAGCCTGTGCTACACTGGCACTAACTGAAAACTTTTTCGAGTTCAAGGGCAAACTCTATCACCAGACACAAGGTACTTCCATGGGGAGTACCTTTGCTCCTAGTGTAGCTTGTTTGTATATGGCTTCCTTTGAGGGGGAACACATCTTCTGTGACACCAATCCTTATCGCGATAACATCCGCCTATGGAAGCGTTTTATAGACGACATCCTCATCTTTTGGACAGGAGACAGCGTGAGCTACACTGAGTTTTTTACCTGGATTAATAACCTGAATCCCTACTTACAGTTCACTATAACAGCGTCTCCAACACAGATTGCCTTCCTTGATTTGACTATTAAGTTGACACAGGGTCACTTCTCAACAACCATGTACAGGAAGGCAACTGACCGCAATAGCCTGTTACACTTTCAGAGCCACCATCCTAGATCACTCAGAGAAAATTTGCCCTTTGGGCAATTTCTAAGAGTTAGGAGAAATTGCAGCACTTTAGATTCATACAAAAGTGAATCAGCTATCCTGGCCCAGAACCTGAAAGCGAGGAACTACCCACAGAGGAGCATCACTCTGTCTAATAAACGTGCCCGCAACAACAATAGAGAAGGACTCCTTGAACATAGAACCGAGCCAAGTGTTTCTACAACACTAACCTGTGTCACTACCTTTACACCGGTTTCTACACAACTGACCCGCGTGTTAAAGAAACACTGGGATATCCTTAATACAGGAACTTTACACCTTGAAACACCACGCTTTGCATACAAGCGATCTAAGAACATTAAGGATATTCTCATACGCACAAGGCCTAAACCCGAGATCAAGTCCCTACAACGCACACTCTGGCAACTACCTCCTGTGAAGGGACACCACCCTTGTGGCACATGTAGTGCTTGCACCTTCACTTCAGTACATAAGACAGTCACACTGAATAGCACTTTTGTTTGGGAATTGAGAACCCACACAAATTGTAACACACCAAACTGTATTTACCTACTTATCTGTCCTTGCGATCTCTACTACGTGGGGATGACAACACGCCCCATCAAACTGCGCATTTCTGAGCATCGCAGCAGTTTCCGGTGCCACAAAAATAACACCAAACTTTATGCTCATTTTCACGAGAAGGGACACTCACCGGACTCGGTGAAATGGCTTATTTTAGAAGCCAATCCCCTTCTTACTAAATCGAGCCTTTTCGCAAGAGAGCAGAGATGGATACACCGTTTATCCTCTGATACTGGGGGACTCAACGACGATATCCCGTGGAGCTCGATAAGAACCTGAGCAATTCTACACTATACCAGGAGCATGACCCCCACTGTTGGTTGAGACTTCAGTCCCAACAAGAGACCTTCACTGCTGTATATTGGCATACATTCCCAGACACGATATATACCACCCACATTGCCCTCCGAGTGGTACCACCAAAACTCACACTGAGTGCTTTAAAAATAGCCATCTGTCTACTGGTTTTCCCAGCTAATATGCTACTGTGACTATGAAGTTAGTGTTCAACCCTCCGTTTTAAGATGGCCGCCACATTTACAATCTTTCCTGGTCTACTGGCTGAGATCACACACCAATCCATGATGGCCGCCATTCTACCACAGTCCCACCTCCACCTCCACCCCCGCCCACAGTCACCTGACTTCGACTTCCTCTTTTTAAGCACACCTTCCTGAGGCACGAGTCACCTTCCGGACTCGGTGGAGAGGGTAGGTCAATATGGCGGACATGAGCGGCACGCAATGTAAGTAGATTTACGCTCTATCACATTGCCGCTAACTTTGAGCTTCACCTTTTCAGGGACCTGCTTTCCCCTCTTATTCCCCCTAGTAGTTAACTTGGGAACGCCAGGCACACTTAGGTCCTCGACTGGTAACTGACGCTTCTTTTTGAATATACTCTCATTCATCCCAGTCGCACCGATCGGTCTCCTTTGGTGACCGTTCTTACTAACTTGCGGCGGCTTAGCTCCTTCCGCTTATCATGGTAGGGGTTTACAGGACATGCCCCCGGGCTTTTGCAACACCGGCCTCCACCCATCCATTAATCCTCTGCATAGGATGACTGCACGCACAGCTTAGACCACGTATAAACATGAAGGCTCTCCAGCAGACTGCCTTTCACGCAGTTTACTTTCCTTATCCACGGACATCAAGTCACAACACTTTATGCCTACAACCTTGGAATTGTGTTGTTTCTTTATTTATTTATTTATGTATTTATCTATGTGATGCAATCGATACACTTTACAGGTTGACTGCCTTTATATCTCCATTGTCACCTCAATGTATATATATTTCCTACATCTAAAGGATAAGCTTGCCATTACATTAATACATTAGACCACAACTGTACTGCCTTACTTAGTGCCTGCTCTTAATTGTTGTTTTACCCATATCATTCTTTGGTCTCGTGCGCAGTTCTACTTTATGAGAGATTCTAGCTCCATGTACACCCACCGAGTACTGCTGCTGTCTTAACTGTTACCGAATAGGGTAAGTCAGTTCCCGCGTATTCCCTACTGCATTTTTTAGTCGTCCACACAGGTGAATAGCCACTTCTAGTTCACCTTTGGGACACATCACGAATGTACTTGTTGAGTTGCTAAAAATATTTCTTTTGGCTTTAGGAAACCACCACAGTTTCTACCTTTAGCATGGTTGAAGAGTCACCTATTGGCTATATATTTTTCTGTACCAATGTGTCAACGGTGTTCTACTCTAACTGGCATCATTTCCCTTACAGGTAATACCAGACACTGACAGGTACTTCAATAGTAGTCATCATCTGGTGTGACACGACCCAGTTCAGAATACTATTATTATTAGTTTTACTGTTTTGTAGATAGTGTTTTTTTCTTAGGTCCTGAAGAATCGCGAGTACACACACTCATAGCGAGAAACATGTTGACCATCTTTTAGTTCACTCACACATGAGACATTATACTCCGTTGAGTGCCACCTTTTCACGTTTTTAATCAGGGAAGAAGGCCCCAAGAATAAAATTGATTCCCAGCTGGCACTTTAACCCTGTTTTATACCACATAGTCACATCTACACCACTTAGGCCCCCTCACCCGCACTTCACCATACGGCTGTCGGATTGAAGATCTCCGACAAAGTGCCCCTTATAAAGGGAGCCCGTCGGGCATTGCACCGCCGGCCCGACGAGGAGCTAGCCCATATGATGAAGCATGACACCTGCAAGGGTGTGTGAGGGCATTATTATCCGACAAATGGATTACCAATTTCCAATACAAAGTGGATACAATTGGTTCTAGCCTTTCACCTGACTCTTCTCCCCTCTTTCCACTTTGAGGAACAGCGGAAACTACCTTTTTGAGCTTGTATACCCTAGGGGCATCTACTTCTGCTGGACCTCCCGCTCCCCTGAGAACGGAAATAGCCCCATTGTGTCCCTCTTTTTTGGAATTCAGGCCCTAGGTATCCCATAGGGCAGGGTGCATTGTAATTGAAAGGTTGGACATGTGCTTTTACGTTTTACATGTCCTGGTAGTGAAAAACATCGACATTGTTTTTTCACTACTGGGAGGATATTATTGGGTTGCCTTATTACATTTAATAGGTGCTAATCTTTGATTGAGACTAGGTTGACAGTTTATGTTTGGTATCTATAAAATTGTAATGAAAAATCCTCTTTAACCCCTTCGCTGCTGCGGACATTCCGCCGCAGCGCTGGGGGGTGGCAGGGGGGCAGCGCGGTGGGCCTGTGCTCATGACGGAGCCGCTCCGTCATGAGCCACGGTTGAGCTGTGCTCATGACGGAACGGTTCCGTCATGACTCCGCCCAGTTGCGCTGTCCCCCCGCACAGGCGGGGAAACAGCGCCGCGTAGGCTCCGTCATGAGCACACAGCAACCGTGGCTCATGACGGAACGGTTCCGTCATGAGCGGGGAAGGGGTTAAAGGCAAAATCAGATTTTTAATTACAATTTTGCAAAGGATACTTTTCAAAAGTATGGACGGGAAATTTTCCCGTCCATTGCCCTTTTGTGCCTGCAGCATGTCTTGGGTCACATGACTGGGTGTAATTGACAGTTAGACTTTGTGAATTCCTCCTACACAGTGACACAATAGAGGGATGAGATGTGCCTGGGTGGGCCAACTGCTGGCAGGATGGGGTGGAGTGAAGCACAGCCCCATTTGCAACTAAATAGGATGTGCTCTGCCTTCACACAAGGGATTTATCGCTTCCACATTGTCACTGCAGCCAGCTTGGAACCAGTGCAGTAGAGTAAGGAAATTCCATGAACTTCAAAATCTTTCAAGAAGCCTCTCTCACCTTCAAAGGTAAGGGCACCAGGTATAAAAATAAGACCCTAAGACCCACTCCCTAGAGCACTCCTGCACCTGCGTAAGGACTCTCTGCTTCTGTGACCTGTTGTGTACTGCTTTGCTGCCTGGAGCGTGCCTTGCACCCTCAGAGGCCACCCCTGCTGTTGAGCCCTGCATCGTCACCAGAACCTAGGACTACCAGAGTGACTCCAAAGGCTAGTTTTCTGGCATCCTGTTCAGAGCCACAGGTACAAAAAAGGCTCCCACCATATTGAACTCACACCTGAATCCAGCCTGAATAAGCCTGAGCTCCCAATTAGTGTCCCATCAGTCCTGGACCATTAGTTATGGTAGTAAACTTTCCCAGATGGCTAAAATACAAAACTGAGGAATTGGGCCAAGAACGGCTCTATACACCCGAGGTGCATCATTCGTTGAATTGACTTCACGACTTCTCCCTCTACAGTCTTCTACACAGCAGTAAATCGTGTTCAGCGGTGCTTCGCCAAAGAGACATCTGAGCCCATCAAACTGTCTTCAGCTACAGTCTCCTGCTTTGTCCCACGGAAGATTTCTGACTTTAAAAAAAAGTCCAAATGTGGACATCTTCACCACGGCTTTGACCGAAGGCTCCCCCTGAAGATGACCCACCCTCCTGGGACGAAGCCTGCAGCCTTGTCCCATTGAACTTTACCTTCTCAGGACATTTTTCTCAAAATGTTTTCTAAGTCTGAAGGTAAGTGCTGACCCAGCCCAATCCACTTCTTCTCTCGTGGTCAGCCATGTTTTTTTACTTTGACCAAGTGACTAGTTGTCAGCAGTTGGCACTTTGATCTTTTAGGCTCTAGTTTTTACTAAAATCTTAAAAAATTCATAACTCTGGTTCTACTGATTGTATGTTTGTTGTTTTGGTCAATTGTTGCATAAATACTTTACAAATTGCCTCTAAATCAATCCTGACTGCTTTTCTGTGCCAAGCTACTCAAGGTTAAGCACAGGTTAATTTAGTGACTTTTTGTAGTTCACCCTGCAAGGGTTTGTGGTTGTTGCTTGACCAGGGCTCCCAGTCAACCAACAACCCAATTTCTCACTGGTTCTGTTGTGTGAGGCAACAAGGGACAGCAAAAAGTACATACATCAACCCTTAAAGGTCCTCAAATATTGGGTGTTTGACGGTGATGGGATACATATCACACAAAACAAAGATAGCGTGGTCTTGAAGGATGTGTTTGTGCATGTTATTCACTACTTAGATGGCTTTTAGCATAATGTGTTAAGTTAAATGAATGACTGACCCTCACCTACACCTAGAGGCACACTTTAACACAGGGTCTGCTCCTCACCATAGAAGGATGTTTATGACAATTGGTTAAAAATTTTAAGGCATTAATTCTGTTTAACTATGAGCCTAACCTGAAAGGAACATCAAGGAAATATTTCCTTTCATTCCTATGTTAAAGGAAACAGACTATGTGAATAACATTTCAATAATGTAGGAATAACTCCTCCCCCGCACATATTGAAAAACAAGTTTTTGTAGGCCAGTCATATCATTTATAGCTGACATTTTTATGCCCTTCTCAGTTCCCCCGGATCACATTTATTCTTCAGAACTATGGCCCTAGAACTACAGTGCATGCCATTTCTTAATGTAAGTTGTGAAGTTGTGAGTAATGTGAGGAAAGGTGATAATACCCATGTAGCCACAGTAGCTATTTGCCCCAGACACTGCTCTGTAGGATCTGGGTAGTGATACACATGGTTTCAAAAAGAGGTGGCTAGTCAGTAGTACAATTAGGATACTACCAATATGGAGTCTGAAGTCTTCCTCCTTATGCACATCACATTGAAGTTAATCAAAAACATATTATGTGTCTTTTACTGTATCATTGTCAATTAACACAATAAGTGTTGGGTACTTGACAACATCATAGTGCACAAATTACTTCCAGACTATAAACACCAGACATAAGTCCCACAACATTGTGCCACAGCACAGAATTAAGTTTAAAATGATCACTGTTTAATTCTGAAAAAGTGATGCAGCGTTTCTTGTATATACTCTGATTTCTGCCTCGATAGTATGGTAGAAGGCTTCTTGCCAAGGTGAAAAGTAAATTGCTTACCAGTTATTTTTGCCAATTCAGCATTGTAAACTTTCTAGCAGAAAGCATGCCAAACAAACCTATAGTTAGGCTTCTCATGAAAGTACACCAGCCCCAAAACACATAGGAAAACCATTGATATTGGTGACACAACCTACACATTTTTTGTATCAAAAAAATTATTTTCTTCCCCCGCCCCCAAGCTCATTGCCCATCTCTGGGTTCTGGCGAGACACTTTGATGGTATCCAAGGGTGTAAGGCAAACTTACTTGCTGATCCAAAATGTATTGAAGTGGCAATCACCAGTCTGAATGCTCCAGTCTGAATGCTCTCCTCTATTCTTATAAGCATGTGGTACACCACTTCTGTTTATGAGGGCATCAGTCACTGCCAGAAAGTGACTTTCCGCATTTGTGCCTCAATTAACAATTTATCGAATCACTATTTGCAGGTCTATAATTAACTAATGCAAATCGTACTGAATTGGTAAAGATAAGGCTACCACAATTGTACATACAAACTAGCAATTCGTAATTTGTGATTTGTTAAGTATCCCAATTTACAAATTGGTATCCCTTAGCTTCGAATATATAGCTCTTAATTATCTGCCTACATACATCAGGCAAGAAGATTGGAATAGAAAGTTGTAGAGTGCTTGCATAAATGCCCCATCCTAATATTCCAGTTGCAACTTTATATATGCAAACAAATGACAGACATATATGGAAATAGTGGCAAAGCCATCTGATTTTGAGATGCTGCTCACCCATTGAATCTATCAGATGGCATGAGTGGGTTTGAGTTTGTGCTCTTGTGTGTACATGTTAGCCAGCATGTGCCCATGAGGGTCTAACTCTGTCTATTTCTCTCTGGACACGGCAAGTACAAAAATCCACAGCTATGGCTACCATCGTTTCCATCCACCCTTTCTTGATTTTGGTCTCTTCTAGTTCTCTGTGTTATCATGTTTTGCAATGTTTGATGGAGCCTAAGCTAAATGAAATTTCACACTGCATTTTTAGTGCTCCAATGAGGAACCCTTAATGAACCTTAGGAAGGAATGACACTTCAAACTGGTCTGCCCACCCGTTAAGTCTTGAGGGTATACCCCAGTGGCCTCCTTACGTAGGTGTTGGCTGGAGAACATCTATTGCTAGTATTTGGAGTGCACAGCACCCAAGTATTTTTAAATCCAGAGATTAAAGAAACACTAGATCCCATTATTTTTTTTTTATATATGAAAGTGGTCATGATCGCTATTATGTCTATGAATGAAATGATGATACAGTGTATCAAGGAATATGCAGATGGAAAAGTAATCTCAATCACCATCAGTACACCTATCGTAAAAGCTACCAAGAGATCTCAAGAAGCTTTTTTTTATTAAAGCTGGATGTAAGATGGAGGGTGGTCTCTCCTGATGGAAATTGAAAGGGTCAGCTCACCACCAGGTTTAACTTCCCCCTTCTCCTCCATAGATGTCTACATGGGATTCAATTAGAAGTGCATTAGTGAAGCCCTCATGGGGAGAAGATTGTTTTGTGAGATTTTATGTAGCCACTAGGTCCAACACGTAATACTGAGAGTGAACAAAACAACTCCACATTATTTGTACCCCACCACATTACTTGTTTGGGGGTTGCCTTTGTGTGTGGCCTCTAGCTGCCAGTTCTTGCAATCCACACTGGGTGAACTAGACATCTCTGGCAGCTACGCAGAACTGGGAGTACTAGACCTTTTTGAGAGCCAAGCATAATTTTTCAGAGTGACATGTCTGAGACAGCTGTCTTTATCGTTGCCAGGTTCTAACACTGGGCCTGGGCTATAAGGCGTTCTCGGGCAGCCCTTATTACTACTACCCACACTGTCCAATATTATATTAGCTTAACATAAAGTTGCAAGAACATGCTTTAGTGAATAAAGTAGTTGCCATAGCAGGTGATGTTTACATGTGGGTTCTTCTCATTAGGATTAAGCTGTTGTATCCAGCAGAATGCTTTGTCTCGTAAATTGCTTATGAAGCATCTTTGCACTTTGTTGGGGAAAATGTTTTGTTGTTGTCTTACTTTCAGAGGACATTTCTCCACTGTAAGGCCATTTATTGACTATGTTTTTAACTTTTTGATGTATGACATTTTGGCCTTTTAAGCAGTGTGTATACATATACAGCAACATATATTGTTGCTATCTATTGACTTATGGCTGTATTTTGTTTGCACTTTTTATGGTTTTAATTGCCCGAATAGAAGCATATTGATTCATTGATTGATTAATTAATTGATATCAATTGCATTATTGGTGTTGCATTTTAATAGTGATCACCAACTGTTTACTTACATGCAACCTCAAAATGGACCCGCTGTTCTTTCCACACAATATTGGCAAATGGGTGGTTATGGTATCTAAGGAGCTGAATGTTTTTTATATATCACAAATTCCCCATGGTCAAATGATTGCTCTCTCTCCCTCCTCACCTTTATGAGGCAGTGGCTAAAGTTATTTATTTAATAATGACGAAATCTTGATTCACTCAACCGACGAGAACCATGCTGAAACTGATATCAGCTTTGTTCTTCTTCTGTTCTCTTGGAATACTCTAATGTTCAACCTACTTTCTCACTGCCTGCTTATCATCCGTTACTTGAGTTGCACTCCCGTCTTCTACTTCTCTCTTGGGCATCAACTCTACTCTGTACAGTTTCCCCCCACCTCTTCACTGGAGGCGGTAGGCTGAGCAATGCTCCCCAGAAATATGAAAAGATTAGTGTGGTGATGTGTATAATGGAATGCAGGTATGTCATGGAATGTCTGTTTGTCACCACGGCATTCCAGACATAGCAGTTGGTATCTGGCCCATATTGAGAGAGGCACATCTTCCTTCTCTGTAAATAAACATCTTTAACCCTACGTTGGTGTTCGCCTCTACTTCAAGGTTTTGGCAATGAGGATGGGCTGTGGTTATCTTCCATCGTGTTAGCGAAGAAGAAGTCAGGCGAACTTTGTATGTGTGTGGACTTAAGAAGTGTCAACAGCTCCATATGGATGGGCAATTACCCTTTACCCAGAATTGAGGATTTAGTTACGAAAATTGGCCAGGCCAGTTGGGTTAGCAAGCTGGATTTAAGATCAGCCTACCACCAAGTTGAACTTGATGAATCTTATTGCCATTTAACTATGTTTGTAACTCCATCTGGGGTGTTTTAATTCTGCAGGGTGTTTTTCTGCATAGCCTCCGCTGCAGCAGTCTTTCAAAGGTTAATGTCTGACTTGTTTGCGGGTTTAGCAAATGTTTCAATTTTTCAAGATGACGTATTCATTTTTCTCAAACACCGAAGAGCAACATGACTGTACCTTAAATGATGTCCTCAGTGTATTGGGTAGAAAGGGGTGCAAACTTACGAGAAGACACATGCATTCTAAAAACAAGTAAATTGAGTAGCTTGGACATGTGCTCTCAGATTGTGGTGTCAAACCCAAACCCAGCTTGGTCAAAAGCATTGTGGATGCTCCAGAGCCAAAAAAACAAAGACTAATTGTTGTCCTTCCTAGGTCTATGTGAATGTTATGTCTAATGTATGCGTACTTTTGTAAATGTCACAGAAAGTTTCACGGTCTTGCTTGAAAAACAGACGTCTGGTCTGAACAATGTGAGAGTACATTTGAAAATGTCAAACAACAAATAATCTCAATACCTGCCCTACAATCCTTTGCGAAGGGAAAAAAAACAGTTGTCACGGTGGATGCATGTGATTATGGGTTGGGAGCGGTATTGCACAACTGAATGGTAATCGTGAGAGCACCATAGGCTTTGCCTCTAGGACTTTGCATCAACCAGAACACAAATTTTCCGTTATTTGATAAGGAATTGTTGGCGTGTGTTGAGTGTGGAGAAAGTTGGAGCTTACCTGTGGGGAAGACCTTTTGTTTTGCAGACTGATCATCGTTCCCTGGTTGATATTCTTTCAGGGAGGAAATTGAAACGTTCTACTGCTAGAATTGCCAGGTTGTCTACCAGACTACTGGATTTCTCATTTTCAGTAGAATAAATACCTGGTGGTCGCAACAGTAGGGCTTATTGTCTTTTAAGGCTCACCATTGAAGGCTCTGGTGAGTACAAATGGGAGTCAGAAATTGAGGAATGTTTTGTAGCCCATGTTGGTGACATTTGTGTTTGCAAGAGTGATGAGGAATGGATAAAAGCTGTTGACAAAGATGTGGGGTTGAAAGAAGTCATACAAGTCTTGTTGGCCAAAAAGAGAAGTTTATCTGAGAGTTTACATGCTTTTTGGAAAGTCTCGGACAAATTATCTGTAGAAAGGGGTAAGTTGATACGAGGCGGTAAACGTATAAAAAATGTGTGCTTTCGCCGAAGAATTATGGAACTGGCACATTTAGGACACTTGGGTTCAACTGTGACTAAGAGGACAGTAAGGGAGGAATTTTGTTGGGCAAAGATGGATAGTGAAATTAAAGAGTTTGTGAGACAGTGCTCCAAATGTGTTCTGAGTAAAAAAGTCTTGAAGATCAATGGCTTGACTGACTCGATTACACCGTGTCCAAGTAGACCATGGCAGAGCGTAGGGGTGGAATTCGTAGGAACCTACCACATCCTACCCAATCATTTAATATATTTCATTGTCATGATTGATCATTTGTCCAGGTGGGTTGAAGTGAAACTGGTTAGCTAACCCACTACCAAGTGCGTTATAAACTTTTTGCAGGAAGTCTTCACTAGTGAGGAAATCCCTGGTGAAGTCTTAACTGATAATGGCGTTCAACTTACCTCAGTTGAGATTACATCATTTTTTGGATAGGTGTGCCATCAAGCACATTAGGACACCCTTATATCACCCCTAAAGCAACAGAAATGATCAGCGCTTACACAGAGTTTTGGTGGGGTGTGTTCAATCTACATATAAATGCAACATGAATGTGGGTGCAGCTGTTAAGGAACTAATTTGATCTTATTGCACAACTCCACATGGGGTACTGGGAAACGTCCTTTTGAGCTGATGCGTGGAAGTAAAGCTGCAACTGAGATGTTTCCCTTTTGGATGGTCAAACTATTGTGTCCTAAAGCTAATGCTTGGAAGAGTTGGATGTCTGCTCAACACAAGTCTGACTTGACTAATATTGGAAAGAAGGATGTTGTGAGAGAAACAGTTAACAAGGTGAAAGTAGGTGATTGGGTGCGTGCCGAAAATCCTAATTTCATGAGCAAAGGGTTTTCGAAATTTAAAAATCCCAGGCAACTGTGCGAATTGAGGAAAAATTCTGTCAGACTGACAGATGGGAATTGGTAGAGACTACTCGCATCGCTCTGGATCCCAGCTACCATGGGGATGGTGGTGCACAGTGAAATGGGTCTGGGGAGAGTTCTAGGGGAACACAAATGGTAATGCAAGAAGAAGTGTTCGCTTTAGGCGTGCTCCCAAGAAACTACAAGATTTTGTCTGTAAGCAAACCTTGCCGCTATTGTGCAGTGTCAAACCTTTTTCTTTATGCTTCTTTTGTGCTGTGTTCATGTATATAGTTTTTTTGTTGTTAAGGGATAAGGGTGTTCCGTTTAGTGCATTGTTTGATTTTTTTGTTTTTGTAACTGCTATGCTTTTGGAAAGGGGGTGAAGAGAGGTGATGTGTATAATGGAATGCAGCTATGTCATGGAATGCCTGTTTGTCACCATGGCATTCCAGACATAGCACTTGGTATCTGGCCCCTGTTGAGAGAGACATGCCTTCTTTCTCCGTAAATAAACATATTTAACCCTATGTCGGTGTTCGCCTCTACTTCAATTGCTTAACCACAATATCATGGTCAAAAGTTTGTGACTGCAAAAATATTGTAGCAAAAATATTTCAGATAACTGTGTCATTTTCTTTTTCTTTTTTTCAATAATATTAAAATGTAAAATATAGTTTAAAAAATGATTTTTATAATATTGATTTATTGTATTCTGTGAGATTTTAGTTCATTTTTAAGTTTATTTTTAAATATTTGATAAACATTATCATAGTAATGTATATAATTTTGGGGGGGTTACTAGATTTATTGGGGTTTGGTTTGGTAGTGTTTTTAAATGATATATCAATTAATCATAATTGTTTAGTTTTATATTTGGCTACAGGTTTATTTTTTTATGTTTATTAACATAATTTTGGGTTTTGGGATTTACTGGGGGACTGATTATTATTATATGAAAGCTAATTTGTTATTTTGAGATCTGCTATCTATATATTTTTAGGTATTTCAGTTAGAAAAATGTTCACACATGTTTTTGTAAACTATTACTTTATGTATATTTAAGGATAGTGTTGTATATTCGGGTTTGGTTGGGTACTGCTTAAAGTGTGTATCAATTAATGTTACGCCTGTAATATTTTAAAATGTTAATGTTTTATATACTTTTATATTTTTTATTATGTTCTTGTTTTTGGTAAAAATCGTATATTGGAGAAATCTGTGGTCAGTGTTTTTATTTTAAAAAACTGGTAACTTATCATTAAATACATTTAAAGTAATGCATTTGTTTTCTTTCATGTGTTTGTTGAGTATGATTATCTTTATAACTATTCTTATGCAATAACTATTTGTGCAATTCCAATATATTTGCTACTTTTAAGATTTATTTTATTTTTTAATGTTTAATATGTTTAAGATTTGTAATTATATGCATATTTGATATAAATAATAATTTCATTTTTTGTATTTTTGTGTGGTGCATATTAACTTCACAATGTTTTAACTTTCCGATTGTTTGGAAGACTGGAGTTGAAATATTGAGCCCTAGCATTGGAATATGAGCACTATGCTCAACATTTATTAGACTGGATTTATAATAGTCAATCTGACCACCACCTCCCCCACAGAATACACTGCCCCATGATATAATGTCCCTAAGGTGTGACTCCATCTTAGGTAGGCCTCTACTCCATCTTGACTAATGGAGGCCACTATATTACTTCTCTCAAACAATGGCAGTTGCCATCTTTCCCAATTTATGCAGAATAATTTCCATGTCTACTATGAGACCCAGTTGTCGCCTGACCTGATCTTTTAAAAACTTTGATCAATGGCACAGACACAACCTTCAATGTGACATTTGTCTGGGTCAAATGTCTTCTTTCCACCATGTCAAGGTTGATTAAGAGCTCATACAGACATATAACCAAAGTAGTGTAGTCTAAATTGACACCCTTTTACCTTATCTGTTCTTAAGGATGCATACCTTGATGCACATAATCCATGTCAGACATTCTCAAACTTATTACAGAACATTTTGTATATGAGGACACCCACTTGTTCACTTGTCAGGAGAGGGCAGTCACCCAAAGTATTGCCTGAGATTCAGCCAGAGATGGTCTTACCTACTTCCAGCACACTTCGCAGATGCTACATCTAACCTGAAGCTGATAATGCTGACTTCTGAAGGAAGACTTACTGACTGCTACCACAGTGTGTGTTTGCCCTTTGCAGGGTACCCTGTCTTTGCGCCTCTGCTGATAAAGACAGCCTTTGCTGCCAGCAAGGTATTCAGTGTGTCTCTTCTCCCTAAGCAACTCTAGACTGCAAGTTGCTCTGGCTTCCAAGCTCTCTTAAGATAGCGCATAGAAGTAGGCATTAGGGTGTCATGTTTAAGATTACATTTGACTATAGTTTACCAATGCTGGAAATGTTAATTCTGTTCTTGTTATTCATAAAATGCCCTCTTGCTGTTTTTATAATATTCTGTGTAGTTGTTTCAGATCGGTCCGCTGGTAATAAATACTTTCAATTTAAGAATACTCATTCTTTTTAGTACAGTGTGTGTGATATGGTGAATAATGAAATAAGGTCTTTTACTGTTTCCACGGTGCCCCGATCCCTTTATGTGATTGTTAGTAACCCAAAAGTAATGCTTCTATTTCAATTGCACATTGAACAGTGTTTTGCGGGGCTACAATGATCTGTCTTTTACATTCATCGCTGGTGCGTTGAACTGGAAAGCACACCTTGTAAAGTAATGCCAAAGTCGTAACTCACTCCACGCCAAAGGTTTGTTAGACTGCTATTAGAATAATAAATTTGATTCCCCAAAGCTTACACTTTCCCAATTTTTGCTAGACTGGAGTTAGAAAATTAAATCTGACCCCTCCCTTCCCACCAATGTATGCACTTTCCCCAGTATTTGATAAACTTGTGTTTGAATAGAAAATCTGAGCCTTTCTCCTGTCCCCCACTCCAATGGTTGTTAATCTGGAGTTAGAATACTAAATCTTAAATAGAATTTAAATTAAAATATGTATATTTTTAAGTACTTTATTTTTTTAACTGTCTATGGTGTTTTGTTTTTTAAAGTTGTTTTCTACAGTGTTTTTAAATACATTTGATATATTTTAGAAATTAAATTCTATATAATAGTTGAATACGTGTAAAATATTTTAAATATTTTTTAAAGATGATTAATCATTTTCTTTGTATGTTTGTTTTATTATTTAACATAAATTCCATTTATCAGACATTTCTATAATAAATATTTGGTGAATAATAAATGTATTATAATTTCAAAGTAATATTAAAATATATTTCTTACTTAATTAGGAATAGATTTATAAAGTAAATGTGTTTTAAAACCTTTTTAAATATTCTGTTATTTTTTGTGCGCTATTTTGTATTTTGTATTTATTTTTTAATATATTGATTTATAAAAATTAATTTGATATTTATTTTAAACTATAATAATGCAAATTCAGTACCTCCACACTGTGAAGAAGACACCGGCACTCCAAAGGTTTGCAAAGGCATTTGTTTCTTCATGACACATGTGACATGGAAATAAATTTAGGACGAAACTAAACACAGATGAAAGACTAGAAGGAAACCTCACATGAAGGCTGTCCTCTTTGAAAAAAGAAAAAAATGTTCATTGATGTACACCATCATAAATAAGTCCCTGTAGTACAATCAGTTCAACACAATATATCTTCAGTCTCAAAATGTATACTTAGCAAAATCAATATTCAACTATTTACCACCAACTACAGTGTACAATTATAAAGATTGTTAAAACGTGATTTTCTTTCAGGCTCAAACTGTTAACAATCACTTTCAAATCTTGGCCTAGATTACTATATATCATCCTGCATGCTTAAAAGCTTATGGTATTGCCCGAGTAACCCACGTGGTCTCAGCAAGGAGTCCAGTGTATAGCTTAGGTGAGCAATCAAATGCAATCATTAAGTTAATGATTCTGAAATTAAATTGTAAGTATAGTGCCAGGCATTTGACACTAGTTAGTATCACAACATGGCTCAGAGACAGAAATATCGGACATATAGCATCTAACCCGGTGGGCGTGATAATAAAATTACTTTTTCCTTACTTTTCCTTACTTTTCACACACAGCAAAACTATTACCAAATAAAAAAAGGCGACAGCACTAAACATATTGACACCAACTCCCTGGTACTAAAGGATATGAATAATCTCCAATCGATCTACTGACATCAGGATGTCAACATCTCCAAAGCAAACCATACTGAATGCATAAAGGACCCTATAGACCCCTCAAATGCAAAAAACTGCAATGTAACCCCTCTGGCCCAAGTTCTCCCAGGACATATTTTCGGGAAGAAAATCTCTATGTGGACTGGAGAACAAATCTTCCCTCTGCCTTAAATTGGCGAACAGTGGGTAAGCAAGACAGTTATAAAAGTCCATTTTCAGGGCCAAACCAAACCACATCAAATATCTATTAGACATTTCCATCATTTGCCTCAAAGCTGCTCTTTAAAGTTGTACAACTGCTCAAAAATCCATCATTAGATTTAACTGTCTAGAGCTCGCAAACTAAATATGAAGAATTTTCTCTATTCTTTGAGCAGAAAGAAAAGTCTATTCAATGTTCTCTGCCCCCATCCCATATCCTAATCTTGAGGTGACCTTAAACTTAATCATAAAGTACAGGCAAATTAGTTTAATTTTTGCAAAACCTCTGAAAATAATGTGCAAATTATTTTACACCTAAGGTAAAACATTCTAACCATATCACTGAAGTGGTTGTCAGGTCCCCTCAGAAAATACCTTTCTGGCCCTCCTTAATTTACTCATCCCTGTCTCAGAGTTGTGTATTATTTCAACTATCTGCACATTTTGTTGGTTAATAAACTTCTTATTGATTTCCAATCATTTTCCAGACAGGCTGCAGGAGAGACAATGTCTTTTGCAGGCTGCTGAATCCTCAGATTGTGAAAGCCAACTGTATTTGTGACCTTGGACCACAGTATATATTTATGAATATGATCAAAACTTGCATGGGCGAGAAAGGTGTAGCTTCTAACTGTTTTATTTTACTAACTATAGAACTGTTAATAAGTGGTTAAAATTGGCAATTACCCATCTAAGCTTGTAAACTGTAAAGCAAGGGATTCCTCAAGGTTCCATACTGGCTCCTACCTTTTCCCTTCGTTGTATGGAACATTTGGGGTTATCCTCATCAACTCTGGGATCTTATACTATCAATATATGGATCATATTAAGTTTGGCTCAAGATCTCTTTTCCTGATGACACTTCACTCCTCTCTTACAAATTGGATAGTGTAGAAGAGCGGATGACAACCCATAACTTAGGTCAATTTATTGGTGCAATCATCGAGTGACTCATGCAGCAATTTGGTCACAAACAGTGGTCACAATGTGTGAACATACCTTTTGCAAACAGTCTTTTACTTTGTAAAGCAACCTATACATTTGTAGTGTCCCAAGTTTTTCAGTCACCAGGGTCACAGAACGATCAACCTAATAAATGTTAGTCTTGCTATTTGTGACCATCTGTGATTGGCAACAAACAAAGGGATGGTGACCTGCAACAGATTGCCATCTTTCCAGTGGTACTCTTAAACAGCAGGCCTTTTTTTAAGGCATCCCATGTTCTTTAACTGGTGCTGTTTAAAACAGAATCATGTTTCAGAACATATTACCTAACACAATTTTCAAAGAGGAAGATTTCCAAAAGGAACAGCTTATCTCTTACTAATGAGTGATCATCTCTTTTGAAGAGTCGGTCAACTAAAAAATGGTTTGCAATCTCAATTACATGCACGAACCAATGGTACATTTCTTTTCATAGTATATTTGTTTAACTTGGCATCTTTGGCAATGTTTCCTTGACTTTTTGCCTCTACCTCCTGTATTTTTGATGCTGTGCTGGATTTAGTTTTTGCTGGCTTAGATGCTTTGGGCAAGTGCTTCCTGTGTACATTGTGGTTACAATTGGTTCTCAGTGATTTTCATATATGATTTATGGTAAGCCCCTAATAAAGTGCACTAAATGTGCCTGGTCCTGTAAATCAAATGCTACTGTTGGGCCTGCAGCACTGTTTGTGCCACCCACATGATTAACCCTGAAAAGGTGTCTCAGACCTGCCACTACAGTGTCCGTACACAGTTTGTAAACTGCCATGTCAACCTGGCAAGTACACCCACTTGCCAGGCCATAACCTTCCCTTTTCTTACATGTAAGGCACCCCTATGGTAGACCCAAGGTACCCCGCTGGGCAGGGTGCAGTGTATGTGAAAGTTAGGACATGTACTGGTGTTTGTGACATGTCCTGATGGTGGAAGACTGCCAATTTCGTTTTTCACTATTGAAAGGCTATCTTGCCCCATAGGATAGAATGGGAAATGCTTTGTGACATCTTACAAGTGTAGTTTCATATTGGGCCAACATGTAGAAATAAAGTTTAGGCACTTTGAACTCAGAATTTAAGAACACATCTTTTAGTAAAGATGGTTTTTAAATTGCGTTTTTGAAAACACCACTTTTAGAAAGTAGGCATTTTCCTGTTTAATCATTCTGTGTGCCTCTGCCTGTTTGTGTATTGACTATCTAGTTTTTGAGTGACAGTGGCTGGGTATGTGCATTCACTGTAGACAGCCACTGGGGGGTTTAGGTGTGCCTTGCTTTTCCTGGATGACTCAGAGCTGAAATGAATGGACCTTGGCTGAATTTAGAGTAGTGGGAGGAGATTTCCTTGCACTTGAATGCGGCCTGTCTCCCTTGCACAATGCTCTCTCCATCCCTTGTGGTCATACTGCACTAGTAAGGACATAACTGATTTGTACTGGGCTCCGAGTCCCTTGCAGAAAAAGAACATTTTGGGGTATAAGTATTAGACCTAGAATGTCTTTAGATCACTTCTGGACTCAATTTCTGGACTCAAGACGAACTCTTGCCAAGGAGAAGAGCGGAAGAGCTTTGAGGAGGAGTACTGCCCCTTTGATGTGTGCTGTGTGGGGTTGGCCTGCAGTTGCTGTTTCTGCCAAGGAGAGAACAAAGACTGGAACTTTGCTTTGAACCTGCTTGATGAAGATCTCCAAAGGCCTGTGTGTGCTGGCCTCCTGTTCTGAAGTCTCAGGAACACAAAGACTTCACCCCCAGATCCCCTGAACTCTGCTGCTGAGAGTTCTGACCTGCCAGGAGGTGCATGTTCCATTTCTGGGCCTCTGGAGGTTGTTCTTGCTGTTGAAATCTGGAAGAAACCTGAAGAGCAAAGAAAATTGACACATCGCTCTTCTTGCGGCTGTTTTTCTGATGCAGCACCTCTGTGCAAGAAGAATCTCCATGCATTGCTGTGCATTGCCAAAACTAACGCGACGCCTGTTGCCGCAGCAAGAACCGACACATCGAGAGATCTCGGCTGAAGAAACCGATGCAGAGCCATTCAACGCTGCCACATCGATCGCCAACGCATCCCAGATTTCCACGCATCGTACCTGTGTTATAAGCTTTCCCGACCCATCACCCGTGGACCAGAACCGTCTTGGAGTCAACGCATCACTTTCCCCTACAGACCGGATTCGACACATCACTTCTCCTGCATGCATCAGAACTGTCACAACGCCTCCCCATGGTCTCAAGAACTGACGGATCTCTTTGTTTTTCAACACTTTCCATCTCTGCAGCTGTTTGGCCTTGTGAATTTTGACACATCTACAGGTACTTTTGTGAGAAATCATGCATCCATAGTTTTTTATGGAGCCAGTTGTTTGAAACCTTTATAAAGTCATATTCTTAGTACATGTATATTGGATTTTTGTTGTTTTGGTCTTGTTGAGTTTAGATAAAGATACTTTATTTTTCTAAACTGGTGTGGTGTCTTCTTGTGGTGCTATCACTGTATTACTGTGTGTTTCGAGTACAATACTTTACACATTGCCTTTGTGATAAATCTGTCTGCTTGTGCCAAGCTACCCAGGGGGTGAGCAGGGGTTATCTAAAGTGTGTACTCCCCTTACCCCTGACTAGAAGCAAGGCTACCTTTTGGGACAAATGTACCTACTTTGCCAACTAGAGACCCCCATTTCTAACTATATTTCAGTAAGGAACGTTTTTTATATGCCCTTTCTTAACTGTCATTCAAAATGAGTCAGTAAACTAATTTTGCAATTTGAAAAAACTTTGCCCAATTGTATTTGGTAGATAACAAGAAGCCATTATGTAGTTACAAACTCTATGATTTTGCAGATCGTAGAGTTGTTAAATGCAAAATTGCTTTGTATATCAGGTCCCAATCCTCCAATGTATAAATCAGTTATAGGGGTGCATTTTTTCAACTTGGGATGCTCTGGGGTACCAGAAAATCTACTCTGGTATGGGAGGGTCAGAATATTTCTACCCTGCCCTCTTTTCTTAAAAAAAAACTTTGTTTCAGAAACACGGCTGAAGCTGTGTCCCAAGATGGCTAGCAACACTTCCTGGTTGAAGTGTTGGCAGCCAATCAGATCTCAGCACGCGTTCGGAGGGTTAAAGGAGACTTCACATCTCAAATATTCAAATTTGGATTTAATTTAATATCTCCAAAACTACTGAATGGATTTACATCTAATAACCAAAAGGACTCTTTCTGGAACAAGAACTACCTTTCTGCTGTCAAGCGGTTTGGGCTGTAGTCCTCTTCAAATTCCCTATGGTAATTAACACTGGAAAAACACTTTTTTTACCCCCAGCCCATTTACTCAGCGCCCGCTTGACGGATCTCTCCAAAATTTTCCAAGCACAAGAATTCCTGCCTAACTTTTTGTTGAACATTTTGTGAAGATTCGTCAAACGGCACCAATGATATAATCAAGTCAAAAAACGCTAGTCCTATGGAAAAAATAATCTAACTATATCTACCTACTAAGCCCCTAGTATATAATAGGGCAGGGGGGTTAAAACTACCTCATAAAACGCGCCACAGGGCGCGTTTTCACACTGGTGAAAGGAGGGGGGGAGCTGAGCTGACGTGTGCAAACACGCCCTGTGGCCGTTTTAATTTGGAGGATAAAGTCCCCTTGAATCCTGAGTGTCCCTTGGGTACAACTAGCCCTTCAGGTATCTCTAGTTAGCACCACAGAGCTGCGTTGCAGAAAAAATGGGCACGGCCTGGACCACCTCTCTGCAACGCTGCGCAGTAACGCTTACTGGAAGCACCTGGTGGACTAGTTGGCCCCCATGGGCCCTCAGTATTGAATGGGAATTATTTCCCCAACTTAAAACACGCCATAGGGTGTGTTTGTACACGTCACCTCAGGCCACATCCCCTCCCTTCCCCACTGAGTAAACAAGCCCTGTGGCCTTTTTAAGTTGAGAGATTAACTACCCTTGAATCCTGAGGATCCCTCGGGGCAAATTAGCACACTAGGTACGTCCAGTAAGCACTATTGCAGAGAGGTGTAAAAAGGGGCACAGCCTGCACCACCTCTCTTCAACGCAGCGCAGTGGCACTTACTGGAAACACCTGGTGGGCTAGTTGGTCCCCAGGGTCCCTCAGGATTGAAGAGGAATTATTTCCCCAACCTAAAACGCACCCCACGGTGTGTTTGCACAAGTCACCTCAGACCCCGTCCCCTCCCTTCACAATTGTATAAATGCGCCCTGTGGGCGTTCTAAGTTGAGAGATTAAGTCCCCTTGAATCATAAGGATCCCTAGGGTCAAACTAGCTCACTAGGTACCTCCAGTAAGCGCCACAGAGCTGCGTTCCAGAGAGGTGTAAAAAGGGGTGTGGCCTCTTAACACCTGTCTGCAACGCAGCTCCCTGGCGCATACTGCAGATACCTGTTGGGCTAGTTGGCCCTCAGGGACCCTCAGTATTCAAATAGAATTAATTCCCCAACTTAAAACGCGCCATGGGGCGCGTTTGCACAGTGGTGAAGGAAGGGGCCGTGGCCTGAGGTGACTTGTCTACAAACACGCCCTGTGGCACGTTTTAAGTTAGCAAATTAATTCCTCCTCAATCCTGTGGGTCCCCGGGGGCCAACTAGCCCACCAGGTACCTCCAGTATGTGCAAGGGGGCTGCGTTGCAGAGGGGTGTTCAGAGGCCACGCCCCTTTTTACAACACTCTGCAATACAGCTCCGTGGCGCTTACTGAAGGTACTGGTGGGCTAGTTGGCCCACAGGGGCCCTCAGGATTGATGAGGAATTAATTCCCCAACTTAAACCGCTCCACAGGGTGTGTTTGCACACATGTGAACTCAGGCCCCGCCCCCTCCCTTCACCACTGTGAAAAATCACCCGTGGCGTGTTTTAAGTTGGGGAATTAACTCCCCTTGATTCCTGGGGGTCCCTGGGGTGCAACTAACCCACCAGGTACCTCCACTAAGCGCCACAGAGCTGGGTTGCAGAGAGGTGTAAAAAGGGGTGTGGCCTCAGAACACCTCTCTGCAACGCAGCCCCTTGGCGCATGCTGGAGGTTCTTGGTGGGCTAGTTGGCCCCCAGGGTCCCCCGGTATTCAGGGGGAATACGTTCTCATTCTGCAAATGCGCCAGGGGGTGCATTTGCAGAGTGATGAAAGGAGGGGGTGTGGCCTCCAGCGCGATGCTGGTCTTTCTTTTTTTTAAAGAAGGGGGCTGTGTAGCCCCCCTTCTTTTTCTATTTTTTTGGCCCTGGGGACCCCATCCCCCAGGGCCTGTACCCTAATTTAAAAAAAAAAAAAAAAATGTGGAAAGGGGCCGCGCGGCCCCCTTCCCAAGGCCTTAATCGGCCCCGGGGACCCCATCCCCAGGGGCATGGCCTTTTTCTGTTTTTCTTTTTTAAACTGTACTGTTGGGGAGGGGGGCTGCGTGACACTTCCCCTGGCCACTTATGGCCCCGGGGACTCCATCCCCCGGGGCCAGACGTTCTAATTTGTATTTTTTATTTTTTTTACTTTTGGGGAGGGGGGCCACGTGGCCCCCCTCCCAGGACACTCGTAGCCCCGGGGACCCCATCTCCCGGGGCTGGCCCTCTCCGTTGGGGACCATGGGGGGTCCCCAATCCCTCCACGGTCCCAGCCGGCTCCACGCGTCCTGCGAGAGCCGGCATTGCTTTTCCACATGGGGAGCAGCTAACATACTGCTCCCCATGTGGAAAAGCAATCTGCTTTGCTTCATTGAAGCGAGAGCCGGCCCTGGAGGGGTGGTGGTCCCCGTGGCCATCAATGGCTCCAGGAGGGGGGTCACGCGGCCCCCCTCCTCACATTCTCAAAGCCCCAGGGAGTGGTGGTCCCCGGGGCTGGGGGTCCGTCACGGACCCCCCAATCTAAATATTTAGAGGGCCATCAATGGCTCCAGGAGGGGGGCCACGTGGCCCCCCTCTTCACATTCACAAAGCTCCAGGGAGTGGTGGTCCCAGTGATGGCTGGGGGGTCCATCATGGACCCCCCAATCTAAATATTTAGAGCCCCGGGGAGGTGACTATCCCTGAGGCGTGTGGGGGGGGCTTGAGCCTTGAGCCCCCCCACGCAGGGTTTTTTTTTAAAGCCCCGGGGTTGGCAGTCCCCGGGGCTGTGTGGGGGCAGTGTGCCCCCGCAATCAAAATTAGATAAAGCCGGGGAGGTGGCGGTCCCCGGGGCCACAGAGGGGCCGTGAACCCCCACCATTATTTTCTGAAAGCCCCGGGGGTGGCGGTCCCTGGGACTGGGGGGGCCTGAGAGCCCCCGCACTTAATTTTTTAAAGACCCGGGGGTGGTGGTCCCCGGTGCTGGGGGGGCCTGAGAGCCCCCCACATACTTTGACGAAGCCCCAGGGAGTGGCGGTCCCTGGGGCTTGGGGGGGCCTTTGAGCCCCCCAACCACTTATATTGACTCCCCGGGGGTGGCGGTCCCCGGGGCCGGGGGGCCCCTCTGGGCCCCCCTTTACATATTAAGTATTTCCCCCGGGATTTGGCCCCCGGGGGCTAATTAGCAATGAAGCGCGGGAGTCCACCCTTCGTTTTTTTAAAACTTTCGGCCGAAATTCGCGCTGGGTGCCCGAATCACACCATTTAAAAAAAAAAATCTTTTTTGGGTCCTGGGGGCCCTTGTGGGATCCCCTGAGCAGGCCTGGGGGGTCAGGGTGCTTCTACCCTGCCCCCTTTTTGCGTTCTGCGTGTTTGATTTTCTGCTTTCTTGTGCCTCGGTTCTACCGAGGCACAAGATGGCTGCCAACACTTCTGGTTTGAAGTGTTGACAGCCAATTAGCATACATCTCGTGCTCGGCAGGTTTCGCGGATCCAGCGCGGCCATAGATATATATGTGATTTTGATTTAGATTTTCTCAGGAACTACTGAACGGATTTACACCATTTAAGCAAAAGGCACAACTCTGAACCAAGGTCTACCTTTCTGCCAAATTTGGTGTAATTCCGTTCAGCAGTTCAGGCTGTAGCTGCGACTAAAGGTCTCTTTGGAATATTGCATGGGGAAAACACGTTTTGGGACCCCCTCTTTTCGCGGCCCCCGCTTGACGAATCACCCCGAGACTTTCAGGATAGGAGCGGACCGGAGCGGGCCACGAGTTGTGATAAATATATACATATGCTCCACGCTTGCTCGGGATTACCCACCACCTCCAAACCAAAGGGCGCGTCGGCGTTACGGACCTCCCAAACACGGTCCGAATAAATAATCCACACTTCCAGAACAGGAAAGTCGACGCCATGTCTTTTCGCAAAAATTTCTTTAATGTCAGCAGGTGATGTTAGACATGTTTCGCCTGCCCAGCAGGCTTGCTCACTAACACATCAATAACGTTTTTTTGTGTTTTTAAATGCGAATGCTAAAGTGTCACGTGTAAGACTACAACAATAAAGAATGAAGACAGACTAGTAGTTTTCTTAGTCATGCATACATGGTTTGCCAGGTATTGTTAACGAAATAGACAAAAAGTGGTGTTGTCACATTAATTGATGTTTGTTGAATAAATACATATTACATACAAAATATGCAATAGAATTCTTGTGGCACCATGAGCTCAGTATAAAATCTATCACGATTGAACCGAATTGGATAAACAAAAAACAGGAGTCCTTCCCCAGTGGGCTACCTCATGCTGAAAACGGATTCTTTCGTCATTCCAAATCCTATACCAATTTGAATCTGCATACTATATTTAAATAAATATATAGTGTAACACCTATATACATAATGTATAAGCCGTTTGGCACCCTTAAAACATTATCCAATGACAGCACCACCAATCCTGCCCAAGTGGGCTTGCCCAATTTTGTCAAATACAAGCATAACATAGATCCTGCATGCCTGCATGCACATTTTAGAACTATTAAATGTACAGTTTCTTCATACAAGACTAACTGCCTATAAAGTGCTTGTGCAATAAGTGAAATCTAAAATCAGTTAAAACCAAACAGGAAAGGGACAGGAGGAAGTTTATAAATGTGTATGGAGATCTTCTTCCATATTGAGTCCCTCAGGGGTCTTTGTATTGAGTTTGATAATATAGCTTGATTCAAGCCTGCTCAATTTCCTTTCACGATCACTACCCCTTACACTTGGAGGAACAGCATCGATTACAAAATAGAAGAGACCGTCCACATCTTTGCTATGGTGTTGCTCAAAATGGCGAGCCACGGGGTAAGACCTATCCCCATTTTTGATGTCTCGCAAATGCTGTAGCACACATTTATGAACAGGGAGAATGGTGCTACCCACGTACTTCAGGCCACAAGGGCACTGAAGCATGTAGACAGCGAAGTCCCTTTTACAGGAAAATTGACCCTTGACTTTTTGTTGCTGTTCATTTTTGGATAAGCCCAAAGAGTAGTTAGAGGTGTTCTTACCAAAGGTACAGGCCTTGCACTTAGTGCATTTGATAAAGCCGTCCTTTCTGTTCAGACACGATACAGTTGATTTGTTCCCTAACTTAGTTGGTAACATGTTACTGACAAGTGTTTGTTTGAGGGATCGAGCCCTTCTAAAAGTAATCTGAGGCCTCCTTTGCACAAATTTTCCCAAAATTGGATCATTTCGAATGATGTGCCAGTGTTTATACAAAATATTTCTAAGCTCGCCTTGCTGGTTATTGTAGGTGGTAATCATCCTACATTGGTTGTCACTCTCCTGGGTTGCCTTCTCTTTCTTATTCTTGATATTGAAGAGTGTTTCCTCCCTAGATTGCCTTCCAGATAGCTTCATCAATACATTTTTGGGACTAACCTCTTGTCGCAAACCGTTTCTTAAGGCATGCAAGTTCTGCCTCTAAATCTTTACTTTTACTGCAATTCCTCATGGCCCTAATACATTCCCCATAGGGGATGCTTCTGACCAGGTTGGTAGGATGGAAACTCGTTGCATGTAGCAACGTGTTTCCGTCCATAGGCTTGCGATTAAGTTTGGTCTGCAATTTACCATTATGAACAAACACTCTCAGGTTCAGAAAATTAACTTCTGACGCACTAATTACACCAGTAAGTTTTAAATTTAGATCATTAGTCTGGAGCTTTTTAACAAAATCCTTAGCACTCTTTTCAGTGCCCCTCCACACGACGAATAAATCGTCGAAATATCGACTCCAATGAATCACATTATCCTGCCATTCTCTGTGCCACAGTGACCGGACCACCTGCTCCTCCCACCAGCCCATATGCAAATTAGCATAGCTGGGGGCGAAGCAGGTGCCCACCACTGTCCCGCACACCTGATGGTATAGTTCCCCATTAAACAATAAAACTTTTTTTCAAGGCAGGTAGTAATCATAGTCAACAACATTTGTGTGTGATGCCAGGGTTTTACAGGACGACTTCCCAGAAAATATGTTATGGTATTGAGGCCATCCTTGTTTCGTATGCTTGTGTATAATTTGTAGCATCGATGGTCATTAGAAGAAAATCTGCCTCCCAGGGAACATCATACACTTTACGAAGGAAGACCCCTGTGTATTGGATGAATGATGAAAGCTTTTTGACTAAGGGGCAAAGGAATGAGTTGACATATTTAGATGTGTTTTTAAGGGCACTTCCAATGGCCGAGATAATAGGACGACCGGGGGGATTCCTGTTCTGGAAGTGTGGATTATGTGTGGATGTGTGGATCAGTGATGTCATCAGTAATGTCATTTGAGATGTCATCAGTGATGTCATCAGTGATGTCACTGACCATGTCATGAGTGATGTAATATATGAAGTCATTAGCAGTGCATTGCGGGAGCGTGAGTTATAGTTAGCTGAACTAACTATAACGGGGGAATTTCACAGGTTTTGTATGAGTGAAATGTCCAACTAACTATAACTTTCCCTAAAACCTATGGTTTTTTCAGTGAATTTCGAAGGTTTTTTAAATGCTAATTTCTAACTATAACATGCCTGAAACCTATGGTTTTTTCCAGTGAATTTCAAAGGTTTTTTAATTGATAATTTTTAAATGTAATAATAGTTATATGTATTTTTTTATACTGATTTTCTACAGTTTTTTAACTTTATTTTTACATATTTTATTTTTTAAATTACATTATATATTTTTAATATCAATGGAAATAAAAAAGTTTTTTTATTTCGGCAGAAATTCGCGCTGGGTGCGCGAATCTCGCTGATTTTGCGTTTTGCATGTTTCTTTTTTAGGTTTCTTGTGCCTCGGTTTGATGGCTGCCAACACTTCCTGGTTTGGAGTGTTGACAGCCAATTAGCATACAGCTCGTGATCGGGAGGGTACGCTGACCCTCCGAGGCCATAGATATATCTATGATTTTACTTTTCATTTTCTCAGGAACTACTGGACGGATTTACACCATTTAACCAAAAGGCACGAGTGTGATCCAAGGGCAACCTCTTTGCCAAATTTGATGTAATTCCGTTCAGCAGTTCGGGCTGCAGCTGTGATTAAATGTTCCTATGGAAAATTGCAGGGGGAAAACACGTTTTGGGACCCCCATTTTTTCTCAGCCCCCACTTGACGAATCACACCGCGACTTTCGGGATAGGAGCGGACCGGAGCGCCCCACCAGTTTTGAAAATTTCACGAAGATTCGTCAACCGGCACCAAAGTTATTCCAAATAGAATGTTGCGGATTTCCTATGGATAATAGGTCCTAACTATAACTATGTTTTTTTCAGTGAATTTCAAAGGTTTTTTAAATGCTAATTCCTATCTATAACTAGGGCTACCGGTTTTTGTCATTTCCGTCTGTATTTATCCATATTTATTTTTTGCTAATTTTATCTGTATTTAACCATATTTATTTTGGGTTTTGTGGAAAAATGAAGGTGAAATGAGTATATTTCCACATTTATTTAACCGGTAAATATGCACTCATGCTTCAATACCTACTAGGTTTCAGTGCTGTAAACACAAGCAGAAGATAAATCAATGCACTTATAAGCAAATATGCAAATTTCAGTGTTAACCTTGTGCTTATATACTGCTGTTAAAACCTCTTTACTATAATTCCTTTCTTTTTCAGCCCCCTTATTTATCAATCCACACAGCTAATGGCCTGCCAGTCATGACAGACAGTATTTAGAATTACTCAAAAAGTAACCCAATTTCCGCTTTTATCCACATTTAACAATAAATGCAGACAAGAAAATGAATGTTTTCTGTCTGTATTCATCTGTAAAAATCAGTAAAAACGGAAAACAGGGAGCCTTATCTATAACTTATCTCTAAATATATCATGTTTAATGATTTTCATCGGATTTCTATATTTGTCAAATTCAGTGTGTCAATTACATTAATTATGTTTTTTTGTAATTCTTTTTTATCACCATTTTTTAAATTAATTTTTTTAATTAATTCTTTTAAAAACGTAAAAAATATTATTTGTTTGTATTGGGTTTTTCAAACATATTTTTGTATATTTTAAAAAATATTTCTTTAACTATATGTTCAAAACTTTATTTTATATATATTTTTTCTATGTTTTTGGATCCGCGCAACCTATGCGCACCGTTCTCGATCCCTACGCGTTAGCATCCGCGCATGGTATGTGTTGGGTACGTGTTTAGTGCGCGAACGCAATGCGACTGGTACGCGACTCCCAGCCTATACACGACACGTTTGATGTACGTAACGCGACGTTTACACGCTTCCGCGATGCGTCATCTTCGTCTATGACGAGGTAGGTGCGCGGATCCCGCGAAATATTTAACGTTTAAAAAAACATATATATATGTATTTCATGTGAATATTAATTGAAGACAAACTCTAAACTAGTCTTAAAACTAATATATTTTTACATCTAACACTACAATTATTTTTAATTCAATTTCGCGGATGCGCGCTAGGTGCGTGCTGCCTATGCGCAGGGTGCGCGGATCCCATGTGACCTGCAAAAAAAGAGATTTGATTGGTTCATTACACTTCCTGTTCTAACTATTGAAAGACCCCACCCAATTCAATCATTCTTCTTTGACCTTCTTTGGAGGAGCATCTCTTTGCAGAGAAGAAGATTTTTTAGACTAAGTTTACACTTAGCTCTAACTTTTTTCAACTAAAAATGGCTTCAGGGCAGCAGGCATCACCTGTATCTCCTCATACATCTGAGGATGAATTTTTGGAGGAGGCACCACGCAAAGAACGTTTTTCTTCAGTGGTGTGGAAATTTTTTACTTTTCCCGAGGGGCAGAATAAGACCAATGCCACCTTGGTCACATGCAAGATTTGCAAAAGAGTGCTGTCGCGAGGGGATCCTAACAAGAAATACTCGTGCGGCACGTCTAGTATGATGAAGCACCTAAGGATCCTTCATCCAAACAATCTTGCACGAGAAGAGTGTAAACAGATGAGAAACACTCCTGCTCCTGCGCCTTCCACCTCATCGCAGCCGAGCACTTCAAGAGTGCATCCATCAGCCCAAAACTTGGACATCCATCCACAATTTCAATTTTTAAAAGTGCTCTGCACTAAGTGCAATGCGGCTTTGTGCTACGGTGAGCAGTTGATCGATCTGATCTGCCGCCGGCAAGAAAGTCACATTTGCTAGTTTTTTTTTTGTTTTTTTTATTGTTCCCTGAAGTTCATTGTTTGGTTCCTCCTGTTTATTTTTTGTTGTTTTTTTCTCCCAAAAAATCCCCAAAAATCACAAAATTGTTGGAAAAACCCCCCCAAAAAAAAAGAAGAAAAAAGAAAAAAGGTTCTTGTAAGAACTAACTTTCCTGGTTTAAAAAAAGAGCTAAATTTCTTTGTTAGTCTGTGAAAGTTTAGATGAATGTATGTGTAGTATGTAATTGACTGAATGAATGCATTAGTAGCGTATGGTGAATGTATAAGTGCAGAACTATGAGGAAGTGCTGCAACCTCACACAGTAACCTCTTTAACTGCAGTGTGCTGTAGTACTTCCAAAGCACAGGGATCCAACATATGTACATAAATATATTGCAAATCTATGCTTCTCTCTGCACGGCTGCTTAAACTGCAGCCATGTGGTGACACAGGCACCCTTGCACGAAAGTGCGAGGATATCTGTGTCATGTGTTGTTTGTTTTTGTGCAAGAAGACACACCTTCCTGCACAAAAACAATCAGTAAAGGCATTTTTCTCTTTCAATGTATGCTGAGCATTGTAGCATGCATTGAAGATATAAAAATGTGGAGAAATGAAAACAATTCTCCTTGTTGTGCTTTCCTACACCAATTTTAGAATGGTGCAGCATTCACACATATATTGAGATTTATGATTTCTGATAAATCTAGACATGTGTCTTGTTCTATGAGTATTCAGTGCAATCATGCACTACAACACTTATAGAACACCCTTTCAACGCAAAGTGGTGTGCATAATGAGGTTGTATTTACTAGGGGTGGGCGGAATTTGCGAAATTAACTTTCGCAAATTATCGCGAAAATGTTTAAAATTATCGCAAACAAGCGGAAATATCGCAAAAATGCGGAAGTTTTTTTCCCGCATGTTCGCGAGATTTTCTGCATGGTTGCGGGTCGCCAACTTACCCATGTGGTTGCTTGCGGGCGCGGCCATCTTGTTTTGAGTTGTCTCGCGTTGCATGATCAAGACAAGAAAGACGGGATCCCGCGACGCATGACGTCACTGTGGGCGCGAACTGTCGCGAGAAAGCGCAAATGGCTAAAAACAATACAACATCTCATGGAGAACGCAACCGGATCAAGAAAACTGGTCGGCGAACGCAGGGATTCAGGTAAGGCGATCGCGCGCGTGCGAGAATGTATTATTTTACAGCGCGAGCAAGAAACAAATTATCGCCAAGCTGCGGAAACCGGAAATTTTGACATTTTCGCGCTCTCCGCGGAACGCGAAAATGTCAAATTATCGCAATTTCTGCGAACGGAACGAAATTTTCGTCCAGGCCTAGTATTTACATGGAGTATAAAAAGTGCACAGAGTGCCTTTTCCTCTCTTTGTAAATATGAAAGAGTGTCTTGCACAATAATTATGTTACAAAAAGTGACACATTTCCGGTTTTAAAATTCCTTGCGAATGATAGAAGGTAAGAACAGAGTTTTGTCTGCAAAGATGTTCAAAGAAGAATGATTGAAATCATTGTGGTCCTTCAATAGGTACATAGGGACATTGGGAAATATTATGAACCCCTCAAATCTCTTTTTTTGCAGGTTACATGATATCTGATTATGGTCAGGTTTCAAAACTACATAGGTATAAACAGAGTGTTTTTAGAAACGTGTTTCAACTTCTTGTAGCTTCTTGCAGACCTCCTCATTCTGCATATTGAGACTTAGTTAAACTTACCTTCACAGTAATAGGAATAAAAAATGGTATACATTTTTTTTTAGATTTTCATTGCAATCTAAATTCATATAAATTGCTTATTTTAAAATTTGGATCTGTGAAAGAAAAGGAAAAAAAATATATAACATGTAATAATGCATTTTTTACAACACAGCATAATTTCCACAAAGTAATTTGTTTGCCTTCTTTGCTGTTCTCAGAATATATTGAATTTCACTAAAAATAGTGATTTCAATCGTACTCATCACTTAACAGCGGGCAAAAAAAAAAACAATCAGAAAGATTGTTAAAAAAAACAACAACATGCTATTCTCAGCAAAATACCACAAGATACAAATCACAGATATATAAAATGCTTACGGCTAACAAAATTTTATAAGTTTAACTTACAAAAACTGTAAATGTTGCCACTTTAAAATATTCACCGAATCTGAGGATACATTTTTGGAGAAGGCACCACGCCCGCAATGTTTTTCTTCAGTGGTGTGGAAATTTTTTACTTTTCCCCGAGGGGCAAACAAAGACGAATGCCACCTTGGTCACGTGCAAGATTTGCAAAAGAGTTCTGTCGCGAGGGGATCCTAACAAGAAATACTCGTATGGCATGGAAAGTATGATGAAACACCTAAGGACCCTTCATCTGAACAATCTTGCACGAGAAGAGTGCAAACGGATGAGAAACACTCCTGCTCCTGTGCCTTTCTGAGTTTCTTTTCTTTTTCTTTTTTTTTCTGGCATGATTTCTCTATTTTTACGTTGAAAAACAGTATCTGTAGAAAAGAATCACAAATAAATGTACATTAATAACTTTCAAATTTATACTTTTCCATTACTGTACAAACACATTTTATATAAAAACTGACTAAGAAACTATAGCCTGAACCACAAGTGTGACGATCGTTAAAACACCACATGCATAGTGCATACTACTTTGAAGCAGTTCATGCCCTAAAGCCTACCTCCCTAAAAGACTACATGCTAACTGACTGAATGTAAATGTAAATGTGCAGATATTTATATAGCGCAAATCACCAACCGGTCTCTAAGCGCTTGCTTAGGGAACCCGTCCTGGTATTCCCCTGTGAGATAACCCAGCAGGGCATCCACAAGGTGAAAGCCAGGCATCCCGCCGCGAGGGGCCATTGTGGAGATTAAGCAAGCTATTGCCCAGAGTCGCAGAGTGTGAACCCATGAATCAAGTATGCACTGGAGAGAGAATTATCGAGTCCATGGACAATTTATGGACTCAAGACCCAGCCAAGCCGGGAATTGAACCCTGGTCCCGGGCTGACCTCTGCTTCCAGGTCTGCCTACTCTAACCAGTGAGCCACACTTCTCTGAATGATTACAGTACTATAAGGAGACACACTGGGTGAGTGACAGGGTGTTTGCTAGAAGTGTATGAATACTGATTGGGGAATTGAAGGTGTGAAAGACAACTGGGTAGGTGATTAGAGGACTGCATCCATAGTGAATAGGCATTTGAAGCAGTCTATGTGCTAAGGCCTGGCTCACTGCATGAGTACTTGGGTACTGATGGAATGATTAGAGTACAGCAAGCAAAGTGCCTGGGTGAATTTATAAGTGGTTGGCTTTTGACACAGTGAATGGATTAGTACTTGGTACTGAATGGGTCACTAGAGGAGTGCAAAGGGAGTGACAGGATGTTTGCTGGACTGTATGGATACTGACTAGGGAATTGAAGGTGTGAAAGACAAGTGTATAGTATGTTAGAAGACTGCATGCATACTGCATAGACATTTGAAGCAGTCTATGTGGTAATGTATGGTTCACAACATGAGTACTTGGAAACTGACTAAATCATCAGACTACTGCTAGGACAGTGCCTGGGTAAAACTTTAAAATTTTCAGTTCTGGCACAGTGAAGAGAATAGTACATGGTACTGCACTTTAGTGTCAAACCCTGACTCATTTTATCAATGCATAAGCAAAGAATAGCTTCTAAAGCTACTAAAACTTGATAACATGACTGGTTTTAAAACAGTTATCTGTCAGCAAATACACGATGTTACCAACTGCTTCTATCACAATCCTTACCCAAATGCACACAGACTCACAATGTGAATTTAGACAAGCAACACTATCCTAGGAGTTTGCCAAAACTCATTCACTAGTCTAGAAGAGGTAAGGGTACTGCACACAATCTACATATTTAAGTACAGCACATTAGTGTCAAAGCATGACTTATTTAATCAACGCATAAGCAAAGACTGGCTTCTAATGCTACTAAAACTTGACAACATGACAGGTTTTTAAAAAGTTATCTGTCAGAAAATACACAATGTTACCAAATGCTTCTCTCACAGTGGTTCCCAAATGCACACAAACTCACAGTGTGATTCTAGACAACAACCACTATACCTAGGAGTTTACCAAATATCATTCACTACTGTGGAAGTGGTAAGGGAACTGCACACAATCTACATATTTCAGGACTGCACATTTGTGTCAAAGCCTAACTCATTTAATCAACGCATAAGCAAAGACTGGCTTCTAATGCTACTTAAACTTGACAACATGACAGGTTTTTAAAAAGTTATCTGTCAGAAAATACACGATGTTACCAAATGCTTCTCTCACAGTGGTTCCCAAATGCACACAGACTCATAGTGTGATTCTAGACAAGCACCACTATCCCTAAGAGTTTACCAAAACTCATTCACTACAGTGGAAGTGATAAGGGAACTGCACACAATCTAAATATTAAAGTACAGCACATTAGTGTCAAAGCATGACTTATTTTATCAATGCATAAGCAAAGACTGGCTTCTAATGCTGCTAAAACTTGACAAAATGACAGGTTTTAAAACAGTTATCTGTCAGCAAATACACAATGTTACCAAATCCTTCTCTCACAGTGGTTCCCAAATGCACACATACTCACTGTGTGATTCTAGACAAACAACACTATCCCTTGCACTATACCAAAACACATTTCTTCATCTAGAAGGAGTACTACATTTTAGTATAGAAACATAACTCATTTCACAAATTCATAAACAATGACTGGTTTCTAATTCTACCAAAATATAAAAACAGCACAGTTATCTGTCTGCAAACACATGAAAAACACAAATGCTTATCACAGAATAGTTTCTACATGCACACACACTGTCAATAAGATTGTAGAGAGAAAAGTACTCCCTACACTTTAGCAGGAGAAATACATTAGTCTGATTAAAATCAAAATAGTCTACATACATCCCCTCACAATTAAATAACTCGCCTTTCAAGTTGTTTTGTAGATTAAGAAGTATATCAGTCACCCCCCTGATATCAGTCACACACCAGATTTCCTTATACAGAATCTCTTCACTGTGCACCTCTCAGCAAAAACAAAGAATGGCTAAATTTCCCTTTCATTTTCCACACATACACATGTAAACATCAAATCACAATCCTTCACACATAAATTCAAAAGCAAACACACATTTCTATTGGTTAAACATTTCAACCCTTTCCAAATGAAATACATTTCAACCCTTCCCCCAATCTGCCTTCTGCCTGTTACCATAGAAACAGGTCATGGAACACTGTACTGAGCACACAGGTCACAAGTTCAGCACACAATGTTGCTAAACAAGACAGCAAGTGTGCTTGACTTTTCAACATATCAGCTTATCATATCTAATGTTCCTTACAATCAGTTTTTGTTAACCAATAAGAATCATGCGTTTTAAAAACAGAAAGTTGTCATACAACCATTGATTTCTTGTCTTTTTTCAATTTTTTTTCCCTTGGATCCGAGCACCCAACGCGAGAGGATCCGTGCACCAAATGCGATAGGATGCGCGCACCCTGCGCGCATTTCACCGTTTAAAAAAAAAAAAAAGAGGGCCCCAGGGGGTCCTTCTGGGACCCCCTAAGCACCTCTAGAGGGTCAGAGTATTTCCCCTCTGCCCCCTTTATATGTTTTACACACTTATTCCCCTTGCTTCTTCAGCCTCGCTTCTACCGAGGCAGAAAATGGGCGCCAACAGTTCCTGGTTTCGAATGTAGACAGACACTCGACAGCCAATTAGCATTCAGCGCGCGATCGGGAGGGTGTGCGCTCGATTCGGGGAGGGTGCGCTTACGGTGCGGGTAGGGTCCGTGGATCCTCCCCGGCCATAGATATCACTAACTTTTTTACCCTAATTTTCTCAGGAACTAATGAACAGATTTACACCATTTATGCAAAAGGCACGAGACTGAACTGAGGACTACCTCTTTGCCAAATTTGGTGTCATTCCATTCAGCGGTTCGGGCTGTAGCTGCGACAACAGATCCTATGGGAAATTGCATGGGGAAAATGCGTTTTGGGACCCCCATTTTTTCTCGCCCCCGCTTTACGAATCACCACGAAACTTTCAGGGTAGGAGCGGAGCGGAGCTGGCCAAAAGTTTGGAAAATTTTGCGAGGATTCATCAACCGGCGCCAGACTTATTGGGAATAAACTATAGTTTGGAATTGGCATTTAAAAAACCTTAGAAATTCACAAAAAAACCCATAGGTTTCAGGGGCGTTATAGTTAGCTGGACATTTCCCTCGTACAAAACCCTATAAATCCCCCTGTTATAGTTAGTTCAGCTAACTATAACTCGCGCCCCCACAATGCACTGCTGATGACGTCACATATTACATCACTCATGACATGGTCAGTGACATCACTGATGACAACACTGATGACATCTCAAATGACATCATTGATGACATCACTGATGATGTCATCCATGTGATAAATTAGTGCATCTTCTCACACCCTAATATAACCTTTGATACACCGACTCAAAATTTCAGACGACCATTTTGAAAACCATAGATACTCCAATACCATTAACTACACACCCACTCATTGACTCTTAGGTCTACATACAACTCCACTCACTCACCTGTACAGTCACTCATACTTACAGTCACTTTGTACAGGACTATCATATGCATTTATACACCTATATAGACACTCACACACCACCAATCATCCATTGAGGTACTGACACATCTAGTCAGTCATGCAAATAATTAATCACAGTCCAATTTTCTCACCTATACAGGTAAATACACTCAAGTTCACTTAGTCATAAAAATACTAACAAATTCTGACGCTCTTATACAATTACTGATACAAGCACACACTCATCCATACAGCCACTCCCAAAATCACACACTCTCACATATAGATAGTTATATACTCTTACACACATATACACTGCGTTTCACATATGTAGTTACTGACACATGTACAACTGAGATATACATTCACTCACTAACACACCCTTACAACAGTCACCCAACCATACAGTCCATCACAGATGCACTCTTAAAACCATTCACCCACTGAATCACCCACTCACACATCTATGCACAGAGTCACACACACCCTACTCACACAAACACTTAGGCACCCATACAGATACTCAGACAACCAATCAATAACCCATATAGACACTCATATAGCTATTCACAAAACCATGCAGCCACTTATACACCAGCACACAGACACATACAGACATTCACACAGTTTAGTCACTAGTCTGCAGTAAGATACATTTAATGACTCACTTATAGAGTCAGTTACGCACCTATAAAATCACCCATTCACACACTTATACACCCACTCATTCTTCCATAGGCCTTTCACTATAAATATATAAAACATATTTAAACTTTACAGAAACACACAGTCACTGGATGACGTCATCAGTGATGTCATCAGTGATGTCATTTGAGATGTCATCAGTGATGTCATCAGTGATGTCATCAGTGATGTCACTGACCATGTCATGAGTGATGTAATATGTGACGTCATCAGCAGTGCATTGCGGGGGCGCGAGTTATAGTTAGCTGAACTAACTATAACAGGGGAATTTCTAGGGTTTTGTATGAGGGAAATGTCCAGCTAACTATAACGCCCCTGAAACCTATGTTTTTTTTTTAGTGAATTTCTAAGGTTTTTTAAATGCCAATTCCTAACTATAACGCCCCTGAAACCTTTGGTTTTTTCAGTGAATGTATATATATATATATATATATCTCCAAAGTTCCGCAACTGAGCAGCAGGTAACTCTCCCTCCCCTCGTACACAGTAATATGGACACGGACCAGCAGGTAGGTGCAGATATTTTTATTTGCAATATGTTGCCATAACGTTTCGGCTCGTCCGAGCCTTGTTCACATGACAAAGTGTTATTAGGAAACGTACAAATTTAAAATGACAGTGCCTATTACAATTCGAACCACGTGATAGTGCTGACAATGGACATGAAAAAGTTACTTCGGCCATTTCTGGTATTACACAACAGACCAAACATAATCGCCAATATTCATGTAAATGTTTTGATTCTTGTTGCGTAAAATAAAACAATTTGTAACCATGGTTAAAAATACTGTTAACCAATATTCATGATCCAATTAGTACCCTTGTGTAGATGGTGCAAATTTGCTCATGTCGTGCAAAATGGCATTTGTGCAAAATATGCTATTGTCAACTCACTGGTCTGCATGTGTGCAAACAATGAATGACAGGTAGGCATTTGTAATGAGCAGGCCGTTTTCCACAGTACAAATCAGTAAGTGGCAATCGAATAATAGGATATATCACGAAATACATTGTTGAAATACATATTTGAAATTGGTCAATTAAATAATTAAAACCATGTTGTGGAGAACACGGAAGTTTAAAACCTTGGTTAAAAACATTCCTATTCAATACCCATTGCCTGTTTTCTACCCGTAAGCCTAAGTGTGCAAATATGCTCATATCGTGCAAATCGCAAGTGTGCAAAATACGCTGTAGTAAACTGTATGGTCTGCCTAAATGCAGATCATGATTGAAAGTCAACATTAGTAATGAGCAAATCATTACCCCCAGTGCATTTACATATGGATCATACTAATATATATATATATATATATATATATCACTGCTACAAAACACCAATCCGGTGCACTCTCAGGCGGGTGCTTCTTCATGCGGGGGTGTACCCGCAATTAATATTTGCTGCAACTCTCCTTCTCTCAACCACCATCCAAAAGAGAAAGACAGCACTCGCGGGGGCCGTTTCCAAAATTTATTAAGTGGAAACTTTCACGAAAATAAACAGACGCGTTTCGGTAACAACCTTCTTCTATGTTAGAAGAAGGTTGTTACCGAAACGCGTCTGTTTATTTTCGTGAAAGTTTCCACTTAATAAATTTTGGAAACGGCCCCCGCGAGTGCTGTCTTTCTCTTTTGGATGGTGGTTGTGAGAAGGAGAGCTGCAGCAAATATATATATATATATATATATATATATATATATATATATATATATATATATATTAGTAATACTAATATATATATATATATATATATATATATATATATATATATATATATATATATATATATATATATTAGTATGATCCATATGTAAATGCACTGGGGGTAATGATTTGCTCATTACTAATGTTGACTTTCAATCATGATCTGCATTTAGGCAGACCATACAGTTTACTACAGCGTATTTTGCACACTTGCGATTTGCACGATATGAGCAAGGGGGTATCTTTTAGGGTTCAGGGGGTTAGGGTATCTGTGAACCAAATACATTTTTAGGGCTTAGGGTGGGTAAGGGCATTTGGGTGGCTAGGTATTAGACTTGGTATCTTTTGGCGTGTTTCCCCTGAGTTTTTGCTTTCTGGCCACCCGGTTTTGACTCTGTTTTTGCTGGTGTAATGATTCTGCGCACTTTTCTCACTGCGGATCAGTGGTAAAGTGCAAGTGCTCCTGTAGTAAAATGTGTTATGGATTGGTGTTTCCATGATTGGCCTATTTGATTTATGTTTCAGTCCCTAGTAAAGTACACTGCGAGTGCCAGGGCCCATAAATCAAATGCTGTTGGTGGGCTGCAGCAGTGGATTATGCCACCCATGCAAACAGCCCATAAAGTGTAACTCTGGCCTGCCATTGCAGAGCCTGTGTGCAGCCAGGGACTGCCATGTCGACTTGGCAAGTGCACACACTTGCCAGTCCCTAAACCTTCCCTTTGCTACATGTTAGTCACCCCTAAGGTAGGTCCAAGGTACCCCCATGGGCAGGGTGCATTGTATGTGAAAGGTAGGACATGCCCTGGTGTGTGTGGCATGACCTAATAGCGAATTACAGCCTATTTTGTTTTTCACCATTGCAAGGCTACTTGTCCCCATAGGCCAGAATGGGCAGTTTGATTATAACATCTTATAATCCTAACTGACCCAGGGAACATGGTAGAAATTCGAGTTTAGTATGCCTGAACTCAGAATGATAAAATGCATCTTTTAGTGAAGTTGGTTTTAACATTCTGTGTTTGAAAATACCACTTTTAGAAAGTAGGTATTTTCTTACCTCACCATCCAGCCTGCCTCTGCTAGCTTGTGTGTTGTAGGTCTGGTTTGCGAGTGACAGGGGCTGGGGAGAATCCATGAGACAGGGTGAGTCAGCGCAGGGCTGAATTGACCTATCTGCATGTAGAGTGATGGGAGGAGTAGCACCTGGGCCTGAAAAGGGCTGTGCCTGCCTTTCACAATACTGGCTCCACCTCCTGTGGTGTGTCTGAGGACCCTGGCCCACACTGGCAAAGGACGAAGGTGCACACTGACAAAATGCACCCAGAACTGGTTTGAACTAGGCACAGGACCCTCTGCCTTCAGAGGACAAAGGATTTGCTAGTATAAATATTGGGGCACAGACCCCAAGACTTTAGAACTCTTTTGGATCAAGAAGACTGTCAAGAAGAAGAGCTGGAGAAGCTGTGAGGAGGAACTACCACATTGCTGTGTGCTTTGCTGTGTGGGCCTGTAGTTTCTGCTTCTGTCTTGGGCAGTGAACGGACTGGACTGAACTTTCTGCAATCTACTTTTGTGAGTTTCTCCAAGGGCTTGAGATAGAGCTTGCCCCGTGTTCAAGAAGTCTCAGGAACAGCAAAGACTTGAAGCTCGATGCCGTCTATGACGCTGCTGCCGACTCCGTGTCCTGAAGGCACAGCAGAGGGCACCGCCGCAATTCCACAACCCTGGTCTCACCGCCGCCGCCTGCTGACACCATCACCGAGCCGCTGCTCGCACCGCAACCTGTGGGCACTGCACTCCGCACCGCCTCACTTTACGATGACACCTTGGTATCCCCGACAATGCCGCTCCACGCCGGAATCAATGCTGCTGCTTGCACTGTGGTTCGAGGGCACCGCTCGTAAAGTTACACGAAGCACTGCCCTCATCCCGCACCACAGCCTTGGCCTACCGGCGCCAGTGCCATCGACTACAGTTCGTCAGTTGATGACAGCGCTTCAGCAACGACGATGCCGCTGCTTGCACTGTGACCCACCAGCACCATGATGAGCACCGCCTTCATCTCACACCGCGACCCTGGTCTCACTGAAGACGCCATCTGACGCCGCCACCGAGCTGCTGCTCGCACCACGACCTGAGGGCACCGCACTCCGCACTGCTGCACTTTGCACCGCAGCACCCGATGCCTGCCGACGCCAGCGCTTCTGACTTCAACAGAGAGGAGTTCGATCTGCAATGCATGTGACTTCGGGGGCCCCGAAGACTCCTGCACCGACCTCCGGAACCGACGCCTGTGGACCCCGTGTTTTCGGAAACTCAACGAGAGGTCATCGACACCCTGCATTTCTGAAAGGTGCTGTTTGCGGGTCTTCCCGACACCGTGGCTGGCCCACGACGCTGCGGTCAGCCAGAACTGTTTGGTTCACGACGCCGTGATAGCCCCGGACGGAGCGATCGACATCAAGGAATTGTTTTTCAAGGATACTGTGATAACTGAAGATTTTTAAGTACTGTATCGTCGATTTTTATCATTTTGGTCTTGTCTTAAGTATATAAAAATATTGGATATTTTTCTCAACTGGTGTGGTGTCCTTTTGTAGTGCTTACACTGTATTACTGTTGTTTATGTGCAAATGCTTTACACACTGCCTCTAAGATATGCCTGACTGCCCGTGCCAAGCTACCAAGGGGGTGAGCAGGGGTTATTTTAGGAGTGTAACTCCCTTATCCTGACTAGGAAGAAGTGTCCCTATTTGGACAAAGGTGCAAGCCCTTGCCAACTAGAGACCCCCATTTCTAACATTGGTTATCAGCGGTGAGGATAGGACTTGTGTTTGCATTTGACTTACAGTGATTGGTGTGCACTACTACCATATCGCAGACCATTACGTGCCACATACTGGTTCTTTTTCTTTTTGGCCTATTTTTCAGCTTGTCAATTTAAACTTGCTACTTCATCATGCCTGAATCAAGAGCATTATCTGTTGCATCCCTGGAAATTGCCTTTGTGGAGGATAGGTTGGAATCCTACAATGTGAAAGAATTGAAAGCGATTTGCAAAAACCTGAAAGTCCAAGTCAGAGGCCTCACTAAGAAGGACGAGCTACAAAAGGCGCTGAGGGCCTGGGTAGTAGCCAGACATGACAGCGAGCAGTCTGGTGTTCTCAATGGAGAGGCAGAGGAGCCTACTTCTAGGGTGGATGTGCTTTTGGGAGGGGGGAACCCTCCTGGCAAGGAAGCAGTAGCTTGTCCCCAGAGGAGCTGGAGGACAGGTGGCATGCAAGGAAGGTATCAACTGAGTTAGAGAAGCTCAAGCTAGCCATGGAAGAAAAACGAATGTTGCTAGATTATGAGAGCAGAATGAAGGAGCTGGATCAAAGGAGTAGGACCCAGCTCAAATGGTGGCAGCAATTTATCAGGACAGGCAGACAGAATCGTACACATTCCCAAGAATGTGGGCAGAGAGTTAAAAAAGGGGATGACATACAGAGATGGTTTCAGGGTTACGAGGCAGCGATACACATGAATGGGGAACCTGAGAAGAATTGGGGAGCAGGATTTTGGCCTCTGTTTCCAGAGGAAGCCAGGGATACTTTGACAGCTTTGGGTAAGGGACCTAACCTCACCTATGCTGATATGAAGCAAGCCCTTCTCACTGGGTATGGTCTCACTCTTGAGAAGTACAGGGATCAGTTTAGGTCCAGTAAGAAGTCTAAGTCCAACACTTGGTTGGAATGTGTGGATATGTTTTGCAGGTCGCTGGATGGCTGGGTGAAGGGCAGTAATGTGACAGATTTTCAGGGGCTCTACAATTTGATTGCATGGGAGCACTTGTCTGGTCTATGTTTTGCAGATCTGCGCCAGCACCTAGTTGATAGTAAGCTAATTGACGCGAGGAAGCTTGCTATGGAAGCGGACCAGGGTCCACAAGTAATCATTTGCGGGAGACTCAGCCAAAGGTTGGCAGGGTCCCCAGCAGAAAAGTGGGGGGGACATGGGTAAAGCACAGGAGTTCTCTAAAGGGCCCCAAACTAATTCCCAGGGTAAAGATTCCCATCCCCCAGGAGATAAGAAGAAAGGGGTCTCTACAGGAAAGCCTGCTGAGACTGGCCCCAGAAGTGTTTTTGATGTGGCCAGGTGAGTCACCTGAAGCAGGACCCCAGGTGCCCAAAGGGGAAGCAGCCACCCACTGGTGGGCAGACCAAGGTGTTGGCTAGTGTAGTGCTTGGGGAGGAGGGGTGCCCACAGGAGGGTGGGGATCTCACAGAAATGACCCTCGTCTCACCAGGGCACAGTGAGATGGTCCCAGAAAACTAGGTGCCCCCTAACACAAAGAAATACAGCACCTGGGTGACCATCAATGGGAAAAGGGTAGAGGCTCTCAGAGATACTGGAGCCAGTGTGACCTCAGTCCGGTGTCACCTGGTCTCTGAAAAGCAGGTAGTCCCAGGGGCATTCCACCAAGTAGTTGCTGTGGACAACTCAGAATGCCAGTGTATGGTGGTGTAGGTTACCTTTGAGTGGGGGGTCTCCGGTCCCTTGAGGAGGGTGGTTGTGAGCCCTACCATGCCTGTAGATTGTCTGCTAGGTAATGACCTGGAACAGTCCTTATGGAAGGATGTTGAGCTCAGGTCTCCCTTGGAGATGCTTGGGTTGCCAGAGTGGCATGCTTGTCTACTCGGTCCATGGCAGCCAGAAAGTGTGATCAAGAGGACTTGGAGCCTGAAACAGTGGCCCAAGTCCCTGCCAAGAGAACGGTCAGGGGGCATGGGAAACTGGCACCTGAAGTTCCCATGGACCGGGAGGAGGCTGATCTTGAGGGGGACGCCCCGGTGCCTACAGGGGAACAAGAAGCTGAGCTGGGGGACATCTCTGAGCTGACCCATTGGCAGCAAGAAGGGGGTCCCACCAGGGAGGAATTCTGCAGGGAGCAGAAAGAGTGCCCTACTCTGGAAGATCTGCAGTGGCAGGCTGCAGACCAGGCAGCTGGTGATCATTCCGGATCACATCTGATCTACTGGGAGAATGATCTCCTGTATAGTGAGCCTAAGGTTGCTGAGCCTGGGTCAGCCCGTGTGCTGGTGGTTCCCCAGCACTTCAGGACCTTCCTACTGGGTCTGTCTCATGACGTGCCTTTGGCAGGACATTTGGGGTGGGACAAGACCTTTGACAGGCTTGTCACCCACTTCATTTGGCCCCAAATGCGACGGCAGTCAGATAGACACTGCAGGTTTTGCCAAACTTGCCAGGCAAGTGGCAAGAGTAGGAGGAAGGTCAAAGCTCCTCTCCAACCTTTTCCAGTGTTGGAACACCCTTTGAAAGGGTAGGGATGGACATTGTGGGGCCACTGGATCCCAAGACAGCCATGGGCAACAGGTACATCCTGGTCTTGGCGGACCATGCCGCCCGGTATCCGGAGGCAATCCCTCTCAGGACAACGATGGCGCCAGTGGTGGGCCGGGCGTTAATGGGGATCTTTTCCCGAATGGGGTTCCCCAGAGAGGTGGTTTCTGACAGGGGGACCAATTTCATATCCAAGTATATGACATCCCTGTGGAAGGAATGTGGTGTGACCTACAAGTTCACCACTCCTTACCACCCACAAGGTAACGGTCTGGTGGAGAGATTCAACCAGACCTTGAAGGGCATGATTAAGGGTCTAACAGAACCCATGAGGCATAAGTGGGATGTCCTCTTGCCATGCCTTATCTTTGCATACAGGGAGGTGCCTCAGAAGTCTCTTGGGTTCAGTCCCTTTGAGCTCCTGTATGGCCACCCTGTCAGAGGACCTCTGAGTTTGGTGAAGGAAGGCTGGGAGGCAGCTCCCAGGAAAACTCCCCAGGATGTGGTTAGTTACATGCTGGCCTTCAGAAACCAAACTGCCCACTTCAGGAAACTCGCTCAGGCGAACCTAGAAGCAAGCCAGGAAGAAATGAAGAAGTGGTATGACCAGAATGCCACTCTGGTCGAATTCGAATCTGGGCAAAAAGTGTGGGTCATGACCCTAGTGGAACCTTGTGCCTTGCAGGACAAGTGGACTTGACCATTTGAGGTGGTGGAGCGCAAAAGTGACGTCATCTACTTGGTGGATTTACGGACTCCAAGCAACCCTTTGCGGGTCCTCTACATGAACTGCCTCAAGCCCCACTTCGAGAGGTCCGAAGTGAGCATGCTCTTGGCGACAGATGATGGGTGGAAGAGGAGAGTGAGCCTCTCCCTGACCTTTCTACCAAGGAGCACGATGGGTCAGTGGAAGGTGTGATCCTCTACCCTACACTGACCCCAGAGCAGCAGGGGGACTGTCGCCAGTTGTTGGGACAGTTCGCCCCACTGTTCTCTCTGACCCCAGGTGTTACTCACTGATGTACCCATGACGTGGACACTGGTGACAGCCCTCCTGTACAGCACAAGATTTACAGGTTGACTGACCAGGTCAGGGCCAGCATCAAGGAGGAGGTCTCTAAGATGTTGGCGTTAGGGGTGATTGAGCCCTCCAACAGTCCTTGGGCCAGCCCAGTGGTCTTGGTCCCAAAGGCTGCTGCACCCAGTGCCACTCCAAAACTACGGTTTTGTGTGGATTACCGTGGGTTCAATGCCATCACCAGGACTGACACGCACCCCATCCCCAGAGCTGATAAGCTCATTGATTGGTTGGGAGCTGCCCGGTTCCTCAGCACATTTGATTTAACGTCTGGGTACTGGCAGATTGCCTTAACCGATGGGGCCAAGGAGAGGTCAGCATTCTCAACCCCAGAAGGTCATTACCAGTTCCGGTGATGCCCTTTGGGTTGAAGAATGTCCCTGCCACCTTTCAGAGGTTGGTCAAACAGGTATTGGCTGGACTGGAGGATTTCAGTGCCGCCTACCTGGATGACATTGCGGTGTTCAGTTCCAGCTGGGAAGAACACTTGCAGCACCTCGGTAAAGTGTTGAGGGCTCTGCAAGGGGCAGGCCTCACGATCAAGGCCAGTAAGTACCAGATCGGGCAGGGTTCTGTGCTGTACTTGGGACACCAGGTAGGAAGCGGCCAGGTGGCGGCCCTTCAACCCAAGATTGACACCATTCTGGCTTGGGAGCCCCCCAAGACCCAGACAGAGGCCTTCTTAGGTCTCACAGGGTACTATAGGAGGTTTGTTAAGGGCTACAGCACCATTGTTGCCCCCTTAACACAGCTGACTTCCAGGAAGCAGCCCAAGAAGGTCATCTGGACTGAGTCCTGCAAGAAAGCTTTTGATGCTCTGAAGGCAGCCATGTGCACGGCACCCGTGCTCAAGGCACCTCACTTTTCCAAGGAATTTGTCGAGCAGACTGACGCTTCAGAGCATGGTGTGGGAGCGGTGCTCTCACAACTGAACGAAGAGGGCCTAGCCCAGCATGCAGTTTTCCTTAGCAGGGGACTACTCCCGAGGGAACAGAGGTGGAGTGCCATAGAAAGGGAAGCTTTTACTGTGGTCTGGACACTGAAGAAGCTGAGACCATTCCTGTTTGGGACTCACTTCTGGGTTCAGACAGACCACAGGCCCCTCAGATGGTTGATGCAAATGAGTGGTGAAAATCCTAAACTGCTGAGGTGGTCCATCTCCCTACAGGGAATGGACTTTACGGTGGAACACGGCCCTGGCACAGAACACGCCAACGCAGATGGTCTGTCCAGGTTCTTCCGCCTTAGTGAAGAGAACTCCCAGGAGGTTGGGTAGTTCTCCCTACTTTCAGCTGGAGGGGACATGTGTTAGACTTGGCATCTTTTGGCATCTTTCCCCTGAGCTTTTTGCTTTCTGACCTCCCGGTTTTGACTCTGTTTTTGCTGGTGTATTGATTCTGCGCACTTTTCTCACTGCTGATCAGTGGTAAAGTGCAAGTGCTCCTGTAGTAAAATGTGTTATGGATTGGTGTTTCCATGATTGACCTATTTGATTAATGTGTCAGTCCCTAGTAAAGTGCACTGCGAGTGCCAGGGCCCATAAATCAAATGCTGTTGGTGGGCTGCAGCACTGGATTGTGCCACCCACACAAACAGCCCGTAAAGTGTAACTCTGGCCTGCCATTGCAGAGCCTGTGTGCAGCCGGGGGCTGCCATGTCGACTTGGCAAGTGCACACACTTGCCAGTCCCTAAAGCTTCCCTTTGCTACATGTTAGTCACCCCTAAGGTAGGCCCAAGGTACCCCCATGGGCAGGGTGCATTGTATGTGAAAGGTAGGACATGCCCTGGTGTGTGTGGCATGACCTAATAGTGAATTACAGCCTATTTCGTTTTTCACTAATGCAGGGCTACCTGTCCCCATAAGCCGGAAAGGGCAGTTTGATTATAACATCTTATAATCCTAACTGACCCAGGGAACATGGTAGAAATTCGAGTTTAGTATGCCTGAACTCACAATGATAAACTGCATCTTTTAGTGAAGTTGGTTTTAACATTCTGTGTTTGAAAATACCACTTTTAGAAAGTAGGTATTTTCTTACCTAACCATCGAGCCTGCCTCTGCTAGCTTGTGTATTGTCTGTCTGGTTTGCGAGTGACAGGGGCTGGGGAGACTCCAGGAGACAGGGTGAGTCAGCACAGGGCTGAATAGACCTATCTGCATGTAGAGTGGTGGGAGGAGTAGCACCTGGACCTGAAGAGGGCTGTGCCTGCCTTCCACAATGCTGGCTCCACCTCCTGTGGTGTGTCTGAGGACCCTGGCCCACACTGACAAAGGAAGAAGGTACACACTGGCAGAATGCACGCAGAACTAGTTTGAACTAGGTACAGGATCCTCTGCCTTCAGAGGACAAAGGATTTGCTAGTATAAATATTGGGGCCAATACCCCAAGACTTTAGAACTCTTTTGGATCATGAAAACTGCCAAGAAGAAGAGCTAGAGAAGCTGTGAGGAGGAACTACCACTTTGCTGTGTGCTTTGCTGTGTTGGCCTGTAGTGGCTGCTTCTGTCTTGGGCAGTGAAAGGACTGGACTGAGCTTTCTGCAATCTACTTTTGTGATTTTCTCCAAGGGCTTGAGGTAGAGCTTGCCCCCAGTTCAAGAAGTCCCAGGAACAGCAAAGACTTCAAGCTCGACGCCGTCTACGACATCGCTGCCGACTCTGTGTCCTGAAGGCCCCGCAGAGGGCACCGCCGCAATGCCACCACCCTGGTCTCACCAACGCCTCCTGCGGACGCCGCCACCGAGCCGCTGCTCACACCGCAACCTGTGGGCACAGCACTCCGCACTGCCTCTCTTCATGACGACGCCTTGGTATCTCCGACTATGCCGCTCCACGCCGGAATCGACACCTCTGCTTGCACCGCGGTTCGAGGGCACCGCTCGTGAAGTTACAAGACGCACCGCCCTCATCCCACACCGCAGCCTTGGCCTACCGACGCCGGTGCCATCGACTCCAGTTCGTCAGCCGATGACAGCGCTTCAGCAACGACGACGCTGCTGCTTGCACCGTGACCTGCCAGCACCATGATGAGCACCGCCTTCATCTCACACCGCGACCCTGGTCTCACCACCATGCCATCTGACACCGCCACCGAGCCGCTGCTCGCACTGCGACCTGAGGGCACCGCACGCCGCACCGCTGCACCCGACGCCTGCCGACGCCAGCGCTCCTGACTTCAACAAAGAGGATTTTAATCCACAATGCATGTGACTTCGAGGGCAACGACGAGTCCTGCACCGACCTCTGGAACCGACGCCTGCGGATGCCGTGTCTTCAGAAACTCAACGAGAGGTCATCGACGCCCTGCATTTCTGAAAGGTACTGTTTGCGGGTCTTCCCGACACCGTAGCTGGCCCGCGACGCCGCAGTCAGCCAGAACTGTTTGGATTAGTTTGCTCACGACGCCGTGGAAGCCCCGGACGGAGCTATCGATATCAAGGAACTGTTTTTCAAGGATACTTTGATAACTGAGGATTTCTAAGTACTGTATTGTGGATTTTTTTATCGTTTTCGTCTTGTCTTAAGTACATAAAAATATTGTTTTTTTCTAAACTGGTGTGGTGTCCTTTTGTAGTGCTTACACTGTATTACTGTTGGTTATGTGCAAATGCTTTACACACTGCCTCTAAGATAAGCCTGACTGCTCGTGCCAAGCAACCATTGGGTGTGAGCAGGGTTATTATAGGAGTGTAACTCCCTTATTCTGACTAGCCAGTAGGGTCCCGATTTGGACAAAGGTGCAAGCCCTTGCCAACTAGAGACCCCCATTTCTAACACTATGGTATTTTTACGGTTTAGGTTGGGTAAGGGTATTTGGGGTGCACTGCTATTTTTCAGGGTTTGGGGTGGGTACGGGTTTTTGGGTGGCAATGGTATTTTTAGAGTTTAGGGTGGGTAAGGGTTTTTGGGTGGCAAGGGTATTTTAGGGTTTAGGGTGGGTAAGTATATTTGGGTGGCAAGTGTATTTTAAGAGGGTTTAGGATAGGTTTTTGGGTACTAAGGGTATTTTTAGGGTTTTAGGGATTGTTTGGGTTTAGGGCTTGATTAGGTAATATATATATAGGGATTCAGAGAGAGGGGGATACCTCTCATTCTGATCGTGCCGGAGTTGGGGCATTATTGCAGGCAAACATGAAACAACAGCATTAAGCCATGAGAGATCTATGTGACGGCGTGAGTAATGAAACCCACTATTATATAAGAATGGATATTTGAAAGAGAAACATAATCTATTAAGATTTCATGTACCACGAACAGTGCAATGCATCATGGGGACTGTATTTTAAAAGGACTGTCACGTGATTTTGAAACTTTTAAGAGCGCACGTAAGCACTATGCAAATTATTGTCTCCACCTGTGATCAAGGCAGTAAGACGCTGAAACGCGTAAGGGAATGGAGATGCCTTTGCGCTGCTAACCTGTGAATAAAACGCTCCTATTCCGGTATTGGGCCTCATGTGTTTTCTTGATGGATGTCAAATGGATGGGCTGCTCCGTGCCTGTTGTTTCGAGGCCGCCCTGTGGGGTCAAGGGCTCCTTTGCTCGGAGGCTGTTTTTGGATACCTAATCTGGAGCATGACTCACTCGCCACTGCAATCCTAGCAAAGGAAGTTATTTTCACAAAAATACAGTGGCTGCAGGAAGGGATTCAGAGAGAGGGGGATACCTCTCATTCTGATCGTGCCGGAGTTGGGGCATTATTGCTGGCAAACATGAAACAACAGCATTAAGCCATGAGAGATCTATGTGACGGCGTGAGTAATGAAACCCACTATTATTGAAACTTGCACTAAATAAGAATGGATATTTGAAAGAGAAACATAATCTATTAAGATTTCATGTACCACGAACAGTGCAATGCATCATGGGGACTGTATTTTAAAAGGACTGTCACGTGATTTTGAAACTTTTAAGAGCGCACGTAAGCACTATGCAAATTATTGTCTCCACCTGTGATCAAGGCAGTAAGACGCTGAAACGCGTAAGGGAATGGAGATGCCTTTGCGCTGCTAACCTGTGAATAAAACGCTCCTATTCCGGTATTGGGCCTCATGTGTTTTCTTGATGGATGTCAAATGGATGGGCTGCTCCGTGCCTGTTGTTTCGAGGCCGCCCTGTGGGGTCAAGGGCTCCTTTGCTCGGAGGCTGTTTTTGGATATATATATATATATATAGAGAACAGAATGAGTCAGCGGGATCTGATATAAGTGCTTACACTAGCAGTAACGAATCAGAAACGGAACAACGATCTGAAACTGTGGGCACCTCGACCAAGCCACATCCAGGGGAAGAAATGCATTTTTTATGCCAGGAGAGGATGCAGTCCTTACGCCCCCGCATTCCAAAGCAGCAAGAAGGAAACTTGCCAATTACAAACGTAGGCAGAGGTACAGGGCGCGGAAGAGGCACCTATTACAGAAGGAGAGGCAGAGGCCAGTGGAGAGCGAAAAATCAGCCACAGTAGACGATACAACCATCATAAATTTAACAAATACTGACCTCACCCAGGAGGAAGAACAGATCTTGAAACTTGGCCTTTCCTATGCGGCTCATTCCAGGTTCAACTATATTAACACAAGATTTGATACCTACAAAGCAATACGCAAACTAAAACTTCGTAAATTTCATGCTTTGAGAAAAACTAATACGTCAACATCTGATACTGGTGTCACACCTGACACAGGACGCATTTCGGTATCACAAATACCCAATGAAATCGTGGAATTATGGCACAATGAGGAAGCAAGCACACAGGTTGCCACACAGACCCAAGGAAGTAATGTAATTGGACAGCAGTTGGCCGAGCAACAGATCTCTCCTTTAACGCCATTCAAACCAATCTCCACTTTTGTCCCAATACTTCTACGAGATTCTATTGATATATACAATGAGATTGTCACAACCCAGATCAAAGAGCTGCACAAACGAACTAGCAACAAGAAAAACCCCTTTAATGCCAAGCAAGCAAGATATTTTGCTCTTATCAAAAAATTTAAAAATGATAAATAAATGGTTATAAGGGGCAGTGATAAAGGAGGAAATATCGTGCTGATGCCCAGAGCCCTGTATGATAAAGAAGCATATTCTCAGTTGAACAATCGACAACATTATGAACGATGCAATATGTCCAATTTGAAGACCTTACAAGTGGAATATCATAAAAATCTGTTGAAATGGAAGAACAAATCTCTTCTATCCAATGATGAATATGCATACTTGAAAACTGATTTCCCTAGAGTTCCATTCATCTACTTCATCCCAAAGGTACATAAGGACATGATTAATCCCCCTGGCAGGCCTATCATATCAGCCAGGGGAGGCCTTTTGGAGAAAACCTCTGTATATATTGACTATTTTTTACAGGGCTATGTCAAATCACTTGATTCTTACATTCAAGATACGGGTGATTTTTTATTGAAACTCCAAAAAATTGAATGGAAAACAGGTTATTGGATGTTAGCATTGGATGTGTCGTCCCTATACACCAGTATAATACACAAGGATGGCCTGGCAGCGATTAATTTCTATTTATCTAAAAGGGACAATGACTTTTCTGACCATACCAAAATGCTTTTAGAAATGGTGAAAATTTGTCTTCATAACAACATTTTCATGTTTAACAATTTGGTATACCGACAGCTCCAAGGAGTAGCCATGGGGGCCAGCTTCTCTCCAAGCTATGCATGTTTGCACATGGGGGCTTGGGAGGAGCTGGTCCTCAGAAGAGAATACAAGGCTATAATGGACTCGAATGTTATAGCATGGTATCGTTACATCGATGATTTATTTGTGGTATGGGACGGCACTAGAGAAGCAGCTGTCAATTTTGTGGATCTAATTAATACCAATGATTACAATCTCAATTTCACGATGAATCTTAGTCAGACCGATGTTACATTTTTGGATACTGTAGTATACATCCACAATGGGACCATTGAAACTAAACTGTTCAGAAAGAAAACAGCTGGCAATACTATCCTGCACGCGACTAGCGCACACCCCCAACATCTCATCATGAGTATACCTTATGGTGAGATGCTTCGAATTCGAAGGGTCTGCAGTGACGAAACTGAATTGAAAGCGGCCCAAGAATCCAGTAAATTTAGATTCTTGCAACGGGGTTATTCTGTTAAAACTATTGAGGGGGCCATTGGCAGATCTCTAAAGAAATCTAGACAAGAGCTACTTAACAACTATGACACCACTAAGGTCATTCAGCCCTTTAGCCAATCCAAATCTGAACCTCAAAATGTTTTCAGGATAATAACAGGATACAGTAAACAACATGCTGATCTATATCGCATATTCAATCGCAATTGGTCCATTTTGCTAAGTGATCCTATTATAGGTCCAACTTTACCCCGTAGAGCTACTATTACTTTCAGTCGGGCATCCTCCTTAAAAGACCTTATTGTAGATACCAATCCGGAGGTGATGGAAAAAACTGGTTGGCTCCAATCCAATGGAGGTTTTTTTAGATGCAAAACGTGCAAAGCTTGCACACATGGGGTTAACACCAAGTATTTTAAAGATGGTTTCAGTGACAAAAAATACAACATAGAGAAGGTGTTAACTTGCAAAACTGAATACGCCATATATGTGCTTCAATGCACATGTGCACTTAGGTATGTAGGGAGTACCAAACTGGAGGTACATAAACGTATCCTCCAGCACTTGAGGGCCATCACAAATCAGGACAATACCTACCCGGTGGCACGACATTTTAAGGAGGTACACCGTAGCAATAACAAGGACCTAACTTTTTTTGTCATTGACTCGGTGCCACCAAGTAGACGTGGGGGAAATCGTGAAGCTAGGTTAAGGCAGATGGAAACTAGATATATACTCCAGCTGAACTAGAAATCCCCCAGTGGCCTTAATGTCACTGAAGATTTGCACACTATCTTACATTAAACCCTTCTCAGGATATATATTTATTTATTTATATATTTAAGTATTTATTGGAACTAATAGAGTGCAATCATTAGTAGCAATGCGAATGAAGTCTGGCCCAAGGATTGGGACTATAATAATCCGTTTGGGGTTTTTATTAAGAGGTCATTTTAAAGTGGGAAATTATTTTTACCTTTTTGTAATTTATTTATTGTTTTAAAGGAATAAATAAAGTCACCATTCCTTGGGATAAATTACGCCAGAATCATATCAAAAAGATTGCGCAGCAACACATACCACAGCACCAACTTAGGTTTCCTTGGGTTGATGGCATGCTGAACTATACTTAACTAACACATGAAATGCACTCGCCCATCTTTCTTCATTGAGTATAATTCAACTAAATCTCTTTGATTTCTTTAAATACTGTAAACCCATGACGACGGATATTTCCATCAATTTAAATGAGTAATCTGGACTGCTCATAAGCATCTCATTCTGTATCACAGATCGGGAAGTCAGGTCTAAGGTTAAACAATAACAATTTGGCAGCTGGGATCAGCTAAGGCCATCTTTCCCCACTAGCACTTACATTGCACAGAGTTGTTGTTTTTTACAAAATTGCTAATGTTTACTAACGTATTTTAATGGTTTTTAAGGTTTTTCATGTATAACTGTTTTTAATGCATTATATTTGAGTGTTAAATTATTGAATTTTGTGTTAATTTATTAGCATAAATTTTGCACTCAGCTTACTACCTCAACCTTGAGCACGACTGCAGGGAGCTGCTGTCAAATGAATATTAAATGAAGGTATTAGGAAGTACATTTGGAGGATTATGAGGGATTTATCCCGATAGTTGATCTTATACCAATATATACAAAAATCGGACATTTTTTGCGGATATTAATCCAATCAGTAAATATGTTTTGGTATTTATTACAAAAATCAAAATGCAAATGTCGTTTGGTCTATAGTAAAACACCAAACTTAAGTCTGTCTTCCTTTTCCATACCCTAATGATATCACGTGCTATACAAGGTTCTTCCTATTTAAGGAAGTGATGTATTTTCATTAGTTGTCATGTGATCAAGGCTCAGGGGGAGCCGAAACGTTATGACGACATCGAGCAGTTGAGCAAATAAACTCTTTTGCACTACAGAAGGTGGTCCGTGTTTGTGTTGTTGCGCGGGGGGCTACGAGGAGGCTGCCCTGCCAGGAATGCAACTGAACTGATATATATATATATGTATATATTATCTGCTGGCGGTCACCAGTAGATAGTTATAGTTACAACCTAGTTTCCATAGGAAATCTCAAAATTCTATTTTGAATAACTTTGGCGCCGGTTGACGAATTCTCGCGAAATTTTCAAAACAAATGGGGCGCTCCATTCAGCTCCTACCCTGAAAGTCTCGGGGTGACTCGTCAAGCGGGGGCCGAGAAAAAGGGGGGGTCCCAAAACACGTTTTCCCCATGCATTTTTCCATAGGACCTTTAGTCGAAGGTACAGCCCGAACGGCTGAACAGAATTACGTGAAATTTGGCAGAGAGGTAGCCATAAGGTCAAGGAAGTGCCTTTTGAAGGTCTCGTGTAAATCTGTTCAGTATTTCCTGAGAAAATAGCATTTAAAAGCATATAAATATCTATACGCGCGCACCGTGCGCGCACTGTGCGCGCACTGTGCGCTCACCCTGCCGTGCGCGAGCGCAATTCTGATTGGTTGTTAGATGTCGGTAAACATTCGAATCGGTCGAAACCAGGAAGTGTCGACCGCCATTTTGTCTCTCGCAGTCTGAGGGGGTGAAAAACGAAGGTGGAGGACGTGAAAAGGGGGCAGGATGGACAGTTCCTGACCCCCTAGCCTTTGTCAGGGGGTCACAGAAGGACCCCCAAGGGCAAAAAAAAGATTTTATTTTTTTTTCGAAAAATCGTGGAGTGCCCGCACTGTGCACGCACGCTGAAAAAACACACGTAAATTTAAAAAAAAAATTTTTTTATGGAAAATTAAGCGAGGTTCCGCACCGTGCGCGCACGCTAAAAATCCCATAAAAAAATAAAAAATACATACATAAATTAGCATTTAAAAAACCTTTGAAATTCACTGAAAAAACCATAGGTCTCACACACGTTATAGTTACGAATTAGCATTTAAAAAACCTTGCAAATTCACTTAAAAAACCATAGGTTTCACACATGTTATAGTTAGCTGGACATTTCACTCGTAAAAATCCAATGAAATTCCCCCGTTATAGTTAGTACAGGCAACTATAACTCACGCGACTGCAATCCTCTGCTGATGACGTCAGATATTACATCACTGATGACATATGTGTCTTTCTGAAAAATAAATATTTGTAATATATGTATAGCTAAAGATTAATGGAAGAAGACATGGGTAAATAAGTGTCTAAATACAGTGATGTAATATCTGACATCATCAGCAGAGGATTGCGGTCGCGTGAGCTATAGTTGCCTGCACTAACTATAAGGGGGAATTTCATTGGTTTTTTACGAGTGAAATGTCCAGCTAACTATAACATGTGTGAAACCTATGGTTTTTTAAGTGAATATATATATATATATTTATATATATTCACTGAAAAAACCATAGGTTTCAGGGGCGTTATAGTTAGCTGGACTTTTCACTCGTACAAAACCATTGAAATTCCCCCGTTATAGTTAGTTCAGCTAACTATAACTCTCGCGCCCACAATGCACTGCTGATGACGTCACATATTACATCACTCATGACATGGTCAGTGACATCACTCATGACATCACTGATGACATCTCAAATGACATCACTGATGACATCATCCAGTGAATGTGTGTTTTTCTGAAAATTAAATATGTTTTATATATGTATATCTCAAGGTCGATGGAAGAATAAGTGGGTATCTAAGTGTCTAAATGGATGATTTGTTTTTGAAAAATGTATTGTATAACTGACTGATTAAGTGTATCTTAGTGAATACATGGCTTAGTGAGTAATGTTTAAGTATGTAAATATCTGTATCAGTCTCTCACTTTGTGTATAAGTGGCTGCATGGGTTGGTGAGTAGCTACATGAGTGTCCATATAGGTTATTAGTTAGTCTTTTGAGTATCAGCATGAGTGTGTGAGTGTCTGTATGGTTCGGTGGGGGTATTACGTAGTGCATAGGTGCATGAATGAGTTACTCACTGTTTGTATGTGTTGAAGACTGCATGTGTGCAGGACTGTATGGGTGGATGAGTGTATGTATGGGTGTGTTAGTGAGTGAATGGCTGTCTCAATAGTGTATTTATGAGTAACTACATATGTTTTAAACTAGTATATGTGACTATTGGTGTATATAAGTGAGTATATGTGAGAGTGACATATTGGAAGAGTTCCTGTATGAATAAGTATGTGTTTCTATAAGTGATTGTTCAAAAGACTAAGTATGTGTACGTTTCTGTAGAAGTAAGTGTGGTGGTGTGTGTATAACTGTATGTGCAAGTAAATGGATGTTTGATTCTTTATTAGAATGAGTGAATATGTGTGTGAGTAACTCTATGGATGAGTGGCGTTGTGTAACAGGATGTATAGGTGTATGAGTACATATGATGAGTGAGTACATGTATGAGTGACTGTATAGGACTGTTGGTGAATGAGTGGATGTGTATGTGGATCTTAGAATTACTGAATAGGTTGTTGTAACTGGTATTGGTATGTCCATTGTTTTGAAAATGTTAGTTTCTATTTTTGAATGTGTGTATCAAAGGTTATATTAGGGTGAGAGGAGGTCTACCACTCTATCACAAGGATGATGTCATCAGTGATGTCATCAGTCATGTCATTTGAGATGTCATCAGTGATTTCATGAGTGATGTCACTTACATGTCATGAGTGATGTAATATGTGACGTCATCAGCAGTGCATTGCGGGCGCGAGAGTTATAGTTAGCTGAACTAATATAACGGGGGAATTTCAATGGTTTTGTACGAGTGAAAAGTCCAGCTAACTATAACGCCCCTGAAACCTATGGTTTTTTCAGTGAATTTCTAAGGTTTTTTAAATGCAAATTCCTAACTATAACGTTACTGAAACCTATGTTTTTTTTCAGTGAATTTCAAAGGTTTTTTAAATGCTAATTTCTAACTATGCCTACAGAGATAGGACATGTGAAGAAAGAAGAAAAAACGCACAGAGAGAAAAAAGAGAAATGCAGAAAGAAGCAACAGAAGTCCTCAAAGACGAAGAAAAGTGCAGGAAGAAGCATAACATGCAGAATGAACAAACAGAAGAGCAGAAAGAAGCCTTGTTGCAAAATCATCCTGTACCCTCAACTTTTTCATATGGATACTGGTGGCAACTGAGTCTGACTAACCAGTCCTAGAGCCAGCGCTATGTTAAAAGACACTTAGAATACAGTGAAAACACCTACATACACTAGGGAACACTATGCGTTGGGGTCCCCCTGTGATTAGCATGACCTCCTCTGTAACCCCCTAGTATATAATAGGGCAGGGGGATTAAAACTACCTCTTAAAATGCGCCACAGGGCTTGTTTGCACACGTCACCTCAGGCCCCGTCCCCTCCCTTCCCCAGTGTGTGAACATGCCCTGTGGCCGTGTTAAGTTGGGAGATTAAGTCCCCTTGAATCCTGAGGGTCCCTAGGGTCCAACTAGACCACTAGGTTCCTCCAGTAAGTGCCACAGAGCTGGGTTGCAGAGAGATGTAAAAAGGGGAACGGCCTAGACCACCTCTCTGCAACGCAGCGCAGTGGCACTTACTGGAAGCACCTAGTGGGCTAGTTGGCCCCCAGGGTCCCTCAGGATTGAAGGTGAATTATTTCCCCAACTTGAAATGCGCCACAGGGCGTGTTTGCACACGTTAACTCAGGCCCTGTCCCCTCCCTTCACCACTGTGTAAACACACCCTGTGGCCATTTTTAGTTGGGAGATTAAGTTCATTTGAATCCTGAGGCTCCCTAGGGTCCAACTAGCCCACTAGGTACCTCCAGTAAGCGACACTGAGCTGCGTTGCAGAGAGGTGTAAAAAGTGGCAAGGCCTGGACCACCTCTCTGCAACGCAGCTCAGTGGCGCTTACTGGAAGCACCTGGTGGGCTAGTTAGCCCCCAGGGGCCCTCAGAATTGAAGGAGAATTATTTCCCCAACTTAAAATGTGCCATAGGGTGTGTTTGCACACGTCACCTCAGGCCCCGTCCCCTCCCTTCCCCACTGTATAAACACGCCCTGTGGCCGTTTTAAGTTGGGAGATTAAGTCCCCTTGAATCCTGAGGGTCTCTAGGGGCAAAATAGCCCACTAGGTACGTCCAGTAAGCGCCATTGCAGAGAGGTGTAAAAAGGGGCACGGCCTGCACCGCCTCTCTGCAACGCAGCGCAGTGGCGCTTACTGGAAGCACCTGGTGGGTTAGTTGGCCCCCAGGGTCCCTCAGGATTGAAAGGGAATTATTTCCCCAACTTAAAACGTGCCACAGGGCGTGTTTGCACATGTCACCTCAGGCCCCGTCCCCTCCCTGCACCACTGTGTAAACGTGCCCTGTGGCCATTCTAAGTTGAGAGATTAAGTCCTCTTGAATCCTATTGGTCCCTAGGGTCAAACTAGCTCTCTAGGTACCTCCAGTAAGCACCACAGAGCTGCGTCGCAGAGAGGTGTAAAAAGGGGCGTGGCCTCAGAACACCTGTCTGCAACGCTGTTCCCTGGCGCATACTGGAGATACCTGTTGGGCTAGTTGACCCTCAGGGACCCTCAGTATTGAAGGGGAATTAATTCCCCAATGTACAACTCGCCAGGGGGCGTGTTTTCAGAATGCTGCAAGGAGGGGGCGTGGCTTCCGGTGCGATACCGGTCTTTTATTTATTTTATTTTTTTAAGAAGGGGGGCTGTGTGACCCCCCTTCTTTTTCTAATTTATTGGCCCTGGGGACCCCATCCCCCAGGGCCTGCCCCCTAATTTTTATTTTTTTTATTTTGGAAGGGGCCTTAATCGGCACCGGGGACCCCAACCCCCTGGGCATGGCCTTTTAAAAAAAAAATCTTTAGGAGGGGGGCTGCGTAGCCCCCCTCCTCAGGCCACTTATGGCCCAGGGGACCCCATCCCCCGGGGCCAGCCTTTGTATTTTATTATTTTAAAAATATATATATGTATAGAAACACCTAGGACATGCTGGACAAACCGTACGTACCTATCACCATGACAATTTTGCGTGATATTCATTAAAAGGTGACTATGCATACAATGAATCCACGTGGAATGTGTTTACACCGCTAGTGAAGCTCTGACGTGTCTGACGCCCTACCGTGCCTAATCCCGGTGCCCCCGCCGGTGGGTACTCTCCAAGTAGACACCCTTGTCGTTTATTTATACAAACATGGGTAGCTATTGACGGGCACATTTAATACACACGCACACCAAGCCATTCAAAGAGGATTCGACAAAAATTCGACCAAAACTATGCAAGAAACCTCCCTCACTGTTAATAAAACACACATCCACCGCCGGATGTGTAATACTTTTTATTTTACTCTCTGGAAAGGAGACAATCCTCATTTGAGAGTCACAGCGCACTCCTGGCTGAGCCCAATGCTGTGTTACTCCCACTAGTGCCCGCCGAGTGCCACACACCTCTGTGTTGTATTCCACCAGCTAGTGCGTATGCTATGACACTCTCTAGCCCATGTGCACTGTAACACCACCCCGTGAATATGTCATGCCACACTTGCCTTCGCACGGGTTATATTGCCCCATCTAACGTGCCTTCCTCGATGCCTATGTTATAACACACAGCGCTATGCCATATATATTACAATCTGGGATCCATATCTTTGTCACAGTGCATATGCAATGTTACACTCCCCAGCACATATTTTATATTACAACTTTAGAGACTAGTTAGGTTATACAACACTGTCCTGTGCATATTACACTCCAAGGCGCATATCGCATAGCACGCGCTAGTGCCTGTGCTATCCTGCGCTCTCCAATGAATCTGTCATTGCTCACAATGTATTGCATATTATATTTCACGCCCCGGTTCATCTTATATCACACTTTTTGGTGCATTGTTTATACCATAAACTATATCTAGTTTTCATTTTCAATCGTGCTCTCAGGACTATGTTCTATATAACACTGCATTCACGTACCCATTTCACGGGCATTACATTTTGCGATGGGGGGTGGAGGGTCAGGGGGTGTTTCTGCCAAGTGAGCCCGGAGTTACAGTCACAAACGTCCTCTTCTTCCTGAATAAAAGTGAGATTATGCTGCATACTTGTTCATATTTTAAGTAGTTCTCACAGACACACATTTTAAAAACAGTTACCTTGCTGCCCCATCTACCTCCTCCCTATCCTCTGTTGTCTGAATCCATGGACTAGCCTCCTCCCTCCTGCCATGCATGGTCTGATGTGCTGCCACTGCCCTCCATTTAGCATGATGTACCAGTCCACTCCTCCTGCCCTCCATTGCCCAATTCTATGCCCCATCATGGACCTCCTGCTTAGCCTCTGTGATTAGCTTGCTGCCCCTATTCTCCTTCCCCCTGCCCTCCAATGTCTTTGTGCATGCCCCTGCTCCATCCTTTTTGCCCACCATGTTCCATGGACCTGCCACTCCTATCTACTCTGAGTGTTCTGTAACCTGACTGTAACCTGTCCCTGCCACCTCCACCCTGCCTGTCCACATGCCATGCCCCTATCCCCTTCCTCCTGTCCTCCATGGTCCATTTTACTGCCACACCCTTCTGCCCGCCCTGGTCTGTTGTGCTGCAATTGCTCCTCCTGCCTGCCCCGCACGGTCTGTTGTGAGGCCCCTTCCCCTGAACTCTCTTGTCCGTGCCCAGGTCCTGACCCTCCCTTCTATCCTCCATGGTCCTTTGTGCATGCCCATGCACCCTCCTTCGTGCCCATCATAGCCATTGTGCTGCCACTAACCCTCCTGCTTGCCATGCATGGTCTTCTGTGCTGCCACAGCCCCTCCCACCTTCCCTGTGTGGCCAGCTAGCTGCCCCTGACCCCCTCCCACCTTCCCTTCATGGTCTGTGTGTATGCCATCATGGTCTGTTGCTCTCCATGGTGTGTCTTGCTTCTAGTGCCAATCCTGTCTGACCTCCATGGTCATCTTGCTGCTCCTGCCCTGCCCCCTTGCCCCCAGCCCTCTGTTTCCATGTGCAGACCCCTATTCCCTCCCTCCTGGCTTGTCTGTTCCATTGTAATGCCCCTGATCTGTCCCTCCTGCCCTTTATGGTCTTCTATGCTGCAGCTTTCTCTCCTGTCTGTCCATTATGGTCAGCTAGCTACCATTGCCTCTTTCCCCTCTGTTCTCTGTTGTCCATGTGCATGGTCCTGTCCCCTCCCTATTGCTTTCTATGGATTGTTGTGCTGCACTCCCGTCCCACATACCCTGTGTGGTGTATTGTGCTGCTGCACACCCTGATGCCTGCCTTGTAGGGTCAGTTTGGTGCACCTCTCCATGTCCCTCCTGTCCTCTGTTATCCGAGTCCATGTCGCTACCCCAATTCCGCCTGCCTTCAATGATCCAATGTACCATACTTGCAAACATTTTGAACTTGGTAAGAGGGAGATTTTGACAAAAAACTGGGGTATTGATTTTCCCCTTTGAGTTACATTGATAAAGAGGAGATTGTAGACAGGAGACAGATCAAATAAAGCCCATTTGAGCTTAAAACATTGGACGTTTCCTGGCTGAATCGGGTCGGTTGGCATGTATGGCTGTACTACCACTGCCTCTTCCTTCTGCCCACAATGGTCTATTATATTGCCACAGCCTCTCTTGCCAGTCCTGTATTGTTGGTTTGTTGCCCCTGCCTCCCTTTCCACTGCCCTCCATAGTCTGTTGTGCTGCCACTGCCCTTCCTGCCTGCCCAGTGTGGTCGAATTGTTGCCTCTGCACCCTCCTACCTGCCTTCAATTTTGAGAGTCCGTGCTCCTGGCCTCTGCCTCTCAACAGTATCCTAATGAACAACTAGATTGCTAACATTCTATATTTATTACAAAAGTGTGGAACGCCTGACGTCATCTTGATGTAATCAAAACTGTAATACCTAAAGCATTTCCTTTAGAAATTACATATATGGGAGGGTCTTATTTGCATCAAAATTATGGTTAGTGCTCTAAAAAACTAAAATGAGGACATATTTTCTGAGTTTTCAAATAGCGACAAAGCACTTTTAAATTATTTGTTATCTTTATGTTTTTTTATCCAGTTGACCACTTGATTAAATGTTGCAATTAGGGGAGAGGATGTGGTGTTACTACCAGAGCTGCAGACTTTGCAACTGGGGAACCAGGTTGGAGTTTCTGCTTCAGCTCGACATTCTGTGATTCTGGTCAAATCACTTAATCTCACCATGTCTACAACCAAATTGAATTTGTTCTTGTGTGATGTAACCAATGCTCATGTAAAGCACTCCAATACCTGACAAGTCTGCACTATATAAAACTGCAAAAACACAACAAATAAGTGTTTTGCACACTTCTGTCATTGGGCTACATGTGGGCTACATCTGGGTGATATTTGTGCTGCATTTGGGCTCTTTTGTCTCTGGTGGCCATCTTGGGAGATTTATTTGTTATGAAGTTTCGTAATTTCCTCATTTACTGCAGTCTCCTCAGTAGGAAATGCTTTCAATTTTTTACTTTGAGTCCATCAAGAAGGTATTCAGATATGTCACACATTTGCCATGAATTCTGAATGTTAGCACTCTAGTTGCTCATTAGATCACTGTGGTAAAGCTACTGCTCACCATGGAAGTCTGCTGCTGGTATTAAAAGTGCATGTTTCAGTCTGCATGTCAGAATTTTTCAATGAAATAGAAGAGGATTTGAGAAGTCACTCAAAATGTGCCCTAATTTTTCTTTCTTCAGCGCTAATCATAATTTCTATGGCAAAATTACCCCCCTCATTGTGTTCCTTTTTAAATTAAATGTTTTAAGTGTTACCAGTTTATTCCAATCAAGATGGCTTCAGATGTGCCATACTTTTGTCATAAGTAAGACAGTAAGCGCTCTAGTTGTTCTTAGGAAGAACACTCTGGGACATTCTGTCATTGGGATATACTTGGGCTACATCTGGGTTATATTTGGGCTACATTTGGGCTCTTTTGTCTCTGGTGGCCATCTTAGGAGACTTATTTGTTATGAAGTTTCCTAATTTCTTCATTTACTGCAGTCTCCTCAGTAGGAAATACTTTCAGTTTTTTACTTTGGTTCCATCAAGAAGGCATTCAGATGTGTCACACATTTGCAATAAATTCTGAATGTTAGCACTCTAGTTGCTCATTAGATCACTGTAGTAAAGCTACTGCTCACCAGGGAAGTCTGCTGCTGGTATTGAAAGTGCATGTTTCAGTCTGTATGTCAGAATTTTTTTATGAAATAGAAGAGGATTTGAGAAGTCAATCAAAATGTTCCCTAATTTATCTTTTTTCAGCACTAATAATAATTTATATGTCAAAATGAACCCCCTCATTGTGTTCGTTTTAAATTAAACTACTGACTCTCTACTACTCACTCGCTACTACTCCCTCTCTACTACTAACTCTCTACTACTCTCTACTACTCTCTACTACTACTCTCTACTACTCACTCTCTACTACTCAATCTCCACTACTCTCTACTACTCACTACTCTACTACTCTCTACCACTAACTCTCTACTACTCACTCTCTACTACTCTCTATCTCTCTACTACTCCCTCTCTACTACTCACTCTACTACTCTCTACTACTCACTCTCTACTACTCTCTCTCTATCACTCTCTCTACTATTGACTCTATACTACTCACTCTCTACTACTCTCTACTACTCACTCTCCACTATTCACTCTCTACTACTCACTCTCTACTACTCTCTACTACTCACTCTCTACTACTCTGCTACTCTCTACTACTCTCTACTTCTCACTCTCTACTACTTACTCTCTGCTACTCTACTACTCTCTCTACTACTCACTCTCTACGACTCTCTACTACTCACTCTACTGCTCTCTACTACTCTCTACCACTCACTCTCTACTACTCACTCTCTACTTCTCTCTCTCTACTACTTACTCTCTACTACTCACCCTACTAATCTCTACTACTCACTCTACTACTCTCTACTATTCTCTCTACTACTCTCTCTCTACTACTCACTCTCTACTATTCTCTACTACTCACTCTCTACTACTCGCTCTCTACTACTCTTTACTACTCACTCTCCACTACTCAGTCTCTACTACTCTACTACTCTCTACTCTCTCTACTACTCACTCTCTACTACTCACTATCTACTAGTCTCTACTACTCACTCTAGTACTCACTCTCTACTACTCTCTACTACTCAGTCTGCACTACTCCACTACCCTCTACTACTCACTCTCTACTACTCACTCTCTACTACTCTACTACTCCCTACTACTACTCACTCTCTACTACTCTCTACTACTTGCTTTCTACTACTCACTCTCTACTCACTCTCTACTACTCTCTACTACTCAGTCTCCACTACTCCACTACCCTCTACTACTCACTCTCTACTACTCACTCTCTACTACTCCCTACTACTCACTCTACTACTCACTCTCTACTACTCTCTACTACTCACTCTCCACTACTCCACTACCCTCTACTACTCACTCTCTACTACTCACTCTCCACTACTCCCTACTACTCTCTCTCTACTACTCACTCTCTACTACTCACTCTCTACTACTCACTCTCCACTACTCCCTACTACTCTCTCTCTACTACTCACTCTCTACTACTCACTCTCTACTACTCTCTCTCTACTCACTCTCTACTACTCTCTCTCTACTACTCTCTACTACTCTCTACTATTCACTCTACTACTCTCTCTCTACTACTCACACTCTACTACTCTCTCTCTACTACTCTCTACTATTCACTATACTACTCACTCTCTACTACTCACTCTCTACTACTCTCTACTGCTCACTCTACTACTCACTCTCTACTACTCTCTACTACTCTCTCTGCTACTCAGTCTCTACTACTCACTCTCTACTACTCTCTACTACAAACTCTACTACTCACTCTCTACTACTCTCTACTCCTCTCTACTACTCACGCTCTACTACCCACTCTCTACTACTCTCTACTACTCACCCTACTACTCTCTACTACTCACTCTCTACTACTCATGCTACTACTCTCTACTACTCACTCTCTACTCTCCATTACTCATCCTCTAGTCTCTACCTCTCTATACCTCTCTCTACTACTCTCTACCTCTACCTCTCTACCTCTACCTCTCTACCTCTACACCTCTACCTCTCTACCTCTCTCTACACGCACACATATGCACAAATATATATGCATATATATGCATATGCATTTATATATATGTATGTGCATATATTATCTACTGGCGGTCGCCAGTAGATAGTTATAGTTAGGACCGTGTTTCCATAGGAAATCCGCAACATTCTATTTGGAATAACTTTAGCGCCGGTTGACGAATCCTCGCGAAATTTTCAAAATAGGTGGGGCGCTCCGCTCCACTCCTACCCTGAAAGTCTCGGGGGGATTCGTCAAGCGGGGGCTGAGAAAAAAGGGGGTGTCCCAAAACGCGTTTTCCCCATGCAATTTTCCATAGGGACCTTTAGTCCAAGGTACAGCCCGAACGGCTGAACAGAATTACTTGAAATTTGGCAAATAGGTAGTCCTCAGCTCAGGCATGTGCCTTTTGCATATATGGTGTCAATCTGTTCAGTAGTTCCTGAGAAAATCAAAAGTAAAATCATATATATATCTGGGCGGAGCCTAACCACACATCTCATCCTGAGATCTGATTGGCTGTCAGCACTTCATCCAAGAAGTGTTGGCAGCCATCTTGGGACCAATATACATGATAGCACCTCATTAAAAAGCATTGCAGTTAATAGAAGGTTTTAAGACTTTAGTTACATTATAAATCATTTGCTGATGGTACCATACTCATTTAAGGAATTGTGGTGTGTTCTAAGGTGATTTTACCATGTGAAAAAGCCTTCTGCTGTGATATCATGAACCATGTTTTAGAGAAAACTATTTTCTCATGCTTTTCCCACAGAGGTTTGGAAGGTGATCTATAAGATAAACTGAGAGCATATTTTCTGTAAACTCACATTATCTTTCTCAGTCATGTGAGAATGAAGTCTGACATTCTCAGTAAAACATGTACATCCAACAAGGGCAGAGACTGTCAGTTGATTCCTTTGTGTTCTACTGCAGCTTCCCAGAGTGTTCTAAAGAACAACAAGAGCGCTAACAGTCTTACTTATGACAAAAGTATGGCACACCTGAAGCCATCTTGATTGGAATAAAGTGGTAACACTTAAAACATTTAATTTACAAAGGAACAAAATGAGGGGGTTCATTTTGCCATATAAATTATGATTAGTGCTGCAGAAAGAAAAACACATGTTGACTTCTGAAATCCTCTTTTATTTCATAAAAACATTCTGACATGCAGACTGAAACATGCACTTTCAATACCAGCAGCAGATTTGCCTGGTGAGCAGTAGCTTTACTACAGTGATCTAATGAGCAACTAGAGTGCTAACATTCAGAATTTATGGAAAATGTGTGACACAACTGAATGCCTTCTTGATGGAATCAAAGTAAAAAACTGAAAGTATTTCCTACTCAGGATAATGCCCATTTTCTGTTCTTCTGTTCTTTTTATCACGAACCTCGTACCCGATATTTAAAATCAATTCTGAAGGAGCTGGGTTTTACGCAGTACAAGCCTGCGTTGTTATATTTACAGATGATGCATTCCCCTGTAATTATGTATTGCACTGCTAGCTTTTTGGCTGCATCTGTTAGACGTAAGAGATCAAGGTTAAGATTGGAATCACAGATTAGGACTGATACTTGAATTCATGTTTATTGTAGTGATGAGTGCAAACTGTAATGAATCTTGTGTAAATAATGCCTTTTTAACTTGCTTTTAAAATCCACCTACTGTTTAATACTGTTTTAACCTGTTTCTTAAGATATATGAATGTATGATATTTGATGTAGAATACTTTTATGATTTTAATTAATCGAATAAAGTGGACTTTGACTTGACTTGACTTGAAAGTATTTCCTACTGAGGAGACTGCAGTAAATGAGGAAATTAGGAAACTTCATAACAAATAAATCTCCCAAGATGGCCACCAGAGACAAAAGAGCCCAAATGTAGCCCAAATGTAGCCCAAATATCACCCAGATGTAGCCCAAATGTAGCCCAATGACAGAACGTCCCAGAGTGTTCTCAAGATCAACTAGAGCGCTTACTGTCTTACTTATGACAAAAGTATGGCATACCTGAAGCCATCTTGATTGGAATAAACTGGTAACACTTAAAACATTTAATTTAAAAAGGAACACAATGAGGGGGTTCATTTTGCCATAGAAATTATGATTAGTGCTGAAGAAAGGGGATATTTTGAGTGACTTCTCAAATCCTCTTCTATTTCATTCTGATATCCAGACTGAAACATGCACTTCTAATACTAGCAGCAGACTTTCGTGGTGAGCAGTAGCTTTACTACAGTGATCTAATGAGCAACTAGAGTGCTAACATTCAGAATTTATGGCAAATGTGTGACATATCTGAATACCTTCTTGATGGAATCAAAGTAAAAAAATGAAAGCATTTCCTACTGAGGAGACTGCAGTAAATGAGGAAATTAGGAAACTTCATAACAAATAAATCTCCTAAAATGGCCACCAGAGACAAAAGAGCCCAAATGTAGCCCAAATGTAGCCCAAATGTAGCCCAAATAAAACCCAAATGTAGCCCAATGACAGAAGTGTGCAAAACACTTATTTTTTGTGTATTTGCAGTTTTATATAGTGCAGACCTGTCAGGTATTGGAGTGCTTTACATGAGCATTGGTTACATCACACAAGATCAAATTCATTTTGGTTGTAGACATGGGGAGATTAAGTGATTTGACCAGAATCACAGAATGTTGTGCTGAAGCAGAAACTCCAACCTGGTTCCCCAGTTGCAAAGTCTGCAGCTCTGGAAGTAACACCACACCCTCTCCCCTTGGATGCAACATTTAATCAAGTGGTCAACTGGATAAAAAAACTAAGATTACAAATAATTTAAAAGTTCTTTGTCGCTATTTGAAAACTCTGAAAATATGCCCTCATTTTAGTTTTTTAGAGCACTAACCATAATTTTGATGCAAATAAGACCATCTCATATATGTAATTTCTAAAGGAAATGCTCTAGGCATTACAGTTTTGATTACATCAAGATGACGTCAGGCGTTCCACACTTTTGTAATAAATATAGAATGTTAGCAATCTAGTTGTTCATTGGGATACTGTTGAGAGGCAGAGGCCAGGGGCACGGACTCTGAAAATTGAAGGCAGGTAGGAGAGTGCAGAGGCAACAATTTGACCACACTAGGCAGGCAGGAAGGGCAGTGGCAGCACAACAGACTATGGAGGGCAGTGGCAGCACAACAGACTATGGAGGGCAGTGGAAAGGGGGGAAGGGGCTACAAACCAACAATACAGGACTGGCAAGAGAGGCTGTGGTGATGTAATAGACAATTGTGGGCAGAAGGAAGAGGCAGTGGTCATACAACCCTACATGCCAACAGACCCGTTTCAGCCAGGAAACGTCCAATGTTTTTAAGCTCAAATGGGCTTTACTTGATCTGGTTCCTGTCTACAATCTTCTCTTTTTCAATGTAACTCAAAGGGGAAAATCAATACCCCAGTTTTATTTCAAAATCTCCCTCTTACCAAGTTCAAAATGTTCGCAAGTATGGTACATTGGATCATGGTAGGCAGGAGGAATTGGGGTAGGGACATGGACTCGGATAACAGAGGACAGGAGGGACATTGAGAGGTGCACCAAACTGACCCTACAGGGCAGGCATCATGGTTTGCAGCAGCACAATACACCACACAGGGCATGCAGGACAGGAGTGCAGCACAACAATCCATAGAAAGCAATAGGGAGGGGACAGAACCATGCACATGGACAACAGACAACAGAGGGGAAAGAGGCAATGGTAGCTAGCTGACCATAATCGACAGACAGGAGAGAAAGCTGCAGCATAACAGACCATAAAGGGCAGGAGGGATGGATCAGGGGCATTACAATGGAACCGACAAGCCAGGAAGGAGGGAATAGGGGTCTGCACATGGAAACAGAGGGCTGGGGGCAAGGGGGCAGGGCAGGAGCAGCAAGATGACCATGGAGGTCAGGCAAGATGGGCACTAGGAACAAGACACACCATGGAGAGCAACAGTGAGACTGATGGCATACACACAGACCATGGAGGGAAGGTGGGAGGGGGTCAGGAGCAGCTAGCTGACCACACAGGGAAGGTGGGAGGGGCCGTGGCAGCACAGAAGACCAGGCATGGCAAGCGGGGGGGTTAGTGGCAGCACAATGGCTATGATGGGCAAGAAGGAGGGTGCAGGGGCATGCACAAAGGACCATGGAGGATAGAAGGGAGGGTCAGGACCTGGGCACAGACAAGAGAGTTCAGGGGAAGGGGCCTCACAACAGACCACGCTGGGCAGGCAGGAGGAGCAGTTGCAGCACTACAGACCAGGGAGGGCAGAAGGGTGTGGCAGGAAAATGGACCATGAAGGACAGGAGGAAGGGGATAGGGGCATGGCATGTGGACAGGCAGGGTGGAGGTGGCAGGGACAGGTTACAGTCATCTGACAATACTAGGCAGGTGGGAGGGGAGTGGCAGCTCAACAGAACACTCAGAGTAGATAGGAGTGGCAGGTCCATGGAACATGGTGGTCAAAAAGGATGGAGCAGGGGCATGCACAAAGACATCAGAGGGCAGGGGGAAGGAGAATAGGGGCAGCAAGCTAAGCACAGAGGCTAATCAGGAGGTCACTGATTGCCCATAGAATTGGGCAATGGAGGGCAGGAGGAGTGGACTGGTACATCATGCTAAATGGAGGGCAGTGGCAGATCATCAGACCATGCATGGCAGGAGGGAGGAGGCTAGTCCATGGATTCAGACAACAGAGGATAGGGAGGAGGTGGATGGGGCAGCAAGCTAACTGTTCATAGAAGGTGGGTATTAGGAACTTTATTGTTTTTAAAATGTGTGTCTGTGCGAACTGCTTAAAATATGAACAAGTATGCAGCATAATCTCACTTTTATTCAGGAAGAAGAGGACGTTTGGGACTGTGACTCCGGGCTCACTTGGCAGAAACATCCCCTGACCCTCCACCCCCCATCGCAAAATGTAATGCCCGTGAAAAGGGTAGGTGGATGCAGTGTTATATAGAACATAGTCCTGAGAGCACGATTGAAAATGAAAACTAGATATAGTATATGGTATAAACTATGCACCAAAAAGTGTGATATAAGATGAACCGGGGCGTGAAATATAATATGCAATACATTGTGCGCAATGACAGATTCATTGGAGAGCGCGAGATAGCACAGGCACTAGCGCTTGCTATGTGATATGCGCCTTGGAGTGTAATATGCACAGGGCAGTGTTGTGTAACCTAAGTAGTCTCTAAAGTTGTAATGTAAAATATGTGCTGGGTAGTGTAACATTGCATATGCACTGTGACAAAGATATGGATCCCAGATTGTAATAAGTATGGTATAGCGCTGTGCTTTATAACATAGGCATCGAGGAAGGCACTTTAGATTGGGCAATTTAACCCGTGCGAAGGCAAGTGCGGCATTACATATTCACGGGGTGGTGTTACAGTGCACATGGGCTAGAGAGTGTCATAGCATAAGCACTAGATGGTGGAATACAACACAGAGGTGTGTGGCACTCGGCAGGCAATGGTGGGTGTAACACAGCATTGGGCTCAGCCAGGAGCACGCTGTGACTCTCAAGTGAGGTTTGTCTCCTTTCCAGAGAGTAAGATAAAAAGTATTACACATCCGGCGGTGGATGTGTGTTTTATTAACCGTGAGGGGGTTTCTTGCATAGTTTGGTCGAATTTTTGTCGAATCCCCTTTGAATGGCTTGGTGTGCATGTGTATTAAATGTGCCCGTCAATAGCTACCCATGTTTGTATAAATAAACGACAAGGGTGTCTACTTGGAGGGTACCCACCAGCGGGGGCGCCGGGATTAGGCACGGTAGGGTGTCAGACATGTCAGAGCTTCACTAGCGGTGTGAATACATTCTACGTGGATTCATTGTATGCATAGTTGCCTTTTAATGAATATCACGCAATTCGTCATGGTGATAGGTACATACGGTTTGTCCATCAACACAGCCCCCCTCCTAAAGAATAAAAAAAAAAAAAGGCCATGACCCGGGGGTTGGGGTCCCCGGGGCCGATTAAGGCCTTGGGAGGGCCAAATTAATTTTTTTCAACAGAAAAAATTAGGGTGCAGGCCCTGGGGTATGGGGTCCCCAGGGCTAATAAATTAGAAAAAGAAAGGGGGCCACACAGCCCTCCTTCTTAAAAATAAATAAATAAAAGACCGGCATCGCGCCGGAGGCCATGCCCCCTCCTTGCAGCACTCTGCAAACGCGCCCCCTGGCCAGTTGTAAGTTGAGGAATTAATTCCCCTTCAATACTGAGGGTCCCTGAGGGCCAACTAGCCCAACAGGTATCTCCAGTATGCGCCAGGGAGCTGCGTTGCAGACAGGTGTTCTGAGGCCACGCCACTTTTTACACCTCCATGCAACGCAGCTCTGTGGCGCTTACTGGAGGTACCTAGTGGGCTAGTTTGACCCTAGGGACCCTTAGGATTCAAGGGGACTTAACCTCTCAACTCAGAACGGCCACATGGTGCGTTTACACAGTGGTGAAGGGAGGGGACGGGGCCTGAGGTGACGTGTGCAAACACGCCCTGTGGCGCGTTTTTAAGTTGGGGAAATAATTCCCTTTCAATCCTGAGGGACCCTGGGTTCCAACTAGCCAACCAGGTGCTTCCAGTAACCACCACTGCTCTGCCTTGCAGAGAGGTGGTGCAGGCCGTGCCACTTTTTACACCTCTCTGCCACGCAGCTCTGTGGCGCTTACTGGAGGTACCTAGTGGTCTAGTTGGACCCTAGGGACCCTCAGGATTCAAGGGGACTTAATCTCCTAACTTAAAATGGCTACAGAGTGTGTTTACACAGTGGGGAAGGGAGGGGACGGGGCATGAGGTGACGTGTTCAAACACGCCCTGTGGTGCGTTTTAAGAGGTAGTTTTAATCCCCTGCCCTATTATATACTAGGGGCTTACAGAGGAGGTCATGCTAATCACAGGGGGACCCCAACGCATAGTGTGCCCTAGTGTATGTAGGTGTTTTCACTGTATTCTAAGTGTCTTTTAACATAGCACTGGCTCTATGACTGCTTAGGCAGACTCAGTTACCACCAGTATCCGTCTGAAAAAGTTGAGGGTACAGGATGATTTTGCAACAAGGCTTCTTTCTGCTCTTCTGTTTGCTCTTTCTGCACGTTATATTTCTTCCTGCACTTTTCTTCGTCCTTGAGGACTTCTGTTGCTTCTATCTGCATTTCTTTTTTTTCTTTCTGTGCGTTTTTCCTTCTTTCTTCACATGTCCTATCTCTGTAGGCATAGTTAGAAATTAGCATTTAAAAAACCTTTGAAATTCACAGAAAAAACCATAGGTTTCAGGCACGTTATAGTTAGGAATTAGCATTTAAAAAACCTCAAAAATTCACTGAAAAAACCATAGGTTTTAGGGGTGTTATAGTTAGCTGGACTTTTCACTTCTACAAAACCATTGAAATTCCCCCGTTATAGTTAGTTCAGCTAACTATAACTCGCGCGCCCGCAATGCACTACTGATGACGTCACATATTACATCACTCATGACATGGTCAGTGACATCACTCATGACATCACTGATGACATCTCAAATGACATCACTGATGACATCACTGATGACATCATCCTTGTGATAGAGTGGCAGACCTCCTCTCACCCTAATATAACCATTGATACACACATTCAAAAATAGAGACTAAACTTTTCAAAACAATGGACATACCAATACCAGTTACACCAACCTCTTCAGTAATTCTAAGATCCACATACACATCCACTCATTCACCAACAGTCCTATACAGTCACTCATACATGTATTCACTCATCATATGTACTCATACACCTATACATCCTGTTACACAATGCCACTCATCCCTAGAGTTACTCACACACATAGTCACTCATGCTAATAAAGAATCAAACATACATTTATTTGCATATACAGTTATACACACACCACCACACTTACTTCTACGGAAACTTACACATACTTAGTCTTTTAAACAATCACTTATAGAAACACATACTTATTCATACAGGAACTCTTTCAATCTCTCACTCTCACATATACTCACTTATATACACCAATAGTCACATATACTAGTTTAAAACATATGTAGTTACTCATAAAGACACTATTGAGACAGTCATTCACTCACTAACACACCTATACACACACTCATCCACCCATACAGTCCTGCACACATGCTGTCTTCAACACATACAAAGAGTGAGTCACTCATTCATGCACCTATGCACTACGCAATACCCCCCACCGAACCATGCAGACACTCAGACTGATACTCAAAAAACCAACTAATAACCTATATAGACACCCATGTAGCTACTCACCAACCCATGCAGCCACTTATACACAAAGTGAGAGACTGATACAGATATTTACATATTTAAACATTACTCACTAAGCCATGTATTCACTATGATACACTTAATCAGTCAGTTACACAATCAATTTTTCAAAAACAAATCATCCATTTAGATACTTATATACCCATTTATTCTTCCATCGACCTTGAGATATACATATATAAAACATATTTAATTTTCAGAAAAACACACATTCACTGGATGATGTCATCAGTGATGTCATTTGAGATGTCATCAGTGATGTCATGAGTGATGTCACTGACCATGTCATGAGTGATGTAATATGTGATGTCATCAGCAGTGCACTGCGGGCGCGCGAGTTATAGTTAGCTGAACTAACTATAACGGGGGAATTTCAATGGTTTTGTAGAAGTGAAAAGTCCAGCTAACTATAACACCCCTGAAACCTATGTTTTTTTCAGTGAATATATATATATATATTCCCAAAAAAACAGAGGTTACATGGATGTTATAGTTAGGAATTAGAATTAAAGAAACCTTAGAAATTCACTGAAAAAGACAAAGGTTACAGTGACGTTATAGTTAGGCTCAGATCTCACTCATACAAAACCTGGGTGGTCCCCTGGGGTTTGATAAGCCCTATAAAGGGGGCCCCGTGTGCCCCTTCCTTTATTAATGATATGCCCCCGGAACCAGGCCCACCAGGGAGTTATTTGAAAACAATTTAGTCAATATTGTGATTTTGGGGCAATAAAAAAATGCTTTTATGCCATGGCGGAGTGCCAGGACGAGCCTAAAACCATGGCTTTGGGGTAAGGGTATTCCTACCCTAACCTCTTTTCTTTATTTTCATACAACAACATCTACCTTTCACCCAAATTTAGTGCAATTCCATCCAGTGGTTCGGGGTGTAGATACGACAACGCGTTCCTATGGGAATTAAAATGGGAAACATGCTTTTTTAACCCCCTTTTTCCAAGCCACCGCCTAACTGATCACCCCAAAATTTCCCATGCAAACAGAACTTACTTTGACACTTTTTTTGAGAAAAGTTCATGAAGATTCATCAAATGGCACCAAAGATATAGGCAAGTCAAAAAATACTTTTTCTATGGAAACTAGGTTCCCTTTACTGATCACGCGAAACTTCCCATGCACAACAAAACTTACTTTGAAACCTTTTTGGGAAAATTTCAGGCTGAGGTGCAGCTCCCTGGGTATAAAAAAGCTTAATGTTTTTGCTTGCTCAAAGCAGACCACTGTTTGCTATGGCATGGCGGGAGCAGTGCTGCTGCCATGCCATAGCAAAATACAATATACAGCTCCAGGAGGGGTGCCTGCATGCCCCTCTCCTTCCTTGAGTAGGGCCCTGACCCAGGGAGGCAGCAGCCTCAAAAAAGAGCAGAATGAGATAAAGGTCAGCAAATAGAAGAGAGAGGCAAAATAAAGGTGAGAAATGAGCAGAAAAAAGTTAGAATAATGGTCAGAAACAAGCAGCAGGAGGCAAAATAAAGATGAGAAACAAGCAGAAAGAGGCAAAATAAAGGTCTGTAATGAGCAGAAAGAAGCAGAAGAAAGGTGAGAAATGAGCAGAAAGAGGCAGAATAAAAGTCAGAAACGAGCCGGCAAAAGCAAAATAAAGTTGAGAAACGAGCAGCAAGAGGCAAAATAGAGGTCAGAAACCAGCAGCAGGAGGCAAAATAAAGGTCAGTAGAAAGAGGCAGAATAGAGGTTAGAAGGAAGGAGAAAGAGGCAGAATAAAGTTCATTAATGAGCAGAAAGAAGCAAAATAGAGTTCAGAAACCAGCATTAAGAGGCAAAGTAAAGGTCAGAAACGAGCAGAAAGAGGCAAAATAAAGTTCAGTAACGCGCAGGATGAGGCACAACAGAGGGCATAATAATGAGCAGGAAAGGCAAAGCAAATGTAGAAAAACGAGCAGAGGGTGGAAAAACAAGGAGAAGGAGCAAAACAGAGCAGAAGAGGGCAAAACAGACACCACTCAGAACCCACTCACACACCCATTCAGACACTCTCACACCCACTCACAGACCCACTCAGAGACTCACACACCCATTTCCAGACTTACTGACACTCTCATGCGCTCACTCACTAAAATTCAAAAAGCCTTAGAAATTAACTAAAAAACCAAAGGTTACAAGGACATTATAGTTAGAAAATAGAGGGCCTAAGTTGGTCCCTGTAGCAGGTCCACACTCCATTTCGGCAGGTCTGAATTTGTGAATTTCACCTAGTCCGACGTGACCAGATAACCACAGTTGGCGCTTTGCGCCTCTAGGCAAGCTTTACCAAAAACTTTGAAAATGCATATATTCAGTTCTACTGATTGGATTTTGTAATTTTGGTTTCAGATAATGTATTCAATTTTACACTATTTATCCAAACTGTTGTGAGATTTTTAATTCGGGTGTTGTGTTTTCACTTTATTGCTGTTTGGAGTGCTGCATAAATACTTACACATTACCTTTAAGTAAAGCCTAGCTACTGTGTGGCAAATTAGCAGAGTGTTAAGCACAGGTTAATTTGGGGGTTGCTTGTGTTTCATTCTGACTGAGGCTGTGTTTGCTTGACTAGGGTTTCACTCTCCTCAACGGGTAAGCCAATTTCCTACACTATCTTTCTCTCTCTTCCTCCTTTACACACACACGCACACACACACACACCATACACACACACACACACACACGCACACACACACACACACACATGTACACAAGACATATCTATCTATTCAATGGAACTGTCTATTGACCATGATAGAGTATGTATTTAGTACTTCAATTTTACATATACCTTGATACTGGAACAAGTTATATTGTAGACCAAAGCAAAAATTAGTTTTGATCTTTTTTGATGCACTCATTTGAAAGCATCTACACACTGTGGGAACCAGTTACTGACATACAGTGGTTCCCAATAAGACGGTCTTTGCCTGGCTTTGTCAGTGTTTATCCAGCACTAGAGCTCTGGTATTGGACTTGGCCCTTTTTGCAGGGTCATCTCAGAACTTTTTGCCTTCCTCCTGTATTTTTTCTGACCTGTTTTTGTTGGTTTTATGCCTCTGGGCACTTTACCACTGCTGATCAGTGCTAAAGTGCATGTGCTCTCTCTTGTAAACTTGGTAAGATTGCTCTACACCTGTTTGGCATATTTAATTTACCTGTAAGTCCCTTGTACAGTGGTATCCCATATACCCATGGCCTGCAAATTAAATGCTACTAGTGGGCTTGAAGCGCTGCTTGCGCCACAAACCGAAATAGCCTTTCCAACCTGTCTCAGGCCTCTGCTGCTGGATGGCCTAGGCGCACAGTTTACTGCCACAGAGACGTGGCATGCAAAGTGCTTGCCACATCTGAAACTCCCCTTTTACTATATATAAGTCACCCCTTAGGTAGGCCCTTGCTAGCCCTATGGGCAGGGTGCTGTGTAGGTAAAAGGTAGGACATGTGCCTTAACTGTATGGCATGTCCTGGTAGTGACAAACAACCTATTTGGTTCCTCACTGCTGTGAGGCTGACCTCTCATAGGTTTGCATTGGGGATTCCCTGATATGTGCTTCAGTGGTAATTGTTGATAATTTGAGAGGGGTAGAGTAACCATGTTTGGTATGTTTGGAATAGCAGTGATTAATCCTGCTGATTGGTGAAAGTGGATTTGTCATTACTATTTTAGAAATGCTACGTTTATAAGTAGTGATTATTATGGGCTTATGTGTGTTTGTGCCCTGCCTGCATGTGTATTTACTGTCTGGTTTTGACTGACAGGAGGGAAGGGATTATGCATTCACTCTAGACAGTCACAAAGGTGGTTGAGGTGTGTCCTGCCTTTCATGGGTGACTCAGCACTAGGCTGAATGGACCTTTGCTGCATTTAGAGTGGCTGGAGGAGTGTCCCTTGCACCTCAATAGGCCTGGTCTGCATTTGGAGTGGTGGGAGGAGTAGCACCTGCACCTAAATAGGGCTGTGCCTGCCTTCGACAATGCTGTCTCCACCCTCCCCCCATGGTGTGTCAGGAGCCAGGGACTGGGATGTGAATGGAGATTTGTGCACTTCGATGCTGTGGATGAAGTGCCCCCCCAGAACAAAGACATTTTGACTATTAGTACAGGGGCTGTGAACCCATGAAGGGACACACTGCGTGGGACCTGTAACCTGCTGCTGCTGGTTCTACATGCTGCATATTGCCAGGAGGATCTGCTGGGGTGGCAGAAGTAACTGCCACTTTGACTTGCTTGGTGTGCTGATCTGTGGCCTGCTGGGCTACCAGAGGGACTGCAACTTTGCTGAAGGTCCCTGATGTGCTTGTCGGCCGGCCTGTTCCCTGCTTGTGCCCCTCAGTGTTCTGCAAGGAGAGCAGTTTTATGCCCCTTGTCACTGACAGTACAGTGCTGGTGAGCGCTTTTAGAGGCTCTTGCGTTCTCACTCATCCTGTGCTGACTGGAAGTTCTGGGAGGTGGAGGAGATCACTTTTGCTTCTTTTTGTGGGAGACTGCATAGGGAGGCCTTCTGGATCTCCTTGGATCGATACGTGCCATGGGCACTGTCCGCCACACCGCCGTGGGCCTGAGTTTGAGGCTGGGATATTTCCACAAAGAGTGCAAATTTGAAAGCAGCCTCTCGGTGGGGGGGAGGAGGAGTGCTGCAGGAGTGCGGGATGTTGCCTGGCAACCAGGCCAACCTCGTGACCACAAGAGCATAGGCAGAATAAGGGCTGTGGCCCTCTGATGCTCCACCCCCTCACAGAAACCGCACCGGGTGCCCCCGTGCTTCCTCTGTGAGCCCGCTCCCTGAAGGTGAGGGAGCCACCGCCAACCCAGTAACAGATGCCGGCTCCAGAGACGCAAGGACACCCTCGAAAGGAAGAGAGCCGCCGCCTTGCAGCTGCACTGGTGAGAGCGCAGAATAAGGAGAGAAACCTTCTCCGCTTGTGTAGTGAAGAGGGAGAGACCACCCCGCCTATGTCCCGCGCGTCCTGACCAGGGACCAAGGGGGTGCCTATCCCCCTGTTGTTTGTGCCCAGCATCCCTCAGTGTGGTGTCAGCTGCGAGCGAGCTGCTGCTTCAGTAAAGCGGGCATTTGCCTTTTTAGCACTCTATAAGCGGGGGACCTGGCGAGGTTTCCCCACCAACGTGGGAGGTGTGCACGTCCCCCTTGTGTCTGAACTCTTAACTTAGTAGGGATTATGTCTCTACCCTAAACTGCCGCATTTCTAATGGCCTAAGGTCATGAGGGAAGTTTATTTTATGAAGGTGTTTGCCTATGATTACCACATTTGTTTCAAACACTGATACCAGGAGTGATGTCCTGTTGGGCCCTAAGGAATAATTGGTGATTCATCTATTGGGGTATTATCTAACTGCTCTATGTGTTGGGGTCCTGATGCAATGATGTATATTGGGACGGTATGAGCGACACAGTGAGGGTTTTATTTCATAATGTGTTTACGACTTGTGCTCTCTACCAGTATTTACTTTTGTGTATTGCTGGTGTTGTTATGACAATGGCCGGATTGGCTAAGTGATTTTATATGTTCTATGTGACGTCATGACCAGCGCCTAATATATGTGATTGTGGTCTAATGTGTTTTATGAACAATACAAGGGATATTTTTATGTAACCTTGTGTGGTGTGAATAGCGTGTCACTTGTGGGTGTGGGTGTTGCGCAAATGCTTTACACATTGCCTCTGAGATAAGCCTGACTGCTCTGCCAAGCTACCAAGGGGGTAAGCAGGGGTTATCTTGGGGGAGGGGGGTGTAACTCCCTGTTAGAATCCGGGTTCTCTGGTTGGCACAGGTAGGTACTTGTGACAAGCAGGGAACCTTTCCTCTAGTCATGGTAAGGGGTTCCACTACTAAAACAACCCCTGCTCACCCTCTAGGTAGCTTGGCGCGAGCAGACAAGGCTTATCTCAGAGCGTTATAGGTTAAGCATTTGTGAACACATACAGTAACCAAGTGACAACACTACAAATGGACACCACACAGGTATTTATATTAAAAATAAGGCTTCTTTAAATAGGATTATCACAAGACCATTAAACGATTAAAAATACACAATACGGTTGCTTAGTTGGTAGAAGATTGCTTAGTTTCTCTTAAGTTCTTAAATGCGACACTTTAAGTCAATGTACCTTAGATGCGACACGCAGGGCAACAAAAGTGTTGCAGCGATGCAGATGCGTTGAAGTTCTTGGTGCAAAAGAAATAAAGACGGGATCTTCCAGATGCGTTACGCTTCTCCGATGTTGCAAGAAGACTCGACTCGATGCATCAGCTACAGCGGCGTCACTCTTGACGAGATGCGACGACAGCGGTCTTGGCAGCGGCACTCTTCTCCGACGTTGCGAGACGCTTCCGCTCGATGCGATGCTGCAGCAGCGACACCCTTCTGCGAGATGCGACGACAGCGGCTCCGACAGCGGCACGCTTCTTCGTGGATGCGAGGCGCTTTTCTGGTTGCGGTGCAATGCGACAACTACGATGGCTGCGATGGCGACACGCTTCCTTCTCGATGTGAGACTCTTCTCTCGATGCGGTGCAATGCGACAGCTATGATGGCTGCGATGGCGACACGCTTCTTCGGCGTTGTGAGACACTTCCGAAATGATGCGAGATGCTTCCGCTCGATGCGATGCTGCAGCGGCGACACCCTTTGCGAGATGCGACGACAGCAGCTCCGATGGCGGCACGCTTCTCTTCCTTGCGTCGCGCTTCCAGCTCCTTGCGACACGCAGTCCCTCAGATGGCCCGACAACAGCAGCAGGCACTTTCAAAAAGAGTCTGGGGAGCTGGGGGTGAAGTCCACTGGTCCTGGTACTTCGTTCAGGGGACAAGCTCAGTTCAAGCCCTTGGAGATCTTTTTCAAAGCACAAGTTGAAGCAAAGTCTTTAGTAGTCTTTCTCCTCTCCTTCAGCAGCAAGGCAACCACTGCAGGCCAATCCCCCAGGTCAGGGACAGTACTCCTCCTACAGCCTTCCCAGTTCCTTCTCCTCTGGCAGAGGTTCTTCTTGTTTCAGCAGGATCTAATTTCTTGGGAGCAGGGTCCCAATACTTATACCCCTAATTCCTTTGTTCCTCTGGGGTTGAGGGGCCTTTGCCCAGTCCAAACCAGTTCTTGAGCACTCTGTTGACATGACTCTGCCGCCTTTCTATTCAGGGTGCAGGGCAGAGACATCAGCCGCTCCGCAGGAGATGGAGCCAGCATTGTGGTAGCAGAGCACAACCCTATTCAGAGCCTAGGTGTACTCCTCCCACCCATCTGACTGCCAATCTTCCTATTCACCACCAGGCTACCTAGCCCTGCCCCTCTGGGTTCCCCCAGCCCTGTCACTCACACAACCAGACAGGCAGATACACATCATAGCAGAGGCGGGCTGAAATGGTCAGGCAAGCAAATACCAACTTTCTAAAAGTGGTATTTGCAAACACAGAATATTAAAAGCTGTACTAAAAGATGTATTTTATTATTCTGAGTTCAGGCATACTAAACTCGAATTTCTACCATGTTCCCTGGGTCTGTTGGGATCATAGAATGTAACAATTCTAACAGCCCATTCTGGCCTATGGAGAACAGGTAGCCTTACAATAGTGAAAAACGAAAAATGGCTGTAATTCACTATTAGGACATGCCACACACATCAGGGCTTGTCCTACTTTATGCTTACAATGCACCCTGCCCTTGGGCCTACCATAGGGGTGACTGATATGAAGTTAAGGGAAGGTTTAGGGACTGGCAAGTGAGTGCACTTGCCCAGTCAGCATGACAGTACCAGACTGCACGCAGGTTCTGCAATGGCAGACCTTAGATACATTTTAGCAGGCCGCTTCTGTGGGTGGCACAAACAGTGCTGCAAGTCCACCAGCAGCATTTGTATTTACAAGCCCTGGGTACTCCTGGTGCACTTTACTGGGGTCTGACAGTAAACCAAATACGCCAATCATGGAATCCAACCAACATATACATTTTAAATAGGGAGCACTTGCACTGTGGCACTGGTTGGCAGTGGCACAGTGCTCTGAGCAGCTAACACCAGCAAAATACATGAGGCACAGCGACAAAAAAGTGGAAGGGAGACTCACGCCAAGGTGCCAGGTCTAACACTCCCTTACCCTGACTAGAATGGTGGATTCTGCCTGGCTTACGTGCATACCATAGCCAACCAGAAACCCCACTTCTAACAGCTGGTCTGACCATCACTGTGTTTATTAATTATTATTAAACATGCATGTGCACACACACACACATACACACCCATACCACACCACACACACACACACCCACACACACACACACACCTTTACTGTTTTTTTCATTCACTGTTATTTCTTTATTTTTAACTATACTTTTGATCTCTCAAAGCGTTTCTAAGGGCTCGGTTTGTCATTCTCTCTCTGTGTCACGTGTGTCTTAGTTCTCATCTTCATTTTGGGTTATTGCTAAAGACAGCTGAAGTTGCTGGTCACAGACAGCATTGTATACTATCCTACAAAGAGTGGGCTTCCTGTCAGCCCTTGCTCATGATTAGATGGCTTGCTTGTCGATCTCACTTCCATGCTCTGTATTCTGTGCTTTTACTCTCTATTTTGTGTTCGTTCTTCCGGTGAAGGATAGCTTGTTTACATTGCTTTTAATTGAATAAGGTGTATCTTTCCACTACTGATGTAATGAAATAACTTCTTTTAATGTTTTTTTTAATTTAACATTCCATGGAGGGTATGTCTTTTACTCCGGCTCATGACCTTTCCCTTGCTATTTCGGATTCACCCTGCCTCTCCCCTTCCTGGTGCCCTTCTGTTGAGCATCAGGTACTATTGGGTGGCATTGGTGACATTCTGATGTTGTTGCCACCCTCACTCCAACCCATATTTCCTCCTGATGCTCCTCTAAGGGTCACCGGGTGCTCAATGGAAGACATGGTAACATCCTGGTAACACTCTTGATGCTGTGTGGATGCACATTTCTTTGCCCTCTCCTGCTCCATGCTGGTAACCTCTGTGGGCTTTGCCAATGCTGGATGCTTTTAAAATGTGCCGACATTGGCATTTCGAATTGCAGTGACCAAGCATGTCAAAAGAATACAACACATTTGTTTCTGTCCGTTAAGGATGGCCACCTCATTGCGTGATGGGTCGTCATGCATCCCAGCTGACTCGTAAACAATGCTTCCTATTTTTATAAGAATGTCACTGCATTGTGTACGCATGTTGCATTGATAGAGATCAGGGTGCATATAATATCCCTACTTCCACAGATAGAGTAATCTCACAGTTACACGCACATACATTCTTCATACACTAGGGCCCATTTCACTAACATACGCTCAAATACTCTACCAGCAATAACCTGTGGAAAGAAAAACTCCTAGACACCCTGCATCTATATCGGGGTCGATAAGATCTGGTTATTGAGACTGCCCTTAAACATAATCTAAACAATCTATACAATAATAATCAAAATAGGATACTCAATAATTGACAAGAAATAAGAACCAACACCATATTCAAAGTTATATTGCTTTATCTAAAAATTAGTCAAGGAAATCAATCAGAATAAATCATTTTTTCTCATAGTTACCTATTCTAGCTAAATGTCAGAACGGGTCAGGACAAGTCTCTCGGTAAAGTCGGAACGCGGCAAAAGGCAAATGGCAAGTGGCAAAGCCCTCTCTAGGCTAACAATTCTTATAGCAAGTTGAACAAAGAAAAACATAATTTGTAATAACTTCTTCCGTCAAACCTCTGAGCAAAGCGAGAAGGAAAGGATGTAGCATCGCTACATTTAAAAATCTCCGCTCAGGAAAAATCACAAAATAAACATAACGGAACAGGAACCAAAAAAGACATTTGTATCGTGTAATTCCACGTCTCCTCGGCAATGAGATCATAGTTCAGAGTCTTTCTTTAAAGCTCCTTTGTTTTCCCAAAGCTGCCAAGGACGCTTCATTTCACTTGGAGATCGCCCAAAACTGCTGCTGTCCTCACGGAAATTTTCAATCAAGCAAGGCAAGGACTGTGGTCAGCTGACTTCAGGACCATATTCAGCAAGGCTCTCTCTCGTCACGAATTCTACTCGAGGCCAGGCCTTTCGTATCGGCCATCTTTATTTAGGCCACAATAGGCCACAATAGACCATCTTAATTAAAAGAGACAAAAACAATGTTACCACAGCATAGTGATTGAACAGTGTTAACCCCACTAATACCCTTATGTGTATGCAATTATCTAGCTCTTGCAACATAGAAAAGCATTAATTCGAAAAGCATTTCGTGCTTAAAAATAAACAGCACTCAGCAACGTTTATTTAATAAAACATGCACATTGTCAATAGCAACACATAAGCGTCCCTCGTGTCGGTTTTTCTCTTGTTAATACATACATGTTGATTAATAAAAAAAAACATTTACACAAAACAAATAATTAATGATTAAAAATTAGTAATTTTATTTTTACCACGTTTAGACAACTGAAGCTTCAAAACCCGATGAATTTTCAACAGAAAACTCTGCTCCAGCAATCCCCCCTTTGGTGATTTTATCACCAAATAAACCCAAAAAAAAAATTAGTGAAAATTTAGTCCCATTTTAGGAGAAATCGGAAATGTCTTTTCCTCATTACACAACACTACACACCAGTCACTCTTTCATTATCTCTCTTTGTTTCCAAATAAACACTCTCCCTCAATTCTTCTAATTCAATTTCTTGTGGTTCTCTTTTCAACCTTTTGTTTTTCTTCTCTTTATTCAGTTTCTTCTTCCCTCCCCTGTTTTTACAACACACACACACTAATCTCAGTATCAATAAAGCAATAATTATGCAAGTTAAAGGAAACAATATTCTACCTATAATAGTACTACCTATTTTTGCAATAAAATCTTTAACAGCTATCACTTTATTAGCTATTTTAGTCCATAAACTCTCAGCTTCAAGTGGTACTAATTCTTCATGCAAATCAGTAATATTTTTGATATAGACCTTCAGGTCTTTGCTTTCATCTGGAATGTAAGTGCAACAATGTTGAACTTTCAGCATTCCGCAAACTCCACCCTCCTTGGCCAATAAAATATCAAGGGCAAGTCGATTTTGCATTGACATGGCACGTACGGCACTTAATTCCGTATTCACTAAAAGAAACCCCCCAGCGGTATTTGTCGATAAGCGATCCACCACTGTTGACAGTTTCCGAATTCCATAATCATTTAAAGAAATTCCCACTGCTGGAATTAAAACCCCAAAAATATCACCCACAATTTCAGACCAGGTTTCTCTCTTGAAACGCATTAGTAAATTAATATGTTCTACATCTGTTATTTTATCTATATGAAAAATCTTTGGAAAGACCAAACCCACATAACACGTGCCATACCAATGGTCAGGCAACTTGTAATAAGCCTTGTTCCCACAAACATAATACACTCCTGGGAAAACTGTATCTTCACCACCTCTGAAACCCCAACCTGTTGCAATGAAGTATGTATCATGGCACTCACTAGTCCCAACAAAATATGTATCATATTGGGATTTTCTTCTTGTAATGCATAGTTTACCCTTTTGTGGTACATCTAGAGCTAACGTTGGACTAGCCCCATTTCTCAATTCTTTTCCCATCTCAATGTCCCAAATTGTTTCACTCACTTCATATTTCCCTGCTTTCTCATGCATGTTCAATCTCCTTTCCTCTACCATATTCAGGAAAGCTTTTTCCTCTTCTTTCAGACTGCAAGTTAAATTATTCTTAAAAATGTAATCTAATGTTAATCCTTTTTCTTCAATAAAAATTTCACCAAAAGTGTTAGCTTCTTTAGCTGGATTCAGCTCCTTGTTCATTGGCAAATGCCCCAAAATACTATCTCTGTTAGACATCTTATAATCTACTTTCCCTAACAAATAAAAAACACTACTTAATATACTACATGAAATACCATATGTAGCTGGCAAATGATGATAAGTAACACCCTCTGAAACGGATGCAGGTAATTGCATACAAACGTAGCAATCCCTTACTTCCATTGTTTTCACATATTCGTACAACAACTTCGAAAAAACATTACTAGAAAAATTATTAATTGACCTATCTTTGTGTATGTAAGTATTACTAATTCTATTCAAAACTACTTTTTGCGAATTCTTCTCTATATTTGTCATATTTTCTGTATGCATCTCAAATGTAACTTTAAAAGTAACTAATAAAACTAAAACTCCCCATAGTAGCATTAATAATCCAGTACAGCAGCAGCACATTCTACACCATCTTTTAAAGAAGGCACATCTACTTTGATTATCCTCTATGTTAGCCATTTTATTACTTTGACCTTGTCTTTTGACTCAGCCTTTACTACTCCACTACTGTTATGCTTTGGATTACTTCAGACAACTGAATTTTAGACTTTCTCTTTTCACTTTTACTCCAAGTGATTTCTCAGTTCACTCAATTTGGATATTCATCAGTTTTCACTCCTTCTTCTTCAGCAACATCAAATTGTATCAGATCATCAACAACATCTTGTGCATCTGACTCTTCTCCAATGTCAGTCAGAATAACTTTTAAGATTCCTTCTTTTTCCTCAACCACTTTTCTCAAGATCCCCTCCGGATTATCTCGAGTCACTGTTTCTTCTTCTCCTTCTTCAGACAGTGCCACATAAGACCATTCCGGTGATCTGTACTTTTGGTTGGGTCTTTTTATTTTTTTTATTTCTTCAGGTTCTCCTGATTCTTCTTGCCCCTTTCTTTTCACTTCATTTTGACTCGATACCTCATTCACTTGTTCAGCATTTGATGTATTTGTTCTTATTACTCTGTATCTCAATCTCTTTACTCTGTTGTTAGGCCAACGATCTCCTTTTATCACCTTCTTTGGCCTAATTTCTTTATTGTTTCTTTCTCCAATCCAAGTTCTCTTTCTCAGAACTCGACCCTCTGTTTGTTCATTCTCATTCTCATCCAATTCTGTTTCAAGTGCCTTCTGTTTTCGTTCTCTAGCAGCTTTCTTTTCCTCCACAGTTTCTTTCACCACTATTTGAGACTTCCCTACTCCTGTCCCTCCTCGGATCTCCGACACGCAATCTTCTTGCTGTCTACTTGTCCCTTCACCTAGCTTATTAGAAGAGTTCCCTACACCTCCTCGGGGGTCTTCCGCAATCTGTCCCTCTCTATCTTCTTCTGACCCTGCTTCTTCAAGTATAATCTCAAGTGGTTCTTCAGTCTCCTCCTCTTCTGATTCAGGAGTAATCTCTGTGGAATTGCTCTTTTCTTTTCTTTTTCCCTCACTGCTTTTTGAAACTTCAGGCTCTCTTACAGAATCTGATCTCCTTTCTGAGACTCCCAATGGTTCTCTTGGAGTTTTTTCTGCTTCTTTTCTCACTGGTTCTGGGTCTTCATCATCACTGGAATCTGATTCTTCAAAATACTCTTTACCAGTTCCCTCTTTTGGGTTTGGAACTCTCAGAGTATGACTCGCATGCACCCAGTTTTTCACACCAGCACACTTCACTGCAGTTGTCGTTGTTAGAATGACTTGTCTCGGTCTTCCCCACCTTGGAACTAAGCAATTTCTTCTTCTGTGCACCTTAATCCTCACCCAGTCTCCTGGACTCAGATCATGAGCTTGCTTCTTCTCAAGTGTGGTAGCTTCTTCTCCAACCTGGTGAAACACAGAATGAACTGCGTCAGCCAGGCCTTTACAGTAATCCAAAATCATGTCATCAGTTATTGTCATCAACTTATTGACAGGTACAAATGCATGGCGCATTGCACGTCCCATGATTATCTCGTGCGGACTTAAACCAGTAGTTCTATCTGGAGTAGATCTAATAGTCATTAGCACTAGAGGCAAGACGTCCGGCCATTTCATACCAGTGGCTAAGCACATTTTTCCAATCCTATTCTTGATTGTGCCGTTTATCTGCTCAACCACACCAGAAGCCTCTGGTCTGTATGCACAATGTAGCTTCTGCTGTATGCTTAATGCTTCACAAATCAAACTCATAAGTTCATTATAGAAGTGTCCACCTCTATCAGACTCAATCGTCACTGGAAACCCGTACCTAGGAATCAACTCCATTAACAGTAATTTTGCCACTGTCACTCCATCATTTCTCCTAGTCGGATAGGCCTCAACCCATCTTGAAAACAAACAGACTACAACTAGTACATATCTCAGTCTGTTCACTTGGGGCATTTCAATGAAATCAATCTGCATTCTTGTAAAAGGACCTCCTTCTCTGCCTATTGTTCCCAGACTCACCACTGTCTTTTTCCCAGTGTTAAATTGCTGACAAATCAAACACCTTTGACAGATGCTCTCTGCAATTGTCCTGAACTTTGCATTGTACCAGGTCTGTTTGAACGACCTTATCATCGCATCCCTCCCCAAATGTCCCTGGCCATGATACATCCTTGCCATTGACGACAAAATGGAGTTGGGGATCACTGGTCTGCCATCCCTGTAGACCCAAACATGGTCTTTTTCTCTTGGGGCACATCCTGCCTTAATCCAATCTTTTTTCTCTTCCTCTCCTGCCTCATCCTGCAACTGCTTCACTTCATCCCATGTCTCTAAGGCATTAGTAAACATCAAGGAGCAAAAAGACATTTCCCCCTCTCTTTCCCTATTAATTGACTGATTCGATTTTGCACAGTATTGAGCAATGTCATTTGCATACCGGTTTCCAACCGTGATAAAATCATCCCCTTGTCCATGGGCAGCACACTTTACAACTGCTAACTCTTTAGGCAGCTGTATCGCCTCAAGTAATTTCCCAATTGCTTCAGCATTCTTTATTGGAGTTCCACTCGATGTCAAGAAACCTCTTTGTAGCCAAAGCTGGCCAAAATCATGCACCACTCCAAATCCATACTGACTATCAGTAATCACAGTCGTCCTCAAATCTTTCCCAATTTCACAAGCTCTTGTCAATGCCACTAATTCAGCAACCTGTGCAGATTTCACTCCTTTCAATGGTGATGCTTCCATAACCTCTGAAACTTTGCACACAGCATATGCTGCACATAGCACACCATCATCATTTCTCAGGCATGAACCATCCACAAACAACACATGATCACTCTCATGTAAGGGAAGATCCCTTATGTCTGGTCTCGGTTTTGTACAGTACTCAAGCACATCCAAACAATCATGATCATCTTCTGTTTTCACACCCACATTTTCAATATTCGGCAAAAGTGTCGCTGGATTCACATTTACACATCTCTCAAGAGTCACATTTGATGCTCCTAGAATCACTTTCTCATATTTAGTCAACCGACTATGTGACATATACTGAGTTCTGCTTCTTGTCAAAAGAATTGCCACATTGTGAGGTACGAATACCCTTACAGGATATCCCATTATGATTCCCTCACTCTGTTCCAGACTCCTGCATGTTGCAGCCACAGATTTTAGACAACCTGGTAAACCCACAGCTACAGGGTCAAGTGTCGATGAGAAGTACGCAATAGGCCTTCTCAGTAATCCATGCTTCTGAATTAACACTGAAAGTGCACATCCATTTCTCTCACTGCAGTACAATTCAAACTCCTTTTCGTAATCAGGCATACCCAAAGCTGGAGCCTCACACATTTTATTTTTAAGCTCTTCAAATGCTGCCATTTGTTCCCCATCTAGTTCCAATGGGTCTGTCATCTCACTTTTTGTCAGTTTAATCAGTGGCTTTGCTATCAGCGAAAAATTAATTATCCACTGACGACAATAACCCACCATCCCCAGAAACATCCTCACTTCTCTCTGGGTCTTTGGAGCTTTCATTTCCCTGATGATTCTGATTCTGTCATCAGTCACTTTTCTCAGACCTTTTTCAATATTATGTCCAAGATAATGCACCTCTTTCTTGCAAAATTGCAATTTGGCTGGAGATACCTTTAACCCTCCATCTGCCAGATGATTAAGTAAAGCTATGGTATCTACTTCACAAGCTTCTCGTGTCTTTGATGCCACAAGTAGGTCATCAATATATTGTACTAGTACTGAACTTTCAGGCATGATCAAACTCTCCAACGATTTTTTCAACAACTGATTAAATATCGAAGGACTCTCTGTATACCCCTGTGGGATTCGACACCATGCTAAAATACGCTGGCCAAACCTAAATGCAAAAATCGGCTGGCTGTCATGATGCAATGGAATTGAAAAGAACGCATGACACAAATCAATCACTGTATACCACTCAGCATCATGTGGAATCTGATACAGAATCACTGATGGATTTGGCACAATAGGACAACATGCCACCACAATTTGATTAACTTTCCTCAGATCCTGTACGATCCTAAATTTCCCATTAGGCTTCTTTAGCCCCATTATCGGTGAATTACACGGACTACTCAGTAGTTCTCTCAGGACTCCCTGCTGAATCATTTTCTCAATTATAGGAGTTATTCCCTCAATTATTTCTGGTGTCATTTTGTACTGAGGAATGTTAGGATATGTAATTCCCTCTTTCACTGCAATTTTCACTGGATCTACATTATTCATCAATCCCACATCCTCTCCAGTAAAATCCCAAACTGTCCTTTTCACTGTGTCCCTCAGCTCTCGAGGCAAATCCTCTGGATCAAACACAGCAAATGCACCAATTAACTCACTTTCCCTGTTTTCTAGAGTCACTCGGTACAAAACATCCTCATCTGGTGTTTCAAAAGCTATTCCATCCGGTGTACAGAAAATTGTGCAATTCATCTTGCATAACAGATCCCTACCTAACAGGTTCACCGGACTCGTGTCACAGACAATAAATCTATGCATGTCTGAAAATTTCCCTATCTGTACTCTTACTGGTTCCGTAAGACGTGTTCTGATTTGTGTATTGGCTACACCAACTACTTGGATTGCTTCATCCGAGAGAGGAAGATTTCTAATATCTGTTGACCTGACAGTTGATCTTGTCGCACCTGTGTCTACTAAAAAAGTAACACCTTCTTCATTTATTTTCCCATCCACAAATGGTCCTGCCTGGTCTATTTCTAGAGTTGCACCAAGTATGCACTCTTCCCCGAGAGCAGCATATACTTCCCTCTGCCCTACTACGGAACTGCTACCAGCTTCCAAATTCCAGAAGCACTACATATAACTCAACATGACAACTTCAACATATAGTATTAGTACATATACCAACATCAATAATCAATAATCAATATGTAATCTAATCAGATCAAGACAATCATCAATAACCATCCTCTGCTACCAGGAAATTGATAGAGATCAGGGTGCATATAATATCCCTACTTCCACAGATAGAGTAATCTCACAGTTACACGCACATACATTCTTCATACACTAGGGCCCATTTCACTAACATACGCTCAAATACTCTACCAGCAATAACCTGTGGAAAGAAAAACTCCTAGACACCCTGCATCTATATCGGGGTCGATAAGATCTGGTTATTGAGACTGCCCTTAAACATAATCTAAACAATCTATACAATAATAATCAAAATAGGATACTCAATAATTGACAAGAAATAAGAACCAACACCATATTCAAAGTTATATTGCTTTATCTAAAAATTAGTCAAGGAAATCAATCAGAATAAATCATTTTTTCTCATAGTTACCTATTCTAGCTAAATGTCAGAACGGGTCAGGACAAGTCTCTCGGTAAAGTCTCTCAAGACGAAGTCCTCTCAGCAACGATCCTCACCAACGCAGATTCGGAACGCGGCAAAAGGCAAATGGCAAGTGGCAAAGCCCTCTCTAGGCTAACAATTCTTATAGCAAGTTGAACAAAGAAAAACATAATTTGTAATAACTTCTTCCGTCAAACCTCTGAGCAAAGCGAGAAGGAAAGAATGTAGCATCGCTACATTTAAAAATCTCCGCTCAGGAAAAATCACAAAATAAACATAACGGAACAGGAACCAAAAAATACATTTGTATCGTGTAATTCCACGTCTCCTCGGCAATGAGATCATAGTTCAGAGTCTTTCTTTAAAGCTCCTTTGTTTTCCCAAAGCTGCCAAGGACGCTTCATTTCACTTGGAGATCGCCCAAAACTGCTGCTGTCCTCACGGAAATTTTCAATCAAGCAAGGCAAGGACTGTGGTCAGCTGACTTCAGGACCATATTCAGCAAGGCTCTCTCTCGTCACGAATTCTACTCGAGGCCAGGCCTTTCGTATCGGCCATCTTTATTTAGGCCACAATAGGCCACAATAGACCATCTTAATTAAAAGAGACAAAAACAACGTTACCACAGCATAGTGATTGAACAGTGTTAACCCCACTAATACCCTTATGTGTATGCAATTATCTAGCTCTTGCAACATAGAAAAGCATTAATTCGAAAAGCATTTCGTGCTTAAAAATAAACAGCACTCAGCAACGTTTATTTAATAAAACATGCACATTGTCAATAGCAACACATAAGTGTCCCTCGTGTCGGTTTTTCTCTTGTTAATACATACATGTTGATTAATAAAAAAAACATTTACACAAAACAAATAATTAATGATTAAAAATTAGTAATTTTATTTTTACCACGTTTAGACAACTGAAGCTTCAAAACCCGATGAATTTTCAACAGAAAACTCTGCTCCAGCAGCATCATGTAACGTGGTGGCCATCTTCAAATTATCAAAAACATTGCTTTCTATGCTTACCAAAGTGGCCTCCGAGTTGTGTGAGTCAATGCGATGATGTAAAATGCATAGGTCAGTCATCTTTAAAGTATTGAAATCATGCCTCCTTTTCTCCCACTCATTGTTTCCTTCCTTTCCTCCCACTCAGCCTTCTCACGCTTTTTCTCTATGACCCTCACACAGTTTTCTTTTGACTCTTTACCTCTTTTCCTCCTCTCCCTATGTTTCTGTATCTCTGTTTACCTCCATTTCCATCACGCAGCATCTCTCTTTCTCACTCTCTTTCCCTGATTTCATCTCAGTATGCCACTCTCCCACTGTCCCTCTATAGCACTTCTTCTTTCACTCTTTTTTATGCCTAACAATAGAGCACAGGGGAGTTGTGTGCCTACTAGTGAGGCCCTAATGAGGCTCTCTCATTCTGATTCCACTATGTCACCCTACAACCTAGGTCCAAGGAGACAGGCTTATTTATATTGTTGTCCCAATCTCCTCCTCGAGTTCTCTGAATGAACTGCTCCTGATGACTAACAGAGCTGCAAGGTCCATTTCACCATGGTCTCAAAAGAATATGACCTATATGACTGTCAATAGCACTAAAACTAATCAACATAATCTTCAAGGCAGAATTAATAAAGCAAGGCGGAAATATAAACTTCTGCTACTGACACTTATATCCCTCGCCAATTGGGCAGGGGCATGAGAGTATCAGAGATATGATGTGAAGGAATCTGTGTCACTTGGCCCCCTGATGCCTTGTGCGGTGCCAAAGCCTGAGGAACCCGAAGGTGATGGGCAATGCAACCCCAGTTCTATTGATAAGAAAGTGGTTTAATTAATATGCATACACAATGATAAACTAGCACCTCAGGGAGGTTCCTGGTTACTGTTCTCTGCTGCAAAAGGAAATAGGGAAATGAAATGAAAATAATATTTATAAAGCATGGCTAATACCTGGAGGTTTCTAGGCGCTAGCTTCTGAGGTGCGATAGAATAAATGAGAGACCCATGATAAGATTATGGCTGAGCAACCAGGTTTCTAGATTTTTCCTGAGGGTAAAGAGTTCCACAGCCTTGTAGTACTGGTGACAAAACTCTTCTTTCCCCATCTCACAGTTTTAGAATTGGAAAAGACCAGGTTGCCACCTGAAAAAGAGAGATATGAACAGAGCGTAAGGCTGAAAGAACTGTGCTAGTTGGTCTGGGCCCAGGCCATATAAGGACTTGAAGGCTATACATATGGCCTTGAACTTAATATGCTTATGCTTTTCAACCAGGCACCTAGTGTAACTGGACTAGAGCAGGAGAAGCAGATTTACGTCTAGGCATACTTAGGAGAAGGCGGCCGGTGCGTTCTGAAGGGTCTGTAGCTTATTTAAGCCACGTTTTTAAGAACTGGAAATGGGGTGTTGCAGTAGTCAAGTCTAGATGAAACCCCTTGAAGATATCACCACTTCAACAAAAAACAAAGATTCTGCTCCTATGACCATCAGTTCCACTTATGAATTGCATTCACATTTTAAACGAATATTTGCCCGCCAACCCAGGATGTATACATGCTTCCTTAGGAGAGCGAAAGGGCTTTTTTAGGCTCTAGAAGAATGTATTACGACCTCAAAAATCATTTTTAGTGTTTTATAAGTACAGAGCTGTGAGGCTATTGACAGGGCAGATTTATTATGGGGTGCATCTGTGCTAAGGCAGGCAAAGCTCTTGCTAGGGTATTTACTTTCTAGTTGTCAAAACACAAGGATAGTGGTATTGGTCTATAGGGACGGCGTTCCTGGAAATATTCATGAATTATTTTTCTTGGTGCTAGTATTTTTATGGTGCTAAAAGGGGGGGAGAGAACCACCCACCTCTCCTAATATCTGCGGCCTAAGCTACAGTGCACAAATTATACATATCCCCTAGCACACAACACTTTTATAACTGTGGTAGTAGTGCAGTAATATTTTTCAATATACAGTATCCACGCAAATAATGATGCGAATATTTGGTCTTTAGTTCTTTTCTTGATCCTTCTTTAATATAAGTAACTGTGACAAGTCGGAAAGCCAATGCCAGTGCCAACACGTGTTTCGTCGCCTTCGTGTATTTTACATGCGACTTTTTCAAGGCTCCATCAGCTCCTAACAGTACTTATTATCGTGCTGTGGTAATTTCGACCCACACGGTCCTCCGGCATGGGTAATTTCTCTCTAGGAGTGTTCACTGTGGTCGCTTGATCCAAACACTCATGTAGTCAACGTCTATTTTCCTGTCAATACCGTCAGCGACACTCCTCACGCCGGCGTCCTGAACTAAAGACCAAAGATTCGCATCATTATTTCCGTGGATACTGTATATTGAAAAATATTACTGCACTACTGCCACAGTTATAAAAGTGTTGTGTGCTAGGGGATATGTATAATATTTACTTTCTAGCACAAAGGTTATTTCGCCCTCGAAGGGTGCCCTTTTTCAGAGCAAATAGTGCCTTGTGCTGCTTTGTACCACATTATATAAATGCAGCGTTACTTGGGTGGAACCTCAGCTTTACAACATAAGCACCCATAGCTTTTGATGGAAAGGCCGATCTACTATGATAGCCAGATGGGGCTGTGCCTCAGAAGTGAATATCTCCTTGAAGCTGGGAATAACTTGGGGAAATGTTAAATTTCTCCAAATGTTCCACACATTACATCAGGGGTGGCCCCTCCACTATGGCGGAGGGGCGTTGCCCCCCCAAAAACGTCACGATGGAAAAATAAAAGAACCCTCATTTTATTTTTCCTTTTCTGCAGAGTCTTGGGGGGCAGGGCCTGGTGGTGTCAGGCACTGAAGGGCGTGGTAGTGCACTCCCATCAATGCACATGATGGTTTGGCTGGCTGTCTCTGGCTGGCCAAATTATCATGCGCAGTGAAAGCTCTCTCCAACCCAGAAATGCAGCTGGGTTGGACAGAGCAGGCACAGACTCACAGTCGGTCCTGAAAACAAATTGAGGGCGCTGAAGCTGTTCTCATACGGGAGATTAGTATCAGGATTGGCCGCAGGGCATTCTGGCAGCCTGTGCCTTCCTGAAGTGGTGAAGAGGAGGGGAAGAGCGCGACGGGACGGCTGCAGGGAAGATTGTTTGATTTTTTTAATCCACCCTGCGGCCCCTAGTGCCCCTCCCCCACTCTCCCACCCACTCCTCCAGCATACTGGTCGCTCCTGCATTGCATGTGTGCTGCACTGTACATCACACTGATGTGTGGAATTTTTCCCAATTCGTCTAGGCAAGAGGATTTCGTGCTGGGAGGGTAGTTATCCAGTACCTGAGCTATGCTAGAGATCACACACACACCTCTGCTCCGAAAAGGTGGCGTGTGGTGCTTGGCAGCCTGTTTGAGTGTCCATGCAGTGGATATGATCAGCAGCAGGCCATTTTTTATAAATATGCTTGTGTTCTGCTTTAGTCCCCTTGCTCAACGCAGCACAGCAACTTTGGTTCCCGTGCTGCGTTGCCATGCAGCATTTCAGATTACCATATAAAATTAATATCTTGCTAATGTACGGATGCCACGGCATGATTGCTGAAAGGTGTACATTAGCAAGACATTAAAAGGCACAAGGGTGTGTTGCGCGATGTAAAACAAGGGTAATTAGGCCGAGTGCTTTATTTATGCACATACCTCTGAGCTGTCCTATACTGTTCTTACAATTCATCTGTTACATGTATGTAAATCTATATACTACACATATAATGATCTGTTGTAAATATTACTAAAAGGGTTACCGTGAAGTTCATTTAGAATGTGTGACAGTAATTTTACTAGTACCTTTAGTCAATATTGATTAGTTTATGTTATAAAGCTATTCAGTCGGTATTCAGAAGTTTAGCATATTCTGCCTTCAGTTAGAATGGCGCAGGTTGGAAGACCCAATTGAAAAAGAGCATATGTGTATTTTCGATATTGCTGGAAAATTGTGCAGTATATTCGTATAAACGTCTGGACCGTGTCCATGTTTTTAGCAGTGCCCCCCTCCATCTGCAGTGCATGCTGCAGGCCTGGGCACGGGCTGCCTTCATTTGCATAATGGCGGCCATTTCTCCAGGGCAGCCAGCTCCGGAGTAGCCCTGAATGCGGCACGAGGTTCTGCCTCCTCCTGTGGTCCAGAAGTGTCAGCGGATAAGTTAAATAAATATGCTGGGAATTCATTCGTTAAAGGAATATGATCAGACCTGTCAGAATAATTGACTTCTTTCTCACACCGTTCGGAAAAAAATGAACATTAAGCAAATTCCCTGACATCATATTGTATAAATCAAAAATAAAAGCGATTAATTCAAGATACTGTAGAGAAATTAAAACATTTGACCACAGAGCCAACGTCTAATTGAATGTGTTGCATTCCCTGGTAATACCATTATAAATTGCTCGGCTCTAAGTGCTGCAGTAGAGAACTAACTGAAAAACCATTTCATTTTCGATCTCGCAGGGTCAACCTTCCTTTAGCTGCTGTAGCCAGTAATGTCCTGTGTTAACAAAAATCAGAAGTACAAAAATCCATTTCCTGTGCTCATCAGAATTCTGTAACCAATACTTCTGACGATTTTTCTTGATGGTTTAAAATGTGTATGACTTTAGTTTAATTTGAGCCGGTGGTGGCAGGTGGGTACCTGCAATTATTTTTCCTCCTTAGACTTTGATCCGGAGCAAGAGGGAGAAAAACACAACAGGAGAAAACAAGCATTGGCAATGCAATGCAATAGGTCTTGCGTGTGTAACTTTTTAAAACTTTTCTGTTTTGGAGTGTAGTGGATGTATATGGTGTGTAGAGGAATTTTGTGGTATGGTGTGCAGTGGAATTATCTGGATAGTAAATATGTGGTATTTAGTGTTTTGGAATTATGTGGAGTGGGACTGTATGTTATGGGGAGTATTTATGTGTTATGGTTTCTTGTTGTGGAGTGTTATTTAGTGGAGTTTATTTATGTTGTGTGCTGTTGAAGTTTGTGGTGTGATGTGATGTGGAATTATGTGGTAGATTGTATGTAGGTGGTGTGTTATGTATTTGTGTTGTTGATTTGCATTATGTGGTTTCTTGTCGAATTATGAAGTGTGGGATGTAAATGTGTTGAGTTGATTTGTGTGGCATAGAACTGTGTAGCATTAAGTGAAATAATGCTGATTGGAATTATGTGGCATGATGTGGAGTTTATTTATATGGATTCTTGTTATGTGGTATAGATTAGTTTTATGTGGGTTTTATTTATTTGATAGTAAGTGGAGTGTTATTATGTGGAGTTGAATTAAGTTGTGCTGAGTGGTATGTGTAGTGTAATTATTTTGGGTGGTGTTGAATTGTGTGCTGGTGAATTGTGTGCTGAGGAGTTGTGTGGTGTTGTGTGTTACAGTAAACATCAAGTTCTAATGAAGGAAGGGTGGGTTTGAAGCAAAGATATAGGGATGGAGAGTGGAAGAGATGTCGGAAGGGAGACTAAAAGAAGGTAGGAGATTAGAGTGTGTTTGAGGGAAGGAGGTAGAGGGATAAGCTAGTTTAAGATGAAAAGGGAGGAAAAAAGGGAGCGAGGAGGTTTAAGGAACGATGAAAATGGAAGGACTTTGTTAGAGAATAGAAGGAATTAGTGAACGAGAAAGAGAGGGAGCATGAGAGGAAGAGAGTGGGGTAGAGATGATGTAAGTAAGCAAGAGAAAGGAAGGAGGTAACAAAAAGTGAAAGGAGTCAAGGAAAGGAAGAAGAGAGGAATGAAGCGACTGTAAGGAAGTAATTCCTGATGTAAAGAAGGATATAAAGCGGTAGAAGGTGAATGCAGGGCAGAAGAATGAAAGAGAAAGAGGACTAGAGGATTGAATCAAAGCAAGGTAGGAAGGGATTGGAGATAGAAGGAGGCCAGTGATGCTGTTATATATTCCTATATTCTTTGTGTTCTGGAGTAGTGTGCTACTTGCCAAAAAGCACTTTAACACCTCGTTTGGGGTAGTATGTGCTATAGAAATACAATTACAATTGCTAACAGGGTTGACTTTACAGCTGTCATTCCTGGTAGTTCAAAATGGCACTGTCACCAGGGTGGGGGCGGGGTCAGAATGGTCCTAAGCTGATGTTTAAAAATGATCACTTTTAATAAGTACTTGTCAGTTCAGTGCTATAATGGATATAATATTGGTAAGGGTTTCACATGGGTTTCACAATCGAAAGCAAAAACTTTTCTGAAGTGTGACTTGCCGTCCTCATATTTTATGTTCTGTTTGTTGTATGATTTACATGACGAAAATGTTCAGAGCTCAGCTCGTGCACAGGCTCTTAGAGCCAAGCCAGACCCTTGGCTTGGCTGTGGCTCGGCTCGCACTGTTAATTTGTTGGCTCGCCCACCTCTATTTGCAATGACAGAGAGTTTTCCCTCTGAAAGCTTAACTGGAAAGTTTTTTGAATCTCACAACCTTTGTGATTTTTATGACATTTTAAAAACATGCAGAAATACATAATTTCCCATACGGAGGTTTGTCTTTGTCACAGGACATTTCAGCAGTCGCGGTCGGTGCAGGTAAGTGCGGCGGGGTGGTGGAGCAGGGCGGGGAGGGGGAAGTCGACAGACGACAGAATAGGAATTATTTTATTTATTTCATTTTACCTTTTCCGTAGTCTGTCGACTTCCCTCCTCCCACCCTGCCCCGCCCCCACCCCACCGCCCGCCACTTCATTTCAGTCTATCTGACTGCCTGAAAAACATGACCGATACTTGGAACTTTACCCGCAGAACGCATCTTCTCTATCCCGCCATTGAGAAAAAGTGATATACCATTAATTCTGCATTCCGCACAAGAGTAGAGAAGCAACATTTTATGTTGTATTTACGCTTGTTGGACAGCATGTGTGGCGTCTTCTGTGACACTCAGCCCCATTTGGAAGAGCATAGCTGCAAGAAAACAAAGTGTGGTTATTAAGATTCATATATTAATTGAATGGATTTAATAATTATTTTATATAAATCATTGCGGGTGCTAGGCACATGGCTTTTAAAACCAACAGTCAGTGCTACATTATATTCCAATTTAACAGAGAAGTTGTGAATTTTTTAGAACTAAGCCAGAACCTTAGAGAAATCCCAAAAATCTATTCTATTTTCCTAAATACTTTGAATATTAAATATTTCCTAAAAGCTTCAAATGATTGATGAATCGTAGTTCCACGTACCAACCACCCTACATAAATTCTGCTTCTCAAGTATGCAGAAATACCATTCAGTGCCTACGCACCACAGCTAAAATTGTGGATTTGTCCCTAGAGACTAATCATCATGATTTAACAACACAGAATTGGTAGTAATTTCAGGATTTGACAGCGGCACCAATGTGCATTGTTACAGCAAATTGTAAAAAAGTTTTCTTAAAGAATAATAATGTGGTACGGAGAGAATTGACTGGAGCATGTATGCTCAAAGCATTAGAATGGTATAAAATAACAAGCAGTGGCATCTGTGTTCTTAAATGTGAAAGAAATAATTTGAGTTTTGTTTTAAATCCGCATTACCGCCTCTGTCTGATGTTCCGATTGTGTTAACCATCAGGGCATTTTTATCATGTACTGTAAACCGCACACAGAAGGGTGGTATGACGTTACAACGCATGCTTTTACCCCGCATGCCATTACAATTAAATTTTTTACCCCAACTTGCTGTCAGGGGTGCGCTGGAGTTTGGAATAGTATCATTTACTATTCCACGGTCTGAGCAACAGTAGGGAAAGTGTTGGAGTTAAATCCAAAACCTTATACACCCAGGAGCAAGCCATTTTCGTTGTAATGGCATGCGGGGTAAAAGCATGCGTTGGACTGCATGCGTTGTAATGGTTGTTTCCCATACAGAAGTTTCATACTGTGTACGGCTTTGTGCTTAAAATACACAAAAGCTAGACTTGACTAGGGGAGCACTGTAAATGTCTTGTGAGCAGCGTCGGACTGTGACTAATTACAAATATGGTGTTAGTGAGCGAGAATTACAGTGTGGGGGTGCCCTACAATTGGTTTGGCTCCTACTAATCTATAAAAATGTACACTTACCTTTTTCAGCTCATTTAAATCACTGCTGACAACAAATACGGAAGTTAGGTTTCTAGAGCCCAGTAACTGCACCAGAAAGTGAGTACTGCAGGCTGCTCAACTCAATGCCAGCCCTATACAAAAGCCATAGTTTCAACATTGCCACCAAATGGTCCGTGTAACGGGTGGCAGCTGAAGCTTGTCTTTACTTTTTTGCAGTTTATATGCTGTGGTTTATGAGCCCATCATTAAAAGCTCAAACACGAAACTACAAGTCCCAGAATGCAACGGGCTGTTGAATAAAATACAAACAATGGCTAAAGGTGTCACACTTAATCAATGACCATTTGGTAGCTTTGACTGCACTGTACTCATTCAATAGAAAACATAAGGCATATTACATGGCCGTCCAGTATGCATGAACTACTGAATCAACCTTACTTCGTATCCACTCACTTGCACACATTCCTCAAAGCCATGCATCTTGAAGGCAAAAGTTACTTTGCTCTTCAGGTAGTCTGTTGCCATTTTCCTGTCAGACTTTCGCGTCACTTCCGACAATAGTCCGTTCACATATAGTAGAAATAAAAAAGGCACTAGATATTCAATCTCACTAGCTATTAGAACACTGGCAATACATGAAGCAGAAAGCTTCTTTTCGGCGACCTGATATACATTTTACTGCATTTAACCATTGAAGTTGTCAAAAGACCAAAGTGCATAAGCTTCCAACTCACACCAATTTTTTTTAAACGTGATCCTAATAAAAATAGTAAATAAAATGATGACATTGAACTTTTTCTTCCAATGTAGTAAATGTATTTTACTGTTTCCCTAATGTTTCAGAGTGGTTTGCAGTGGTTTAACGCCACAAAAAGATATACACTTTGAATAAAACTTTTCTTAAATGTATTATGCAATTATAGTACACTTGACTACTGCCGTGACAAAATGCCAACCAATGATAGATATCAAGCAGACATGCTTCTGTTGAAAGTTGCTAAAACCACATAGGTAAATTCGAGGCCATCTGGAACTATATATTGCAGTTTCATATAGCGCAACCTTGGCTGAGCACGAGCACCAATTGAACATAAACACAACGATTCAAAACCGCCGGCTTCACACACATGATTAATTAAATAAACACCAACAATTTACCGCACAACGTCGCAATCCCAGGCTGAAATCACTGACAGGAACAGAGCAGTTGATGCTCCACCAAAGACAGCGATGAGCAGAAAAAGATTTTTTTTAAAAGACGGTGCTGTAGACACGCATGGCACCAAAGATATGAGCTGTGTGGGAGGTGGTGGGGGGATTCAACCACATGGGGAGATTAGGCAGCGATGAGCAGGAAACTATTTTTTCTAAAAGTTGGTCGCTGAAGACACGCACGGCACCGGAGACACGAGCCGGGCTTGTAGTGCATGGAAGGGCAGCAGAGGAAAAATCATTCCAAAAGCATAAGGAAACTGTACTTGGTTGGTGCTTCTCAGCCTTCAACGGAAGTGACGTATCGGCTGCTTGAACCAGTTAGGAGGCAGCAAAGAATAGTGAATGTCTCCAGGGGACAGGGAACCTGATGAGAAAAAGAGAGGGCCCAGTACATACTCTTGTGGAAGACCAACTAGACCCTCTAAACGTGGTGTATATATTGTATTTCTCAATTTGATGGGGTCAAGGAGAGTTGCAAACAGCATACAGTGCCGTATGAAGCATTCAATATATAAGCTAAAACTGTGATACATAGTGGCGTGAGCGGTGACAGTTGTGCTAGGTGGCCAACAGTGTTGTCAAAGGCGTGATTACGCCAACTTGCACCCTTTATCTATCCTACTAAGTTCGGCGCCGATGGTCTTTTATTTACCTACTAAAGGTGGTTGAGGGGAACAAAACAATTCAGGGTTATACTTCAATATATACATGCCTTAAAGGACCACAGACTCCGAACTTCAGTTTTGTCGATTTATTATAAGGCCAAAAACAATTGGATGTAAACACAATGAAGAGTCAAAGTATATAGGTATAGAAAGATCAATACAGAGCAGAGTATACGAATATAGGTTATACGACCCAAAAGACATAAGATAATAAACTCCAAAATCAGAGCGCAACAAAGAATAGATGTGGAGTCTAGATCCCTTTTCATTAGGAGGAACCAAAAGCTTTCCCTACACTATTCTAAATGGAGACCCTACCTAATTCCCTTCCATCATTTCCCAAAGGTGTCAGCACGTGTTGACTTCCTAAGAAGCACTCACGTCAAATGGGTTGATTAACTTAAGGCTTTGGAGCTTGCTCTAAGATGCTCCTTCTCCTCCCAAAACTAGCAGAAGTCTGGTCCCACTGTCCCTGCGCATCACACAAAAAATGGGGTTCAACTGATAATACGTCATCAGGAAATTTCCATTGCAACTTTGTCAGTGTGGTGATTGTCCAGCCAAGGGCATGATGAACCTTCTTTGTTCGGATGGCCTTCGTTCCCAGATAGGCCTGACACGGAAGGCATCCTCCCTTCTCGCCTTTCAGCTATCTTCAAAAACATTCCGGGTATCTCCTTCAATCTGAAAATAATTAGTTTGCATTCCGGCACCTGCAGTAGGATGAGAACACACTGTTTTTCGAACACAACATGTATTTAATTATTTATTTCTTGAGAGACCAAGGAGATGTATAACTATAAACACTCTGCTGCTTTGGGCCTAGACTCGGGCAACTTAAACTAAACACAGTTACATGATGTGAATATCATATCATCCTGTTATTTTATATATACAGCAATGACGATACATACATGATCATACTACAATGATTTCACTACAATAAATGTTTAAAAGATTCAACTAAATACATCTTTATATTCATAAAACACTGCAAACGATAAGAATACACATGAGCGCATTTTAACCATGAGTATAGTGCACCCATACAATATAGAGCGCTGAAAGCACTCTATCAGGCGTCAGAAACTTTAGTTCACGCAAATACAGATTTGAGAAATTATAGTGGAGATTAGCTACCACATCAGGACTCAACGTGGCCAAACTCTGGCAATTATGATAAGCAATATATCTTTTTTGTGACATGAAACAAAAGGTAATTGAGCCACAAAATCCAACTTTATCCACTCTGAGCTTTTGGTGTAAAAACCAGGCCTCGGTGTAGTTTGCGGAGTTTTGCAATTCGGATCTCTGCAAAGTTCCGCAAGGTGCGGAGTGCAGTGCGAACTGCTGTTCGCACTGGTCTTCCTACTCCTCGGGTAGAAATTCTACCCGAGTAGCAGCGCGCGAAGTTACCGTTTGCGATCGTGAGCAGGGAAAAAAATCTGCTGTGCTACGAAAAGCAGAGTGCAGAAAACTCCGCAAACTCTGCCAACGAAGTGGAGTTCACGCCTGGGCCTAGTAAAAACCAACCAGATTTTGATTTCCATTTCATTCTATTTCAGAAAAACAATTCAGAAAGTAAAAACTTTTACTTCGATGACTCAATTGGTGTATCCGACCTCTGCTCTTTTGTGATTGGCCCAAAATTGTGCTAAGGTCTCAGTCAACCATGGTCTGATGCTTTCAATAGTCCTTTACCATTTCTGGCTGAGAAGCGAGTTCCCCATCCGAAGAAGTCCCAGAGACACGGAAGAAGCGGGAAACATATGAGCCGGGGAGAGAACTGACTGAAGACGAGGCCCCCCGAGACGACAGTCAAGCCAGAAGGCCAACGAGAGCGCTCCTCGCCCCGCCACCCTCCCGGAGGAGGGTGGCTCCACATGGTACGGCCGAAATTCCAGGGGTTTTCATGGGACGGGCAGGGGAGGGAATCCGTTTAGAGTGAGGACGCTAGGAGTCACTCGGTGCGGGGTTTTAGGTGATCCTTCCTTCACTCCCTTACCTACTGACAGGAGGGGGAGAGCTTCTCGAACTACAGCCCTCAGAGCCACACAGCACCTCTTACCTGGCTCTCGGGGTCAGGGATAGAGCACCTTCCACCTGACAGCACTGTCGCTGACAGTCCGCTACGCCGCCTCCAGTCCAATCGAGGCCGCCAGCGAGGAGGACTACAGCCCCCAGCGTCCACTCGGCGTCCCGCCCACATCCGCCGGAGTAGCGCGCCCGGAGGCGCTACATTAACAGACGCTCCCCCCGCGTCGCGGGACGCGCGCGGGCGTCGCCGGGCTGAGCCCGGGCAGAGGGCGGGCCGTCTGTGGCCGTCCGGGGCCGGAGGAGGCTGGGCAGGGCCATGGACTTTGGTGATTCGCCTGTCGTGGTTATGCAAGTAGGTTCATAAAGTATTGTCGTACATGTGCGTAAGCTCAGTAGGATCTAACGCCCCCAATATAGTGTACGGAGCCCGGGGAAAACCTACTGCTTCATATTTTTGTTGTGGTAAATCTTTGTCGAACACCTCATGTCTAAGCCCAGGCAAGTTAAAACTGTTGTCACTAATGAAACCAGGACTATGGATAGTTATCTTGTCAGAGTGGTAAACAAGATCAATCAAGACAGGAGAACCTCCTTTGGCAGATCAAGTCCGGAGACATCACCACTAAGGTCATCTATGTTGTCTTCCCCAACGTTATCTCTAGATAGTGGTGGTGCCAATATTGATATTGATAATGTAGTCGTAAATACCGATGCAACTACTTTAGTCAATACTGTCGAAGGGGCAACCACCAACGTTTCCAGTTCTAGCCAGAGCATGGTATCGCCTATCAAGGGCATACAAACTCCATCCCCTGCTCGGAGAACAGTGCGTGCCTGCAGGAAGTTCCCGGTTAAGAGGGTAGTGACTCGTAAACCCAAAAAGCAAGGAACAGCACCATTGACCGGGGGGGTTAACTCTGTACTCTCAAATAAAGTCTCAGAGACCGTAAATATCGCCGAGAACAGCCCCCTGTGTCCACCACATATTGAACTCCTGGCTTCCATAATAGAGTCTAAATTAGAGGCCCTGATTAGTCCACTGCTGGCAAAGTTAGACTTAGTTACATTAGAGGTCACTAGACTTAAGGGTCTCTTAGACTCTAATTCGATTAGGACCTCTCCAATGACTTCTATTCAACCTGATTCCTCGGGCCCTACAGGACATAGTCCATTGGAGCCCGCTCTTTTCATGTCTGACAATACCAGGGAAGATGGTCCGGGGGGTAATCATCAGGCACTTCAGACTGCAAACGCCTTGTCTGCTACCTCATTATCACAACCATTAATGGGCTTGAAAGTTGCACTAGCTCCACCCTCTCGACAAATACAAATAGTACAAAATAGTCGTCAGAATGCCATGAAGAACGCCCCAAGGGTTGATGCCTCGGGGCACAGTAAACCCATGTGGAGAAATGTTGTCAACCTTCCACCACAGTGTGTTCCATACACTGTAATATTGACCAATGTTCCTAAGGTTGACTCCTGCATGTCTAATCCCGGGATGGAAACCCATGACGCTTTAAAAAATAAATCACTTGCTTGGCTGAATAAGAATTGTGGCTTTCCGGTGGCCTTCTCAAACGATATTTTATCCACTCGTAGAGTTGGTTGGATTGGCCACGGCAAGAAAGACATAGGGGGGGACTGTATCATTGTTAATTTTAAATATCCGCAACATGCTGCTACCGTCCTGCTTAGAGCAGCTTCTTTACCCTTCCAGGAACACGCTGTTTGTGCCAGACCACTTGGTTATTTCTATAGTCATCTGGCCAGTACTCTTTTACCACCATCCTATCAGCTAGAGCATCGTGGTAACGCTTCTACAGGGGGAATGGCTGGTCTTCATCCCATTAGGCCATTGAACGCTCCTGTGTTCCAAAACGGAGGTGATCCTTTCGGTCAGCAGCCAGTGAACAGGCAGATGTATAACAGTCTTCCCCTTCATAACCGTTATTCTGCTTTGTCCTCATTGGAGGAAAACGATTGACTCCCAGACATAACAAGGAATCCCACTCAGCCACCTGCTATATTTCCATCACTAAAAATTGCCACCTGGAATATTGCGGGCATAAAGAGCAAAATTGGGAACCCGGACTGGCAACTGACACTTAAAGCCTTTGACATCATTGCTTTACAAGAGACCTGGGACCAGACAAATAGCTTCTCCATGGATGGCTACAGCCACTTCTGCATCCCAGCCATCAGCAGCGTGGCTGGACGACCCAAGGGGGGCCTGCTAAGTTTATTCAAACTGGACATAAAGGGTAAACTTACTCAATGCTCATCTGGCTCTGATCACTGTTTGATTGTTGAACTTGCCCTGCAAGACAGGGCTAAGATTCTTTTTGTTAATTTTTATAACTCTAACGCCAATGATTGTACCAGTCACAACTTAGAGTCACTGGACAAATTTCTGTCAGTCTATAATACTAATGTACATACCTTTGAATTAATATTACTAGGGGATTTTAATATACACCCATGTTCCCTACCATGCCCTAGTCAGGACATTGAAGTTCCCCCCCTTTCTTCCATTGTGCACCTGGAACATACTAGGCGTGGAGAAATCCTCGAATCTTTTTTAGCAAGTTGGAACTTATACGAATCAACTTGTGGGGATGGGAAAGATAGATCCCCTACGTTTAAAGGAAACGACATGGGCACTATTATTGATTATATTTTTTTGACTCCTTTTCTGTTAAACAACGTGATTAAATATTACACAGAGGTATCAGTTTTTAGCGACCATAATCCTGTTTTAATAGAACTAATGATTGCAGATGTAATTTCTTTGAAATCTCTTAAACATAAAGGGGGAGCTAATCTTATCCCTAAAGACCAAAACCGTAGGCTAAAATGGTCCAAAATAGTCCCTGAAACTCTCCTACAGGAGGTTCTGTCTAGGACCGAGGATGATGTTGCAATATGTCTATCTAACAGAACCCAGAGCAATCAGGTTATAATGGCATTTGACCATATCTGTATAGAAATTGCCCGTAACCTCGAGAACACATCGAGCTCAAAGCAGTTAGTCGGTAAAAGATGGTTTGACAAGAACTGCTCAAAGGCTCATAGTGATCTATTAAAAGCCCTGAAAGCCACTCCTAAAAACCGTGTGGACATATCGAGCGCAAGGTCCGCATACAAACGTACAATTTTTGCAAGAAAGAGGGCCCTGAAAGATACAGCTCTAGAGCAACTTTTAGATCCTGTTACATTAAAAAACAGTGGCCTATTTTGGAAAATAATAAACCAACCACTCTTTTCAGAGGACTCAAATATGCCTTTAGAATCAAACATCCCTGATGAGGGTTGGATCAAACACTTCAGTGAGATATACTCTGAATCCAATAGCACTGTCATCACTGCCGCCCCTATAGAAGAGGCAGTTGGCGATTCACGTACCGCTAAGGCCACTGTAGTTTTTGTCGCAGCTGAAGTGGAACGGGCAATAGAATTGACCTTGAAAAACAAAGCTCCAGGTCCTGATGGGGTCCCTGGGGACGTTTTTAAACATGATCCTAAGTTTTGGTCAAAAATTTTATGTAATGTTTTTAACGTTCTCTCAATTGACAAAATCCCGGATTCATGGAAAAAATCCATTATCATACCGGTTTTTAAAAAGGGTAATAGGCTAGACCCATCTTGTTATAGACCGATCTCCCTAATCGACTCATCGGTGAAAATATTGGGTAGGGTCATCCTATCTAGATTGAATGACTGGCTACTTGAAAAAGGTGTACTTTCTAATGTGCAGTATGGTTTTAGGCCAAAAAGAAGCACCATTGACCAGGGCCTAAATTTGCATTTACTGGTCGAAAAATATACAAGAGCTAGGGAAGGGTCCATGTACCTGGGGTTCATGGACCTCTCGTCAGCCTTCGACCTTGTAAATCGCTCCAAGCTGTGGAATATCTTGCTTGATATAGGACTGGATAGGGCCCTTGTCTGTCTTTTAGCTGATCTTCATTCTGACTTAACTGCTGCGATTAGAGTCACCTCGGAAGGGCGCTGCACTAGCCACTTTAAGTCCGAAAGAGGGGTAAGGCAGGGGTGCATCTTGGCTCCCCTCCTTTTTACGGTCTATATAAACGCATTGGAATCCTCCTTAAAAATAGCTACTCTGGACGTTCCGCGAGTAGGTGAACTGGGAATTCCAGTTCTCCTATACGCGGACGACGCTGTTTTGCTCTCCCGTACTGGAGTGGGCCTTCAACGCTTACTGGATGCATTTGAAGATTTCATGGCTTCCTTGGATTTAATGATTAACGTCAAAAAGTCTCAAATCTTGATAATGGGCAAGGCTAAAAACACCAAGTTAATAAAAACTTTTACATGCGGGAAACAAGAGCTTTGTAGAGTAACCACTTTCCCCTATCTGGGGATTACCTTTGATGAGAGAGGATCCTGGGGTCCCCAGATAAAAAATAGAAATCTTGCTCTTGCTAGATCTTCCTTTGCACTTCAGAGTTTTATAAAAAAACTGGGGGCTAGGCCAATAGTCACTTTGCTACAACTCTATAAAGCCAAAAGCTTGGCTGTTGCCACATATGGCAGCGCCATTTGGGGCTATTGTTCAACGGATAGTATCCAGATTACCGAAAATAAATTTCTCAGGTCAGTCCTCTCCGTACCCCAGTCAACTCCTACATACATTGTTCATTCTGAACTAGGGTTGGGATACATTTCAGACCTGATTAAAATAGCCCCTGTTTTGGCCTGGCTTAGGATCTGGCTGAACCATGAAATTCCCCTCAATCACACCATTTTAAAAGATTGCTTGCAGTTAGATGGGGTTAGTAAGATTCCATGGCTAGCATATATCAAAGATAGCCTTGGCAAGCTGGGGAGACCAGATCTTTTCTTAGCCCCTTCTAGTATAACTACGAAAGACATAGCTCAAATTAAAGGTATGATGAGAGATATGCTATGCCTAGATAGGGAACAAGTGGAGCTTGGGAAACCAATGGTAAGGTCTAGCCTTATTTTGTGTACCCATGAGGGCCCAGAACCATACTTGACCATTGTTAACCGGCCCTATCACCGCTTCCTCTTAACTCGATTTCGGCTGAATTTGATCCACTTATCTCTGGGCTACTTTCCGAGCTGGAGTTCACCAGATAATGCCCCGCCATGTAAGTGTGATAATTTCTCGACCCAGAACACCTTGCACTTTCTGATGTTCTGTGACCACTTCACGGTCCTAAGAAGGAAATTCTTGAGACCGATTCTTAAAGAGGTGGGGTTCACACAGGTCAAGCCAGCACTACTGTTTCTCCAGCTATTACAAACCCCTAGGATAATGTTTTATGTTGCCAACTTCCTTGTGGGGGCTAGTAGGGCTAACAAAAGGATGGTGTCCGATAACCGGGTGATCATGGATCATTAGAAAGATGAATTGCATATTTCGTATTAGTATTGGTTATTACTTGAATCCTTTTTACATTGATGAGTTTTTTGCAATCGATATGAACAGCTTGTTTTATCCTTACTGACCTCTTTTAAATGTATTTTTAGGTACGGATTTTATAGAAAGTATATATTTTTGTATTCACATGTAAATGGTATTAGTATGTATATATATCATGTTTTATTATGTATTTATTGTATTTGATGATTATGTGTAAAATTTTGTTCCTATGTCTTTTTATGATATTGATTTATCGAAATAAAGTATTATGACTGACTGACTGACTGACTGACTGACTGACATTTCTGGCTGCTTTTTTCCTTTAAACTTCAACAATTCTTGTCTTCAGTTCCCTGTGTGTGTCTGTCATAATAAAGACAACATCTTTTTTTAGATGTATTTAACTTATCCTTCAAATATATTTAACTGCTTTTGATCTCATTGATCAAGAACTTGTGCTACTTGGAGATATCAGGGTAAGATCTACAAACACCACTTCAATAGGACATTCTCTGTCACAGCCACCACGGAGCTTACATAATATTTGGCTTTGACTACTGAATTTTCTCCTTCCTAGGAAGCAAAGCAGATGCACCACACATGCCAAACCATAGAAGTTATAAAATTTCTCCCAACAGGAGAAACTGCAGAATACATTCAATTGATAGTAAGAGGAATTTTTAGTAATTTAATTTAACCTGTCTATGTGACAAGTAATTTGGACTATGACAGGCTTGAAAATACAACTCATCAGCTTGCCAGATTCCCTTGATCCAGGTCACATAAAAAATGCGGATTGAGTATGAACTAATGTAGATTGGCATGCCAAGTGTAATACACTTAGGCCCTCATTACGAGTTGTGGTATTTAAACCAGAACAATAACTCCGGGTGAAATTCTGCCTCTTGCAATTCTGAATCCCTCTCGATCCATATTATCTGATCTGCATCTGTACTGCTGCATTAGTAGGGGCTATAGGCGGCATTGCAGCCCAGCCCAGCCCAGCCCAGCCCAGCCCCTACCCAAACCTCACAGCATTACTGGGAGAACAATAAATCTGCCTCATACAGGCACACATGAATGAATAAATTAAGGAATGATTTATATAGAGCACAGCTAATCCTAGGTGCGTCCCGGGCACTCAGCTAACAAATAGAGTCACAGGATTTAACAGCATCTCTATTCCTGCGTGAACAGCCATGTTTTCAGTCTTTTTCTGAACATGGAAATTTATTCCACAGAGGGGAGCTCAAAAGGGAACTTATTCCATACTGATTGTCCCAGATAGGAAAAGGCCTACCCCTGCTCTAGTACGACAAATCTTGGAAGTCCTAGCACGTATGCAGGTTCCTGGTGGGAAGATAGAAACGAATTCTGGCCCTCAGGTAACTTTCCCCTGTGTGGTGAAACCCTTCGTGGACTAAGACCAAAGCTTTAAAGAAGATCCTCTTCCTCACTTGGAGCCAGCAAAGGGCACGGAGATGGTGGGAAACAGGCATTCTCGGAAGAAGAGTGAGAAGAATGCAGGCTGCCGTATTCTGGTCCACCTGAAGTTTATTGATCAGGTAGTCGGGTAGTCCCGGAGACAGAGCATTTGAATAGTCCAAACTCCAAAGTGTGCCATTCACTCATGCCCCTCTACTTGATGTGCCAAACCCTCACCAGCATTCTCACCAACACTTTCTGCCTGCTCAGAACAGGTGGAATGTGTCAGCGGTTTTTCCATTAGAATTGGGAAAAAATGCCAGAAAAAGACCCGATGTTACTGGGACAGCAGTTATTCTTCAATCTGAGGGAGGAAACTTATAATCGCTGGACTTTGGTAGAGGGATACCATCCTTTCTTTGTGAAACCTATAATAAGGACAGAAGCCTGCAATATTTTATATATAATAATTTTAGACTTTATTGAGGTTAATATTAAGCTTGATATGGTGTGATATTCACTCCATTGAAACAATCACAGACACAATAGCATTACAAGTGTAATATTGAACCTTTTCAGATGGATAGCAGACTTCCTTAACGTGCTGATACCCACTTCAAGAATTGTGTTACCTTATGCTATTTTATGTCATATTATGATATTATTCAGCTACACATAGTGCATGCTCTGAGTTTAATTACCATTTTATACCATGGCTATATGGATTCTGTCACAAACCAGGGTCTGTTTTCAGATTGTTTGAACTGGCTGGTGAGATGGTGCTTTTTTTTAATATTCTGTTTATATGAACAAATTTGTGGTAGTCTTCAGTTAGTTTATTTGAGTTTTACTGAAGTACTGAAACATTGGTAAATAAATATATACTGCTGCAAGAAATATCTCCATATGACTGGTTTATAAAACTGTGTTTGATCTATGTTCGATTGGTTTACCTAAGTACGTTTTTGTTATATTTTTGCCCCATATTCAATGGTCTGTATAATGCAGTACCCCATTGTTCAAGTGCTGCTGTAGACTGACAAGAATAAGTTTGTGAAATCAAAGTTGAGCAGCAGACCAAAATCTACACAGTTTTCTAAAGGCCTAGAATCTTCCTACCCTTTTAAGACAAATGCTGCAAATGTTTTAGCAATGGTTCATGTCCCAAGCCCCTCTCATGCTCTCGAAGGCTTCTAGTAGGGTGCGCCATAGTGGAGTCATGGCAAAAACCCTAGCCAGATCTGCACCACGAGCATCTTAAGATGACACAGGACATGGTGGCAGGATACTGCACTGGCAGAGCAAGACTGATCTGGCCCCTCTGATATCATCCCGCTGCCTTTGCCCATCTTGCAAGTTCAAACCATGGTGTACCTCCTACAGGAGCTTGCTTTGCGTGTGCAGACTTTGCCTCACAACCAGTTTGTAACTTGATAATTTTTCACACAGACAATCCAAGAAAAGCCCTTAACTCAAAATCTGCAAGCATATTTTTGTTAAGAGAGTTCACAGAATCAGTAAAGCTTGATTATTAAATAACGTTACTGAAATTGAAAGGAGAGTCATTACCTTGGTCCCAGAACAAAACATGAGCTCAGATATGCAAAATAACAGTAGTAAAAACCTCAGATGGTGTACCACAACTTTTAAAACTTTCTGGTTGTGTTGCCACCACCCTTCTGCTAGTAATACTCTGTGATGCCAGGAGGGTTGTATTTGATGTGAACTTTACTATTGATATTTTATGTACTTTATTGGGTGTAATGATTTTCAATCTGGCTGTTGATTAATAGCCTTCCAGCACGTCTTGGTGGTTGATTTTTTAGGCTGACCTATAATCTACAGTAATGGCCAAATTTATCTTAGAAGGCCTTGATAAACCTGTCTATTTGCATAGGAGCATGATGGAGGCTCAGGTGTAACACACATAATCCTATAACTACCATCCAACTCATAACAGGCTTAAACTTGTATTTAATTAAAGTTCAATAAAAATGTTTCCCCATTGTTATCTGATGCTCATATTAAGCTGGTAAGAGCTGTGTACAGGTTTATGTGGCATTCAAAGTTACGTTTCACGTAAGTCATTAATATAATTCAGTTTTCTTAAATCTTTGCTCAAGTGAAGTTGTTTTTTGATAAAAGTTGTAAGAAAATTAAGTTGCACACCTAATTACGTTTAAAAAAAATAGAGCGTAAATAAAAAGAAACATTACAGACCAGCACGCTTCATTCCCTTTACCCTCAAGCAAAGAATGAAGTACTCCATGTGAAGCTGGAAATATGTATTCAATCAATCCTCAATTAATTGAAAAATAAAAAAATCACTCCACAGTTACTGGAATTTGATGGATTACCTCAAACATTATTCTGCAAAAACTGTCAAATGGGTGGAAGTTTCAATAAATTCACATGATTATTATGTCAATTTCAGGCTGCCTTAAAATAAATGCAATTATTCTCAAGTAAAATTAAATGAATGCACCCTGGGCCTGATGCACCAAAACTGTCCCATGAATAGATGTGGCTTGCTCTTAAATTGTACTTCATATTCCAGGAATAAGTAACCCCTGCTCAGGTAAGAGAGCCTTGTGAAAAGGTCAGCCTTTCTAAAAATCATTGCAGATGCTGAATTTGGGTTAACATAATTTTTGTGTATATTGTAATGCGGATTGTACTACTTATTTATCCAAACTTTCATTATTTAGGGGATCATGCGGGTGATTTATAAGTTCATTGGGAAGCTCAGGCTGGGAACCCGTCCCCATCTTGGGATGAGGCTAATACAGTTGTGTTAAAAAAAGGATAAGCCCCCAAACATACCTGGTTCATATAGACCAATATCCTTGTTAAATGCTGATGGGAAAGTTTATGCCAAGATATTAGCTAATAGGCTGGCGAGAGTCATTATGTCCTTGGTTTCTTTATCCCAGCACGGGTTTATAAGTGGCAGAAGTACGATCAATCACATTCATAGAGTTATTACTCTTACAGATTATGCTAATGTATATCATAGAAGGCTTGGGTTGATATTTCTCAACGCAGAAAAAGTGTTTCATCGTGTTTCTTGGGCTTTTATATGGAGTATTATGTGCAGGATAGGGTTTGGGCAGGGCTTCATTAGTGCTATTCAAAATATGTATAAGTCACAATGAGCTAGGATTTGTTTTATGGTTAGGGAATCACAGCAAGTTTATATTAAGAGGGGAACAAGACAGGGATGTCCCTGCTCTCCGTTACTGATTGCACTATACATTAATCCATTTGTGAGTATGTTAGAACAAAGCAAGCGTATTAGATCTATGAACTGCGGGCAATTCCAGGTGCGTGTCCTAGCCTATGCAGACGATATAGCTGTAGCTTCGGCAGATCCAGCACAAGCAATAGTGGAGATTGATAGGCTAGCAGAAGAAGCTCTCCGGATATGAATTAAACCCGTCTAAAACTCAGATTGTATGCACCAAACAGGCTCGCCTGGGAGAGGCAAGTGTAACCGATGAAGCTAGATATTTAGGCATTAAAATTAGAATGTCTTTGCAAGACTTGATAGAGGTTAATTGGGGCAACATCGTTTTAGGGGTTAAACAGCAGTTGGATCGGCTGGAGTGTCTCCATCTGACATTGGTGGGGAGACGTAATGTGCTTAAAATGATTGTCCTCCCCAAAATACTTTACTACTTTAGGGCGTTACCTTTGGAAATAACAAAAAAACATTTACATCGGGTGCAATCAATATGTGAGGATTTATATGGGGAAAAGGAAAAGCGAGGAGAGCATTTAAATTTATGATGCTAACACTTGACAGGGGGGGGTGGTCGATCCCTAGTTTCTTTTTTTATTATTATGTATGTTTACTGCAAAATATGTGGATTTAGTTGACGGGGGAAGATGTGCCGATGGCAGAAGCTTCCTCTATATATCAGTTGCGAAGAAGCCAGAAAAGTAAATTTTGTAAAATTTTGTGAGCCAAACTATTATAAAAAAACACGGTTCAAGGTAATGATTGCAGCATACAAGATATGGAAAGTGGTACGTAAAAAGTTAGCTATCCCACAGATCAACTATTATGCACCGCTTAATTCAACTGTTACGTTTCCAGCTATATTCTGGGATTATAAGATGCTGAGCTGGAGGTTTAAGGGGATTAGACAGCTAGGTGATGTATTTGAGGAGGGAGTATTATCTTCATTTGCAGGGCTAGCTGATAGTTATGGACATCAACAGCATGATTTTTTAAAATATTTGCAAATTCGTGATTTTCTAGTTAAACATCATTTGCATGAGGGTATTATGTTATCAATGATAATTGAGGCAATTAGAAGAAGCATTTGCAATGCAAATAGGTCTCACATTTGTGAGTTAGAGCTATTGTATTGTATTTATTTTTGGAGTGAATGTATGCAGTGTGCAAAATCCCTTGGAAAGGTCCTGCACTTCATAATAAATATATTGAAAAAGACGCAAAGTGTGGATTGTGTCAACAATTGCTTGGCACATACCTCATGGGTGAAGTGTCGCCACACATGCACACCGTGGTGCTTTACTAATGTGAAACTCATTAATAAAAGTAGGGCTTACAGACTAACCAACGCGAACGGGATCGGAGCATGTGAATCCGAATTCTCTTTAATTTTCTTGACTATTTGACTCACTCTCCTGCATCTTGGTTATCCCCCAAACACTGGGAGGCAATGAAGTTTGCCAAGGGGCGGAGGTCAGGGGGGCTTCGGGGGTACATGAAAATGTATTCATTGCCTAGTTGTCAAAGGTCGCCCAGTGCTATTAGTCAAAAGTGTGCAGATTTCATTAAGATATTAAAAGTACTTTACTCACATCTATTAGAAAATCAACATTAACTAAACAAAATGCCAGAATGCATGTCAGTTTTCACAATGTTTTAGACAGTACTGGTTGCTTAGTTTCATTGCATTCATTTTTGTATTTACTCTTTTACACAGCATCCAAAGTAGGTTACCGAACCCCAAAGCCCCGAGTTGTTAAATGACCCATACAAGGGAGTGTTTTACAGTTGAGCAAATGTGTCCAAATGTAATTATGGTAGTGCCATTCAATGATCAGTCAATGATGTACTCGATGAGCAGGTATTTAACTACACGTTCAAAATGTACGGTATTGTGGCTGTTGTTTGTTTCTACACAAGCACCTCCCTGAATGTGTTTATTAACACAGAGCTTCATCTACCAGACAGTGCTCACAGAGGGGTGACTAAAGCACAGAACAAAATGTATTCATTTATCCTAAATGTGAAGGCACCCGGAAGGCTTAGGCGCCCTCCCGGAGAGGCTAGGGATCCCAGCGCTTCTTCAGACTCTGCGGTGCTCCTCTGCACCAGCAGGGCACAGCTCAGAATCTGCCGCTTCTGCTAAGAATAGGTGAGGGGGATGAGGTTGGGGCATGCGGGAGTTGCCGGCAGATTTCCAGGTTATTGAAAGTGATGATTCTGACGTGAGGCAATGGATACTGACTTTGTCTGTTTGTCTGCACCAGTCTATTTCTCTACCATCTACCGGGCTCACTGTCATGTATCCATTCATCTCCCTTTCTTAGAGGTGCGTGAGCCAATATATTAATTAACAGGTAGAACCAGCCGGAGATGAGCCAAGCGTATATGAGCCAGTGGGTGAGCCTTGAAAATGATCGGCATGTTAATCATACAGTAAACATGATGTAAATGTGCGCTAATGTCTCTTCAGAATTTAAAAAAGTGCATTTCTTTAGCGCGTCCCCTCAGTACACATGATTATAGCACTGAATTAAGAGGAAGTTATTAAAAGTGCTTGTTTTAAGCATGAGTTAAAACACTGCTGCTCCTACCGCCCGACAACAATGCCATTTGTGAACTAAGAGACGTCAGTTGCCATGCATACCCTGAATGTTGCCTAGAGTCTTATTATATTTAGAGTAACATTAAAATCTAGTTTATTAAACACGAGAAGTTTTTGTACAGCACGCATCTTGAACTCGCATATTTCAAGGTGGCAATAATAAAGATGAAAACGGAAGTGCCGGCAGGCAAGAAAACATGAACGGGAGTGGAGGGGGGCGGGGGAGGGTGAGAAGTCACAGAATGAGGGCGGGGGTGGTGGGGAGACAGGGAAGAAAATAGTGTTAGGAGTAAAGGGGCCATACTACAGTATATACTGCATGTCTTGCAAAGTGATGGCAGCGCATTTGCGCTGCAATGTTAGGAGAGACCCAAAAGAAAATAGTGTCAGGAGTAAAGGGGCCAATAGCCATGGAAGGATACAAATGATGAATGAGGAGGGACTAACAAGCCTCAAACCAATCGGAAGGCAGCATTTAAGACAAAAGCCAATGGGCAGAGAGTGGTCGGAGCGTCCACGAAGCTTCCGCACTACAGTATATACTGCATGCCTCGCAAAGCAATGGCAGCGCATTCGCGCTGCAACGCTAGGCGAGACCTAAAAAGGGCAAGGATAGGGGCACTATATACTATAACAATTGAGATACAATGAGACGACCTAGCTGCTCAAGATTGTAAATGGGGTGAACGATTAGGGCAGGTTGGCGAGTTTATGCAGTGCTTGATCAATACTGCAGGGACGATATTGTTGTCAGCAAACTTGAAAACACAACACTTCAAGACCATATTTGATTTATATCATACACCAGAGAAGATGATGAAGTGGGGTGGAAATAATGACGGGAAGTGTTTTAGATACAGTATCGATAGAGCTGATATTGTGCATGTGTTTTTCGATTGTATCGCGCTTTCACAATTAAAACAACAAATATATTAGCTTTTGTCAGAGGTCACAGGGACCACAATCCATATAACAAAAGAAATTATGTTATTGGGGATCTGGATAAATGTTTCAATTGATCAACCAGCATATAAAGGTAGATTTATCACATTTATCGCCTCTGCGGTGGCACAGTTATATATTGCCTCGTGTTGGTTGCAGAACGAGGCTCCCTCACTCAAGATGTGGAGGGCCAAATATTATAACATCTATAACCTTGAATATAGTCTTTAATGTCTGAAGTCACCTAAAAGGCAAAAGTTGGGCAGACTGATATGGGATTCAATGATACAACATATGAGATAAGTGCTTGATCTTGGCTTTAACTTTTGACGATGAGGGGTTAATTTATCTCTTTTTTCTTTTTCTGTTGTGTTATCAAGCATACTTGAAGGTATATTTATGTACTTACCAAAGTATAATTGTATGTGTGCTATGGATTGAATAAAAAAAAAAGGGAAGGAAAACGTTCTCAAAATGTATCTCATTTCAACAAAATAAATAAACCATTGATAGAATTATGAAAATATTCGCTGAAAATGATAGTGCTTTTACGTAGATCAAAAATATAGCTGATACTTTATATACTGCTAATTCTGACAATTCCAATCACTTGATACATTTTTAAGATTCTATACACTTGTGCCTATGTATAGGATGCAGTTGATTGTTATAAAGATAAATCGTGGAACGGATATATATATATATATATATATATATATATATATATATATATATATATATATATATATATATATATATATATATATATATATATATATATATATATATATAAAAAAGGGGCTCATTCACACAGCTTGAGGGAACTCTGAGTAACTCATTCCGGATATAAATTGTTTTACTATGTGCAAATTACTCATTTATGTTAACTCACATAGATTCCTTTACTTTACATCTGTACCTTGCACCTAGTTTAAAGTAGTCAGGCAAGTATGCACAATGGTCAATTACAAGACCATAAAGCCCCCACTCACTTCTGCATGCCCTGAGCAGGGAGCCTGCTCATGTCCAATTACCTACTATGGATTTTTTAGTGTCAGTTTTGATTACGAGGATTATGTTTTCCATTTCAAAGTTCAGTGAATGGTGTCACATTTCCATTTGAAAAGGAAATTAAGTCATCGATGAACTTATGTACAAGGCAATGGAGTGCTCTACAAAAGTGGGGACAGAGGATGGAGCATTGGGGTGTTGGAGTGCAAGCTTGCAGTACAAGTGCCGGGATGAGGTATTACTTGAAGAGGAGGGTCTTCACTTCCTTCCTGAAGCCCACGTGTGAGGGAGCTGTCCACATTTGAGGGAGGGGGGAGATCCAGATCCTAGAAGCTTAGAAAGAGAAGTCTTGGTTTCTTTTTTTGTAATTCCTGAATTTTGTAAAGTCTTGGGCTCTAGGCCCACATACTTAGCAGGTAACGACCCAGACGCAGAGGTACTGTTACTGGAACTCGTCCTGAGCACGAGCACTCAGGCCTTTTTATTAGCACGCCAATGTCACTTATTATGCCTGTGTTGGATGGGTGTGGGTTATGTGTGAAGGCCAGCCCTCCAAGGAGTGGTTGATAAACGTGTCCATGCTGGGACACTAGAATGTGTCCAGCAGTACACTACATTCCTCCCAAACTTTATTTAAAACAAAAACAAACATAAGTCCAGCCTCAGTCCAGGCCGTGCGGTCAACCCCATAGGTGGCGTTGTGTACATACATTTTGATCCCTAATCACTTAAAAACTACTGAACTGATTAACATCAAATTACAAAAAGCACAATTTCTGGACCAAGATCTATATTTCTGAAAAAGTTGGTGTGATTCCGTTAGCTATTCTGTGTGTATGACATGGGTTTTGCCGCAGGACCTGGCCTGCTGTCAGGCCCTGAGATCAACCCTTCGCGGACAGCCAACCCTACGTGGCCAGGCCCCAGGTTCAACTACCTGCAGGAGAGCAAACCCACACCACATATGGCCTTCATTCTGGGCCTGCGCCAAGCCCCTGCAGCACATGGCTTGGGCGCAGCGGGATGGTTATGCACAGGGCCTGGAGCTTAAACTCCTGTGGGCGCACATGACTGAACATAAGGCATGTCAATTTAAGTAAGGCAAAGCTACTGATTTTCTCAAATGATTAGAACACCAAAATATGAAAAGGGAGCCTACTGGGTTAATGAAGGTGTCCAAATATCAACATTTGACACAAAATCACCAATACATATAATGAAATGTATATTTTATTATTTCACACAGTTTAAAAATGTAATTAAGCTTTATTAAAAAAAGAAACATCAACATGACTTTCAAGTGCATTCATAGAACTGAACACAAGCGTCTCTGCTCTCCAGTTGAAGAGCATAGAGCTCCAGCTAGGAGTGCTTTAAAACAATATATTGAGCTCTCCTAGGGCAATGAATTCTATGACCCACAAGACTTGCTTTTTTAAAGTTACTAGGGGGCTGCTGCACTCCCTGCAGCTTGCCACAATATTACAAATATTTTTGGTGGTGCCTATGCCTCTTCTAGGGACACTCAACAAATTTCAATAAATTATGTTAAAATGTCCTAGGGAACTATGGTGCGCTCCTTGCTAGGAGCAGTGAATAATAAATGAACCACTGCTGCTGCTCATTTATTATTCATTTTGTTCTTTTTTGTTCATATTTTGCATCTCCTGGTGCCCACCTGGGACATCTAGATGCCTGTTTTTTGTGGGCAACAGGGGTGCTCCAGGGCCCCTGCAGCCCTTACGGCTACTCTGCCAGCACCCATGCTCTACAGGCCCTGAAAAATCCATCCTGGGATGTATTTCTTTTTAAGGAGAGAGGGCGTAGTCCCCATCATCAAGCCAATACTGGCCCCAAGAACCCTATCCCCGGGGGCATTAGGTGGGTGCCGCATTGCCCACTCAGGAAAACCCACAAAACAAAAAGCTGGGGACTGTGGGGTGAGACCCAGGACCCCGCGAGGCCACTGCATGCACCCATATTGGGTATAGCAGGAGCCGGTAATGCTCCAGACTAGCAGGAGTATGTATTTTTCTATGCTCCTGCTTGGTGAGACCAATCTTTGTTTCCCCACTTGCAAGAGCACAGTCAGGGAAAAAATGTGTGCTCCAACCCGGCAGGAGAATCTTTGCAGCTCCATCCAGGTGGGAGTGCAGATTTTTTAACCTGCCTGTTCTCTTGCTGGCAGGGGAACAGTATCCTGGGACTGGACTTCTCATGACACAAATAATTGGAGCCCACCACAGGAATGGGGTACCTGGGGCCTTATGAGGCTCGGGAGGGGAGCCACTTTCCCCCTCTCCTTTTTTACATGAAGTGTCCTGAGGGGAGGGTCTCCCATGACCTTACAAGGCTCAGGGAGTGGGGCCATGTGCCATCCTTCACTTTGCATAATTTGGTGGGCCCTAGGAGATGGTGTGCCCTTTGCCAAATATGGCTGGGGAGGGGGCCCTACACATGCCCCTCCCTAAATAATGAAATATATTTTGACTACCAGGTCCTAGCTCATCTTGGGCTCATTTGAATTAAAAGTGTTTATTTCATTTATATTGATTTTGCTGTGATGTAGCCTGAGTACCGCAGGATTGCAGAAAAAACTGTTTTTACATTACCTACAGGGATAGTGGGGCTGGATATCCCTATCCTGCATTGAAGGGAAATTCCCACTAGTTGACCATATCTTTCGACTCTACCATGCACTGTGTTCTGACAAACTGTCACAACTGAGATGTCATAAGTGTTGTTATGAAAGCTATGATTTGACATGGTAGAAGTGATGAAGTATAGTGAGGTAAGAACACTGTACCGAGGTGCTCAACTTATAGCAATTTGAAAGTGGTGTGTTAAGTTTAAATGTAAGGTATAAGTAACACTGTGTACATAGGTGCACAACGTATAGTAATTAGAAGGTGATGTGTAAATTGTAAATTTAAGCTGAAACTATAACTTTAGAGTTTCTAATGTTTGTGTAGTTTACGTATGGTTTGTATGGAAAGATTAAATTAAGTTTTCTGAACTATAACTTATCTCAAACCTCTGTTTTGTTCATGGAGTTTCATTGGTTTTATGTTTTTAATGAAAGCATGTTTCAAATCATAGTATTGACTGTTATTTATGAAGGTCTCTTTAAATTGAGTGTCATACAGTAAAATGACTGAGAGTGTCGTTCAATTGAGCATTATAGAGTGGAGTATTGTATAGTGGAATTGAGTGCAGTGTCGTACAATGTAGTGGGGTAGAGTGAGAAACTGTGTAGTAGAGTCTTGTAGTGACATGTTGTAAAGAGTACACTAGTGTGTTGTACAGAAAAGCTGCGTAGAATGGATGATTAGGCAGTGGCATAGAGCGACATACAGTCTCATGCAGTGGAGTACAGTGCGGTAGAGCTCAGTAATGTTACATAGCATAGTGTGGTGTAAAGTATAAGACAGTGTATTAGCATGTCATAACATAGATTGGTGTGGGGTTGATTATAGTCTAGTTGCTTAGCGCATAGTTGAGTTAACTCTTATAATTTGCAATGGCATCTCATAGAGTAGAGTGGAGTGCTGTATTGTAGGGTATTAAAAAGTGTTCCTTCATGGAATACAGTGTTGTAAAATGGAGTGTATGGGCATAGATTGGACTGTAGAGTTAGTCAGTGGCGTGTACGTGGATAGAGAGAAATATAGTCTTGTAGAGTGCCAAAAAGTGGAGTATAGTCTTATAGAGTGCAGTTCTAGAGAGTGGAGCAGAGTGTTAGACAGTGGAGCCGCATAGCGTGCTGTGGCATACACTGTAGTGCCATGAAGTGGAGTACCGTACAGTGAAGAAACATACGGTGGAAAAGCGTACAGTGGAATAGTGTACAGTCTCATAGTGTACAGTGGAGTGTAGAAGAGTGCATTGACATAACATGAAATAGCTTAGACTGGAGTGTCATAGAGTGGAGTTCCATACACTGGAATAACGTACAGTGTAGTGAAGTCCAGTGGAGTGGCATAAAGTAGATTTGCAGACAATGGAGTAGGTTAAATTAGAGTGGTGTACAGTGGAATGGTGTAGAATGGAGTGGTGTACAGTGCAGGGAGATAAAGTGGAATACCATATAGTGGAGTCGCGTACAAAGGAGTGTCGTCCAATGGAATAGCATAGAATAGAGTGTCGTACAGTGGTTTGGCATACATTTGAGTGGTGTAGAGTGGAGATCCATATAGTGGAATAGCATAGAGGGCCGTGGTGTACAGTCAGTGACATGCATTGGAATAGCGCACAGTGGAGTTGCATACAGTGGAGTGGCATAGACTGGATTGGCATATAGTGTAGTGTGTCCACTGGAGTAGTGTACAGTGGAGTTGTGAATCCTGGAGTAGGGTAGAGTGGAACCGCATATAGTGGAGTGTCGTAAAGTGGGGTGTCATCCAAGGGACTAGTGTAGAATGGAATGGCATACAGTTCAGTGGCATAGAGTGAAGTGGCATACAGTGGTGTAGTGTGTATTGGAGTGCCATACAGTGAAATAGGATAGAGTGAAGTGTCATAGATCGGAGTGGCATATAGTGGAATAGCGTATATTGGACTGGCGTAGAGTGGAATAGTGTGTAGTGGAGTCACTTACAGTGGAGTTGTGCACAGTGGAGTGGTGTACACTGTGGTGGCATACAGTGAAATAGCGTACACTTGAGTGGTGTATATTGTATTGTCATACAGTGTAGTGGGTTATGTATGTACTAGAAACTTTGGAGGACTGTAGATCGTGGTGTGCAGAGTAACACAAGACAGCAACTTGCGCTGTATTGTGTTTCTCTACATGTACCATGCAAAGCAGGGCAATGCATGGTGAGTTTGTATTGTTTGGTCAATGTTACATAAGTATTGCATTACCACGGTAAGTTAACGGTATACCGTGACACATAGTGGTAACAAGGGAGTGTATAATTGGCTAATGTCTGCTGTAACAAATCTAAAAGGCAGCCATAATCTTTTTAGTAGACATTGGATTGTTGTGTCTTAGGGCCTTAAACATAGGTAAGTAGTAGGTTTTATTTCTGTTCCCAACCTATTACCATTTTTTAAAAGTGGAAATAGGTATGGGAATTGTTTTTATAATTCTCTGTTTATTTATTTAACCAGTTGATGCAGTACTGTGAAAGTACCTAGCACGTACCTTGTTTTTTTACAAAAAATGTACTTTAAAAAAATACATTTTCAGTAACACTGTGATTTGTAGGTATTATTGTGGTAATGCGTAGGCTTTTATGATTATAAAACATATGTAAATCATTTTTCAAGACACTCTAGTACACTATATTTGTGAAATATTGTGTAATACAGTGTTTTTTCAATTGTGTTACTTATCTTTTTTTTAAGGTACCACGGTACTGCCTTGGTAGTACCTATGTGGTACCTTGGAACTCAGTAATATATTTTTTTTAATATACAATCTTATGATTATATTTCCCTACCTATTACCACTTCAAGTAAGCTGTAACATGTAGGGAAAGCATATGAAACCTAATACTTACCTATATTGAAGGCCCTAAGCTACAACACCAGCAAAGGGGCCTTATAATAACATGGCTGTCTGCAATTTTTGTAAAGGCAGTCATTTTCCAATCAGATAATGACTTGCCATTACTATGACCTGCGGTACTACCTCGAAACTGCTGCGCTAACAGATTTCATTACTTTTAAATTGTATCACTCTAACAATACTTACCCTTTTTAGCCGCAACCACAATCTTCAATCCTGCCAAATTTAATCATAATCCGAGTGACCGTTTTTGTATTATGTGAAATACAGAAGTCTAGGTAAAATGCATTGGAGTCAAACTGTGTTTTGTGACCACCTCTTTTTTTTTACACCCCCTTGACCAAACGCCGCCAAACTTTGAATCATTCACCAATGTAACAGGTGCAATAGGTCTGCAAAGTTTAGAGAACATTCATCAAACGGGTGCAAAGACATTAAGGGACAAAAATCCAAGTAATTCCTGTCTCTAAGCAACCCTAATTTAACTACAGAATGACTACCACCACTCTGTAATATATGTATATATGTATACATCATTAACTGTAGCTTGTGCCTACTCAATGCACTGTTTATACCCTTGCATATGATCACTTATACCATGTCACATCCCAGCATTCATAACAACACTTATAACATCTCAACTGAGATGATTCTTCTGAACACAATGCATGGTAGAGTCGCAATGAAGAATGGCGAGTGAGATGACAACACTGTGTACCGAGGTGTCCGACTTATAGTAATTAGAAGGAGGTGTGTAAAGTCTAAAATGAAGTTAGAACTATAATTTTAGAATTTCTAATGTTTCTGTAGTTTAAGTATGATTTGCATCAAAAGAGTAAATGAAGGTTTCCTATCTATGACATATCTCTAATCTAACATATATATTTATTCACATGTCCCTTCATATTTGCAGCGTGCAAAGAAAATCCAGTGTTGGGTTGCACTTAATATATTGCTCTGAAAGTGTCAAAAAGAAAATAAAACCACATAGATGTTCTTCATGCACAGCAAGGAGAGCAATTTGCTTGAACCACTTGATAGCAAGATTATTTTTAAAAATCCACCAGAGACAATGACTTTGGTGAAAATTTGAGTGTGCTCCCATTGGAGCGCGTAACATACTCGGTGTGAGAATAACAAGGAAAATAGACATAGCAGCCTTTCCTCTGCTTTATAAGCCTGTAGAATGGTTCAGTGAGTTGAACACTCATCACTAAAACATGGTGAGCTTCAGCTAACAACTAAGAATCCTGGCTAGGCCGACTCAGAGGTTAGTGAATTGAGTACCATTAAATTTGGGAATAGAAACACTTGTACTTTACAATGCCTAGCAATGTAAGACATAGGATATGAAGTGATATATGACAACTTATTTTTTTTATTACTATATGATCTAGGACAACCAGTATGTCACATTCCTACAACGCCTCTGTGCACTACAACTATTCTCCTCACCTATAATCTTCCACTTTATGCACTATTTCACGCTTTCAATTGGAATACTGTTTGAGCAGAATATATAAAGGGGCTTATTTACAACCCCTTTGCGCTGCCGGTACATCACTTTTTGTGTCGCACTAGTGGTGCATTTTGCTGTCCCATATTTACAAGGACACAAAAAGCCACCCGTCGTGGCTTTTCGAGTCCTTGTAAATACAGCCCCTTTACAAGCAGCACTTTGCATGAAAGGGGCTTTCCATGGGTGTTGCTGTGGGTGTTCCAGCACAACACCCATGGAACCTGACACATTTCCAGATTTACGAGCAATCGTAAACCTGGGGATGTCTCGGAATGCTATGCCTCCCGAGTGGAGGCATAGGGAGGCGCAAAAAGTGTTTTAATTTTTCGTTGTCTGTTCCTCTTTCTATGTGTGCTGCATTCTGCAGCACGCATAGAAAGAGGAAATAACCTCTTGTGATTGTTTTTGTGCAGGAACGTGCCACTTCCTGCACGAAAACAATCTCCCTGCAACGCAGGCACCCTTGCACCATGGTGCAACGGTGCCTGCATCTGCGCATGGCAGCCAATTGTGCGCCAGCACAGGGGGGAGCACAGGGATCTGCCATATTGTTGCAGATATGAGGCATCCCTCTGCTTTGTAAGTGACTCGGTGCGACACAGCAAAATAGCTTCCGGCACTGCGCTGTCACTTTGTCGTAAATAAGGCCCAAAATGTATATTAAAACTCCGGGAAAGTGGCGTGGAGGAGGAGATTGAAAGGACCAGTATGCACAAAGAACACAATGAGAAGCTTTCAGGAATTATGCTGTAAGAATAAAAGGAATAAAAGGTTTCAGTAAACATGAACTCTCGTTTTTAATTTTGCAAATATTTTAACCGTGAAATTGTTATGTCATAACTGTGTGCAAAATAGGCCATGTGCATTTTTATTTTTCTGTTCAATTTTGCAACTATTGCTGTTACTCTCTCAGTATGTGTGTCACGCTGAGACTAATTTCCCTATCATTTATAATTCTTTATATTTTAAAATTGTTCTCTCCGTCCACGCATATTCGTATCAAAAGTACAATGTTCTACATTGTGTTTTCGTTGGTTACTCATCATGTCTCAAAAAAGGTGATTGCCTTCAGTAGCTCCCAGGTAGAACCATATATTACAAGCAATAGTACTGTAAGTGTTCAGAACACTGGAACACCCTGCGGATAAAGTATATTTATTTTCCAGGAACCAAACACATAATTCGTTTAGCTCCACTTTACTCATTTACCAGTATTTTTTGTTTGACAAAGAAACTTCTGCAAAACAAATACATGTTCTGTAAAAGGATTCTCTCGGATTTCTTTTCGCACAATAAATATATCCCTAAAATAACAAGCAAGTGAATCCCAACGCTACATCAGGCCTGTGTGTATTGTCCTGGGATGTGGCCTCTCCCAGTGAGCCCATGATGTGTGCATCAGTGTCCCTATGGAAGGCCTTTGGCCATAACAGTAATTTAAGTGCGGGTGAAAGTGCCCCAGATGTTGTGTATGGAGCAGAACTTCACAACTGGATGTTTGAAGAGGATCTCCTTCTCTGCTCTACTCTGGCATCAGCTTTGCTTCGTGTTATGGTTTTGTTTAAAAGACTATTGAGATCCTACAAATCATTTTCTTTAGGTTTGTGCCTTCCTGTTGTCGGTGGAAGTGCATGTATGTTCCGAAGCCTGAGACTGTCATCCAACATCAGCGTTGCATCACCTTCCAAAGCCCCAGCCTCTTCATCCATGGTCGCAGAAATAGAGGGATCCCACAGGTAGGGTGTGATACTGGAACTGTCCCTCAGTGGGACAGTGCAAACTGGTTTGCAGCTGCATGTGTCACTGGGTTCCTTACATCCCTTTCCCTTTTGTGTCCCACAGGCCCTGGATTCTTGTATAACAAGGTCATATACCTCAACAGTTTGGCAATGATGTTCATACTGCTTCTTTGCCTAATCACTGCTCTTATGTCCCGAGGGCACAGCATCATTTTTTAACTTCACACAGAAACGGCATGTAGGAGAGGCCTACTGCTCACCAACAAACTCTCCAAAGTTCAAGGTTAAAAATTCTCAGACTTTATCCACAAAATTAACAAAGAGAGAGTTTTATAAAATTAAAGTGAGTTTTATAAAAATGGAGAATATTTATGTGCACACAGGGAATAGCTTTAAAATGGATTTGTAAATTAGCTCATATACGGAAGGTGGTTCTCTACATGGAACCAGCAGTAAATGCATTGCATTTTATAAGAGGTAGCGTTGAACATAAGGGGCGGTATTACATAAAGTGGCCCGAGGGTGCAATGGACGTTTGCTCCCTCATTGCACACCCTCTGGGCACTTTGGTATTACAGAAGCAGCCCCTTCTGTAATACCAATAGTTCTGGCACATATGAAGCGCCAATGCTATCATCAAAGGGGCGTTCCCTCATTTGAATGGGGGCATGCCACATGCAAATGAGGGAATTCCTTTGCCTCTGCGTATTACCGACACGGGTGCAGAAGCAAAGAAGCCCTACTGTCAGTGTGCCTCCTGAGAGCAGCCCACAGCAGGGGGTAAAAGGGGTTCCATGGACCCCCAGACATCACCATGCATCAGTCAGTTACTGCACCCGCTTGCAAGGGGATCTGTATTACCTCCTCGTCAGTCTTCCTCGCCACAGTATATACGAATGAGCCTTCGGCTCCCGACAGAAACTCCAAATGAAATTAGCATACTAGTCTCCCTCTCCCTCCAATATGGCCCCCAGTGACGACAGCCAATCCCATAAAGGGATACAGAAAGCCTCAAACGACCTGTTTTTTTGTTTCTGCACTACTCCGAGTGCTGTGTTCCTGCTTGTCAGGTGAGTGTGGGGCGGCGGTCCTGCTATAGTGGACTCTTGTGCCCTGTGTTCGTTTGGATGGGGGGACGTTAGTTATTGTATTTACCTGTACATTCTTCTGTTGTTCATTAATTTGGGTTCCCCTGTGCAACGTACCTCTCCGGTTCCTTCTCTAGCGGAACCGGCGTGGCGGCGGTCGGGTTCGATTTGGGTCCCGCCTCCTTCCTGGATCTGCGCCTCGGTGTCCGGCTTCAGCGGACTTCTGGCGGTGTGTTTTCAGTTATTGCCGACCGCACGACCTGCGCAGCGGACTTCATGCGGTCGGCGCTTTGTTGTGGTTTTGTTCTGTCTTCCCCTCCTTGGGATCTTTCACTGGTTCTGCGTGCACTGCAGTCATTTCCTTTTGAACCTTTGGAGTCGGTTGACCTGAAATTCTTGACTCTTAAGGTCGTCTTTCTTGTGGCTATTGCTTCTGCCAGGCGGATTAGGGAGTTGGGGGCTTTCCTGCGGTCTGCTCCTTTTTTGTGTGTTCTGGATGATCGTGTTGTGCTACGCCCTCACCCCACTTTTGTTCCTAAGGTGAATTCCTTTTTTCATCGTTCTGCTGAGGTAGTTCTTCCGGTTCTTTGTCCCGGTCCTTCCTCTGGGGAGGAGTCGCTACTGCATCTTCTGGATGTTCGGCGCGCCTTGTTGATTTACCTGGATCGGACTTCTTCTTTTTGCAGGGTGGACAATTTGTTTGTGAATTTTGGTTTGTCCCGTAGGGGTTTGCGTCCTTCCCTGTCCACTCTCAGTTGTTGGATTAAGGACGTTATTCTGTTGGCTTATGGTTCGTCTTCCTTGGTTCCCTCTCTTCCTGTTCAGGGGCGTTCCACTCGTTCATTTGCTGTCTCCTGGGCCGCTTTCAAGGGGGTGTCCATGGAGAATATTTGTCGTGCTGCCACTTGGTCTTCCCCTCATACCTTTATGTCGCACTACCGTCTTCAGGTTGGGGGTGGTGCTTCGGTTGCCTTTGCCTCTTCTGTGCTGGGTTCTGGGGTCCCATAGGTTGGAGGTTCTATGTGTCTCTTTCTTGTTGTTGAACAAAGTTTTGCTCTGTTGCTGACTTTCCTGGTGGACTGTGTTCTTCCATGAAGCTGATATGCTTTGGTATCGGCTCATTCGTATATACTGTGGCGAGGAAGACGGACGAGGAGGTAATGCCCCGGTTACTTACCGGTAATCTTCATTACTCCGAGTCCTTGTCTTCCTCGCCACAGTATAGTTTACCTTTCCCTCCCGGCCCTCTTATTGGCTTCATGGCTGCGGCTTGGTTTCTCAGGTCGTTTGAGGCTTTCTGTATCCCTTTATGGGATTGGCTGTCGTCACTGGGGGCCATATTGGAGGGAGAGGGAGACTAGAATGCTGATTTCATTTGGAGTTTCTGTCGGGAGCCGAAGGCTCATTCGTATATACTGTGGCGAGGAAGACAAGGACTCGGAGTAATGAAGATTACCGGTAAGTAACCGGGGCATTCCCCTTAAAAGTGCAGGCAGGTTGCTGCCTGAGCAGTGAAACACGGAGAGACTATAAAGCAGCCATTCCGTATTTCACGTGAATGCGCTGCCCCGGCGGAATGAAGGAAAGTGCCCCACATGTATAATGCAGCCACAGCTGGAGAAAATTCTCTCAGCTAAATATATATATATATATAGTTGTTGTCTGGCTCATTGCTCTGAACTGTGGGGACAGAGACACTTTATTTTGAAGATCAGGGCCGATAGACAGTTTCTTTGGAAGAATTTAATATTGTTGCCAGAAAGCTTTCTGTCTCCTGCTTTAGTGAGGGGTTTTGCCATTCGGTCGACACAGCAGAGAATAAAAAGCTCTTTAGGCTGCAATGACGTCAGTCACTCAGAAAACATATCAAACAAACCATCTGGTGAAGAAAGCTTGGAAGAATCTATCAGGATTGTCATCATTGTAATGCATACTGCAATTGTTATCTATGCCTACAAAGCATTTTAAAGAGCCTATTGTACTGTCAATCAAGAGCAGCATGGTTCAAGCCTTGAAGAAAACAGGACTGTCGGCCGCTTACTGTGTATATGTGTATGTGTGCAGCTAGCAACAGAGATTTTACAGGAAGGTTTCAAAGTGACACATTTGAAAGGGTAGGTCTTTTACTGCTGACAGGATACAAAGGAGTTTTGGCATGAGGAAGGTGCGCAACAGTATATTTGGACAACCAGGTCCAGCTCAGCTTGCAAATGACTAGTTATTTTCAGGCATTTAAAGTATTTATGTTAATACCTGTGTGCTGCATTTCACTCACCTGTATTTTTATCCTCATGTTTTAATCATCTGTAAGACTATGTAAATACCCCCAATGTCAGGACATTGTTGCATTTGCAAAGGTGATGTGCACACAGAGGGCACCTTGCACCTGGTCACCAACTGCGTTCTTTATGTGCTACAGTCTCGATTGTCAAGCTGCTTCAATCTGGTAAGCCAAACTTTTGCAAAACGAAGCACTATGGCCTCAAACACTTCCCTGGCCCTTATTCTGGAGTCAAACGCTGCCCTGCTGTGCTGGCAATCAAGAAAAGCAATCTTGGGCAGGGTGTGTCTATAATTATAGGAAGCCAACATATTCTTAACTATCAAAAGTAGGCCCCGCCCATTCACAAAATGAGACAACAGCCATCTTGGGTGGGCTTGTATAGAAAGGGAGGTTTCACATGTTCCCAAAGGCCAGTTACTGAGACTCTGACAGAGGTAGGATCTCTGATTTAATGCCACAGCGTTTTCAGAATTTTCACACGTATTCAAAGCTTTTTTCACATGGTTTAAGAGAGCAGTAAGTTCATCTTTTAGTTTGTTATCATAGCTAAGTTAAGCTAAGCTCAACTGGAGGCCCTATAATAGGACAATATTGCGCAGTTTGAAAATACATCGTTTTTGGGATAACATCAAGATTTTGGACCTGTTAGAAGGTGGGTCTGACCATCTGAGCCATCCAGATTTTTCGCTTTTCGAACACCTAACTGTAGAGCTTTTACTGTGGGAGATCCTCATATGCTGGGACTCACCCACAGTGAACTTATGATGAACGAGACTGCATGTGGATTTTAACGGTGTCCCCCTGGTGAGAGTAGACCGCTGCGCTGCATCTGGAGTAAGGGGCACTGGGCTGGTTACATGCAGACACATGTGTACATGCGTGCGCCCATATGTAGGTGCTGCGCGGAGGAGATTTCTGGCATGCGCAGCCCAGGAACAGGTACAGATAGATTGGTGTGGCAGGAATTATGCAGAGCTGGGTGGTGACATGGAATAGGCTTTATACTATGGGAAGAAACATGTAAGGGAAAGTCAGTGTGCTTTACGGTTTTCACCGAAGGGACACTCCATTGTTCTCCTATGAAGATGGGGATCACATGGGGTAGCTTTATTTTCCTAAGGCCTAAAAATTCCAGACATGCACCAAAGTACACTGCAACTTATGTGAGAAGAAGTATCTGCTGATTCCAAAGCCATATTTGTACTACTTATGGGTCAACCAGAAATGTCATATTCCTCTGACTCAGCTCATAACCAGAGCCTGGCTGGGTGTGACCCTGCCAGACTGGATTAATGACCTTCCTCCCCAAGCTGCAGCATCAGAGACCTAGCCCTTCACGGCAAGCATTCAATGGGTGAAGGTCTCCTCTCCAAGAAGGAGAGAAGGTGGGTGGAGCTGCAGGTTATCCATCAGCAGCTGTCACCTGGTGCCAGGCACCAAGCTGCGCTGGAGAGAAGGCAGCAAGGCGGGAAGGGGGCTTTTCATAGACCATGTTGCTTGAGACCCCTGGACGCTGCCTTTTTGAACTATCCCAGAGGCCTGGGCATGAAGGAGGGAACATTGGCAGAGGGGTGATGTGTCGCTTCAGGATAGGGCAGCAGAGCCTCCCTGCCAGCCCCCTCTAAATTATTTTTAAAAGGTCTGGCACAGGAAGAGGAACTCTCTCTGGGGTGCGGTCTGCTGGGGAAGGCCGGTGCTGGAGCCTGGCACCATAGGCAGTTGGAAGGAAGAATACCCTGACTGTCCCAGGACCCGAAATTGCACCAAAAGGGTAGTCCAGGACCAGTGCGCAGAAGCCTGGGCCCCTGCGCAAGTAGAAGAGAGGCCTAGGAGGAGAGCCAGGAGAAAGGCTGGTGCAGGGAGCCAGAGAAAACAGCTCCCTGCTAAGTTCACCCTCCTTGAGACCAGAAGGGCTAAGGAAAGTGCTCTCAGTGGCTGGGGCGTGCCACCAGGAGCAAGAAGAGGCCTAAATGGTGCTAATCGGCCACTTGGGGGCCGAGATATGCCCCCGGAAGGTAGGTGAGAGGACTGACGATGAAGCACGTGGGGCTCCGCCGCATGTCCAAAATGTACCCCCTGGGTGGGTCAGGTCCCTGGGGCTGCTCCCACAAGAAATTAAGTAGGGGAGCGCCATCGTGCTCCCTGTGAAACAGCCCCAGCGGGGTGCCAGGAGCCCACCCTTGCCCCCGAAGAAAATTTAGACAGGGGAGCACCGTTGCGCCCCCCTGGGAGAAGCTAAGTAGGGGAGCGCTGTCGCACACCCCGCGAAGAAGACAAGTTGGAGAGCGCAGTCGCACTCCCCGTGAAGGTGCCCTGGGGCCCGGGATCCCAACTCCGGACATTAAATTAAATCCCAGAAAAACACACAAGATGATGGACAGAATGTTGCACATTGGCAAAACATTCACTCCCAATCACAGATCTGGGTTTAATCCATTGTTATTTTGCTCACCACGCCACCCCAGGTCAGACATGGCCATATGCAAATCAGTCTTGACCCTGTGCCTCATGGGAACAATCCAGCCGAACTGCCAAGCCATGTCTTCCCTGAACCAGAATCAAGCATCCTAGGACCGGTTTCGGGGTTTCGTCCCTCTTCAGCCAGGATAGCTTGACTCCAGTGGCGTAGTGAGCACGGGACCCACGTCTGGGCATACCCTTCCCACATAGGGTGAACAGCAAAACACACAAGATGATGGACAGAATGTTTCACATTGGCAAAACATTCACCCCCAATCACAGATCTGGGTTTAATCCGTCGTTATTTTGCTCACCACGCCACCCCAGTTCAGACATGGCCATATGCAAATCAGTCTTGACCCTGTGCCTCATGGGAACAGTCCAGCCTGAACTGCCAAGCCATGTCTGCATTCTGTCCATCAACTGTTGTTTTTGCATTTGTCACCCCGAGTGGGATGGGTATGCCCAGACGTGGGTCCCGTGCTCTCCATGCCACTGGAATCAAGCTATCCTGGATGAAGAGGGGTGAAACCCCGAAGCCCGTCCTAGGATGCTTGTTTCCAGTCCAGGAAGGACCTAGCTTGGCAGTTCGGGCTGGACTGTTCCCATGAGGCACAGGGTCAAGACTGATTTGCATATGGCTGGGTTCAAACTGGAACGGCATGGTGAGCAAAAAAACGATGGATTTAGGCCCAGATCTCTGTACTGGGGTGAATGTATGACATTGTTCTGCATTCTGTCCATCAACTGTTGTTTTTGTTTAAATCCCAGAAGCCAGGAAGATGGGCGGGGGAGCGCTTTTGTGTTACCCGCAGACAAAGGCCTGGGAGCCCAGGACCCAAACTCCCAGCCCCGAAAAATGCGAGGAAGTCAGGAAGTGCCTTTTTGCTCCCCGTGAAGTTGTCCCGGGAACCCGGGACCCCAACACTGGGCCCCGGTATGCGGATGGAGGAGGAGGGAGTGCCGGCACACTCCCCCCACAACAGCGGGAAGGTAGGGGATAGCCGGCGCACTCCCCCGAGGACCCACCAATGAGGAGCGGCCTCCGGGTCTGCCCCATATTGCCTTGAAAGGGGAAAGTCACTTGTTTCGGTGTCTGGTGGCCCCCGGAGGAGGGGGTCACCACCATTTGCAGGAGCATGCAGACTCCCCCTGCACAGCATGAGGAAAGTCCCCCACCCCCTATGTCTCTAGGGAACTGGCAGGAAATAACCCCTCAAGGGCTCAGCCAGGCACCAACCGCATCCTGTGGCTGGGACTTTTGTTCTTCAGCTGGGGGTGTATTGGGGACTGCACCAAGGTGTGAAGAGCTGAGCTGGGGATGTTTGGAGAAGGGCATCCCCTGGAGGTGAAGAGGTGGAATTGCACGAGAAGTGCATTATTTAATGTTATTTCTTTTGAGCGACTGAAAGTCACATGTGTAATGTGAAGTCAAAAGCAAAGTGGGGTTATGTTGCTTGACATTCCTGCTAAGGTGTCTGGCTGTATATGCTTAATCCTGTGATTATAACTGTGTTGCCTTTTAGGGGCCTTTATTGCAATGCATTATAATGGTTATCAGCTATGAGAAGTACTGTCATTTTGAGTGATGCTTAAACATGTATTCTTGCTGCTGCGTTATGTGAAAATCAACCCAGACTGTTAGCCCCTAAGAAGTAGAGGTGTATACTGTATGGTCAGTATGACATGCTCGGTCAGGGTTATATGTCACCATGGCAGGTGTGCCCATTTTAAATGCTTGTTGAGATAATGGGGGTGGGTCGCCACTGGGATGGTGCCAGTGGGCAAGGCCCTCACTCCAGGTTATGGTCAACCTATTGCATTGGGGGCAAGATGATGTGCATACATGGGAGTGGTGGTACTAGATTCCCCCCGCAGGAGGCGTGGGAATGTTTTGCAATGTCACAAATTCCAGCAGCTTATATATATTTGTAAATCTTAGCATAGTATTGAGTAGTGTGTGTGTTTAATAAATGTACTCTTCCTTTTATAAATCAAAGTACAGACTGGACAATCAATTATTGAGTGTTATTTCTGCGTACTGGTAATTGGCGATTACTAGCCCACACCACCTCCCTTGAGTAAGCCTTAGACTGCTCTGCAACGCTACCCTCTGAGAGTTAATCGATACAATGGGGTGTTTGGTTCCCAGTGAAGGACAGATGTAGTCATGCTATTGGTGCAGGCCTCACAGATACTGCCTCGTTTTCCAACAGGACCCAAGTAACTCTTGTCAGAAATTGGTGTTTCAGACAATATTGTCTGAAGTTAAACCCTTGTTTGAGATATTCTCTGGGATTTGAACCTAAAATCTTGTCAGAAACTGGTGTTTACACTATTGTCAGCAGTTATTCCAGGATAAACAATAACTGTATTGCCAGCTTTGCTCCAGAGAAGGAACTGGTTCATACTAAGTTGTGGTTGTAGCTTCATGACTACATCACATTTGATAGGACTTTCCAGTGATAAGGATGAAGTTTTGCTACAGTGGGCTTCCAGGTTGGAACACAAGTTTGTTAATAGTGTTGAAAGTTCTTCAATTGCATATTTGTGCATTTATGCGCTAACTCTGTCCTTCCTTTACAGGGTCTCAGCTCAGAGTCCTTTCTTCCTATCTCACTTCATTTTCTTCAACCTTGCCTCACAAAAATCCATCCCATCCCATTGGTAGGCCTAGAAATCTCAGGACCTGAGGTAGTTGAATTTACATACCCTTTTGCCAAGTATTTTAACATTTTTGCATCGTATTTGCTAAGTGAGGGTCTAACCATGAGTCAACTTTTGTAGGTTAAGCTCATTGGAGTTCCCTTCCTACCCCCCACCCTGCTGCATTTTGTCATGGTTTATCACTGTTTTCATTCATACCTGTCTGCACCAATCAAAGGTTTTTAGTAATTCTAATCTGAGATCAACTCCTGGTAGCTATGACATAGAGAAGACAGGCTTAAATGAAAACAAATGTAAAGCATTTAGAAGTACGAAAGTAGTTAATAAGTCAAAGACACAACAAAATAAAAATCCAACTTCAATTTTTATAGAAAAAGAGGCAAGTAAACTAAAGCACCCGGTGTAAGTCAATGGTCATAGTAGACTGAGAAGGTGCAATTTCCGTCTGACTGCAACAGAGCCTGGTTCGGATCCACCAAGTAGATGGAAATCTAGAAGTCAAAAAGTCAAAAGTGTTAAAAAAAATATACCTCAGAAAAGGTCCTAATGCAGAATGGGATGTTATCACTTTCTGAGAAGAAAAATCCTCCAGTGCGGTCCAAAATTGAAATTGTAGCTGGTGCTGTGTCCTGATACCTGAAGCAGATTGTCCCTGCTGGAGCTTTGGAGATTTGAAGATTTCTAATTGAATATGTTTTTAAGTCCAAGCACAAAATTGGACTAAACTATTTTTTCAGAGGTGCAGGGACCTTTGCGCAGGACAAAGCTGAAATTCAATCTGTCTTCATGTAACTGCCAATCAGATTCTTTTTCAGATGAGTCCCACTGAAACTCTGGAGTGCTGGAGGAAAAGCTTTCAAAAGTTTCCAAATTATCCTCTGGTGCTCAAACCACCACAGGAGTACACCTGTAGGGCTCCTAGGACCCCAGGTAAGGCATCTAGAGACTCTGTAGGTGCCAAACAAAGCTCAACAGCAGGGCCCAGCCCAGGTCCATTTGTTACTGGTCAGATGGGAACTTTAGGAAAAAGTCCTCTTAAAGTGTTTTGTCCCTGTAACCACACTGGAGGTCATCCTACTGACCCTTGGAGTCCTCTACTTTGTCATGCGTACAAGTGGGAATAGATCCAGCACGTCATGCCTCCTCACAGGTCTCATACAGCTGATTCAGTCCTTCTTCTGTTGTTTCACAGGTCCAGAAAATGTCCTAAGGAGGGTGAATTGGGATGTCACATTTATGCCTTTCACTACCTAGTTGGCGGAGGTGACTCCCGACTTTTCCCTAACCAATGAGATAAAAGTTCCTGTGTGCAACCCTATCCACTCTTTCAGCAGTTCTGGTTTGCCTTACTGCTACCAGGCCCAAAATGTGGCAGAGCAATGCCAATAGGGCCAAAGTCTTCAGGCACACTAAATGTTGGCTCGCATATCTATAATAGAATCCCAAGCCTGGTAGGGCAAACCAGGGTCCCTTATCAACCATGGAATACACAAGGGTTTTATCTAGTCCTGTTTGATCCTGTTCAAGGGTGCAAAAAATTCACATCTGCATTAGACAGACCTGTCATGCAGGATATGACAATGTTTTGCCAAGAGGATGGCAACAGTCCCCAACCAGAATATTGTGGTGAGCTCAAAGGTCGACTGTCAATCTAAGTGGTCTATTGTATAGTTCCTGGGAGGAAGTTTACACCTTGTGGTGAGGTAATGTAAATTAGCCTCAATGGGTTCAGTCAGGAAAAAGGTAACTTTCTAACAGTTACTTTTTCTAAGTATCCATTAAAAATCAATTTTTACCATTAAATTGGCCTTATAATAAATATTAAAATGAAAGACTGAATTATATTTCTAACCAGTCCTAAACCAGAGGTGGATAACTAATATTTGAATCTGTACTTTAATTGTCCTCATAGGACAGCCTGAGCCTACAACAGTAAAACCATCTTTTGGGGGCTTATCACTTAAAAGACATGGTGAGATTTGGGGACCTATTTACAATCTGCAACCTTTTCAATATGTTAAGGAGGGGTTTTGGGAGGAACATGCACCCACTAATAAAAGGGTAAGCCCACTGCTATTCATAAACTGTACTTCTAAGTTACTACACCCAAAGTGAGACCAAAAACATTAGTAAATTACTTCAGTTTAGAGCTGCAGTAAGTCCAGCACCACATATAGCTAACTACTGGTACTGTAACCTCCTCCCATAGAAAACAATGGAGGTAGGGAAAACACAAGAAATAATGTTTAGCTAAATTATTTGCAATAGTTAAAAATAGAATAAATATAATTGAATCTACAAATAAGAAAAATTTCCATTTATGTAGTATTCATTTTTAGCAAAATATAATTGAATAACCTTTATTTCCATAGTTTGTAATAATTATTAATGCAGAATACTGAACCTAAATCTTTTTATTTTGGGTGGAGATTTTTTTTTATTAAACTTCAGAAAAAAATTATTAATTTAATATATTTAAATTATTTAAAGATGTAATTCCAAGTTAAGTCAATAGTGCTGTAACCTTTTATTTTGTTTTACATTTACAATACACATACACAATTCATTTACATTATTATTTACACGAAAATATCTTTACTAATTTTACATTTAATAACACTTTATACTTTTTGCTATGTTTTCACATAGTAAGACTCCACAATCAGGTTGGAGATTTCCTTATGGTAATATCAGCAGGTTTAACGTGCTGAAATTTACCTCAAAAATATTGCTGTGTGCAATATTCATAATGATGTTATTTGCAATAACTAATGTTACTACACATATTGGACAAGAAATACACTCGCAATTGAGGCCTGAATCTTTGTTTTTTTCACATTTGGGATTGAAATCCGTTTCAGAACCAATTTTGAAATGAAAAATGTAGTAAATTGGGTCATTGAATGAGCGGGTGATGACCCTTCTCACGCAACAACCGCAATCATTGTGAACCACAAAAACTCCCTAAATTAACCTGTGCTTAACTCGCTGGTAGCTTGCCTCAAAAGCAGCCAGGCTTAACTAAGAGGCAATGTGTAGAGTAATTAGGGAGCACTCAAACAGTAGTGTAAACACAACACAAGAGAAATGCCAAACCAATTTAGATGAATAGAGTACATTGTATTACATTAAAAATCCAATTAGTAGAATCAGAGATCTTCAATTTTAAAGCTTTAGGTACACATAGCTCCTAAAAGCACAAAACGGCTGGTCGTGCTAAACCAGGGGAAAGTCACACGTTCCAGCTGACAGTGATGGAGTCCGGGTCAAATAAAGGGACTAGGTTAGTCCAGCTGAAATGTTACCTTCTAAAAGTCTGACATGAAAAGTCCAGTTGGCAGTGGAGGAAACCCAGGGAGAGCGTTGAGGTTGGGCGTCATTGTAGTGCAAAGAGCAGCCCGGGCATCGCAGATGGTTCCCACTGTAGCAGGAAGATCCGATCAGGTGTCACAATTGATCATTACTAGAGCTTCACATTGCCGGTCACCAAACCTATTGTTGCAGTAGTGCTGGCAGCCACTGTAGCGCAAAAAGCTGGATTCCCCGGAGTCTTGGCATAAATGAGCCTGTTTGTGGTCATGAAGAGCTCAAAACCTCAGGATTTCTCCTTATCTTTAAGAGGAAGGCACTCTGATGCCAGCCAAGGGTCCAGGACCTGGGGAGGCACCTCTTGGGGAATGGGAACTCTAGCACAGGCCAGCAGGCTGAGGCAGGTACAGTTGCAGATCGAAGCAGGTCCAGTAGCCGGAGGTCAGCCTTGGTGGTTGCAGGGAGGTCTTTGCAGCTTTTTGTGTCCCTGTAGCTCAGAAGGTCAGCTTTGAGTCCCTCAGGTTAGCCAGGGATGAAGGGAGCAGGTCCAGTCTTCCTCCTTGAAGAGCAGGGCAGGCCTCAAGCAGCAGGGCAGTCCTCTGGTAGCAGCAGGGCAGTCTTCAGGTAGCAGCAGGGCAGTCCTCTGAAGAACTCTCTGGGGGTCCAATATTTATATCTGTTGCCATCCTTTGAAGTGGGAAAAACATCTAGGCTATTTCCCCATCTGATTCCGGGAATTTCCTTCCTTTCCACTGCCCAGGCTCCAATGGTCAAGGGTGACAAAAGGCTGGAGTCAAGTTAATTTGTGAATGTGTTTGAGGCTCCCCTTTGAAATGTAAGTGGAGCAGGGAACAGCTCTGCCCCTTCCATCCAGGCAGGATGGCCGATCTTGCCAGCACCCAGTCCCCCGTTGTCACACCGCCTGGGAAGAGTACACAAAGGCCAACTGCCAACTATTCACAGCCATGTGACACAGGACCCAGGACTTAGGCTGCAGGCACCAAATAGCTAGGACAAGAAAATGACAACTTCTATCAGTGGTATTTTCAAAATTGTGACGTAAAATCAGACTTTAACATTGAAGAGGATTTTAAATTATGATTATTTTTTTATACCAAACATGACATTTCTACCTGTTTTCAACTAAAGGTGAACACTTAATAAATGTAATACGGTAACCCAATGTTAAAAGGGCAAATCAGATGTAGGCCGGTTTTACCATATTTTTGGGAGAGAGACACAAGCACTTTAGTACTGGTTAGCAGCAAATGCAAACAAAAAATATTTCAGAAAACAGGAGGGGTGATGGTAAAACGTTTGGGGTTACACTGCAGAGATGGACACGTCCAACAAACATGACATTTCTAACTGTTTTCAACCAAAGGTGAACACTTAATAAATGCAATAAGGTAACCCAATTTTAAAAGGGCAAAGCAGATGTTGGCCGATTTTACCATATTTTTGGGAGAGAGACACAAGCACTTTAGTACTGGTTAGCAGCTAATGCCAGCAAAAAATATTTCAGAAAACAGGAGGGGTGATGGCAAAATGTTTGGGATTACACTGCAGAGATGACCACGTCCCACAAAAAAAAAAATAAGAGGCATTAGCTTTAAGCATTATGCATCCAGGTTTTTTTTGTCACACAATTCTTATTATTGTAGCCACAAGTGCAATTAGTTTAAAGTAAACATTTCAGTTGGTACAGGTAGATTTGCAGTAAACCAGAGAGTTTACAGCCGATAGTCCATTGTTCCTTGCTCTCATGCTGTCTTCAAGGAGGAGTAGTATTTTGTGTTATGGTCTTAACATAACAGCTGAAGAACTTACTGGGTGCTGGAGTCAAAGCTGGATGTCTCTGGAGGTCTGGAAGGGTGGCAGTGAGGGTAGTGGTGGGGATGGGATGAGGTGGAGAGGTGTGGTGTATCTTGTTCTTGTCAGGGTGTATGAACAGAGGAGTAGGGCGAATAGGTGAGACAGAATAGCAGACTGGTAGATTATGCATCCAGTTAGCAAACAGCTATAGAACCATTAAATATTCAATAGAGAATCGCTGTATGACACTGGCTAAAAATGTTTAATACCACTATAGACTTCAAGAATAGATTGAAAACAGTTCTTGTAACTGTGACATGGAAAAAACCTTAGAGGGAGACAGTGAAGATAGGAGCACACTCAAACACCACAGCTGATTGGAGGACTCCTCTGAAGTGTGAAATATGCTCTTTATTGATATGAAAATGGTGTACAGTCATGTAGATGTCTTGAGAAACAAATGTGATTCTCAGACTGTTTTCAAAAACAAATCAAGAGTGGAAAACAAAACAAAAAAACTATGGGGATGATTTAGACGGAGTGACCCCTCTGCCAAACTGAAGGTCTCCCTCCCTGCTTTACAGTCAGGCGAACCTTAAGTATGTCAGCGACAGAGTCTACTCCGGCTCCATCACTGACACTCTCCACCAATGGCTCGACAGAATATAGATTATCAGAGGTTCATATATAACACTGCCTGCATGATTTAGAGTGGATAGTCTTATATGTGTTTTTTACTGTTCATTACCGCCAGGTAAACCCTGGTAGTAACGGACAGAAAATACTAATAGGCTCCCACACCTTAGGAGACACCTCCCCTGGTGTATTGCACATTACTTTTTCTTTTCCCCAAAAGAACCTCATACTTTTGGAAAAAGTAAAACATAAACGTTGGTCGTAATTTTTGATGGATCAGTCAATTAAAGATTTATAAATGGACAGCGCTTCCTGCAAATGTTCTGAGTTGTTTGCAGGGCTGGAGAACAGCTGTAAAAGTGGTGAGCAAAATATCTCAGTATGGCAGGAATGAAGTTCTCAGCTATACCAACGGACCTACCTACGCCTGCCCAAACTACTCAAAAGTTTTTAATGTAATGACCATACAGGTAGTGTTTGTGTTTAGAGCATGCTCTGCACAGCCATAGATCATAAGCAGGAAGCCCTATGGTACAGGAAGTGGTTGCAGAGTTTCTCCAGAGGCCATGCTCTATGGTTAGATTGCTCAGCTCATGCCACATCTGTGTGTATGGTACCATTATTACATAATGTTCATCTACTTTTAGATATCTTTTTACAAGCGATACCTCGTTGCTTGGATTTTAAGAATGTTTGTTGGACATGACATGAGCTTTTTTTGTGTGTTGATCTTATTCTTGTACTTCAGCAGACTAAGGATTTATGTCTTTTTTCTATCCAGTTTCCAATGCACCTAGTAGGCTCGTGGACATTTTGACTAGAGGATCTGGAAGGTGAATATAGTGTATGGAATATTATAGGGCCATTTTACTATTTCAAGCACCATCTTTCAAGCAATACGAAGGACAAATAAAATGTCAGCAGGGCTGCTGGTTATTGAGAGATTTCCATCACAGATGTCCTGCTGTGGGCGAGTTTCTATATTAGACGGTATACAAATATATGAATCAGCCAGATGATTAAAAGCAAAACATGCCAGGTTCATTGAACAGGTACATTTACTGTCAGTTTAAATACACTCTTAGTGAAATATCCTTTATATAGACAGTCATAAAGTAGGTTTGCACAATGTAGCACAGACACAGTGTACCATATGTTTAAAAAAGGCATCCTGTGTTCTTAATTGTGGCAGAAAATGGCTTGATATCTAGTTTAGCTGCATTTATCGTTGACAAGAACAAATCAATATTGTTCTGCTGGTAAACTAATAGCAGTCGCTTCGCCGTCCTGCATACAATAACATGGTTGAGAGCAATCATAATGTCCATTACCTCTATAATTGGCCAGAAAATCAATAGGCAAGTAGAATCCATAAGTGGCTATGGAAGCATCTGAAAAATACAGTAGGTTTGCAAAAATGAATGTGTACTATTAGAGTCAATTTAAAATATACTATTTTAAAAAAGAATACCTTTCTTAGTAGGTGACAATCATTCACAACACGTTTTAGTTTTGCCACTGGATATACCTTCAAAGAGATAAAATAATGTTCATCCCTATGCAAACTCTTCTAGCGCAGATGTATGCTAGTAGGAAGCACCACAACCACCATTTACATTAAGGGCACTTTTAATATAGTTCATGGCCATAAACACAAAGGGAAGAACTCATTTCTAGGGCAGCCAGTGTAGTGGTTTCCACATGACCAGTTTCTGTGCAGCCTTGATCATCTTCCTAGGAACTAGTTATTTTGAAAGTTGGGTAGAAGCCAGAACAAGTCAGGAGAGCAGGTCCTAAAGGATCCCTATCACCCGCGGAGTCCCCAAATGTTTATACTATCCCTTTTCATTTGTAATCTCCAGATGGCGTCACTTTGGGCTCTACTCACAGATAAAAGCATCAACATTTACTAGTACACTGATGATACCCAACTCCACTTAAAGCTGCTGCAGACACTCTCTGCACTTCATCCAAAGTTGGATGTCCAGCTTCACCACTATAAGAAGGTGTCACTTCTTGCACGGTCATCCCTTTTTTTGTGAACTAATGCTGCTGGTTTATTGACTCTTTGAACTGGGACTCTGCTAACCAGGCCCCAATGCATGTACTCAGACCACTAAAGCATATTGAAATTGGTAATACTCCTAATTGGCATATCTCACTTACCTATCAATCAATCAATTGATGAATTTATGTAGCATGGCTAATCACCCAGTTGGTATCCAGGTGCTGGGAGCTTGAGGGGCTCAGTCAAACAGCCAGGTTTTTAATGCCCTCTGGAATTTCAGAAGAGAGGAGGAGGTCTGTAGCTGCCAGGGGAGGTTGTTTCATGTCTTGGCAAAGTGGTAGGAGAAGGAATGTCCTCCAGTTATGCTGCAATGAATGCAGGGGATGTGGGGAGGGAGAGGGATGCAGAGTGTAGCTGTCTGAAGTATGGTGGAAGCTGAGGGGGCTGGTTGATGTAAGCGGGTTCTTGGTTGTGTAGAGCCTTGTATGCGTGGGCCAACATTTTGAATTGCCATCTTTTCTGTATGGGGAGCCAGGGGAGGTTTCTGAGGTGGGGGTGCTGGGGATTTGTCGAGGGATGATGATGATGAGTCTGGCTGTGGTGTTTTGTATGGTCTGAAGTCTCTGTAGGAAGTGGGTGGAGATCCCTGAATAGAGAGCATTGCCATAGTCCAGTCGGCTGGTGATAAAGGCCTGTGTGACTGTGTCTTCTTGCATGCACAGAGTGAGGAAGCAGGCGAAGGAGACTGTGTTCATCTGGGACTTCATGGTTAGGTTGCTGACCCAGATCATGTCAAGGTTGCTGGCATGTTCAGTGGGTGTGGGTGATGGTCCTAAATCCGGGGGCCACCAGGAGTCATTCCAGAGAGTGGTGTCATGCCAAAGATGAGTACTTCCATTTTTTCAGAGTTCAGCTTCAGGCAGTTGTCCTTCATCCACTTTACAATGCTTGTCATGCACCAATGGAAGTTGGTTCTGCTGGTTTTGGGGTCTTTGGAGAGGGAGAGGATGAGGTGGGTATCATTTGCATAGTATATGATGTTAATTCCGTGGGACTGGACTTTGTTGGCCAGGGGATCATGTAGATGTTGAAGAGGGTGGGGTTGAGGGATGATCCTGGGGGTACACCACATACAATGTCTTTGGGTTCGGAGGTGAACGGTGGTAGGCAGATCTTCTGAGTTCTTCCAGTGAGTAAGGAGGCGATCCATTTGAGTGCATCTCCTTGTATACTGATGTGGTGCAGTCTGTGATCAGTATTTGGTGGGATATGGTGTCAAATGCCACCAAGTGGTTGAGGAGGATCAGTGCTGCTATTTCTCCCCAGTTGAGAAGGACTCAAATGTCAACTGTTGTGGCTATCAGAGCAGTCTTGGTGCTGTGGTTGCAGTGGAATCCAGACTGAGATGTGTTGAGGAAGTGGTTCTGTTCCAGATGGTTCATTAGTTGCTTGTTGATGGCTTTCTCCAGGACCTTGGCTAGGAAGGGGAGCAAGGAGATGGGGTGGTAGTTGTTGAGTTTTCTGGGGTCGACTGATGTATTTTTCAATCAATCAATCAGGGGCTTGTATAACGTGGCTACTCACCCGTGTGGGTCTCAAGGCACTTGGGGCTGCTGGGCAGACTTGGTGGAGGATCTTCCGAAGAGTCTTAATGAATTGGGTCAGTGACACTGATTGCCAGATGTGCAGAGGCAGGGTTTTCCAGGTCTTGGCCGTAGGAGAACGATCTTCATCTGGCTCTGGTCTTGTGGATACCGGGGATGGAGGCGAGGGCGAGTTGGGAGGATCGGAGTTGTCTGGTGGGTGCATGGAATTTGAGGCGGTGGTTCAGGTATGCTTGTCTTTTGGCATGTAGGGCTTTGTAGGCATGAGTGAGGAGCTTGAATGTGACTCTGGTTGACTGGGAGCCAGTGGAGTTGTCAGAGGGGCTGTGTGATGTGGCTGCATTGGGGGAATGTTGAGGACCAGTTTGGCGGCGGTGTTTTAGATGCTCTGTAGTTTCTTGACCTGTTTCTGTGTGATGCTGGTGTGAGGTGCGTTGCCGTAGTTCAGTCTGCTGGTGATGAGTGCGTGGGTCACTGTCCTTCTGGATTCTGTGGGGATCCATCTGAAATTCTTTCAGAGCAGGGGGAGCATGTGGAAAAAGGCTGTGGAGAGTGTGTTGATTTGGCATTCATTGTGAGCAAAGAGTCCAATATAATGCCAATGTTGCATGTGTGGTCCGTCGGGATGGGTGCAGCACCCAGAGCTGCTGGCCACCAGGAGTCATCCCAGGCTGATGGGGTGGGTCCCAGGATGAAGACTTTGGTCTAGTTCGATTTGAGCTTGAGGCAGCTGTCTTTTATCCATGTAGCAACGGCCTCCATGCCACTGTGGAAGTTGGCTCTGGTGGTTGAGGATTCGTTGGTGAGGGACAAGATCAGCTGGGTGTCATTGTCATATGAGACGTTGAGTTCATGGCCTCGAAGGGGGCCATGTAGACATTGAAGAGGGTGAAGCTTAGGGAGGAACCCTGGGGGACTCCACAGCTAATCTCCATGGATTCTGAGAGGATCGGTGGTAGTCTGACTTGCTGAGTCTGGCCGGTGAGAAAGTAGTGGATCAAGTCCAGGGCCTTGTCTCAGATGCTGGCGTTGCGGCGTCTCGTGTGTGGGATGCAGTGGAAGATGGTGTCAAAGGAAGGTGGCTGAGAGGTCAAGCGGAAGGTGGGCTGCGATTTCACCCCGGTCGAGTAGGAAGCGGACGTCGTCTCTGGTAGCGCGGAGTGCGGTCTCTGTGCTGTGATTGCTTCGGAACCAAGATTGGGAGGTGTCCAGGACATGGTTTGCTTCAATGAACTCAAAGAGCTGGACATTGATGGCATTCTCCATGATCTTGTCTGGGAAGGGGAGGAGGTAGATTGGTCTGGAGTTCTTGAGGTCTGTTGGGTCTGAGGTTGTCCTTTCAGCATGGGGTTGATCTCTGAGTGTTTACAGTCATCAGGGAAGGTGGCGGTTTTGATGGAGTGGGGATTTGACCTCGGCATGTTTTCCGTCTTGGGGGAAAAGTGGCCAAGGTTAATGAGTTGTTGAACAAAGTGATGAGTTTGTGGCTGATCCTGTGGCTTCCAAGAGTGAAGATGTGGTGTGGACAAGGATCCATGCGATCTCTTGAGTGAACTGTGTTCGTGATTGTGGTGGTATCCTCTGGGTTGAACTGGTTCCATATGGTCAGTAGGGCATGGTTCTTGCTCTCCCTGAGCATACTGTAGTAGAGCGGTTGAGAGAGGATTTGAAGGTTGTCCAGTCGGAGGTCTTCTTGCTTGAATACCATCTTATCTCCAGTTGTTTGCAGTCAGGTTTTGCTGTTCTCAGTTCTCTGGTATACTCACTTACTTGCTTGGTTGAACACATGTGCCAGTTGGTCCTTATGGAGGCGATGCTGTTAGCGCTGTTGGTTATACTGGTGTTGAAGTTCCTCTCAGTCTGGTCCAGATTTTGTTGTGTGGTTCCGTAGGACCTGCGGATATGTTTGGACAACATAAACTAAGCACTTGGTGTCAAGAGTGATTAGGACACCCCCACAGGATATGTTGGCCTATAGACCAGCTAGCTCACATGACTGCTATTGAAGGGGTACCATGTGTTCTGGTGTATATGGTGGCAAACTTTGTACCCCAATTGGCACAATCTTCTAATTGGGGAGCTATCCCCATCGGCAAGCAAATGGTTAGTATATTGTGTTCTTCTTTTGGGCCCACATGGGAAAAACTGCTTCAAGCTGTGCTGTCTTTTGTTCTATTCAGAAAGGTATTTGCTCCCGGCTGGTGGGAACCTTTCCCATAATGGCATTTAGTGTTTGTGGGCTAATACCTATAGAAACCATGTGTGTTTGTGTAGCCGGAGCAGCCTCCGCAAGTTGGGCTGTCAATGTTCTTATTACATCGTTGCAGGGATTCCGGGAAGTCACAGAACTATGCTTGGGATTATGGGACCTTAGTAGGCAGGGACTGAGTCATCCTACCACTTTAGTAACCATGAGCCCGGGACCGTCTAGCTATATGGTCTCACTTGCCCTCCTACTCACTCACAGAGGAACAAGTGATTAGACACCCCAGAACACAGCATTTCAGACTCTCTCAGGAATCACGGTTACAGGACACACCCTTTAGCTCTCACACTTGTACTACTCCACAAAATGTTTTGCAGAGACACAAGGAAAGTTTAAATGCTTTTTTTAAAAACTATTGTGCTCTAGTATGCAGTATACGTTCCACACAAGATGGGAAAGGCCTATCACAAATATGTTTAGCAGAGCATGTAGGCCATAAATCATAAATGGAGCTGTGATTATATACGACAGTGTTGCCTAACCTCCCTCCCCTTCTACAGAAGCAAAATTATTATATATCAGAAGATCTCTTGGTTTTAGCAGCAGACCCTGTCCCTTAGTAAACACAGATGGTTCTACATCTCAGGTGCTGTCAAGATCTTTTATCTGGAAAGGTCCCTCTACAAGTGTGTGTTACCTATCTGTGCATACCTATATGACAAAAGTAGGTGTTTTGTCTAGGTGCTAAGGCCCGGCCAGAATAGAATAACAAGGGGGCATTGTTGACCAACCTTGTCTACATGTTCAGACTAAATCCTAGGAAAGAACAGAACGCAAACACAACAGAGTGCTCTGTGTGAAAGTACAGTGTGGCACAAAGCATAATGTGGCTGTAGAGTAAAATGTGCAAAGCAGAGGGCAGTCTGCAACATTCTCATGCTAACAAATGGAACACAAAACAATAGGCCTGCATGGGACATGTGACAATGTATTGAGTAAGATTTCTGTAAATTTTTACTAGATCTCTGTAAAGTTTGCGTATTCCTACTGATATTAAGGCAGCAACGTCTGGATGCAGTGTGTATGATGCTAAGACCGGCAAAGTCGCTCCTTTTTTGCTGAGTGGTCCGAGCCTCACACGTTCAGTGGTATGGTGTAGGATGCCTTTTCAACCAATTAATATGTTCTTGGTATGTTAACGGGGCTTCTAAGTCCACGCATGGAGAATACTCATTAGGTGGTTCATCTTCAATGTATTCATGAATACCTCTGTCCTGAATGCGTTGTGTGCCTCAACCACCAAGGTTACATTGCCACCTGTTGCAGGGGGGCCGTGCTTTAATAATTTCATGGTAACTGCCTGTCTGCAATTTTCTGAAATATTTAGTCCGCCTAACTGTTCTCCAACATCCTCATCTAGTTGTTCGGTCATTGTTAAAGCAGTAATATTTAGCCAATTTGTTATAGAGATATGGTATGCACAGTGTGGGAACATTTAATCCTCCAAGCTTGATTTACCTACAGCCAATACTAGGGTATGCCTATTCAGCTGAGGCGGATTTGTTTCCTTTCCCACTACGGATGTCTCTGGGTAAAATGTAAGTAGGGATCTCTGAGAAAGCATGACTGAACTATTAAGATTTGACCGTTAATTAAGAGCCTAACCAATGTTAACGGTAACATGCCATTTAGTCCCTATCAATCTGTAGGATTTGCACATTGTTCGGACAACATAAACTATGAGCTTGATGTCAAGACTGAGTCCAGACACCCCACAGGATATGTTGTACTGTAGACCAGCTAGCTCACTGTGCAACCGTAAGCCGCCCTAACCTGTCAGGGAGCAAATGGCTTCTGTGAACCACTGAACATGACAACCCTGACCCCCTCAGGGTTCGTGGAAACAGTACAGAACCTTTCATTCAGTCACCCATGCTTACTTATTCTCAGAGAAATATACAGAGAATACACAGTGAGATGTTTACAATAATATTTATTGAACCAATGTTATTATTGCATAAAATTGGTGTGCTGCAATGATTAGTAGACAGAAGCAGATAAACGTGATTGCAAGCCCAAAAGAGTAAATAGTAGATATAGTTCTATCATGGTCCTAAAACAATGTATATGTGCAGGCATATAAACAAGGCAGTAATCTGACGTACTCCTACTATGCGAACCGTACTCTAAGGGTGCCTAGAGTGTGTGTAGGTGTGGAGCCATGAATCCCCCAAGGGATGATCCAAACCCATTACCTGATGGGATAGAGTAAATGACCCAGTCTTGGTCACAAACTTGATACCCCTCACAAGATATCAGACCACTGAGTGGTTATTTCTCAGCATGCAAGGACCCTTAGTGTCAGCAAAAGTACCTCCTCTACTAATCTATCAGGATGCTCATCTTTTATGATAGAAAGCAGCCTTGAAATGTATGCATAGATCAGCGATGCTCTGGATATGCAGATAGCCCTGTCGCCCCGTGAATGAAGATGGCAATGACATTTGTAGGTAGTTCAAATAAGACCTTGTACATGATGTTCATGGTGTTGTGATAATGTTGTGTGAAGCTGGATTTAAAAACAAGTTTAGTCTAAGGGAAACTAATCCACCATTGTCGTGCATGCACATAATGTTATTTGTGAGAACAATGTAAGAAATAAGCTGCTTCGCTACATGGTCGGGAATATAACAGTTTGTGTTGGTGAATTAGTTGGCTGTGTTCAGGGCATCGGTCCATTGGGTCTGTGTCACTTTGCTCCAGCAGTGGTGGGTGGCATTGGGTGGCCGAATGGTGGTTGTACGCAGGCTGGAGATGTTGAAGTGGACAATGGCATGGTCAGTCCCGGTGAGTTCTATGATCTGGCTATATTTGGCTCATTTGCTGGAGGTGAAGATGGGGTTCAGCATGTGTGTTGTGCTGTGAGTGGGATCATTGATGAGTTGGATGAGGCTGATGTTCTTGCTGGCGAGGATGTCGGTGGTGTTGGAATATGGAGCATATGTTAGTATGCAATGCATTTACATGGCAAGTCATTACAACGACTTTCTGTAGGGGCCATGCTGGACTTAGGAATAGTATTATTTACAATTCCTACTCCAGGTTGTGCAACAGTAGGGAAGGTGTTGGAATTCATTTCCAATACCTCAGCGCCACTTAGAGCAAGTTGTTGTAATGACTTGCGATGTAAATGCATTGCGTACTAACAACACGGTTGTTATTACAACCTCGTTGTAATAGTACTGCGATGTAATGACAGTGCTGTAAATGCTGTTTCCTGTGGTGCTGTGGTCAGGGGCCGTCGAGGTGGCAGTTCAGGTTGCCAAGAAAGATGTAGTCATTAGAGTCTATGGTGAGAGGGGCGATGAAGTCGGCAATGGTGTCATAGAAGCTGTGGCATGGTCATGGGGGTGTCCCTGATGGTTGATTTTCTGTCTGTTTGGTGAATGAGGGTGAGGTGTTCCAAGCATGGTAAGATGTTGTCTGTCATGGTAGTGCATTGGGTGGTTTCCTTATGGATGAAGGTGATCCCTCCTCTGAGTGTGTTTATGAGGTCTTGGTGTGTGATCTTATATCCTTTGGGTGCTGTTGCCGTTAAGTTGGGGGCTGATGGAGATGTGAGCCAGGTTTTGGTGAGGAAGGTGACGTTGGGGGAGAGGGTGGTTATGAGGTCCCATAGCTAAGTGGCTTGTAGAGCAAGCATGTGATGAGGAAGATGCAGGTGAGCTGGGGATGTGCAGTGGTGGTGTTTTTGGTGGTGGGTGTTGTGCTTGTGTGTCAGTCATTGCAGGTGAAGGTGAGGTGAGTGCAGGTTACAGATCCTACTGCAGCATGTGGTGAGGTGCAGTAGCAGAGTATGCCAGGTCCAGGGTAGTAAGTTCAATGATGGTATAGCTGCATAGGAGAGGGGAACTAGGGTTCCTTGTATGGGCGTGGTCCCTGCACGGACAGGCGCAGACGGGCTTGCCTTTGGCCTCTGCATCCCTAGTGCATGGTAGAAATCGTATCCAGGATTATAAATTAAATTAAACTAGTGGACCCCAGCACCTTTTATGCCATCCACCACAGTGAAAGTGCAAACATGACTTTATGCCTACCATTTGTAGCCTGACTGTGATAGTTTAAAAACTGCAATTTGGCCTGTCAAAATAAACCCTTTTGACAGTTCCAAAACTTTTAAATATTAATAATCCTCCCAAGTAGGCCTTATAAACTGTGATGAAGAAGCATGGTATTTAAGTGTAGGACATGTAGAAAGATAACATTAAATATGTACTTACAGTGACCAGCACCTAAAAACTATTTTCACGAGGCTGGCTGTTCCTAGAGAAATACTAGGCTACATTATTACATTTAATAATGCTATCTCCGGCTAGCACCCACTTACAAATTTCATTTTTGGACTTTATTAAAAGCTCAGTGCACTGGTGAAGCTGCATTTGTAATAAATATTGAGTAAAAGGTACTTTTATAAAGTTACTGTATCTCTGCCTACAGCCTCTGAAGGCTAATTTTCATTAGCCTCCAGTTGCAGCCCTCTGAGTGCTCAGGCCCTGAATCATGTATTAAAACTACTGTCAGAGCAGAGAACAATGCCTGGGTTTGGGGAGGTGCTACTTTTCTTCTAGCAGTATAACAATTTTGGAAGTGCCCGGGAACCTGATTAACTTAAAAAAGGCCCTGTGCCAAAGGAAAAACTAAACTGACACATGGGCCGGCCCCTTTCTTTGTTTCCTCAGTCAGACATGCTCCAATACCAGTTGGGAGGGAGCTTCCCCCAGAACTGTTTTGACGTGACCACAGAGTATGGGTTGCTCATTTCCCTGGACACACCCTTAGAGTCGGCACCAGGCTCTGCACAAGGTGAGTAGGGTTTCACTATCTTGGATTTAGGCAGAGAGGCCACTGATTGTTTTGCAGTAAGACACACAGGAACCAATACAAATATGGAAAGCATTACCCCCTCTTCAGGAACACTCTGGACGTGTAGAAGAACCAAAACAGACAATCAATTTCTGCTGGCTTACAGGAGTCATTTTCATCTATAGATTGCAGCCTTGCCCTGTTGGAGGAGTCAGAGCTCCAAGAAAATTGCTGAGTCTGAATTTAGAAAACTTCACCAGGCAAAGGCACCTGGTGAAAGGACAAACCCTGCCAACTGTGTTTTTGCATTTGTCACCCCGCATGGGACGGGTATGACCAGACGTGGGTCCCGTGCTCTCCATGCCACTGGAGTCAAGCTATCCTGGCTGATGAGGGGTGAAAACCTGAAACCGGTCCTAGGATGCTTGTTTCCAGTCCAGTGAGGACCTGGCCTGGCAGTTCGGGCTGGACTGTTCCAATTGGGCACAGGGTCAAGACTAATTTGCATATTGCTGGGTTCAAACTGGAATGGCATGGTGAGCAAACAAAACTATGGATTTAGGCCCAGATCTCTGTACTGGGGTGAATGTATGACATTGTTCTGCATTCTGTTCATCAATTGTTATTTTTGCATTTGTCACCCCGAGTGGGACGGGTATGCCCAGACGTGGGTCCCGTGCTCTCCATGCCACTGGAGTCAAGCTATCCTGGCTGATGAGGGGTGAAAACCCGAAACCGGTCCTAGGATGCTTGTTTCTAGTCCAGTGAGGACCTCGCCTGGCAGTTTGGGCTGGACTGTTCCCATTAGGCATAGGGTCAAGACTAATTTGTATATGGCTGGGTTCAAACCGGAATGGCATAGTGAGCAAAAAAACGATGGATTTAGGCCCAGATCTCTGTACTGGGGTGAATGTATGGCATTGTTCTGCATTCTGTCCATCAATTGTTGTTTTTGCATTTGTCACCCTGAGTGGGACGAGTATGCCCAGACGTGGGTCCCGTGCTCTCCATGCTACTGGAGTTACGCTATCTTGGCTGATGAGGGGTGAAACCCTGAAACCGGTCCAAGGATGCTTGTTTCCTGTGAAGTGAGGACCTAGCCTGGCAGTTTCGACTGGACTGTTCCCATTGGGCACATGGTCAACACTGATTTGCATATGGCTGGGTTCAAACTGGAGTGACATGGTGAGCAAAAAAACGATGGATTTAGGCCCAGATCTCTGTACTGGGGTGAATGAATGACATTGTTCTGCATTCTGTTCATCAATTGTTGTTTTTGCATTTGTCACGCCGAGTGTGATGGGTATGCCCAGACGTGGGTCCCATGCTCTCCATGCCACTGGAGTCAAGCTATCCTGGCTGATGAGGGGTGAAACCCCGAATTCGGTCCTAGGATGCTTGTTTTCAGTCCAGTGAGGACCTGGCCTGGCAGTTTGGGCTTGACTGTTCCCATTGGGTACAAGTTCAAGACTGATTTGCATATGGCTGGGTTCAAACTGGAATGGCATGGTGAGCAAAAAAACTTTGGATTTAAGTGCAGATCTCTGTACTGGGGTGAATGTATGACATTGTTCTGCATTCTGTCCATCAATTGTTGTTATTGCACAACCACTGGGGCATGATCTCAGGTTTGAATTACTGAAGACTTTACTGGACCGAACAAGATAGTGACATTAGTACTCGTGGTGGACTCCCAGCCACCCAAAATAATAATCCACTTTCTCACACCCACCAAGACAGAATTCCTGTTATTTGCCAAGAACAAGGAAAACATAGTAGAAACTTGACTCAATTGCATGAACCTTGAAGGCTTAAACCCCAACTTTCACCAAATGCAAACTCACTTGGATTCCCACTCGACATCAAAATCAAAGATGTTCAGGTGCCAACCCTTTCTTCTAAAGAAAGGGAATCCCTTTCTTCCACAACCCAACTTTAGAACTGTTATTCAAGTTTGCATGCCCGCACCATCCTCAAAACCAGCTGCATCATTTACAAAACCATCATAACCAGCATCTCCCTTCTTGTAGACAGATTTACGATCTCTAATGGCAGCCAGGACATCATCATGCTGTAAAAAAAGAAAAAAGAAAGAAGACAGCAGATTTTTTCCATGTGTGCACACAGGATCTGGAACACCATCCACAAATCCATCAGGACAGCCCTCTTATAAGCTTGAGAGTGTGTTTCACCCGTCCCACCCAACGTACCTTTTATCAACACCACAAAAGAGCTATGAACCATATCTATGCATAATTATATTACTGTATTCAATTACAACTACCATGACTCATGGGCTAATGAAGCACGGACTCTTCCCTAGTAACAAGTAATTTCAAGATATTTCAAGCACAATGGTGCCAGTACATACGTTTTTAAGGAAGGCTGTAGAGTTGTAGAGTGAATTTTGAGAACACATAGGTTATTTTATCGAAGGGTCTAACAACCAGCTAGGGGAATACCTACTCCACTTCATATTCTTAATCGTTGCGATTGCCTGGCGGACCCACAATGCATCTGTAGAATGGTGGCGCTGCCAAGCAGGCATCATTCGCCAAATTACTATGCTGGACCCTGCCAGTCTTTCCATGGTGGTGAAACCGCCATGAAAAGGCTGACGGGGATTGCATTTGGGGGCCCGTTGAGGGAGGTGGGTGTGCCATGGGGGGTACCTATGGTACCACTCTACATTTCTCTGCACCAGGTGGCAGGCACCCCAAGGTGCCTGCCACGTAGGGCAGGGAAACGCATGACATTCATTTTTAGCATTGTGGCGGGTGCTGCAGCCAGAAGCACCTGCCGCAATGTTAAGAATGCACAATGTGACCGCCACAGGTGGTTCCAGTCCCTACGGCGGACGGACATAAGTCCGTCTGCCATCGTAATCAGCCCCATAGTATCCAGAGGGCAGCATATGGCAAATCTAATGTGTGAATAAAGCAGCCATGTGGCAACATTACATTTACTTATATGGGGATTATATGATTTTAAATTGTATATAATTATAAATATGTTCCATTTATGTTTTTTCCTGATGTGGTAGTTTCCTGTTATGAGTTCTTTATGGTGCACTATTGAGATAACTGTTTGATGGAAGATGGCATAACATTACACTATTCTTTCATTATTTCTTGCTGTTCCAAAGATAGACCGTTGGATGTTATCCCCATGAGGAAAATCCATTGGAGAGTTTGAACTTCTTACCCTTCTTGCACAAAACACATTTGCCAATAAAAAAAGAGAATTAAAAAACTAAATTTAGAAATATTGATTCAAAGCTATATATCAATTGAGTCTTTTCACAAAAAGAATTGAAGCCATTGAGGCCACCAGTGTTGTGCCAGGCCTCACACTATCCCAGGGGAAGGAGTACATGGAAATACTAGAAAGACTGATTCAGGACCATTTATGTGCGGCAGTGGCACGTCACAAGCATTGGCAAAGCCATTAGATCTGGCGTTGCCTGCCAACCTCTTGGCAATTCATGTTTTCTTTTGTTTTGTCATAGTTTTTGCTGAACACTATTTGTTCAGGAAGCTGATGGGTGTCCATCAATAAAAAAACATTTTTTGACTAAAGGCAAAAATATTTTCGGTGTCTCAAAAAAGCACACATTACCTTAGTACCCCTAGCCACTGAAGTGGGCTACTTTTGGAGTGGATGTGATTATTCTGAAAAAGCAACATGCCATAACTCATAGTGAAGCCAGCCAATGGTTGAAATGGGTTCATGCATTGACCCTTGATGTATGCTTGAGTGGGTTGGAGAAAAATGTGAGTGACACAACCATAGACAAATGTATGAAGTGAAGCTGAAAACACCTATAAGTAACTATGCCATACAGACAATTTTAGAAAGGCAAAAGACCTAAATAAGAAAGTCAATCATTCTGCTTCTGGTTTCCAAGCTCTTGAATTTGAGAACTTAAGAAAGAAGAAAAGAAAGAAAAATAAAGGAAAGAAACACAGTGAAAAGGAACAAAAGAAAAAAGAAAAGTAAGAAAGAAAGATGGCCACAAAGAAAGAAGGAAAGAAAGAGAAAAGGAAGGAAGGAAGAAAGAAAGAAAGAAAGAAAGAAAGAAAGAAAGAAAGAAAGAAAGAAAGAAAGAAAGAAAGAAAGAAAGGAGAGGAAAGGAAAGGGAAAGGAAAGAAGAAGAAAAGAAAGAAGTAAAGAATGCAAGAAAACAGAAAAGAAGGAAAGACAGCCAGAAAGAATAAAAGCAAGAACAATAGAAAGATGGAAAGAAGGAAGAAGAAAAAGATAGGAGAGTAAGAAGGAGGAAAGAAAATGGGAAAGAAAGAAAGAAACAAACAAACAAACAGAGAAAGAAAGAAAGAAAGAAAGAAAGAAAGAAAGAAAGAAAGAAAGAAAGAAAGAAAGAAAGAAAGAAAGAAAGAAAGAAAAAGAAACAAGCAAAGAAAATAGTAAGAAAGAATGAAATAAATACAAAATGTGTTACAATATATGCAAATTAAAAACAATAAAGTTTGATTTTGTTCCTTTGCAAAGTTTATTAAAAACCCATTGGTGAAACTGAGTCCAGAATAAACGTGTTCTGAAGAATTGTCCGCGTATGGATTTGCATGTATAATATTGAAGCTGTCCTTTGTGTAATGCATGCATAATAATAAGAGGATAACCTAATCCAGAACAGATTCAAATGGTCACAATCTGTTATGCTGTGAGGACAGTCCAAAAGGAATTAGCAACAGCACTGGCAAGAAACAGGAACAGATAAAGCATGGAGTGTGGCCTGTCCTCACATCTCGTAGAATTGTCCTGCTTTCACCCCAAAGGCAATGCTAAAGTAAATTTATAGCAAAAACAAAAACACTGGCACTGAAGGCAACTACTTGGTGCACGGATGTGCTCATTGTGAAAGAGCAAAATGCAGTCACTCGAAGTGAAGATAGCCAGTGGCTGATGTAGACTGACCCATTGTCCCATACTGTATGCTGTAGTGAGTGTAGGCTAAATGTGAATGACACAAGTACAGACAAATGGGTGAAGAAAGATGGCTGAAATCCCTTTTAAGTAAGTATTTTATACATATAATTGTGTTAAATGAATAGGTCTTGGCTAACAGCAGACCTAAAGTTTTACATTGAATTGACTCGGTCACGTGACCGGAGGTGTGCTACAAATAATGGAAGGCTCTGCCAATCTAAATAAAATTCCCAATGTAGTTGAAAGCACATTAGATATTAAATTTGCAACTAATTTAAGGCGCATACATTTTATCATGGAGCAGAAAGTGCTTAAAGTTTATCATCCTGTTGGATAGACAAAAATGGAGATGAAGCAAAAGATTGCTCTTCACCAAAAATATGCATCCTACTTTCGAAATGCTATTAAGATACAAACTAGATTTTAGATTGCTATGCCAATTAAATTGTGATTTATCCTGGAAGCTAAAATGGAATAGTTTCTTCCAGTTAATTACTTACGAACCATGTGGGATTTCAGACAATGTTCTGTAAGCTTTAACCTTTTTCAATCCAGACTTGCAGCAAACTTCAAGTTGTTAAGTCCATTACTGTTTCTTTCTTTAATGAGCATAAATTAGACCAGATTTGGTTCTTTGACAAGCACAATATATGGAAAATGAAATATCAGTCCATATGATGGAAACAAAAGATGACAATGAACTGAACCAAGACTGCAATACTAAGCTTGTTTACAGTGCTAAAAAATATTTATTGTTAACTAAAGCAAATATGTTTTGTGATTTATCTCTGCTTTCTTGACGGTTTTCCTTTTAATCTCTGCATGTCTTACTTTCGACCCTTTCTTCCAAATTCCTTACTCCATTTTTTCTATTTTCTTTCTCCATTCCCTTCCTCTTTCATTTTTCTCTCTCGTCCTCACTTTACTTCTGTTCCTGCTTCTTTAATTCCTTTCTTTTATACTTCACCCCTCCCTTGTCTCCTACCTTCCATCCTCAGTGCTTTTGTTTGTTTATTATTTTACTCCTTTAAAAAATGCTCCGCTTCAATTTTTTTTTTTCCTTTTACAAACTCGAGATGTTCTTTTCCTACTCTACTACCCTCTAAAGTCGCTTACACCTATCCTTTGACCAGAGCAAAATTATATGTATTGCGGAGTGGAAAACTACCAAAAAGAGGTATGTCAAAACTGCCAAACTTACAAGTAAGTGGGAGATCGCTCACTTTTACATGTGACTCACTCATGACGGTCCATAATCTAGCCTCTAAACTGCAACCTGTGAATGGTGCAGTTTCATAATCCTGAAAGAGTTTCTGCACTCATAAGTAGACTATCTGCAATCTCCATTCCGCAAAAAAATGAAGGGCCTCAATTATGAGGCCCATTGCGGCACTTTTGCCCTGCCGGAACGTCACTTTTTTGAGGTTCCGGTGCTGCAGCATATTTACAAGGCCAGAACACTGCATGAAATGGGTGTTGCTGTGGGTGTTACCACACAACACTCATGGAAACTGAAGCACTCCCAGATTTACGAGAAATCGTGAGCCTGGGAATTCCTCAAAATCTAACGTCATCCGAGGGGTGGCGTTAGGGAGGCGCAAACAAATGTTTTCATTTCTCCTCATTCTTTTCCTTTTTCTATGTGTACTGCATTCTACAGCACATATAGAAAGAGGAAATCACCCGAATTGATTGATTTTGTGCAAGAAGTTGTCCCTTCCTGCACAAAATCAATCAGCCCCGCAACGCAGGCTCCCTTGCACCATGGTGCAAGGGTGCCAGCGTTGGCGCATGGTAGCTCATTGTGCTCAGTGGAAAAGGACAGGAATGTTCGGTATCTCATAGACACGGTGCATTCCTGCCCTTTTGTTTTGACATAGGGAAGCACAGCAAGATTCCTTGCAGCGCTACCCTACTCCAAAACCTCATAAATGAGGCCCTGAATGTTCTCACACTGCACATCGAAATTCAACTTTAATAGAAAAAAACAAATGGAATCAAGCCCACGCTGAAAACACCAAAGAAATTCTTCAGTTCTATAGCATGCTAGAAGAAATATAAACACACCAATTACTCTTTGTAAGTTTCTGTTGGCAAATGCCTGATCTTAAAGATGTTTTAAGGGGGTACAGTCAGGAAAAAGGCCATGGGATTCTCTTTTTTGTAGTCTTTTAGATTTGAACTTCTTCTTTTTTTCCTGAAGTGCTTATCCTGAGGTACGTTATCTCAAACCTTCACATTTATTTATGTCTACTTTAACTCATTTATTTCACTGTTTAACAATACATACATAAAAATATCCTGCTACTCCACTACTTCAATTATTTGATCATAGTTAAAGACAAGGGGGCGTATGTATGAATCTCCCGTTTTGCAAATCTCAAATTGCGATATTTTGCGATTTGCTGTTTGAGATTCGCAAATCGGTATGTAAAACAAAAAAAACGCAAATGTTTAGAGATTTCTTAATAATCGTAAAAAACTCTCAGAAACATCATTTGCGATTTTAATTGCGAAATTCGCAAATTAAGATAGCGCAAAAACGGGAATCTGCAAGACAGGTGCAGCCTGATGACATCACAAACAGGAAGTGGGAGTGATTTCCTGCACCTGCTTACCTGAGCCACACCCAGAGGCTGTTTGGAGAGTGTGAGGAGGCATCCCAGGAGAGCACAAACCCCAATGGAGTCCAACAAACAACATGAGGGCAAGGAGGCAGAGAAGAGGAAAAGAAAGCACAAGTTTTCTGACAAGGAGCAGGAGGTCCTCATAGAGGAGATGGTTTGCAGCCATGAGCTCCTTTTTGGGAAAAAGGCACTGCGAGTCCCAGAAACAAGGAAACGCAAAATCTGACTGGACATTCAACAGAAGGTGAATGCTGTGGGTGTGACTAATCGCACTTTCGAGGAATTGCGCAAGCGATGGTACGATATGCGGCAGAGGTCTAAGGAGAGGGTGGCAGCCAGACTAAAGGATGCAAACCAGACCGCGGGAGGACCATCCACAGCAGCACAGCCAACACCCCACGAGGAGCTTGTGGAGTCCACTCTCCTGCCTGAGAGCGACGGTGGCGTGGCTGACATTGACAGCTCCGACCCTGCATCCAGCAGCCAAGGTAAGATGCATGCAAAATCAATCTGCACTGATCCCCATCCCATGCACACTTCCCCAAATGCGCTAAATATCCTAACAATATGTCATTCCAGTCCAAGTCTTACAGCACACCCAGCAATGCATCATGGAACTTGTAGTAATATGTCTGACAGTGTGTCCATGAAACATAGGAAATCTAATGCAACATGTGGGATGGGGATAAGTGAATGATACAGTGTCAGAAGTTAGCCGCTACAAACTGTAGAAACTTTATTGTGTGCAAATTGCAGACAAAGACACAAACTCATGTAGTCCCCTTTACATCTACAGCACAATCCAGGGCACGTGAGGACAGTGGAGAGGGAGAGGAGCCTGCACATCCTGACGACTCCAGTGATGATACGTGCACACACCAATCCTGCGCAGGAAGCACACACATGTGCCCCCACTGCCTCCAATTGAGGATGACATCCAGGCCACAGGGGAGGACAGTGACAGAAGAGAGGGGAGTCAGGGTGTGTCACACATGCCCAGGCAGGACACACCAAGGCCAAGCATTCCACCACAGGAAAGACGCAGGTCAAGGCCCAGGAGAAGCACTGCCACTGAAGCGGAGGACACCGTATTTTCTGGGCTGGAACACAGCATGCTGCAGGTACAGCGCCTGCAAAGTAAATCATTATGCTCAATTAATAGGCAGCTATGCCAACTCAACAAAATTCAGCAAAGCATGGGGGAGGGCATCATGGCCATGGCAGGTGCCATACGTGACATGTGTGACACTCTGAGGCACAACCAAGCCGCCAGTGACAGGGCTGCCCGACGTGCCAATGCACGCCTGCACACATATAATAAGGCCGTGAACCGCCTCTGCACCACCACCAGCACTCTGACACGTAGAAGCGTTATAATGCAGGTGGAAATGTCGCACTGCTGTCGGGACATAGCAAGAGGGCTAGCACTGGTCACCAGTGCAGTGGAGCAGCTGCAGACAGCCAACTCAGGTGGCAGCGCTGTCATGGCCTCTGGCGAGAGTGAGGAAACCTCCAGTAGGAGCAGCATCACTCCTACATTGCCTGGAGAAAGACGGCGCAGTTCGAGACAGGGTGCAGGACCCAGGAACACCATGGAGGGCACTCAGCCTGGACGCCAAACACCACCAATGCGTCACCGAAGGAGGTGAACTGTCCAGTGACAATTATTCAAAAAAGGGTGATGTAACCCGACAATGCAGATTACACAGTTACTTGTGCCGTACCTGCACTGTGTGCATAACATGTGCTGGGTACAGCAACACTTAATGATTGTGAATAAACACAGCACACATTAGAATCATTTTTTGTCTCATGTCATCATTACTCACCTAGAAGTAGTTTTATGTGATCTCAGTCCATCTCTGACGTCCAGCAGCTGCCCCGACTCCTGACGCTGGTCTGCCAGGGGGAGCAGGGCAATCGTCATCCGATGTGTCTGTATCGGTCACATCAATTGTGGTGCCTTTCCTCATAGCCATGTTATGGAGCATTGCACAGCTTGCCACGATTTTACAGCAGGTCTCAGGGCTGTATTGCAGTGCGCCTCCACTTTTATGCAGGCACCGGAACCGGCTCTTTAGGATTCCAAACGTACGCTCAATGACGCAGCGTGTAGATCTGTGTGCCCTGTTGTATCTCCTCTCACTTGCATTGGCTGGATCCAGATACGGGGTCAGGATGAAGTCCTGCACTGCATAGGCACTGTCACCTGCAGGGATACACACAATAGGTAAGTCACTGTCCCCACCCTCCAGTGATGTAGTGGATGTATGGATGTGTGCCATGTATTTACCTAGCAGGTATCCCTACCCAAACTCTCCAGCACTCAGACGTCTGTGTATTCCACTGTGTCTACAGATGAAAGAGTCATGTGTACTGCCAGGGTATTTGGGTACAATGTCATTGATGATATACTTTGCGTTGCACACAATCTGTATATTGAGGGAATGGTAGCATTTACGGTTTCTGTAGACATATTCAGTTGCTGATGGGGGTGTGATGGCCACATGGGTCCCATCGATGCAGCCAATGACGTGGGGGAAACGTGCAATCTGGTAGGAGTCAAGTTTTATTTGCTGTAATGCCTGTTGGGTGGTGGGGAAGTATATGTGATGTGCCAGCCTCTGTAGCATTGCATCGAGGAAGGCATGGAAAAAGCGCGAAAGTACACTCTGTGACACCCCACCAACCTCTGCTGTGACCCGTTGAAAGCTCCCTGATGCCAGGAGGTGCAGGGAGCACAGGACCTGCACATGTGTGGGAATTGTTTGTGTCCTGCGTGTAGGGTGTCCCAAATAGGGTTTCAGCTCCTCAATCAGGTCCAATATGGTCTGTGGGTGCAGCCTGTACTTGTTATGGATGTCCTCTTCAGTGTGCTGGAACAGAGTGATGCGCAGCCTGAATATACGTTCCTGTCTCATTCTCCTCTGTGCAAGAGCCCGAATACGCAGCCTCCTGGCTATCACAAACAGTGCTGCCATTGTGGAAGGTTCTGTTGCATTGTGGGGTGGTTTAAGTACCTTGCACCTGTTTACCACCTGCATGCACTTGGTGTTAATTGCGATTTTTTAATTAGCGAATTTCGTGATTTCGCAATTAGCGAGTTTTTCATACATTTGCTTGCGATTTCTTATTTTGCAATATCCTTTTTGCGATTTTCGCAAATTGAGAATATCGCAATTTAAGAAATTGCAAGCTTTATCGCAATTTTGGAGTTTTGCAGCCTAAGAAATCGCTAATTTATCGATTTCTTATTTTGCACTGGGAATGTGTGTCATACATATGAAATTGCGAAATTTTAGTCGCAAACGCTGTTTTTTGCGATTCGCAGCGTTTGCGACTAAAATTTTGGTTCAAACATATGCCCCAAGACATTGTAATTTACTTGACTTAGTAAGAACAAATGAATTTTGTATATTTTTCACGATTACATTTTTTTAAATGATTAAATTAACGTTTTCAAATACATAACTATACCCAATTTGTTCCTCTACACATTCCAAATGAACTGCACATGATTAGCAAGTAATTAGCCGAAAAACGCAAATGAATGCTGGGCCAGTGAAATGACCCAATTCCATATGCCTGGGCAGGTTTGCGATGGTAAACAAAGGCAAATCAGCAGAATGAAAGAGGCCCAAAGCTAACCAAAAACAAAGGTTTTCCTTATTCACAAAATGATGTCATTCAATGTACCTGGATCATAAGCTGTTTGCAGTACAACCCGAGCCAAACAGTAAATTTAGTTAACATAATATCCTTCTTTAGCCCATGACATTTATCTTGTATCACACCCATCTAAGGGCCTTATTATGACTTTGCCATTCTTGTAGCGGGGCCGCCACGCTACCGCCCTGCCTCGAGACCGCCAAAGCCATTAAAGACCACCTGCCAGAGTATGACTTATTTTTACTCTGGCGGGCGGATCTTTGGGGGCCCCAATTTGAAGGCACCGCAACCTGAGCGCCACAGTCAGCTTCTGCAGGGCAAGGAGCTAGGGGTGCATGCACACAGGAGGGCACAACATGTGCCCCCCTGCATGCACCCCATGGCGCAGAGGAAACAGAGGAAACAGGAGGCCCTGTAGGGCCCCATTGTTTCCTCACCGCCACACTTTTCATGGCAGTCACATGGCCGCAACAGCACCGCTAGCATATTATGGGCCACTCTCGGGTTCGTGGATGCCTGGCAGCAGCAGCGGCCCAGTGTCGGTTCAACCACCACAGTCCTAATGCGGTGGGTGGACCGCCAGTCTGGCAGTCGGCAGACTGCCACCACTGGTTTGGCAGTCCGTTGGACCCCCGAACTCCTGATAAGGGCCTTAGATAGTGAAAGGAGATGTTAGGATCACCTAAAACCAAAAGTACAGCAGAAAACGAAAATTAAAATAGTGTAGTTAGTGTTTTAACAGTAACATGTAATTGTAACTTTCTTTTAATTTTTAAAGTGCACCGGATGGACTTGATCACATTTAGGTACCATTAGTGAACATAATAAACATTTAGATAAGCCAAAGAGGAGGGCAATGTCGTACAAAAGAAGGAAAGAACAATGTGATCCAAGTAGCTAAGAAGATAACATTTAAGAACTTTTCTGTGAAGAATCAGGGCATGCACTGCATGAATCACTAACGGCAGCTTATTCCAGGGCTGGAAGCCACTGTGGATTAATGTTTTGTATCCTCTTCAATTAAATAAGGGGTTTTGTACTTGCAGAAGCCCATGATTGATTGGTCATACGTGACGTCCAGGGGTCCAACTGACAAATAATGTGTGTTCGTGCAAAATGGTATGTGTCTTTAGCTGTAGTGCATGGGCTTTTGTATTACAGAAGGGGACATACTTGTATTGGTAGCTAATTGACAAGTGAGCCCATTTTACATGTATTAGTATTATTACATAGGATAAAAAATTGGATGGTGCAGAATATTATAATTTTGAAGCAGAACATTTGTTGAGGAGAGACAGACAACAATGTAGCGAAATACTATACTCGTGGAGAGGTGTGGCTCACTAGTTAGAGGTGGCAGACCCGTAAGCAGAGAATCGGCAAGGGACCAGGGTTCAATTCCCGACGCGGCAGGGTTGTGGACCAGGGTCAAAACAGACTTGATAATTCTCGCCTCGGTACCTACTCTAACCAGGAACACACTCGGCAACTCTGGGCATTAAGCTTGCCTCATCTCTACAACGGCCCCCCACAGACACTGGGGATGCCTGGTTTCACCTTGGAGATACCCAGAAAGGGACCATCTCACAGGGATAGCCAGGACGGGTTCCCCAGCGGTCTACAGCGCCGGGACACCCCGTTGCTGGGGTAGCTGTGCGCTTTACAAGTCTACAACATTTACATTTACATACATAAGGGAAAATTACTTTGAGCAAAGTTGGCAAATAATGCTCTTATGAAAGTTGCTCACTATCATAAAGTGAATAGTATGCACATTAGCAAAAATGGGGAGAGTGCAAATTCTTCTGTTACTGGCTCTACAGTGTGCAACAGATAACTAGTGACTTGCGGATAAATGGTGCAGAAGTCGAACAAAAGGATTTTTAGATGCTTTTTAAAGGTGAGGAAGGATCTAATCAGGCATAGGTGATTGTAGAGGAAATAACATATCTTTTGTGCACAGCTTGACAGTAACTGGAGGTCTTGCTCTTTTGATGCTGGGGATGGAAGAGAGGGGATATTTTTTCCATGTGATGTGTGTTCTCCTCCTGAAATTCTCAGTTTGTTTGCCACATATTTGGGTATGTTGCTGTGGATTGCATTATAAATCAAGCAAGCAGTTTTGAAGATGGCTATTCTTTTCTCTGCAGGATAGCTTTGAAATTTCAGGCCACCCGAGCATGGTGCCATGTGGCGGACAGCTCTCAAGGGAGTCAGTCAGATATTGGGGAGTCCTCCAAGTCAGGATTTACAGTAGTTTAATCTTGACAGAACTAGGGCTTGAATTAGATTAGTGTTCTGAAGTTTGGGTTGAGAACAGAATGCATAATGTTTTAAGGGTAAGTTGATGGATGCTAGATTCACCCCTAATCTGGACTTTATGACTGTAAGTGAATGTTTTCATCTACGAGGCATCCAAGAACATTTCCATGTTTTATAATCACAGGAGAAATGTCTGAAAAGGTGAGCAGGAAAGCCATTTCCGCAAGAAGGGTTAAGTGAGACGGGCACTACTGGAGAACGTCAGTATTCAGAAGACTGGGTATGATGGTGTTTTTTCTTTGGGGGCTGCCCAACTCTGACGCCCAGCAATCCCTGCTGCCAGGTGAAGCTGGTGGGGCACTAACGTGCTACATAAAGCACCCTCACTCCTGCTGTGCGGGACACTCTTTTTACTCTAGGGACTGCTGAACTCTGAAATGCAGAAATTCATGCTGCCAAGTGGAGTGGGCGGGGCATCAATGCACTACACAGAACACCTTCACTCCTGTTGCATGCTGTAAGTGCCCTGAAGCTGTCTGGTCCAAGACCAGGCATAGAGCAGGCCCATCTGTGCATGTCAGAGCCCAGAGAAGGCCGGGCTGGGCCAGGTCACTTTGTACCTTGTTCTGGTACAAAAAGGAGTATGGGTAAGTGGACTCTTACAACCCCTGCCACTGGAAAGCCAGGTAATAAAGTAAACACTTTAGAAAACTTTCTATCTGGTGCAATGGGGTGATCAATAAGGAAATCAGCAATGTGCTTTTTCTGCTATTTCTTAGGTTTCAAAGTCCAAGGGGTGGGAGTTAGTAGTCCTGAAAGGGGGAATCACTTTGTATTTTGTGATCCCGTGCCAATTTCAGCCAACTAACTCTCTTTGTTTGATAATCCACCCCCTAAGAAGAAAAACTAAGCGGCACTAGTGAGGGCTCAATGTACTGAGTCTAATAGTTCCCTGAACCGTGTCCAAAGATTTATTAAATACGATGGACTAGGTACTACTATAAAGGCTGATCTATTAGCTCTGCAGAATCACTAAGCAACTCCAAACATTGTTTACAGCCCTCAAAGTATGGCTGAGAGACATTGTAGGCAATTTACGTTATTGCCTGACTGCAGTAGAAAACCTAGTGGCAATCTGTTTAGAACCCATCACAAATCTGCAGCAAACAATTCTTATTCCCCATGACACTAACGTGAGGACTAACAAAAAGGATACATCTTGTACACAGAAGGGAACACAGAAGAATGCATCATTTGGCATGGTGACACAAGACTTTTCATATTTATCCTGTGTTGATGACTGTCAGAGCAGGGCCGAAAATTCAGTCAGGAGACACTTGAATTACTTGGGCCTTCCCCTTGAGCCTACCCCCTATGTTTTCGACTTGAGTGTCCCCACTTGCTCAAGGGTAGATAAGAAGTTGGTCTGATTTTAAGAACAAGGCTGTTCTCTGGATGGGGCAAAAAGTTGGATTCATTAATGACATTTTGAATGACATTTCAATGGAGCAAACAGTGAACTGGGTGGGTCGAAGGGAGAAATCTTGCTCGGGGGCTGTGTGGTTTTAAACCTCAGATCTCTAGGCCTGGTAGCGATGGTTTAAAGCCGGTTGAGGTCATCAATGTGACCCACAGTGGTCCCGTTGAATTTGCTTTTAAACCCCAGGATTATGCTTTGAATGTTAGCTTACCAGACCAGCTAACTGCACATAGCCATATCTAGGAAGAGTTTAATTTTCCATAAGCCAATAATTTTTCTTGTCTGAGTGCGCTTAATTTCCCAAAATAACTTTCAGCCCATGACTCAACTGACAAACCCGATGTAGATGCAGTGCAGTGGTGGGATTTGGCTGGGATAGTCCACAACATGTTAATGCTGTTTATAACAGTGCATTGAGAAAGCACTTGTAGTCCATGGGGCGGCCACATCTGGCTTTACCGATTACATCTTTTCCATTGGCCTGTATTTCAGAAGTGACTGACACTGCTTGTGAGACAGAGGTGAGCATCTTTGCTGACAATTCTCAGGTCAAGTTGTGTTTCCTTTATTGAAATGTGGTGAGCCTGAAAAACAAACTGAATAATGAAAATTGGTGAAGTGATATCACTGGATGCCCGATTCTCTGTTTTCAGGAGACATGGGCCATAGAACCCTTCCACATTAATGGGTAGACTACATTTCACCTGTACGTAGTATGTTGTAATTCAGGCAGAGCTAAAGGTTGGCTGTCGATTTACATTTACATCCTGGTATAGGGGCCAGTTTACAGATACATCGCTGATGGCCTCTTTTATCAAATCTTGGGCACTGAGAATTCTAAGGTCACCTGTCTGGTAATCATTAACTGTAGCATATGGTCACAGACAATTCTGATTTGACTATGCAGACGTGTAGGAGGAAGATGTAAATCCCAGAAGCTGGTTCCCTGTGCCACCAGAGCCCTGCAACCACCTGAAAATTAAATATAACTGTAGGCAAGAAAAACACCCAATGGAAATGGAAAGTGGAGAAAAACAAAATATGCATCCTTAGGGCCCCTTCAAGATGACTGTATCAGTTCTCCATAAAGATTTCTTAGTGCTCTGTTTTCATCATGTGTCTACAATAATACTATGGTGCCGATCACGATCCGGTAAAAACCGGGTACGAACCGTCGGACGGAGCATAATCTCCGTCCGACGCGTACCCGGTCGTCAATTTATACAAACAAGGAATTACGATTCGCACGGGTACACCATCACCGTACGATTCGTAAAAAAGCCCGACCGAACAAAAAAACCCTACCAATGCCATCCGGGAAAGCGCCGACCTGACGTCGGGACGCTCGCAGCCAGCCATTCACGACCCAGGAATTACGATTCGCACCGACGTCATCCCACACGGTGAATATTTTCCGGCACCCAAAAACTGCCGGGAAATCAGGACGACGCGAACAAGGACCACCAGTACGCGACGGACAGACAGGACGACGCGAACAAGGAGGACCAGTACGCGACGGACACACAGGACGACGCGACCAAGGAGGACCCGTACGCGACAGGACGACGCGATCAAGGAGGACCCGTACGCGACAGGACGACGCGATCAAGGAGTACCAGTACGCGACGGACAGACATGGACCCGAACCTACGAGTCATCCCTGCCCTCATAGCAGTCCACCTCCTCTACAGGTTACGACGCAGACGCCGCAGAAGGTCAGAATAACTAAGGGAGGGGGGAAAGTGGGGTGGGGTGGGGGTGGCAGGACCAGGGCAGGCCACAAAACAACCACATAAGTCACACACCACACATGGCCTGGACATACCTGACTCCCATGCCCTGGTCACCACGAGGGGGTGGGGGCGTGTCCTGATAAGCCAGCGACCGCCACAACGGAAGTCCGTCACCACGCGAACCGGCAACACAACCAGACAGGTACGTCCCGTACCCACGCCTGAAGAGCGTGGGTACGAGTCGTACCACGCCCACACACACGTCACCCCAACAATGGCGGGACGGATCGTACCCACGTGGCAAAGGCCTGGGTACGGGCCGCACAAGCATCACATAGCGTGGGGACGGATATGTACGGACCCTACCCCCACCCCGTATGCAAGGAGCGTACCCACCACCCCAACAGTGAAAGTACGACCCGTACCCCCACCCGCGTATGCATGGAGCGTACCCCCACCCCAACAGTGTAAGTACGACCCGTACCCTCACCCGCGTATGCAAGGAGCGTACCCCCCACCCCAACAGTGTAAGTACGACCCGTACCCCCACCCGCGTATGCAAGGAGCGTACCCCCCACCCCAACAGTGTAAGTACGACCCGTACCCACACCCGCGTATGCAAGGAGCGTACCCCCCACCCCAACAGTGTAAGTACGACCCGTACCCCCACCCGCGTATGCATGGAGCGTACCCCCCATGCCAACAGTGTAAGTACGACCCGTACCCCCACCCGCGTATGCATGGAGCGTACCCCCACCCCAACAGTGTAAGTACGACCCGTACCCTCACCCGCGTATGCAAGGAGCGTACCCCCCACCCCAACAGTGTAAGTACGACCCGTACCCCCACCCGCGTATGCATGGAGCGTACCCCCCATGCCAACAGTGTAAGTACGACCCGTACCCCCACCCGCGTATGCATGGAGCGTACCCCCACCCCAACAGTGTAAGTACGACCCGTACCCTCACCCGCGTATGCAAGGAGCGTACCCCCCACCCCAACAGTGTAAGTACGACCCGTACCCCCACCCGCGTATGCAAGGAGCATACTCCCCACCCCAACAGTGTAATTACGACCCGCACCCTCACCCGCGTATGCAAGGAGCGTACCCCCACCCCAACAGTGTAAGTACGACCCGTACCCCCACCCGCGTATGCATGGAGCGTACCCCCCATGCCAACAGTGTAAGTACGACCCGTACCCCCACCCGCGTATGCATGGAGCGTACCCCCATGCCAACAGTGTAAGTACGATCCGTACCCTCACCCGCGTATGCAAGGAGCGTACCCCACACCCCAACAGTGTAAGTACGACCCGTACCCTCACCCGCGTATGCAAGGAGCGTACCCCACACCCCAACAGTGTAAGTACGACTCGAACCCTCACCTCCAATGCATGGAGCGTACCCCCACCGTGTATGTTCCAAGCGTACATATCCTGAAATAGGAGGTGTGTGTGCAGAGTCCACCCAGCAGTGCCCTGAGCCAGGAGGGGTGGGTGTGGAGTCCTCCCAGCAGTGCCCTGAGACAGGAGGGGTGGGTGCCTATCACTCCCAGCAGTGCCCTGAGCCAGGAGGGGTGGGTGTGGAGTCCTCCCAGCAGTGCCCTGAGACAGGAGGGGTGTAACACATGTGTGTGAGGCCAGAATTATCCACATGCATACTGCCTACAAGGGAACATGTCCCCATGAACTCATGTCAACAGACTCCACACACAAGTACAGTGATCACCAAGGATGCCACGATTGTTGCAGGTGGAGACATGGCCCTGCATGCATGGCCAAAGTAGAAGTGCTCCGTCACACACACAGCTCATGTAGACACAGCTCTGCGCTAAACATTGGGAACACCCTGCAGGGAAGAAAGCTGGGTACACAGAGGAAGGAATACACCCTGGGACAAGTGCACCATGCAGTAACTGCTTACATGAACAAAGAAAGTTAGCCAACACCTTGTGATGGCACACAGATCCCAGGGTCCCCCCAATGAGCAGCACACTACTACATATCCCACACACCCAAACCCTTAAACACCACCCAAAACCATGTAGCAGCCCCACCAACACCAATACCAGCATAGCAGTAGTGTGATAATGAAAACAAAATTAAGCTTTATTCAGCATGAGCACAATGTCCGTGGATCGCAGGCAGTTCAATATTCACAAAGCCCATAGGGCAGTCAATGATTCCCAGCTGGATGGGGGACACAGTGGGATGCGTGTCCCCTACCTTGCCTGCACAGTCAAATGGCATCGTCTTCCACACTGGTGAGGGCATCAGGGGGGGGGGAAGCACCAGGCACCGCAGGGACATCAGGGCAAAGGGGCGGCGTTGTGGGTGCAGGGATGGAGGACTCCACCACAGGGGGTGGGTCAGTGCCAAAGGCGGAGGCCAGGATGGCACTACACACCTTTGCAAGGTCCTCCAGGGAGTCCCCTGCACCCGAAGGGACCTCAGGCCCCAAGGAGGGGGGGGGTCAGAGGGATGGGTCGCAGCGCCACCGGGGGAGGGTGGAGACAGGGGGGGAGACTCAACCACCCTGACCGAGGACTTCCTTGACCGCTTGCGTGGTGGTGTAACTGTGGGGCTCAGGGACAGAGCGGCCATGAAGGAGTCCTTGGGGGAGATGTGGCCAGGAGAGCTGAGGGGAGGGGATTTGGAGGGAGTGGACTGGGTGGAATGCGGACTCCCACTATGGCTGCGTGTCACACGTTTGCCCCCCGACCCAGTGGGTGTGCCTACCTCACCCTGTGTGTGCGTGTCAGGAGGAGTGCGGTGGACCTTCCCTGCTGGTGTGGTGCCTGTGTCTGTTGATGTGGGTGCATGCCGACGTCTGGGTGTACGTGGGACAGGCATGGGAGTGGGAAGTGTGGATGGGGCAGGGGTAGGTGGGGGGAGGTCGCGCTGCAGGAGACCCACTGCTGCAGTCAGTGTGGAGTCTATGGACCTCAGCAAGTTGCGTTGGTCAGCCTGCGATGAATGAATGCCCTCCAAGAATGCCTCGATGTTGGTGAGGGTTTTGCCGTGGGCATGGAGGACATTAAGGATCGCAGCCTGACCAACCTGCAGTTGCCGCTGGATGTCCACAGACTCTGCATTGGCGGCAGCAGTGGAGACAGGGGCATGGGGTGCGGTGCCTGGCAGGAAGGAGACATGCTGTGACCGGGCACGCTGGGAAGGGACACGAGCAAGTGGGAGGCGGCTGATGGGAACTGAGGGGGCGGTGCGAGGTGTTGTTCCGCTGTCAGCTGCTGGTGCAGCCACCGCCCACTCGGAGACATCCTCCTCGGACCTGTCAGCTTCGTATTCTGACGTGCCAGTCGACAGGTCCTCGGCCGCACTATCCTCCACCTCTGTCCCACTCGATGTGCCAGCCCCGATGTCACGGCTGGCACTGGTGCTCGGTCCCTCCGCCTTGCCTGTGTCCATGTCTCCCTCTGTGTCCCCCGACGATGCTGTGGGCAGGGTGGAGAGACAGAAATTAATCAGACAGCTGTACACATCAGTCACATGAGTCCAATCTACATAGGTAACATTGCATAGCCTGAAAAGGAAGATCCCTAACATCTACTAAACAAGGTACCGATGTAGGGCATGAAACACACAGTTGGTTGAGCCACCATGCCACTGAAACACCATGGAGAGCATGAGACAATAGCTCAAGACAGGAAACGTAGTCTGACATAGCACCCAGGCCCTGGGGACAATCCAGCACTGCATCTGCACCACACAGCGTCGGTGAAAATACCGATGACCAGGGACCATATCCACGAACTTGAGACACATGCTGCATAGGTAATGCTGGAAACATGCCCAACATGACTCGGTCACTGCACCTTGCGTGTGTGTCCAGACAAACATCACACACTGCCCAGACCCAGCAAGTAGAAATCAGGATTTTACATATAGGCATTGCCCGCCCCAACCAACCCCTACACGAGGCAAATTGTTGAGACACAGGTGGCACCAACATCTCATAGTCTGGGTGATAAACACAGAGGCAGGCAAAATGCAAGATTGGACGCCAAACAGCCAAGGTGCACCTGTACAAATAATGAGGTACCAGTGCCCATCCTCAGATGAGTATAACAAGACACACAGGCACTGGCAACTGTGAGTATGAAGAAGGACAATCAGGTCAGGCTGCACAGTGGACACCTGTACAAAATAGCACGTCTATATACATGGTGCCAGGGGACAATGGCACAGAGCACAACCTACGCTGTAGACACTGAGAGTGTCCACGTTTATGATGACACACACCACTGAGGAAAAGGTGCTCCAGGGGACAGTAGTGGGCACGCAACTACATGCTACTGAATGGTAATGACTGCAACACACGCCACCATCCCTGCACTATGCGTATCGCACACTCATGCACATCATGTCACAGGCCACTACATAGGACATGCGCACTGTAAGGCATGACACATGAGAGACCAACTCCCATGTCTGGAGTCAGCATCAGTGCCAACTGACATGGAACCCACATGCAGTGAACTGGACAGGGCACAGCCAAGGTCCAAAAAGCTGTTACACACCACCCCCACACATGATGCTACAGGCATTGTTCTCGTGGACAAAGCACCAGCCTACATTACCTTGTGAAGGAGTGACCACACACAGACCAGGGAACACATTGCAAGGAGGGGAAGGGTGGCAGGGGCGCAGCGCTATACTGGGGCAAACAGGATCTGCACAGCACCTTTAAACCCTGCCAGTGAATTAATGCTACTGTGCCCTTACAAATGCCGGTGACACACAACAAACGCACATGTACCTACCCCCTTCCGGCTGCTGCATCGCCTGTAAGCGCCTCTCCAGGTCTGGAAAGACCACCGGCAGCACACGACTGTGGAGGTGGCTCAGACGGCGGCGGCCGCGGTTCTTGTGGCTCTCAGGTGAGTCCACCCGCAAGAGCCGTGCAATCCTCCGCGTCCAGCACCGGATATCCTGCCAGCGTTTCCTCACCTGGGGCAGGCTCCGCCTCCGACCATCCACACCCCTCACGGCACTGACGGCGGTCAGCCAGATCTGCTCCTTGGCAGTGGCGCCTACCTGTGAGGAAGAACAAGTGACACCACATCAATACACCAGCCACATGTCACAGAGAGACATATGAGAACAAATTAGCTGGTTACAACAAGGCATGTCATGCAGCCAACGCATTGCACCTTTGTCATAGGGACATCATCCCCTGGTGAGGGAAAAAGCTGTACATGCCATAGTGGGTACACAGGTGGAATGATGGCAATGTCACAATCAGTGATCAAGGCTCACACTGTGCATCACACCCACCCCTCCTGTCTCAGGGCACTGCTGGGAGTGATAGGCACCCACCCCTCCTGTCTCAGGGCACTGCTGGGAGTGATAGGCACACACCCCTCCTGTCTCAGGGCACTGCTGGGAGGACTCCACACCCACCCCTCCTGTCTCAGGGCACTGCTGGGAGTGATAGGCACACACCCCTCCTGTCTCAGGGCACTGCTGGGAGTGATAGGCACCCACCCCTCCTGTCTCAGGGCACTGCTGGGAGTGATAGGCACACACCCCTCCTGTCTCAGGGCACTGCTGGGAGGACTCCACACCCACCCCTCCTGTCTCAGGGCACTGCTGGGAGGACTCCACACCCAGCCCTCCTGTCTCAGGGCACTGCTGGGAGTGATAGGCACACACCCCTCCTGTCTCAGGGCACTGCTGGGAGGACTCCACACCCACCCCTCCTGTCTCAGGGCACTGCTGGGAGTGATAGGCACACACCCCTCCTGTCTCAGGGCACTGCTGGGAGTGATAGGCACACACCCCTCCTGTCTCTGGGCACTGCTGGGAGGACTCTGCACCCACCCCTCCTGTCTCTGGGCACTGCTGGGAGTGATAGGCACACACCCCTACTGTCTCTGGGCACTGCTGGGAGGACTCTGCACCCACCCCTCCTGTCTCTGGGCACTGCTGGGAGGACTCCACACCCACCCCTCCTGTCTCAGGGCACTGCTGGGAGTGATAGGCACACACCCCTCCTGTCTCAGGGCACTGCTGGGAGGACTCCACACCCACCCCTCCTGTCTCAGGGAACTGCTGGGAGTGATAGGCACACACCCCTCCTGTCTCAGGGCACTGCTGGGAGTGATAGGCACACACCCCTCCTGTCTCAGGGTACTGCTGGGAGGACTCCACACCCACCCCTCCTGTCTCAGGGCACTGCTGGGAGACATCAGGCATCCCCCCCCTGGGACCCCCCCTACAGTACATGGCATGTGTGTCACACCAGGACACAATGCCAGAAGTCACAGTCACAACATAGGGACAGTCTGTGCCAGTGGCCTATGCACTCACCTGATACCCTGGTCGCCCATACAGCATGGAGTACTGTGGGAGGATCACATCCAGCAGAGCCATGTTCTCCTCCAGGGTGAATGGCTGTGTCCTCTCCACAGCCCTTGACATGGTTCCAGGGAATCAGTAGCAGCAGCTGGGTCGACGAATGCAAAGATGTGCAGGCAAGTACTCCCTCATGGGACCTGGCTGCCTTATATCTGCCTTTCTGCCCTGTCTCATGCACAGGAGTACAGAGTGATTGGTCACTCACATTTGCATCCTATGTTTCCACCAATCCCTTCAAACCTAGCAGTCTGTGGGTTCTCTATCGGTTTCATTCTCCTGCATGATGTCAGACCCACAAACACATTGCAACAATGTAGAAGAATTCCAACTGACTTCTGCTGTGCACCTTCCAGAACAATTTCGAAATTTGAACTTGGTCTCCATGACAACCAGCATGCATGTAGGCCTTAATACTTGTCCCCTATGTAATTTGGAGCATCACACACAGGTACGGTGCGTTTCGGGGCCCTAGGGCACCCCAAATGCGTTGCAACGGCCCGTACACGCATGCCTACGTTCACTATCAGTATGGGTGTCCTCGCGTATGCGTATTCGTAGTGGTACGGCCCGTACACACGCATGTACGCTCACTATCACTACGAGTACGCATACGCGTGCAGACCCATAGTGATAGTGAGCGTAGATGCGTGTGTACGGCCCGTACCACTACGAGTACGCATACGCGAGGACACACATTGTGATAGGGCCGTACACACGCATCTACGCTCACTATCACTATGGGTCTGCACGCGTATGCGTACTCGTAGTGGTACGGACCGTACACACGCATCTACGCTCACTATCACTATGGGTCTGCACGCGTATGCGTACTCGTAGTGGTACGGACCGTACACACGCATCTACGCTCACTATCACTATGGGTCTGCACGCGTATGCGTACTCGTAGTGGTACGGACCGTACACACGCATCTACGCTCACTATCACTATGGGTCTGCACACGTATGCATACTCGTAGTGGCACGGACCGTACACACGCATCTACGCTCACTATCACTATGGGTCTGCACGCGTATGCGTACTCGTAGTGGTACGGACCGTACACACGCATCTACGCTCACTATCACTATGGGTCTGCACGCGTATGCGTACTCGTAGTGGTACGGACCGTACAAATGCCTGTACGCTCGCCATCACGATGGGTACACATACGGCAGCACTCCCACAGTGATTTGGGAACGTACACAGGCCCTCTTAGCAGCAGTACGGCGGTTTTTACACATCACAGTGGTGATAGGCGACACACAGGTAGGAATAGGGCGGACATACTTGTCCATGGATGGACATACTTGTCCAGGAATGGACATCAAGGCATCGTCTGTGCATTACTACATGTGTGGGGCACAGGTGTGACAGGCTGTGATGTGGAACATGACTCCTGAGTGGAGAAGGCACCAGATGTATGATGAGATGTGTATAGGTGTACTGTGTGACGGTGCAATGTGTGCCAGCCATGCCCTTGACTCCTTTGACATGTGTGCATGTCGTACTGCACACTTGGGGTAAGCGTCACTGGCATGGCACGGACACCAACACACGGAAGTGTCCCATGATGCCCGGTACAGGGGTTATGACACCTGACTTGTCACTACCCACAGTGCACAATGTGACTATGTCATTTATGTGTGGGGGATTTACATCAGGTTGATGTTGTAGCACCCTCATAAGCTGCAGCCGTAGCAGCAACCAACATGTGTCTGTGTGTAGATTGTCATTGCACACTGTTCCGCACACCATGCCACATGTGGTATCGGATGTGAGGTGCACATGTATGCATGGGACACGGAGTAGCGTGACAAGGCCATGTCTGCATCCTCACAAGGAATGTGTGGTGAGTCATGACATGTGCACCTTCATGGCAAGGTGTGTGGGCTGTCCTAGTGTAATGTCATGTGACCTGTGGCTCCAGTGTTCCGCTACCAGTCTCTGCAATCGGCATCCTACTTCTGCTGATGTGTGGGTGTATGTCACTCCTGTCTTGCGTCTGGCTGTTCACTTGCACTGGGACACAGCTATTCCCATGGCGTGGCATGGGGAGGTTCTCAATCTCCGTGTGTAGCTGGGTCTTGGAAGGAGTGCCACCTTGCATCCATACGTGTGCTGGCCATGTAGCACATACCTGACTCCCTATGTAGCATGTGTGTATTGCCAGATTAACATGTGCTCAGTAGACATGAGTTGTTGTCGTGGTGCACTCACTCTTCCTTGTCACTTCCAAATTACTGCAGAGCGCCGCCTCTTGCCCGAATAGTTCCAGACTTGGCTGCCATGCAGGAGAATGACAGCATCCGGCTCTACCGCTTCACCCAACCGTTGATTCTGGAGTTGACGGCGAGACTGCCACCACACCTGCAACCGCTGCACAGGTATCCTACGGCACTGACACCCCAGCTGAAGGTAATGGCTGCCCTACATTTTCTTGCCACGGGTACCTTTCAAAATACCATAGCTCATGTTGGTGGCATGTCCCAGAGCATGTTCAGCGGTGTGCTGCATTATTTCTTGGAGGCCATGTTGATTCACCTGGATGACTTCATCAAGTTCCCAACCCCTGAACAGATGACTGAGGTCAAGCGTGGATTCTATGCCCTGGGAGGGATGCCCCATGTCATTGGGTCCATAGATGGGACACATGTAGCTTTGGTACCACCACACGCACGGGAGGTGGCGTACCGCAATCGGAAGCACTACCACTCCATCAATGCCCTTGTGGTGTGTCTCTCCAACATGGTGATTTCACATGTCTGTGCTCGTTTTCCAGGATCAGCACACGATGCCTACATCATGAGGCGTAGCGGGATGCCTGATATGATGATGCAGCTGCGCAACGAACGGGCATGTGTTGTAGGTGGGTACAGTCTGTCTGTCTTCTATTCTGTATCACCTACCAGCACGACCGCTTCACCACTTCTAACGATGACCATGTGCTTCCCATGTAGGGGACGCTGGCTATCCCAACATGCCATGGCTGATCACACCTCTCCGCAACCCCATCACGCCGGCACAGCTCCGCTACAACACCGCCCATGGCCGGACAAGGCGAGTGATAGAGAGGACGTTTGGCATGCTGAAGAGCCGATTCCGGTGCCTCCACAAGACCGGCGGTGCACTCCCTTATGCCCCGGCAAAGGTCTGCAAGATCTTCATGGTCTGCTGCATGCTGCACAACATGGCAGTTGAAAGAGCTGTGCCACTCATCCTGAATCAACATGACGAGGACCATCCACCCGTGGAGGACGAAGGGCTTGGCAATGGGGCTAGTGATGTGGAGGATGTGGAGCCGCAAGAGGACATCCGGACTCGGCTCATACGCGACTTCTTTGCTTAGTGGTGAGTACCAGTGTCTGAGTGTGCACGCATTGGTCCCCGTGTGGCATGCATTGTGATGTGTGTCTCCACCTGCATGTATGGCACGTGACTCAGAGGTGTGTGTGGGTGTGTCACTGGAGTGATGGTGCCAGTGATGGTAGTATTTCCCCAGTCATTATAATGACCTAGCATGTTGTCATCCATACATGTGTCGAGTAAATGCACATGCAAGTGGCTGTGCTTTTTGTGGCTGACTTCTTGTGTGTCTCTCTTCCCCAGGTACCTACACATGCCGTCTGCTGGTTGCATTGTTGTGGCACTGCTATTCATCATGGACATGACATCGTGGGCTGACTCAGCGTTACAGGCACGGACACGTTTGGAAGTCTCCATGGGGTAAGGGATGCATCTGGGGTGTATTGGGTGTGGCAGTTGTTCACGATGTATGCACACTGCCCCTGTCGATGTGTTGTTCCTCTGCAGCCATGTCGCATCCCCATGGGACACGACATGCAGCTGTGTACACCTGAATAGATGGTCTGCCTGGTTGACAGGCATCAGTGATGGGATAGGGGATTGTGATGATGGCATCTGTGGAAATATGGATTTTCCTGGTCAGTTATGTCCCCTATCTTGGACCCCAACGGTTCTATGTGCATGTTACAAGTACATGTATGTTCCCTCCAGTTCCAGTTATGAAGACGCAAATACATGTGCGTCCACCGCCAACATGTCCTCTTTCAGATCCGCCATGAATGGGCCGGATATTCCATTCCTAAGTATAAAAGGCCACCGCCTTTATATGGTTCACTTATCCCATTTTACAGTTCAGGCGAGTAGGCCCTGATTCTGCCATCAAGCCTTTTTCTGCCTTCTGCCTCTGAAAGCTCCAGTCTGAGCCTGCATCTGTGACCATGAACTTTGTCTCATTCCCTGCGCGGCTCACGGTGCCTGACATCAGCTTGCTGCCTGCCAAAAAACTATATTTCACCTTCAAAATTATCTGCTCCGCTCCCTGCCCAATGCATTCCTGTCTAGTAGTTTAAGTAAACATTCTTCCAGCTACCGAGCAAAGGCCCGGCTTCTCTGTCTTTATGCAAGTAATTCATAGCCCTATTATCATGGAAGACTTCTGCCCTCGCATCTAGTGTAGACACTTAGACGCTTGTACACGCACTAACAGTCAGTATAGTCAGTATAGAATAAGATTCTACTCTAAGAGACCTCTCTTTTGGATAACATAGTTCTTTAAACATAGGATGTTAGATATGATTTGGGATTAGGTTGACTTGACCCTCCAGACATCTGTCGCTACATGTAGAGTTAAATGTCAAATCCCCTTCACCCCCTAGTCGCACGTCAATCATACGTCATGCTGCTGCGCGCGCATTTCTGCCAAGTATTTCTGCTGACATTGCAAAATTCTTTCATGGAACCACCCTATTATGACATCATACCTGATGACGTTCTTTAATTACACCCAGTTACGCCCACTTTTGCTACGCATGTATGATGTTATCTTCCTTATCAATTGTTACGCCTCCTGCATTTGTTTCATTGTAATGTCTGTTCTATAAAAATGATTACTTATCAATAAAGTATGTACTTCACTTCCTGAGCCTCCGTGGTGATGGAACCTGGAGTCCACGATTTCGAAATCGTCCATTGGAATAAAGCCCATTCCTAACCTCTAATATCATGGATTTTGCCTCTTATTTTACTGAGCTATTTTTATTATTTTTCTGTATCAAATTAAGTCCCGGTAATTAAATTATTTACCACATGAATGGCGCCCGAACAGGGACACTTTCTCATCTCACGCGCCGGCGGTGCGTTGCAGGCCCGGTCTCCTGCCACAGCTGGACGGACAACAACGCGTACCAGCAGGATTTCCTGTATCTCCCTCCGGTCAAGCGGGGGCGACTGAGGCTGCGATCAACACCCAGACGAGGCGGTGAGAAGTGCGAAGTATCCCGACCAGAGCCTAGCTGAGAGAGCAAGATCCGAGGTATACAGAGGCCCACCAAGTTCCGAAGTTCCGAGGTTTCCGATGTTCCGAAGTTTCCGAAGTTTTCGAGTCGAGTCCAGTCCAGTTCAGTTCAGTTCCGTTCCGAGGCCTTCCGTTCCGAGCTACCCGGTGAGTACCATTACTGGGGAGGCGTTCTGGCGTGCACATAAGTTGTGCCGGTCCAGACGGGTTTGGGTACACAAATCCGGTCTGCACTGTTTTAGCAGTGTATCTGTACTGTTTAGCAGTATATCTAGTATATCAAGTATATAAATTCAGAATAATTCAGTTAATGCCGAGGATTATGTTTTGTGATTAAGTTTTCTTAGATCGTCATCATCATTGTTGCTCATTTAAAAACGTTAAATGTTAAATGTGTTATACGTCCTGCATATTGTGGTATGAATGACTGTTCATTATTGTGTTTATAGTATTAAGTTTGTTCAAGACCAAGTATCAGATCAGTTCTCAATATGCCGCTCTTTTCGAAACTAAGACAGATCACAACTAGAAAAGGGGTACTCGAAGAAGCTGTTCCCATTCCTCCTAGGGACACTCCAGGGTACTTCATGTATCATAAACATGGCCTAGACGCCATATTATTTCTTGATCTATGGGTAGACTACACTAAGGAATTACCAGAAAGTCAGAGGTGGCCCGCAGCTGGGACCTGGGATGCAGAGTGCATCATGAAAGTAGAAGAAGAGTTATGGAAAAGGAAAGCCAGACAGTCACAGAAAGACGCCATTGAATTATGGCGTAAAGAATCGTATAGACGTACAGAAAAAGCACGTAGACAGGAAGAGAGGAGTAAGGAAAATTCAAATAAAGTCCGAGAAAATCTATTAATTAAAGAAGGTACACGAGTGAAATTAGAACAAGTAGACAGACAAAGAAATGCCCTTATGAATGGTATGTATCCCCTTATGGCCGAGGGATTACCTAAGGCTACTCCGGAGATACCAAAAGACTTGCCACCCCCATTGTTTCCAATAAAAGCACATCCAAAGGGGCATCCCAGAACCGCAGAAGATGTTTTTCTTTCCTCATATTTAGATGACGCAGCTCCCGAGTATGCTAACCCCGCCCCACATAGACCGTCTGCCGGGGAGGTTCAACGCCAAGATCCTGTATCTGTATCCTTACAGCATCAAATCCTGACACAAGTTCCGGCAAGCACATCTGTTCCCACATCTGTTCCTACAGCTGCTTCTACAGCTGTGTCCACACCTATAGTTGCTGTATCACGTTCAACGAATCCTTTCACGTCCGATACCCCAGACGGGGCTACCGGAGGTGCTACCAACATTTTTTCTACGCCACCCAGAATAAATAAACTTACTTTTCAAGAATCAGCACATCCACGTACGCCCAAACTTATAAATACCCGCACACTTAAGGAACTTCTAGTAGATTGTAGATATGACCCTGTGCCCGGCAAAGAGGACGAAATGGTCCTGGCATCATTACGTATCAGACGAGCTGCGATGTTCCTAGGGAAGCTACCTGGAATGACTAGACATCTAGATAATATATATCATTTTGTCCAAACAGGGCGAGATTCTGAATGTATTAACAGAGCTATGGAATACCAGAAAGTGGAAATACAGGGGGAACTGTTACGTTTCCTCATAAATTGTGTGATCAGAAATCAAGACCGACCGGGGGTAAACCCGGAAGTAATGCAAATTCTTACGAGATGGAGCCAGAATATATCAGACGGGAAACATGATAAGCAAACATGTATAGTAGCCATGTGCCGAAAGATCCGTAAAGAAATAGAACGAATACATGAAGAGAGATTGGAAGTAGACCAGTTTGAACAAAACGAAGAGGGAGAATTAGAATTTCCCGCAAGACAGTCAGAAACTATAGCCTATGTAGGTAGAGGAAGATCTTGTAGTAATACTAGATGTTTTACTGATCCGACACGTCCGATATGTCCAGATAATAACAGAACTTATCCAACACCTATAATAAATATAAGGTCTCCCGAACATTCGTTCCAAGCCGCTGACAAAGTACTCCGAGAACGAAGGGGTTATCACCTACTCGATTCTATGGATGAACAAGAATTAGCCAGGTCAGCCGTTCACTGGATTGACAGTCCCGGAAAATATGGTGATGAAACAGTAGCACACACGTTTTTGAACCTCAGCCCAGATGAACAGCGTTTAGCTGGGATTTATATGATTCAACAACTTCTTATATTATACAAGAACGAACATTCCGATCCTGGTCCTTTACCTGATATATTGACTGAATTACTCACGAATAGATGGAGAGGTTCAGGTACTAAGTTAATTAGAGAAATACTAGAATCAAGAAAGCAGTACATTCTCTTTGTATGCCCAGAACATGTCTCACTGCCCATCAAGGAAAGAACGCCGTATTGCATAGATAGACAGAATCCCTTGCGAGAAGTGCACCCAATAAAAGGCGAAGACAATCAGTTTAAACGCGTATTTGTATATACGCCCATATCTAAAATAGAATTGTTAGAAATGAAGAAAGTAGTACCCAGTCATGACAAAGACCCAGCGGGTTTCCACCGAGAAATTAAAGACATGTTACTCATAGGAGAGTATACCTATCCCGACATTATGACAATATTAAAGGTATTAATGCCTGCTGGCATTTATGAAAAACTTAAGGAAAAAGAGTGGGAAGTGGGAGACCAAAAGATAGACTGGACGGCATTAGAAGCAGAAGAAAAGGCCCGAACTGCAGGAGCAGGGCTCGGGGATAAAGTTAAAGCGCTACCAGGTTTACTAGTACAGGTACTGCCACGTTTATTAACCACGAAAAAGGAAGACTGGGGTGCAATCTCAGCCTGTAAACAAAAGCAAGATGAAGACACTAGTGATTTCTATGCCCGATTCGAAAAATGTTTTGGTATAAATAGTGGTATAAAAGCAAGTAGCGAGTCATACTCACATCTGTTTGTGACAAAATTAGTTGAAAATTCCTTGCCCCAGGTGAAGAATAGAGTATTGAAATTCGAAAGTACCTGGCAAGGTAATACCCCGTCACAAATGTTACAAATGTTACAGTATCATCACAATAGAATTAGAGAAGAACAAGAACATGAACAAAGACGCATGAAAGACACAAAAATGAAAATGCTAGTCTCCCAGACAGTTCCAGCTGAAGGTCATAAAAAGGGTACGACACAGTCCGGTGATTCAGCAGGACCTGTAAAAGGGACATGCAACTATTGTAAACAACCAGGTCATTACATACACGATTGCCCAGTCTTGAAGCGTAATATCGCCACAGGTAAAACACAAGAAAGACCACGGCCACCTAGACAGGATCAGAATGAACAAGGAGCACCGCAGCATGCCCAGTCCATGCCAGCTCCACAACAGTCTATACAGTTTGTGCCAGCTGCACCAGCGCTGCCTGTTGCTGCCACACAAACAACGACACGACAGCTGTACCAGACCGCACAGTATGACTATCCTGATTATCAACGATACGCATGAACCAGCCTAGAGAGGGAAGTTGACTTACCCCTTATCGAGGTCCCTGTAGACCAAGAAGGACCTTATGTACATAGTGAACTATTAGGCCAAGATAGAAAATTTTTACTTGATACAGGGGCAAGTCGAACAACTATAAAACGTAGTGAAGTTCCAGGGGCACCCCTCTCAGGCTCACAGAATATTTCCCTTGGTTTTTCAGGAAAACCTATTGTTAATGAAGTATCACAGCCTCTTCCACTTACGATAGGACCTTTGACCCGAACTACAGATTTATTGCTTACTAAATCATGCCCAGAAAACTTGTTAGGTATAAAAACTTTGAAAGCTCTAGGAGCTATAATATGTTGTTCTCCGGAAGGAGTAAGATTGTTTTTACGAGATTTCAAAGGGCACTATGTGTCCCGAGACATGGATTCCCGACTGCAGACTTTACCCACACATTTATGGGCACAAGGCCCTACAGATGTTGGTTGCATGAACATTACACCATATCGAGTCACACTAAAGGCAGGAGTGGTACTACCACGAATGCGACAATACAGGTTACCCCCAGATGCTGTAGTGGCTTTACTGCAAATCATTGACGAGCTTATTGGCCAAGGAGTGGTTGTGGAGACCGACTCCAATGTATGTAATTCACCGATAATTCCGATTCTTAAACGAACTGATCCAAAGGCTCCACCAGTATATCGATTGGTTATTGATCTGCGCGAATTAAATAAATGTATTGTACCACAATACCCCGTAGTTCCAGACATCTCTTCATTACTGACAGCTATTGATCCCGAAGCAACATTCTTTACTGTAATTGATCTCAAGAATGCCTTTTTCAGCGTCCCAATAGATCCGGAAAGCCAATACTTGTTCGGATTTAGTTTAAATGGACGAAGCTTTAAATTCACACGCGCACCTCAAGGATTTACAGAAAGCCCCAGCATCTATAGCCAAGCACTGAAACGAGAACTTGACAGTATACACATGCCAGTCAACACTGCCCTGCTTCAATATGTCGATGATCTGCTGATCACCGCTAGAAATGAACCTGAATGTGAGAAAGCATCACTGACGGTTTTACAATTTCTAGCCGAAAAGGGGCACAAGGTGTCCCCTTCTAAGCTGCAATTCTGTGTCCAGCGAGTTGTTTACCTTGGTCACTCGCTGTCCAAGGAGGGAAGGCAGCTTACACCCGACCGCATTCAGTTAATTGCTAACATGCCAATACCCAAGACACAAAAGGAGGTGCGGGCTTTTATAGGCCTCACTTCATATTGTAGGCAGTGGATCCCTCAATATGCATTTTTAGCAAAACCACTCATTCAGTTGACAACACAGGAGGCGGCCACATCGACTGTCCTCCCTTGGACTCAGGAACACACACTAGCTTTTGAAAGCTTAAAGAAAGCTCTATGCCAAGCACCTGTTTTAGCAACACCATGTTACAGAAAACATTTTATACTCTTTGTTACAGAACGAGAAGGTACTGCCTTGTCCGTACTCACTCAGGAACAAGCAGGATCACACAAACCATGTGCCTATTTCTCTAGTACATTAGATCCCGTAGCCCAGGCTTTGCCTGCGTGCCTGAAATCAGTGGCAGCAACAGCTTTAGCAATTAGACAAAGCGATGCCATAGTGTTAGGACATCCATTGACAGTACAAGTACCACATGCAGTAGAGGTTCTCTTGAACCGCACACAAACACAACACTTGACCATAGCAAGACTCACAGGGTACGAATTAACATTGTTTCAGCCACACATAGAAATCAGACGCTGTAATACATTGAATCCTGCCACACTTTTACCTGTAATCGGAACAGACCCACTAGCTCATGATTGTATTGAAGTTATTACAATAACGACGAAACCCAGACAAGACTTGACAGATGTCCCATTGTTAGATCCAGACCTGACGTTGTATGTAGATGGTTCATGTATGAGAACAAGTACAGGAGATTTAGTGGCCGCATATGCAGTCACAACAGATACTGAAGTCATTGAAAAAAACTGTATAAATACCTTGTCAGCTCAAGCAGCAGAGCTTATTGCTCTGACACAAGCCTGTATTCAAGCCACAAATAAAAAAGTCAACATATACACTGATTCACGTTATGCATTCGGAGTTGTACATGACTTCGGCGTGCTGTGGCGAGAGAGAGGTTATTTAACTTCTCACGGTGCCCACATTCAGCACGGATCCCTCATTCATGCTCTGTTAGATGCAATACATTTACCCACTGCAATATCGATTATGAAATGCAAAGTTCATACGAAAGTTACTGATATCATTTCTCAAGGCAATGATTTAGCTGACAGAACAGCTAAACAGACTGCGCAAACTCGCACATCCGACATGACAAAGACAATAGCCCAGACACCAACACATTGCATGATGATTAAGGATCCCGCTCTTGATGTAATTGACATACAGACACATGCTACACCAGACGAAATAAAGAAATGGACGGAATTAGGAGGGATCCAAACGGACCGGGGATGGATGACGAAGGAGAAATCTGTATGGTTTCTTCCTGACTCTATGGTCCAAGCTATCATAAATACAATACACAGTCCAGCGCATCTAGGAGAGAAAGCTATGCTAGACAGCATTCAACATATTTGGTTCAACAAACATTTACGAGCAGCAGCGAAGCAAAAAGTCCGTACCTGTATGATATGTTGTCAGTTTAACCCAGGTAAAAGCATCCCCGTAGAGCAGGGTGGATTTCAGCCTCCTGATCACCCTTTTGAAGTCCTCCAGATGGATTATATCCAGATGGAACGATGTCGAGGATTCAAATATGTTCTCGTAGTTGTCTGCGCTCTTTCCCGCTGGACCGAAGCTTACCCAGTATCAGATTACACTGCCCCGACCACTGCCAAGCAGCTAGTTCGAGAATTCTTCCCACGGTACGGTTTACCACGTGTTGTCTATTCAGATAACGGCCAGCCGTTCTCATCCGAACTGATGAAACATGTTTCACTTCTGCTAGGATATCAGTGGAAGTTTCATTGTGTCCGACACCCCGAGGCAGCAGGTCTCGTGGAACGACATAATCAAACTTTGAAAATCAGATTGTCCAAAATATGTAGAGAGAAAGGTGTTGACTGGGTAGTAGCTTTACCAGTTGCACTCTTTTACATGAGAATGGTAGCACACTCTCGAACAGGGCTATCCCCTTATGAGGTGATCTTTGGAAGACCACCAAATATGTGGGGGACGCCTATACCACGCAAAATAACTGATATTGACTGTAATATGCTGACAGATTACTTGGCTTCTTTGATGTCTGCACTACAATCTTGTCGTTCACAGGTAGCTGCAGCCTTTCCTGACAACACTGAGGTGAAACCCCATGACGTAGTTCCGGGGGATCTAGTTTTAGTGAGGAACTTTGATCGGAAGACTCAGCTGGATCCTAGGTGGAAGTCGCCGCAATTGGTCCTGCTCACCACAAGGACAGCCGTGAAGATCGAGGGCAGAAAAGGCTGGGTACATTCAAGTCATATCAAGAAATTTCATGGACTACCATCAGATGTAAACGACACACCTTGCGTGTCTTCCCCGAGTGACTCTAAACTTCCTTTGGTTGAATTAAATAGTCGTGAACTATATAAACTAAAACTCAGGTCTAACCAGTCAGGCAATTTGATTGTTTAAGTCCTCTCCAAGGTGAAGCGGTCGAATTTGTCTCTGACATGTATCCCTTAGACCTGTACAGAGAAAGAAACAAAAGGATAAAACTGAAACGACATGCGTACTGTAAATCACTGCGTAGTCATTGCACAGTGACGTTATTAATTCTGTTTTTCCTAAGTCTTTTAATAATTACTGCAAGTATATTGTTGCACATATGTTATCCTATTTTTAGACATGTTTATAATGTTACTGCTGAACATTCTTTTAGTGAATTACCTCCGCATGAATTGTCATATAGATTTGCGCTGCGCAATAACACTTTCATTAGTATGTTACATCATTCCCATCAGACTAGTAATGCTACCAATTGTTGGATATGTGGTCGACTCCCTCCCTATCAGAATTATAAGGGAGTTCTGCCCCTCTTTCCATATCCGTTTACACACAATGGCTCCTGTGGAGCATGGTTTAGTTTAATCAATTCCTTAGACTCAAACACAGCAGTTTATCAAGACAATTGGGTATGGGGAAATCTGAACTTAGTTTTACTCAAAGTCTGCTACCCCGACAAGGAGGGTCGTCCCCAGAGAACAGGAACTGATCTAGAAAATGAAGTATATGGATTAGGTAATTTTACACTTAATCTCATGATCCTGAATGTCGAATCCGAAGTTGCACCAATTTTGCCTGCCATGTCAGTGTTCCCAGCTAAGGGTGAATTGTGTGTAAGGAAGAATGGTTCCATACATATGGGCCATAGTAGATGCACTACTGTAATAGAATTCAGTGATCAAGGCAAGTCTTCGTTTAGAGCTTCTCGCCACTCCTACTTCATATGTGGTCAGACTGCATATATGCGTCTGCCTCTAGATTGGGATGGTACCTGCTACATTGCATTCCTTTTGCCACCTGTTTTCTTAGCTCCTCCTGATTACCACAGAAATATTCATTTAGTACACAATAGAGAAAGGAGAGATCTCCCAATAGTCGATTACACTGAAACAGCATGGGAAAAATACACAGATTTCAATAAAGGTCTCTTTCCCTATATAGGTACCGTTACTAATAGTAAGCTGATACGTAGATTAACTAGAACCCTTGAAGCAGTAGTGAACGAAACTATTTCCGCCTTAGGCAATTTAACAGAAGAGCAGTCTGCTATGCGGATTGTTGTGCTTCAAAATCGTCTTGTCCTTGACGTCATCCTGGCCGATAGGGGCGGAGCTTGTAGGGTCATCGGATCAAGCTGCTGCGTATTCATACCAGAAAATTCGCCATCTGTATATAAAGCTATAACCCGCCTTCATAAGATTGTGAGCCAGATACACCAGAATCCAGGCACTTGGACTTGGTCCGGGTGGTTTTGGAGCGTGTTATCAGCCTGGGGATGGAGAGTTCTATCCTTCCTAGGTATTGGCCTTCTTATACTATTCAGTTGCTGCTTATGCCTGCAATGTGGACCAGCGATCTGTGGTCTGTGTGCCACATCGTGTATTCCACATCAAGATTTTCATTCAAGATCCCGGAAGAAGAAAGAAGAACAAATGATGCTATATGAACAGATCGATGGATTAATGAAGATTGATATCTCTTGACGGGCAAGTAGGGGACAAGGAGGGAATGTGGAAATATGGATTTTCCTGGTCAGTTATGTCCCCTATCTTGGACCCCAACGGTTCTATGTGCATGTTACAAGTACATGTATGTTCCCTCCAGTTCCAGTTATGAAGACGCAAATACATGTGCGTCCACCGCCAACATGTCCTCTTTCAGATCCGCCATGAATGGGCCGGATATTCCATTCCTAAGTATAAAAGGCCACCGCCTTTATATGGTTCACTTATCCCATTTTACAGTTCAGGCGAGTAGGCCCTGATTCTGCCATCAAGCCTTTTTCTGCCTTCTGCCTCTGAAAGCTCCAGTCTGAGCCTGCATCTGTGACCATGAACTTTGTCTCATTCCCTGCGCGGCTCACGGTGCCTGACATCAGCTTGCTGCCTGCCAAAAAACTATATTTCACCTTCAAAATTATCTGCTCCGCTCCCTGCCCAATGCATTCCTGTCTAGTAGTTTAAGTAAACATTCTTCCAGCTACCGAGCAAAGGCCCGGCTTCTCTGTCTTTATGCAAGTAATTCATAGCCCTATTATCATGGAAGACTTCTGCCCTCGCATCTAGTGTAGACACTTAGACGCTTGTACACGCACTAACAGTCAGTATAGTCAGTATAGAATAAGATTCTACTCTAAGAGACCTCTCTTTTGGATAACATAGTTCTTTAAACATAGGATGTTAGATATGATTTGGGATTAGGTTGACTTGACCCTCCAGACATCTGTCGCTACATGTAGAGTTAAATGTCAAATCCCCTTCACCCCCTAGTCGCACGTCAATCATACGTCATGCTGCTGCGCGCGCATTTCTGCCAAGTATTTCTGCTGACATTGCAAAATTCTTTCATGGAACCACCCTATTATGACATCATACCTGATGACGTTCTTTAATTACACCCAGTTACGCCCACTTTTGCTACGCATGTATGATGTTATCTTCCTTATCAATTGTTGCGCCTCCTGCATTTGTTTCATTGTAATGTCTGTTCTATAAAAATGATTACTTATCAATAAAGTATGTACTTCACTTCCTGAGCCTCCGTGGTGATGGAACCTGGAGTCCACGATTTCGAAATCGTCCATTGGAATAAAGCCCATTCCTAACCTCTAATATCACGGATTTTGCCTCTTATTTTACTGAGCTATTTTTATTATTTTTCTGTATCAAATTAAGTCCCGGTAATTAAATTATTTACCACACATCAATGTGTGTGACACTGCCCTCGGCCACATACGGTTAGCATTGGCTGGACATGGTGTGGGACTTCGACATCAGCGGTTCTATGGTGTATGGCAGGCTCTCCGTGTGCAGCTGTGGGTATTTAGCTGTTAGCCGACGCTTGTGTGCCACTTCCATGGCAAACACGCATGTGTGCTGCAGAAGGGGGGTGCCAGTGTTGGACCCACATGTTACTCCACATGATGTGTTCATGTGTACTTCGAGTGGCCTCTGCAATCCCGAATACATGTCTAATAAAGGTGTCCCTATGCCTCCAAGGTGCCTCTTCTCAGTCAATGCTGGTGTGTTGCCACGGTGCATCCTGCATGTCTGGCATGGTATTCCCTGATTGTGGCTATGTGTCAATGTGTCGAGTTGCAAGATGCAAGCTGTGTGTGTGGGCTGAGACTGTGTATTGGGCATGATGTCCATGACTGTGTTGGTATTGTGACATGTGCCATCCCCATGCATCCAACGTTGGCCAGGCCCCCATTCTCGGCATCCACCGGACTCCGGCTTGCAGGACATGGTTCTGCCACCTGTCTACACATGCCTGGGTGCCCCCCAGGACACTGGACTGGATCCCTGACCACTGCGCATGACAGTTGCTGTACTCAATGTGTGTGTCAGCACGGTTGTTCGGCAACCCCCTCAGCTGGTTGGGCCCATCACGGGTGTGTATGGTGCTCCATGTCTGTCTTGCCTAATACACTGTGACCCATGTGTCCTGTGCCAGACTCAGGCCCCAGGGTGTGGATGGTTGAAGACAAAAGATGACTCAGGCATGTTTAGACTTTACAAGACACATGTTAGTTAATAATGCTACCAGCAGGCATCTACTCATCATAGTGTAATTTATTAGTGGGGGGGGGGGCAAAGTAAGGGTCTTTCCGGGATGTTTGAATCCAAAGTTCAGTAGGGGAGTTGGGGTCCTTGCCATTGGAAATCCTGAGAGTCCATGCCACAGTCTTTGTCAACATTGGTCAGCCAGTGACCAGCAGGGCCATGTGGCAGAGAATGTCTCTTGATGCTGTGATGCTGTTGCTCCAGTGGGCCAGGTGCCAGGCCAGGTGTCCTGGGAGATGGTGATGTAGCAGCCACCCTCACGGTCCTTTCCGTGGACGACCCGGCCTCCTGCGGGGAACCTCACCAGCAGGCCGTGACGACGTCTGGGATGCTCCGTCGGATGTTTCCTCCTCCTCCTCCTGATCCCTCCCTGTGGGTGGTGATGTTCTCCGCCTTCTGGCACAGGGAGGGTCGGCCATGGTGTCGGCCATCCGACGGAGTGTAGCGTGAATCCCCTGGAATGCCGTCACTTGCTCAGCCTGTCTGTCCTCCATCCTCCATTGGTGTTGCAGTTGACAGGCATGTTGCTGGGCCTGCTGGGTCTTTATCTCATCGAGGCTCCCCTTGATCTCATTGAGGGTGGACACAACCTGGGCCATGCCCGTGGTGTCCTCCCGGTATGTGTCCAGGATGTTACGGACATGGGACAATGCGGGATCCCCAGCCAACTGGTCAGGCTCGCGCCTCCGCCGTCCTCCACTCCCACCACCCCTGCCCACTTGCGCCTGGCCTGCCCTTGTGGGCACATGGGGTCTCCGGGACCCCTGAGGGGTGGCATTGGCGTTGTCGCCTGCCTCCTCCTGGGTGCCCGGGACACCGTGTCCCTCCTGGCCAGCCTGGCTGCATTGTGGTGTTGGGGCAGGGATCCTGGGTGTCTCCTGGGATGTGGCAGGAGTGGGGGTGGTGGTTGGCACAGTTGTACCTGACGCAGGTGCTGCAGGTGGTTGGACACCAGAGGGGCCAGGTTGGTCGGGGTCGTCCGCAGAGTGGTGAGAGTGGTCGCTGCCGGTGGGATCGGGCTCCTGCAGATCCAGGTCCTGTGAGTGTTCCCCCCCAGTGTTGGGGGGTGCACCACGACGTTGACCTGTGTGTGAGAGAGACAATGTTAATTTTTGTCCATGCAACATCCATGTTTCATCATTTTCAAAGTTGGCACATTTCCTCTTGGAATTAGGATTGGTCTTGCATTCCACTCACAGTGCACTTGTGCATGGGTGTGTCCCTTGGGCACCACTTTGGCCCCTTTAACTATGTGTGGCACAGTCTTACTTGCTGCGTCAAGTGTGACTGCAGTCAGCAGTGGAGTGGGCAGGTGTGGCGAGCCATGCACTGTACATGTGAACATGGAGTGGATCCACACACTTATATGATCCAGGTAGCTGTCCTTGTGCTCGTGAACAGGTTGTGACATGGCCATGTGTTTTGCCATGGTGAAGAGGGGGGCTTCTGGCACTGGCCACCCTTGTCTACATGCACGCAGTCTACCTGCTGACGAGCAGACATTCACACACGCAACACGGCTGATTGGCTCTCCCTGTGTCTCGCTCCCTCTGTGTCCCCCTCTCCCTCCCTCTGTGTCCCCCTCTCCCTCCCTCCGTGTGTCAGCCTCCTCCCTCTGTCCGTCTCCCTCCCTCTCTGTCCCCCTCTCCCTCCATCTCTGTCCCCCTCTCCCTCCATCTCTGTCCCCCTCTCCCTCCCTCTCAGTCCCCCTCTCCCTCCCTCCGTGTGTCAGCCTACTCCCTCTGTCCGTCTCCCTCCCTCTCTGTCCCCCTCTCCCTCCCTCTCTGTCCCCCTCTCCCTCCATCTCTGTCCCCCTCTCCCTCCCTCTCTGTCCCCCTCTCCCTCCATCTCTGTCCCCCTCTCCCGCCATCTCTGTCCCCCTCTCCCTCCATCTCTGTCCCCCTCTCCCTCCCTCTCAGTCCCCCTCTCCCTCCCTCCGTGTGTCAGCCTCCTCCCTCTGTCCGTCTCCCTCCCTCTCTGTCCCCCTCTCCCTCCCTCCGTGTGTCACCCTCTGTCACCTCGGCCCAGCTTCCTGGGCACACACTGTTAGCAGATCTTTGAGTGGCCCTTGGATTGTTGATGTGAGTTTGTTTCTGATCTCCAGGCACCCATTGGGTGTAGTGTCTGTGTCTGTGCGCTGCTGCTGTGGTGGTGTGTGCTGCCACTCTTTCACAATGTTGGCTGTTCATTAGCTGCTGTCATGTGCAAAACAGTGCCTTCACCCCCATGTGTTGATGCAAGGCGTCCGCCATTTGCTGGCAAGTCATTCCTGTGTTGGGACACACTGTTTGTCTGGCTGTGACCTAGGCCATATGGGTAGAGTGAATTGTTGTCTGCTTCTGAGTTGCACTATGTGCTTTTTTGGGCCCAGCCTCCCGCCATCCGGGTTACCGTGTCATGTGTTGTTGTCTTCTGTGGCCTGTGACTTGACATTGTCCAGCTGGGTGCATGGGGCATGGTGGCAGCAGTGGCATGTGCGTGCTCATGGAGTGTGGTTGAGTCATGCGATGGCTTGTGGTGGTTGCGTGCCTGTTGGTGATTTTGGTTGTGGATGCCGTTCCCCCCTTGTGAGGTGCGTTGTTTGTGTACTCACCCGGGTCTCGGAGTCCTTCTAATCCTTCGACTGCCTCCACCGGCAGTATGGCCATCACCCTCTCCTCCCAGGGATGGTACTGTACGGGTCTGCGGGAGGGCCCTCCTCCGGTGGCGTTGGCCTGGTCGTGTTCATCCTGCCTCTTGGCTCGGACCCTCCTCCGCAGATCGTACCACCTGTTCTGGCATTCCTGCTTGGTCCGTCTGGTGTCCGCAACAGCATTCACAGCATCGACGATGGTCTGCCACATGGCAGTTTTTGCTGCCAGGCTGGTGCTTCTGACCAATGTTCCAAAGATCTGTGGCTCGACTCTGAGGATTTGATCAACAAGGACCTCCAATTCTCGGTTACTGAACTTTGGATTCTTGGTGGTGGGCATGGTGAGGGGTGTGGGTGGGGATGGTGGGGGGGGGTGTGTGGATGTTGGGGGGGTGTGGATGGTTGTGTGTGTGTGTGTGTGAATGTGATGAGGGGGTGTTTGTGAGGGTGGTTGTGTGAAGGTGTGCAAGTGTAAGGTGTGGTGTAGCTTGTAGTGTGGTTCTGTGGTGTCTGGCAGCAGTGAGTCTGTTGCAGAGGCTCATGGTTTGTGTGTGTGGGCCCTTTTTATTGGTCCATTGGTGGGTGTGGCTGTGTTTGAATCTTGGGTGGGTTGGTTATAAGGAGTGGTGGTGTATTTGGCCTCTGTTTGTTTTTGGCAGTTGCAGGTCAGTGAATGTGTTGTTTTAGTGGTTGTTGGACATGTTTAGTGGCTTTGTGCCATTCGAATGGTGTATTCTTGTGTTGTTTTGTTTTGTCCTGGTTGTGTACGTGTGTTTTGAGCGTGTGTACGGTGTGTACATGGGCCATTTGGTTGTACGGTGCTGTCCTTGTGTGTGGGTTGGTACGACTCGTACATGCGGTGGTGATGTTGGGGCCTGGGGTGCGCTCCGTACTTAGGAGGTTGTGTTGGGGGTAGGACCGGAACGTACTGGGGTGTACATAGACGGTGGTACGACACGTACTGGGGTGGGGGTACACGGGGGTACGACACGTACTGGGGTGGGGGTACGACTGGAACGTACTGGGGTGTACATAGACGGTGGCACGACACGTACTGGGGTGGGGGTACGACTGGAACGTACTGGGGTGTACATAGACGGTGGTACGACACGTACTGGGGTGGGGGTAGGACTGGAACATACTGGGGTGTACATAGACGGTGGTACGACACGTACTGGGGTGGGGGTAGGACTGGAACGTACTGGGGTGTACATAGACGGTGGCACGACACGTACTGGGGTGTGGGTACACGGGGGTACGACACGTACTGGGGTGGGGGTAGGACTGGAACTTACTGGGGTGTACATAGACGGTGGCACGACACGTACTGGGGTGGGGGTACGACTGGAACGTACTGGGGTGTACATAGACGGTGGTACGACACGTACTGGGGTGGGGGTACGACTGGAACGTACTGGGGTGTACATAGACGGTGGTACGACACGTACTGGGGTGTGGGTACACGGGGGTACGACACGTACTGGGGTGGGGGTACGACTGGAACGTACTGGGGTGTACATAGACGGTGCTACGACACGTACTGGGGTGGGGGTACGACTGGAACGTACTGGGGTGTACATAGACGGTGGTACGACACGTACTGGGGTGGGGGTACGACTAGAACGTACTGGGGTGTACATAGACGGTGGTACGACACGTACTGGGGTGGGGGTAGGACTGGAACGTACTGGGGTGTACATAGACGGTGGCACGACACGTACTGGGGTGTGGGTACACGGGGGTACGACACGTACTGGGGTGGGGGTAGGACTGGAACGTACTGGGGTGTACATAGACGGTGGCACGACATGTACTGGGGTGGGGGTACGACTGGAACGTACTGGGGTGTACATAGACGGTGGTACGACACGTACTGGGGTGGGGGTACGACTGGAACGTACTGGGGTGTACATAGACGGTGGTACGACACGTACTGGGGTGTGGGTACACGGGGGTACGACACGTACTGGGGTGGGGGTACGACTGGAACGTACTGGGGTGTACATAGACGGTGGTACGACACGTACTGGGGTGGGGGTACGACTGGAACGTACTGGGGTGTACATAGACGGTGGTACGACACGTACTGGGGTGGGGGTACGACTGGAACGTACTGGGGTGTACATAGACGGTGGTACGACACGTACTGGGGTGGGGGTAGGACTGGAACGTACTGGGGTGTACATAGACGGTGGCACGACACGTACTGGGGTGTGGGTACACGGGGGTACGACACGTACTGGGGTGGGGGTAGGACTGGAACGTACTGGGGTGTACATAGACGGTGGCACGACACGTACTGGGGTGTGGGTACACGGGGGTACGACACGTACTGGGGTGGGGGTAGGACTGGAACGTACTGGGGTGTACATAGACGGTGGCACGACACGTACTGGGGTGGGGGTACGACTGGAACGTACTGGGGTGTACATAGACGGTGGTACGACACGTACTGGGGTGGGGGTACGACTGGAACGTACTGGGGTGTACATAGACGGTGGTACGACACGTACTGGGGTGTGGGTACACGGGGGTACGACACGTACTGGGGTGAGGGTACGACTGGAACGTACTGGGGTGTACATAGACGGTGGTACGACACGTACTGGGGTGGGGGTACGACTGGAATGTACTGGGGTGTACATAGACGGTGGTACGACACGTACTGGGGTGGGGGTACGACTGGAACGTACTGGGGTGTACATAGACGGTGGTACGACACGTACTGGGGTGGGGGTAGGACTGGAACGTACTGGGGTGTACATAGACGGTGGTACGACACGTACTGGGGTGGGGGTACGACTGGAACGTACTGGGGTGTACATAGACGGTGGTACGACACGTACTGGGGTGTGGGTACACGGGGGTACGACACGTACTGGGGTGAGGGTACGACTGGAACGTACTGGGGTGTACATAGACGGTGGTACGACACGTACTGGGGTGGGGGTACGACTGGAATGTACTGGGGTGTACATAGACGGTGGTACGACACGTACTGGGGTGGGGGTACGACTGGAACGTACTGGGGTGTACATAGACGGTGGTACGACACGTACTGGGGTGGGGGTAGGACTGGAACGTACTGGGGTGTACATAGACGGTGGTACGACACGTACTGGGGTTGGGGTACGACTGGAACGTACTGGGGTGTACATAGACGGTGGTACGACACGTACTGGGGTGTGGGTACACGGGGGTATGACACGTACAGGTGTGGGGGTAGGACTCGGACGTACTGGGGTGTACCTAGACGGGTGGGGGTGTACATACACGGGGGGTACGTGTCGGACGTACGGGGGCAGGGGGGAGTGTTGGGTGCGTATGCGGGCACATGTCTCCATGGTTGCTGTAGGAGTTCGGTGCGGACGGTGTTTTTTCCATACGGTTGTAACCTCGGACGCACGGGATGGATCGTGATTCCTCGGTCGGACTTGACTTTTCACGTTTGTACGGTAAATCGTCCGAGGACGTGTCGGACACATTTTCCGACCCGAGGACGTGTGGGGAAATATTCCCAATGCGGTTCGTATGGACTTTTTACCATGCGAATCGTGATTGCCAGTTCGTACGGCACTTGTACGATTCGTACGGTAAAAAGACCGGATACGAGTCGCACGGGGGAATTTTTTACCGGATCGTGATCGGCACCTATATGTAGCTTAGGACCTGTCCTTCTATAGCATAAACATACCATGTATGGAGGTTGAATTTTAATGTATGTTATGTATTTTCTTATTTAATACCTCCCACTTTCCCACTATAATCAGCTGGAACCCTGATTGCGATGTGTAAATCCTAAGGGAAGAAAACAAATACATAATATAAGTAAACTGAGTACCTCTGAAAAAGCAACTAACTAGGACATCTCTATAGTACCCAATGTTACCTAAAAATAAAGAGGTGGGAGAGGATGTAGCCTTACGGCAAGAGCGGTCGACCTCGAAGCTGGGGAACTGGCTTCGAGTCTCGGCAACGAGGCTAAACATTCTGTGATTCTGGGCAAAATCACTTAATCTCCCTGTGCCTAACAAAAAAATTAATGTGTCCTTCTGTAACGAAACTGGTGCTATGTAAAGCACTCTGATACCCAATGTCTCGGGTCTAGTTCGCGCTATATAAAACTAAAAAAAAAAAAGTTATAATTGACTAATCTAGACCAGATACGAATGGAATTAATTCAGTCCCTCAATGTCTCACACAAATATCCATAAGAATAGTGATTAAATAATGTTGCATGGGTCACCAGCAGAGTCTAAGAAATAAATAGTCTTTAATTGTCAATCACTGTGCTTCAGAAGTGTAAAATATACAACAATGTAGAGTATCATGCACCTTACCAGCCCAGAAGGGCAGTCATCTATCCGGAAAACCCTCTTGCACCCTTTTGTCTCTGCAGATTCCCAGAGAAGTGCAAACAGGACAAACGTCAAATAGTCAAAGGTACGAGGTGAGAAAATCAGGAAATGCAGGCACTCATGGACAGGTAGAATCCCAACAGTGGTCACAAGGAATCGGCAGAAGCGTTTCCTTAAAAAATGTCACTAAGTATTAATTAAAAAAAAAGAATTACAGGCAAAACGGGACTCCTGGGTGATACTTTTATACTGCTGCACCTGAGAATCCCAACCACGACTAGTGTGGACTTCCTGAAGGAGGTCAGATTGCTTTGTCACCATCAGTGGGAAGGATATGCCCAAACATGGGTCCCTTGCTCACGGTACTGCTGAATTCAAGCTAGGCTGGCTGATGAGGGGGTGATACCTCCAAAACTTGTATCAGGATGCTTGCTTTGGGTCCAGGGAGGACCGGACCTGGCAGTTGGGACTGGACTGTACCCATGGGGAACAGGGTCAAGACTGATTAGCATATGGCTGGGTCCAAACTGGGGTGGCATGGTAAGCTAAAACACTATGTATTAAACCCCTATCTGAAAATGGGGGTGAATGTTTGATTTGTTCAGCATTCCATCCATCATTTGTTCTTTTTGCATGTGTTTTAGACTGCAGCACATATGAACTGAACTATGTATTCCTCTTCTCCATGGCCTTGCCATGGCAAAGTGTGCCACCATAAAGTAAAATGAATGCAGGTTATGCTGGCTGTAATTCCTCCCTGTATCCTGCGCAAGCTTAAGGAATAAGAGACAAGATGTGAAACAGTAATGGTTGTGAAAAATGATTTTCAAGTATCATTTTTACATTCATTTTCACACATTATGAAATGAACTTTGAGCAAAACTTATTGTAAATAAATTATTTTGCTAGGTGAATTAAGGCATTAATTTGGTACTGTCTAAAGAAAATTGATATTTCCACAACTGGTGTGAATACCAGTTTGCTGCTTACTTTGAAATTCACTATTTTGAAGAAGAGTTTTCCAAACGTAAATACAAGCTCACACGGTAATGGAACTTATTGTGCAAACATTATATTAACATGTGTGAGCTTTGTGTGTTAGCTTTGTCTATAGGGAATTCTGTTGGTAGCACAAGGTTGGCAATTTGGAGATGGAGATAAGGCTATAACAGAAATTAGGTTCAGTCAAAGGTATGCAGTTTGTAAGAAAGGGAAAGGAATGGTTGGGAGCAACTGAGGTATCAGGTCAGGGGATCTAATCCATCAGGAGCAAGAGCCCTCACACTGCCAAGGGGTGTCATGCTTCATCATTGGGCAGCTCCTTGTTGGGCCGGTGCTGCATTGCCCAACAGGGCCCACAGGGGGGCTCTTTGCTGAAGATCTTTTGCTGTCACCGATGTTAACAATGATGTGATGTGTAAGTGTGCTAAACTGAGTAGACTAAGCCCGGGCACAGCTGTCGCAGTGCCTCTACGCGGAGTTCCATGGAGTTGGAAAAAAACACCGCTCCCCTCCCTACACCCTCCCTAATTAATTATCTTTTTTTTAAAAAAGGAGCTTACCTGCTGTGGCTGCCTCCTCCTCGCCATGGTCGCTCTCCTTCCTCGTCCTGGCTGTCCTTGTCTATTGGAAACCCCTATGTTGTACGTCTTTCGGAAAGGGGATGTGTTATATTCTGTCCTGACTTCTTAAAAATGACTGCTTGAGAAGACTGGTCTAGAAAGCCCTTAAGGAATATGTCCCAACAATACTCATTACTCTGGATGCTAAAAAAGCTTTCTCCTTGATGGACTGACAATTCTTGAAGCTACCCTTTCAGCATATCGGTTTAGGTTCAATTTAACTAAAATGATATTAGCCAACTATAGCCACCCAACCGCGAGAATATTCCTTAATGGACTGTTCTCTAACCTTTGCCCTCTCCGGTTAGGCACCAAGCACGGTTGCCCCTTATCGGCCCTTTTATTTGCCCTCACCATCAACTATTCACAAGAACACTTTGAGGAGATGATGGGCTAAATGTACTTTGGTTGCGATACATATATGGCATTATTCGAAAACAAAATCTTACTTAGCCTCAATAAACTAGCCTCATCCTTACCTCATTTTCAGGAAATCTTGCTAGATTACAAAGAGGAAATAAGGTTTAAAATAATTACGACAAAGTCTGAGATACTGAGCCTGACACTCTCTGATCTGGAAGCCAAACTTCTTAGAAGTTAGAAACAGTTTTACTTTATGAGAAAATCAATTAGATAACTGTTTAATAATATTACGCCCACAACACTGTGCATCTATGGGGCTAATTTTCCTCGTATGCTGGTCCCTACTTAAGGCAAATTACATTGTTGGCAGTTGCTACCCATCTTCTGGTTTGGAAGAATAAATTCACTAAAAATGACTATTCTGACTAAACTGTTTTATCTATTACAGGCCCTACCTATTATCCTCCCATAGTCCCTTTTTTGCGGATTCTAAAAATGCTATCTTGAAATGTATTTGGTCTAAGGGACAACCCTGTATAGCCTATAGAATGTTGGGCCATCTGACAGACAAAGGAGTCCTAACATTACCAGATCTCATACTATATTATCAAGCATATCAGATGCAAGTAATCTCTGAATTAAGTGCACTGGGATCTGAGAAACTATGGCTTCTTATGGACCAAGCGATTGTGAAACCTTCTCTGTGGGACTTACTATGGAAACCTAGAAAAGACCACACCCAATGTCTATTTAACAACTCCACAGCAGCAATATTAGCCGCTTGGGACGCTGTCACTAAGAGATAGCCCATTACCACTTTCCATTATCCACACACACTAATGTACTGTAACCCCTCTTTCTCACCTGCTCTATTACCAGGTCCACTTTTGCAGTGGCGAGATGGGGACTGCCTAATGATAGCAGATCTATTCAACCATAGTCATGGTAAGAGCAAGATGTTAAAGAATGTAAATAAGAGAGTGAATCGGAGGGAGGTGGAGATGTTCAACTATATGCAGCTAAGGCACTGGGGGATCAATTACATAATATTGTTAGGAACTATGATGATTCACAAAAAAGAACACTTTTTTAAACTAAACAAACACTAACCAACAACAAAGAACCATAAAGCAAAGTAATCAAAAAAATGATGTAATCAATTAAACTATCAATACAAAAGCCACACAAAATGTGACTGCTAAGCACACCAAAAATTACAATAGCTGCAAGAAGATGATACTCTGCCGGATTTTCCAAACACAACTTAAAAAAAGAAGTGGAAAATATGTACAACTACTTTCTAAAGTAAGTAAATTATTCATTTAGATTAAGTTATAAATTCATTTCTTTAAAAAATGTAAAATAATAAATAACTAACATAACACGTGACTGATTTTATGTTTTAAACTGTAGATACTACAGAGAAATTACTACAACATCGAGAAACTACTAATCTACAGAAAAAAAGACAGCAGTTACATACCTGAAAAATGGCACACCAAAACCACGTACATTTAAAAAATAAGAAAACACCAGCTCACCCAAAAAAGGGAAAAATAAAATGAAACTCCCTCAGCCCCCACTAACTACCACCAAACAAATGTTTAAAATAAAACTAAAGGATTATTTTTCCAACAACAGATATACACCACAGGAAACCCTTCTGGAACCCAGGGCGAAAAAAGAATTGGATAGAATGGTATGTGAAAGAACGTTTTCTTCAATTACAGATGAGGGTAAGAAAATCATCAAAAAATACTGGAATTATTGGACCCCTTTAAAGAGGTACCCTTGTTCACTCTGTAATTAAACAAAAATCTGAAAGACAGATTGGTCAACTCCAATACAGAAAAACGGAAGCCACAACAGAATCTTAGAAACCTTCTGGGACTACCACCATTAGCTGGCCAACATAAATATGATAACTGCATCATATGTGACAGCACCATTGAAGGAACTGAGTTCATATATAATCACATTAAAATCGAGCATAATGAATTCACGAATTGCAGATCAAAAAATATCATATGCTGAATATTTTGCCCCAGCCCATAAGGTTACAAAAATCAGCTGCCGTATATTGTCACCTCTTTTGGTACAACATTTTCTTCAATACAATAGTTCATTCTGTGCTATTGCAAATACAAGTGAAATGATATGGAGACTCATCCCTACTAAGAGAGGAGGCTTTTATGATTTTGAAACTATTGACAGCTAAAACAGAATTGAATGAGATGTCCGATGTTCATAATGTGTTCGGACGAACTGTGAAATTCCTGATTTCAAAAATATCTCCTTAAAGATATCTGGTTAAGTTTTCTAAAGTGGGAACTTTTAAGTACCTTTGGATTTCAAATGTGTCATGTATAAAGAGAGGGCCCCTTTTAAATGAGGAAACGTAGGGGCTTATTACGAGTTTGGCGGTCTCGAGAACCCCAAACCCGTGGTGGCGGTCTGACTGCTATAACCTAGGCGGTCTGACTGCCTGATTCCGAGCCTGGTGGTCGGACAGCCACCATCCCACCACAACACCGCCAGCACCGCCAGGATCCTGGATCCCGATATGCTGACAGTGTGCAGAGTGGGTAGGAGTGAAGAGGGTACCAAGCCCAGCACTGACGTCCATATTACAACTTGCCTTTCTGCAAGCCTTTTAAGGCAGTGAAACCACCAGGAAAGAGCTGGTGGTAAAGCAAGGAGGGGGCCCCAAACAGGGCCCCTGGGTGTTTTAGCCTGGGAAGGTGTGCATGGGGACACATGTTGTACCCCCTTGCAATTGCAACTTAGTTTGTGCAATGTGTGCCATGACACACATTGCACAGGCATGCAGACGGCGCTGCACCGCGGCGGCATCTGCTGTAGCTTCACTTAATGGTTGAGCCAGGCCACCATGTTGGGACTGCCAACCTTGGACCATCAGCCTGGTGGTCCACTTGTAATGCGACAGTCTAAAGACCACCAGCATTGCGGTGTTGCAGCATATGCAGCTACGGCATTCCGGCAGTCAGACTGACAAAGTCATAATAAGCCCCTTAGTGTACCAGCCCTCTCTTAACCAGTTTGAGATCTGTATTGCTCAAAAACCCAACTAATTGATATATGCTCTGTGCAGTAAATAGAAGGAAATAACTTTCATCCATGAGTCAACCAGCAACTACATCTCCCAGTATCCCTTTGCTTCAAATTTACTCCTGCTTCAAAATAATAACATTGGCCAATGCAGGAGCTCCGTGAATCCCACCACACCAGATGGGTGTTGTGAGTGATGATCATGCATGTCATCTCAAGCATGCTCACCCATGCAAAAAAGTAAACATGAGACGGAGCAGCTACATAACGGAGGACTACAGGAAACTGGGACACTCTGTTACAAGAGGTTAGTGTTTACCCAAAATGCTGTTGGACAAAACGGCCCAACATTTAAACCAATGTCAGTTATTAAAAAGAGACACAAATGTTTTGATTTCAGATTTCATAGCAATATCACAATGACTCTAGATGAGAGCATTAAAAACACGGGTGCTGTGGTAAATGGCTTTGTTAAAATAACCACACTTACCAACCTCGGGTTCCACACCTTTTTTTTTCTCCATCCTTTTCCTATCCCTCCAGATTTATGGAGAGCATTGATAATCCTATTCAACTGAAAGTGGGAATGTAACGAAATAAATATAAATAAATGCAAACAAATAATTCAAAAGTGATTGGACTATTATATATTTATTCCCTATGATTACCTTTTTTTGGCTTAGTGTCCAGTTAAAATTGATACATGCAGTGAGGATGACCTCCTTAAAAGTCATGTCCCACCCATATTGAGGTTGAAACACATCGGCAGCATCAAAAGGCCAGGAGTTTTGAGAAGTTTCTTCCCTTTTGGAAATGTTAATAAATTCTACCATGAGAACTGAATAAGTAATGGAATGTATTAGGTGGAACTAAATACTGCAAATGTAGCTCCCCTCCTCACCAAGGGGACACAATTGAATGTATATACATAACAATTGTGAAACATTCCACATCTTATGTTCATTATCTTGGACACATTTGTTTATATACATGTAATGTACATGTGTAAAAGACACACAGTTATCGTTGTTTTGTATGTATTTGATGTTTGAGGGTGATAAGAATTTGGGTGTATGTGAATGTATTTGATTTTTGAATGGTTAAAAAAGAAATTCTATGTGAGTGCTACACAGAATAGTTCACAATTAAATAAGATTGACGCTTCGAAAAACAATGGATTGGCACACATGATTTGTGTTCATGGTGTGATGAATTTACTGATGTTGCCTCGATGGCTAATGGAGGTCAACTTTTTTGATTGTATTTCCGGATCTCATCCACAAATAAGCCTTACAGGATCAAACCCCATGTTTTTTAAACTATTTCAATCCACGGTATGCAGAATGCAGCCAACACTTTACAAATTCATAGAAGCCATACAAAAAATAGCAAAGCTATCAACAACTACAGATGGGACAATTAGTAACCCAAATTAAAACTAAAGTTAGCAAACAAACCAATAGAATATACAACATGCTACAAGTAGAAATGTTTCCTTACAACAAAAGAGTACACCACTTAGAATCAATATAAAAAATCAAAGTTCCTACACAGCACCCAATAAACCAAAATCAAAATCAGAAGAACTAGAATACATTTTGCTAAATATTACACAAATTATGTTTATACATCTGTCAAAAAATATACAACTAGAATGAGACTGATGCATACAATGAATATACATTATTTATTCAACAAATGACAGTCACCAACAACAAACTTCAATATTATAATCAAAACCAAATATTTAAAATTATATGCAACACATAAAATGTAATATAACAAGAACTAATCACAACAAATACACATACAAAATAAAATATAACATTTCCCACACACCAAAAAATAGCTTGAATATAACTTACTGTTCTGTAGCTGTAGATCTTCCTTTGTATCCATGTAATCAAAAATATATTTAATCAAGAAGGGAAACATTATTTTCACAAAGCTGCAAAGTAAAAATGCAAAAATAAAACAGGTCAATTATAATCCAGAAAAGCAATCCACACTCTTAAGGAACCATTAAAACCTGAAAAATGTTTTTAATAAAAGAAACACTCCTGAAAAATAGGAAACATCAAAGGAAATCAAAATAAAAAAAATGAAGCGGATGCCCCATCTATCTTTTTTTTACTATTGGGAGAACAGGCAAAAGGCTGTTTATTAAAGGAACTTGAGGGCAATTACTACAAACATACTCGATTTAAGGTATTGGTCTCGGCATTTAAGGTATGGAGAAATGTTAAGAAAATGATTAAATTGGGTAAAATTACATATTATACCCCTTTTGAAGCTGATAAAATACTCCCTTCCGTGTTTTGGGACAATAATGCAAAGTTAAGGATTAGAAAAGGGATCTCTAAAATTGGTGATCTATATGATAATAAAGCAACGCTGGTAACATTTGCAGAATTGGTAGACAAATATCAGCTGCCACAGGCTTCGTTTTTCAAATATCTTCAAGTTCGTGATTTTTGCCTGAAAAATCAGATTGAGGCTCTCCCTAATAATTTAATGGAGGGGATCCGTCTTCAAAAAAGGATTGGCCCACTCTATTCTATTCTGATGGAATATAGATATGATGATATTCAAAAATATAATCAGTATTGGATAAATCAGCTAAGAGATCCCCAAATTGATATTTTGGAACCTTTATCTCTTGCTAAAAAGATTTGCTTGGCCGCTAATTTAAAAGCTCAAGTTTATAAGACGGTCTTCAGGCTATACTATACTCCTAAATGTATGGCAACTTGGGGAGATAAATATAATGGGAAATGCTTTCGATGTGGGGATCCGGAAGCTGATATGTTGCATATTTTTTTCAATTGTACAAAATTGTCGCATTTTTTGAATAATGTTGAAATATTTATGTCATTGGTATTGTCATGCACCTTTAAGATCTCCTCTACACTTATGTTATTGGGAATTTGTCAAAAAACATATAGTCATGCTGTTTTAAAAGAACATAGGTATTTCCTATTCGTTGCAATGACTGTTGCCCGTTTATGTATCGCTACGGAATGGCTATCACCTGAGCCCCCGACTTTTGAATTTTGGAGAGCCAAGCTGTATCGTATTTATGAAATTGAATCGAATTTGTATGCGCTGAAGGGCGCTCGGAAGAAACGTATAGGATTGTTAATCTGGGGAGCGCTTACAAACTTTTTTTGTACACCGTAGTATCTGAGATTAGGTTCTTCTTCTTCTTTTCTTTTTAATTGATTTATGTATTTTGATTTTTAACTCTACTTTTCACGGTTAAGACATGTATGTGTATATTATTGGAACTGCCATGGAAATAAAAAAATAAAATAAAAAAGGAAATCAAAATAAAAAATATTGGTTTACTAAAAACCAAAATGATTGCCTTGTGATCAAAATGCATAACATTAACACCATTGAAATACCTTTGGATCCATAAACCTGTAAAATATTATACAATACCCAGCCCCAAAAAAACAGTATCTTCAAATCTAACATAAACATCACAATTAATCTGTACCAAACACATAACATTACATTATATTAAATAATTATATATGTATATATATATATATTCACTTAAAACACCATAGGTTTCACACATGTTATAGTTAGGTGGATATTTCACTCATAAAATACCAATGAAATTCCCCCGTTATAGTTAGTTGAGATAACTATAACTCGCGCGACCGCCACTCTATCACAAGGATGATGTCATCAGTGATATCATGAGGGATGCCACTGACCATGTCATGAATGATGTAATATGTGACGTCATGAGCAGAGGATTGCGGGCGCGCGAGTTATAGTTATCTCAACTAACTATAACATGTGTGAAACCTGTGGTGTTTTAAGTGAATTTGCAAGGTTTTTTAAATGCTAATTCCAAACTATAACGTGTGTGAAACCTATGTTTTTTTCAGTGAATTTGTATGGTTTTTTAAATGCTAAGTTATGTATGTATTATTATTTTTTTTATATATTTATTTTTCAATAAACTACGTATTACATTTTTTTTTTTATGGTTTTGCACCCCCGCGATTTAAAAAAATGTTTTTTTCTGCCTTCGGGGTCCTTCAGGGACCCCCTGACCAAGGCTAGGGGGTCAGGAACTCTCTACGCTGCCCCCTTTTCACGTTCGCCACCTTCCTTTTCCACTCTCGCACTGAACACAAACAAAATGGTGGCCGACACTTCCTGATTTCGACCGATTCGAACGTTGACTGACATGTAACAACCAATCAGAATTACGCTCGCGCACGTTAGGGTGCACGCACGGTGCGCGCACGGTGCACGCACTGTGCGCGGCTATAGATATGTATGTGCTTTTTACTGCAATTTTCTCTGGAACTACTGAACAGATTGACTCCATATATGCAAAAGGCACATCCCTGACCTTAGGACTACCTCTCTGCCAAATCTCAAGTAATTCTGTTCAGCCGTTCGGGCTGTACCTTCGACTAAAGGTCCTATGGGAAAATGCATGGGGAAAATGCGTTTTGGGACCCCCTTTTTTCTCGGCCCCCGCTTGACGAATCCCCCTGAGAATTTCAGGGTAGGAGCTGAGCGGAGCGCCCCATTAGTTTTGAAAATTTCGCGACGATTCGTCAACCAGCGCCAAAGTTATTCAAAATAGAATTTTGAGATTTCCTATGGAAACACGGTCCTAACTATAACTATCTACTGGCGACCGCCAGCAGATAATATATATATATATATACCAACAACAAACACTACCTAAACCTAACACTGAACACTAGGAAACCATATACAAAACCTTCCAAAAACTAGAAATCCACGCCATAACTACCATTTACTACTACTCCCTACATCACCCAATATATTCAAAACCCTATAACAAATGACTCACTTCCAAGAAAATGAACCAAAAATGACCCAAATAGACTACAAAAGTTAAGTTAGCTGTAAAAAATGGCAGCTGGCTGAAACCAAAAAAAACACCTATTACCTATGGAAAAAAATGGGCATTTATTTTGAAATATCAAACTAATATGAAATAAAATGTGGAAATAATATAAACTATGTCCATCAAAGTGATATGAAAATATGAAACACCTTAATAAATTATTGCATAAATAATGCTAGAAAAGGAAATATAGTATTATTTAGAATATAATTACATAATTATGGGAAAATAGCTATAAAAATATCTGTGATACGTCTGTACAGAAAATGGAGAAATATTTTGTCCAAAAACCGCACTGGGTGCTACATCCAGAGAGGAAAAAGTTTGCCAACAGAGAGAAAGAGCTGCGTCAAGCAACATGCTCTTGGGGTGTCCTCTCACAGATACATACTCTTGTGATGGAGGTACAACTAGAAGGAGGAGTCTACCAATAGAATAAGTGGCAAAGAAAAACTGGAATGGTGGTCTCTGATGGACAATGCCAAAAATTATGGAGTATATTCAGCGTTTTGGGAAAGGATAACCATTACAAATTACTCCTTGACTGGTATCTCTATCCAATTCCCCTACACAAGTTCTATTCTCAGTTGAGCCCCAAATATAGGAGAATCTATGAAGCTTAAGGTGAATACACATATAGTGGAGCTGCTCGCAGAACACTCAATTATGGCTCAAGGTCATATGACTACTAACAGAAATCCTGTGTTACCCCATCCCTTTTGAGATGAACATTATTCTGTTAAGAGTAAGAACCCAAGCATTGAAGTTTCAATCCAGGGCTATAAAAATTAATCAATTGAGCAACGGTGGCCTCCCTTTGGAGAAAATCTCCCCGACGGGATGTCCTTATGGTATGCATGATTGAAAAAACTCATGGCTATGGAGAAATTGTCACTAGATATGTAAGAAAGAAAAGTTCATTTTGAGGCGGTGTGAAACTGATGATGACTTACTGGTCAGGGGCATCACAGCTGCCTTTTCACTGCCAAGACGGAAAATCTTAATTTGCTGACTGATCCTATTAGACCTGTGAATATAGTGCACCTATCCAGGGCAGTATCTCTAGCATATTGGGGAAGTGTCAACATGAAACTATTACAAACAATATTTCTCTTGATTTAGGACCTCGTGGAGGGAAGATCCATCCCCATTAAGCTAAGATTGAACATTATTAGTTAGGTGAAGGACACCCACTATATGGCATGGTCAACTGAAATGATGTAGAGGAAGGGCGGGAGGGTTATACTTGTTAAGTTTATCATTGTTTATATTGTTTGTAACTCACACAAAGATTAACTAAAGATAAGACTACACATTGCATTGATATTTTTAAGGTGCCAAATTACTCTTTTGAGCTATTACCACATAAAATGTGCTTTGAAATGATGAGTGTGCCTGTACTGGCTTTGTTTATTCTTTTGGAAAACCAATACAAATTTACATAGATAAAAAGAAGACATTACAAGAACAATTGTATTGTAAATGTTTATGAGCCCAATTATGACTGTCCAGATTTTCAGAACGGTTTAGTAAAAATAATTCACACTATTTCACGCTACATAACCTCTTGGTTGGCAGTCTATTCACAACTGTAGATCCCCAAAATCTCACAAGCAACCATTTCCTTTTGAAGACACCTACACATAGAAGTTGTCTTGTGACTGCTGAATCCCATGGCCTGTTAGATCTCCCTTCCTCATGTTCCTGTTCTGAGCTCAAAAATGTGAACTGTGTACAGTTTATACCCAAAGTTGGGGAGATGGAAAGATGTCATGGCAATATAATCTGCTGTTGTCAGCAAAACAAAGGTCACATTTTAGAAATTGCTAAACCAGATTTCTATGGAATAAAAGAATAATTTGTACTTGTGAAAAGACAAGCAGGCAGTTAGGAACATTTCGTAGAATTTGACTACATCCCTTCTGTTGGTAGAGGGACCAACAATGAGAAAAGAGGTAAGAAAATAAAAGACTGGGCAACAGGGAGGGTGGTATACAATGGTGCTTAGACAACAAAAAAACCCATACAACACTCAAACAGGACAATTATATGTCAAATCCAGGTGACTCCAGCTGAATTACTTAATTACTTGTTAAGAGGTGGGAGTAAGAAAAGTTTAGAATGGAAAGTAACAAAATAAGCATAAAAAAATGGGACAAGATCTTTGAAATCTAAAGTCAAGCATTTCTTGGTATTGGTATTTTGGCAATGTGTGACTGTAGTGGAGCAATTTGTCGTCCAACTAAACAGTGACTGTGTTTATACATGCTAATAGTCCAAAGACTAAATAAAATATGTTTTATTCAACAAATTCCGGATAGGCAGCAGGTCGATTTACTATAAAATTATGAATGAACATGCATAATTTAAACAAAGTAGACAGGGTTCTTGAATAAGAAACAGGTTTTGCTCCCCTCACTCACAGAGTTTTCGCCACCTTGAATGTAGCCTTAGCAATAATTATCAAGGCCACATAGTCAATACTCCTTGTATGCTGACAGGATATATACAAAAAGATAATAAAATAGTGTATACTAATTTTATGAAAAAATAGATTTCTATGTGTCATTCTTAAATATTTTGATGAAAATGTATAAAGAGAAGACAAAGCCTGGTAGTTTGTGCTGAACTGTTTCTAATGGAACTTCACCAAGGCTGGTTTGTACATGGATGGTTCCTGTCTGAGATAGTACGGCGGGCAAAAAGCAATCGACAGGAACGCCATAAGCATTTGCCAGTAGGTAAGATTAATTCATTCCTTCTACCTAACATGGGTTCTATTCTATCCAGGCATGGGTCCCTTGTTTACTGTGACACAGGACTCATGCAATACCTCACTGACAGGCCTAACTAGGCTGAAACTGGTCGGGGTGTGCTTGTGTTCCCATTTAGAGGGACATGACCTGGAAGTTCAGACTGGCCTATTCCTATTGGAGAGGACCAAGCCTGATTTGCGTGTTGTTGACTTCAGTCTAAGATGGCATAGTGGGCAAAAAACTATGGAATGGAATATAGCACAAGAAGTTACCTGTAGCTGAAACTGATTCACTCTTTTTTGTACATTTTTCTCACCTTTACTTTTTCTTATTTGTACTACGGCCCCAAGCTGAACTTCACTGATGAAGCCTAGCAAGGCTAAACCTGGTCTGCTAATACTTGCATTTCTCATTACAGCGCACACGGCCTGAGAGTTTGGCAGGACCATTGCTGAGGTGCAGATAGCTGGTTCCTGTCAGAAGTGGCATGGTGGGCAAGAGAACAAGGGACTGGATTGCTTCCCAAGTAATTACTAGTGGCAGGCATACATTCATTTTTTCTTTAATGTGTATGTGGCAAGGGCCAGGAGGTGATAACAAGAAAACGTCATGTGCTGTCATTTTAACTCTTGTTATTTGTTTTATATATGGTTAAGCTTTGCAATTATTTCAATGAATGAAATCTACAATAAGTAATTTAGTCTATGTGTCATTATTTCTACCAGGTTTCATAGGCACAAACTATGCAGGTAAACACATTTGAATGTGCAATTAACACCTCAGTCATAATCCCGATTTGGGGACGAATGGAAGTTTGTGCCTTAACCAAGATAAGCAATGGAAGGAAAATGAGGTTCAAAGCAAGCTTGGGTTAAAACAACTCCTTTGGAAATAAGGCATGCAGCAACATCCAGAAATGGGAACATATTATCACCGTAGAGAAGGTGATTTAAGCAATTGAATCAGAATGCATATTGTTTTGAAAATATTTCTAGCAATTAAGAACAAAACCATGGAATACAACTATAATAAACTTTTAAGAAAAAAGCAATACTATGGGCTGGCGAGCTACACAGAGATAGTGTAAAGTGAAGAAAATGAAAGGGATTCTAGCAAACTACCTAAAAGATAAAACATCAAGCTTAACCTTTGCTACAATGAAATTATAAAAAGGCGGCACTGTCAACAGAAACAAAAATTGTTACAGAAGTGCAAACCTCTACTAAAAATTGAATGCTAGTATGTTGAAATATGTTAATGACTCGAAAGTCACGACCTTGGAGGGGTAAGAGAGAGAAGTGTTAGAAAGACCAATTTACAATAATGGGGTCTTCAAGGCCATACATGTCAAGTGCAAAAATATAGCTCCCAGCCTAGTTGGCTGTTCGCTCTGTCCTTTAAACATTTCCTCCCTATCTTGCTCTGATCCTTCAATCACATCAGAAACCTGAGCAGACCGGTACAGTTAAGGATGTAGAGAACGAGCTACAAGTGTCTCTCATAAATCTAAAAATAATCCAGCAAGCCTGGCCTAGAATATTTTTCTGAAATAGAAAAGTAATTACTAAATGTTGTTTCATATAATTGAATGTACCCACCAAACAAGTAAGTCGAGACGGTGTTGTCATGGATGGTGAACCCCATTCTGTAGAGTTTCCAGGCAATGCCCACAAGCCAGACATATTTCAGAGCTTCAGGAAGCAGGTTAGGTTTGGGGTACTCTGGCGGAAGCTACAGGAGTGGCACTAATAAACTCGACATGAACCCTGAAGCCTCTTGAAGTTATCATCCCATCTCCCGACTAAATATCGATTGTAAATTAAACACTGAAATACTGGTTGCCAAATTTAATTTGGAAAGACAGTAAGTAATCATGGGTCCAGTACGGTTTCATGAAATCATGTCTATCGAACAGTAATTCCAGACCTCTATTATAAAAATAGAAGGGGAAAACCCAAAAAGTGATCAATGGAATGTTTGAATTATTTTCAGTCACTGATAATTACCCTGGACTGCATTCTGGTCCATTTTTTGTTACTCACTGGACTAAGGTTGGAAATCATTCTTCAGCCGGCTCTGATAGGAGCAGTTCAGCCTGAACTAGCAGGCCACATCCCCTCCGAAGAGAACAAAAAACGGCCACAGAATAGTTTTGTCCACTGAGAAGTCAATCAGTGCACACAACTTAGAACACATGTCATGCTTAAGGTGCCTCACAGAGAAAATCAACAAAGTTTTAGGCAGAATTGATCACAAACACTATAATCTTTCTGGACCACCTTCCTGCCATTGTTTTTTGCTCACTGTGCCTATACAAATAGGGGCAGCCATCATGCAGGGTTTTAGTAAAACAGTCTATTCTGAATCCCATGTAAATGGTAACACAAGCAACACCAGCGCAGTCTGTGGCAGGTGAAGCTAGATCTTCAATAGAGGAGTAATGCCTGCCTCACATTTTTTCAGAATCAAAATATTTACTAAAAATATAGACACATTGGAGACTCTTTTGACGTCCTAACTTTCCAGCCAAGAATCAGCATTCATCAATATTGATTGCATCAGCCCATTAAAACTCAAAGTTTCTAGTTAACTCCTTATTGGCGTTTGAAAACGAACCAACCATAAAGTCTCCCACATCATGACAACAGTGAGATGCTCTTAAAGCGTGTAAGACTATAGAAAAGTATATACTTACAATCCAGTGCAGGGGGCGCTGCATACATGTTTTAATAGCAGCGTTTTCCTGAGCACTAAGATCAGACTACACCTAGAAACACATATCACCCTGTAGTCAGAGTATTGATTAAGGAGATTAAGCCTCCTTCTGCATTATTTTTATCAATATTTTTCATCTGCTAATATTCTCCTGCCTTTTTCTATACTTCAGTGCTTCTCACAGCAGTTATATTTCCAGGTGTTCCTTACTATTAGTGTTAAGTAGAATATATACATTATTTTCACCTATTTTTATTTTGCATGCATTCTTTCAGTATAGTTTTTCTTCTTCTGCAATTACCTTCGGAAAACAAATCACTGCCCAAGGTAAATACAAATAACATGGTCTGTAGTATTTCTAGGAGGTTAATATACGTCTATTCCAAGTTGTTTCATTCGAATATAAAATAAGATGCAGAATCTATGTTTTACACAAATTGTGCGTAGTTTTCCTCATTCCGGATATTTTTCCTCAGTTTAACTCCGTGAAGATTTTCCTGCTGAAATATGTCTGGCAGAAATCGTTTGCTTTGCATTGTTTCATGTACACTCAGATTGCCAACCAGTCTGCAAGTTTCTGTTTCTATGTGTATCAGGATTCTCCTTACTACTTGTAATAACCCTAAGTATGTCAAATGAAAACTCTTCACCAAACTTACTTAACTCTCAACACAGAATCTTGTTTCTGTAAATCAAAAAAATAATGGACCTCAAATACAAGGAATGTTATCCATGTATGTCAGGACCATTGCTTGTTTTCCCTACTCAGGACCACCATACTTTGCATTGCATTCCCAGGCAGTAAAGATAAGTAACAGAAGGGTAGGTCAAAGGCTCCTGCAGCAAAGATCTTGAGACGCTGCCATTGGAAATCCAGCAGTTCCTCCAACTCTAAATGAGGTGACAGCGTGTTTGATTGGGCGGGAGCTTTGCCAATTTGTGATGGAGCTACAGCTCTTCCAAACGCTAAGGGTCTAATTAGAATGTCAGGTGGATTGCCACCGACAGACTGTCAGTGGTGGTCCGTCCAACATCCAGAGTATCCATCCAATGGCCAGATTACAATGCAGGCGGTCAGAGTGATTTGGGCTGGGGGAAAGGCCACCTACTCTAAAAGGCTCTAGTAGCCCATCAAGGCATCTGTTGGACCCAAATCCCTACAATGAGGGCGGTGCCTATGGAGGCACCGCCTCAGGGATTAGGATGTCCCTTTTGCTTTGACTTTACATGGCTTTCTGAGCCCCATATAAAGGCACACGGAAAGGGAATTTGAGGGCCCCTACCAGGGTCCCAGTCCACCATGGGCCTCTACTATGGAGCCAGGGGGGCACATGTGGTGCCCTCCAAAATATCCATACACCATGTGATGGCTGGCACACAGTGCATGGATGTTTGAAAACATCCCTTTTTCTATTACGGCTTGTGCTGCGGACCACAGCACAAATGCTGCATTATAAGAAGTCATGGTCGTATTGCAATTGGGCTATCAGGACCGCCGACTCCTTGTTGAACGATTGCAACAATCACGCTCGTCAGACTGCCATCGTAATGAGGCTCTAAATCACAAACATGTTGCTGTGCCTTCATCTTGTTGTACTCCTGAATTCCAGGAGTAAGCCCGGAGTAGTTTTGTCTTACTCCTGAAATTCATGAGCGTGCCAGGAGTACTACGAGAGTAAGTCTCACCTACACAAATCTTTGTGAATAGGTATCAAAAAGCGGATTCTGAAGTAATTTACCAGCAAACCAAAAGAACGAAAACTGATCCTGCCAACATATTTAAAGCATTATTCAAACATGCGTGTATTAAAATGTATTTTGTTTTCTGCTAGTTATTTTCCAAAGAGCAACCTTTATTTATTTGAAAACATTCGCCAATTTAAAAAATATATGTTCTCAACCCACCTAACATTCTGTCTTCACCATATCTCTTTAAACAGGAATTCAGGTTCAAGTTAGGTAATTAGAGGGTTATCGGTTTCACTTTATAATGAATGAGCGATTTCCATAAAAAATGTTAAATAGTTTCAAATATGCAAGTATTCCCTAAGGACCTGTCAGACTAAACATGAGAGATCACTTAAAATGCATCAATTTTATATGTTTCTTCTACTTCTCTCAGAGAGCTTTACTTCCCTTCAGTTTAAAGAATCATAAAATTACACCAGGTACCTCAAACGGCTCCAGGTGGCAGAGAATTACAAACATTAAATAAATACTGCTAAGGCACTACCCTGAATCATCGCATTTGCTAAATGGCGAGCTATTAACATACAGCTGTGAACTATTACATAGATTGGGTAAATTGCCCCAATCATTTATGTTAACTAACTCAATCTTTCAAAACCCATAATTTAATGGCAGTATAATGCAAGTTGTTCAATCAACCGAGTGCATTATACATACAAGCAAGAGGAATATGGTGATGTTTTATAAAATCATATTTTTGAGATGTGAAGGTGATAGTTATCATCACACATAGAATTTCGAATTTCAAAATGAACTAAGGTGGAGAAAAGTAGTTTATCGTGAAAATGCTTTCAGTATGCACCAAACATAAGGAACTAAGGGGCATATTTTCAAGGACGGCGTTAAAATAATCGCCGGTTTAGCGGCAGAAAACTGGAGCTAAAGCGGCGATAGTGGGCTTGATAATATGCCCTGGAGAATTCCAATAGAAGCCCATGTTCACACCATTTAAAAAAATGCGCTTTTCAGTCGTATCTTATCGAGATGACTTTCAATGCAGTGCTCTTTTTTCAAAAGAGGTATAAAACTCCAGGATGATCTCATACCGCTTGCTTTTCGCCTAGTTAATTTACCTTCACCTTTATACCTTTCAAATTACCGTTGCCAATCGCTAACCACTATTTTCCTGCCTGTCCAATACATGGCAATGAAACAAGGGTTTCATTTGTGAGTCCATTGATTGCTTGAAATGTCAATAAAAGAACAAATCACGAATAAGTAGAAATCAATCACACGAAATTAGCTTAAAAAGAATTGTAAATGTTTGAATCTATTTCTCCCGGTTGTAGTCTGGAAAATAGAATAGGGAATGTTGTTATACGTTAACATCATAGCTACAATTTCTACAAAAATGTTCAAAAGCTATTGCAGATAGAGAAGGTTAGATTTACTATATGGACATCTATGTAACTTGAAGATAAATATTTACCATCATAATACGTGTATGTGAGGTTAGGTTTAGAAATCTATACATTCTTACCTGTTGATGTTTTTTCCTCGCTATTATAGCTGCGATATTAAACTATAACTATATTCCCTATTCGATATTCTGGACTTACACCATTGCTCTTAAATATATTGCAATAAAACAGCTTTAAGTGGGGTGACAAAAGTGGGGGTCTCTAAAAGGGGCGTTGCCTATACCATTAAGGGCATGGTGTAAAAACGTAAACTAAATTGCTGTGATTTCCATAGTGCACCACACAAACAGTATTTTTGTTCCTCTCTAAGCTTTTGGTTATTGTATTCAGATACACAACAACTGACATACACCTAAAACTAGCCAGGACTATTGGCTTTGTCAATAATTCTGTTGTAACTAATGAATGTTGAATATTTTTAAAATATGAGACTATGAATTTTAACAACTGTGTACCTCCTTCACACACATTTGCACAAAATCAAAATTGCAACTGGAATGCGTGAACATTCTGAGGTGCACTCTGCAGAGAGGCCAAGGACTGCATGGCCATCTATCCTGGACATCTTTCTGACCCTCTGACAAGCACTGTGTACAACTCACACTGCCTTCAGTCTCAACTCCATAGCTCTTTTTCATGACTCATTGTAAACACCCGAAGGTGGCTTCGTTCATAGAATTCGCTATACAAGAATAATAGGTCACATAAAAATAATTCAGAAACACATCATTCCGGAAATAGCAAACACTCTTATGGAGTGCAAGATTAAGGTTAACATTAGTAAGAACATGTGATGAATAAGCAGGATTTACTTTAAATTGCTGATACGAACACATTACCTTTTTCACTTTTGTAATTCAGAAATCATGGAGTTTCTTTGCCTCGAAAGTTGCAGGACATGAATATAGGGCTCAATAGGGACCATAGGGGTGGCTGCTATATTAGGGCAAAAGGGCTGCTCCTCACTCACCTGCCTCAATTCTTACCTCTTACTCATTTAAAAAAATGCAACAGTATGGAATTGTTTGGAGCTTTTAACCTTCGCTCTGTGTGTGGTCAGGCAAAAGCCTGCTCTCTAGAAAGGCACATGTTCTAGTGTGAATGTGCCTGCACTTGCAGGATTTATAGGGCTTACCACACTTCAGCCCTGTTTCTTTGTGCCCAGCAAGGCCACTGTCTCCCACGATGCAGTGCAGCCTCGTTTACTAAAAACAGCCTGGACTCTTTAAGCTTAAACCCTGGGTTTCCTCAGGCTGTTCACCAATCAGCGCGACTGCACTATGTACCAGTGCAACCCCATCCATTTCCGAACGCGTCCGAACTGGGGTGGGAACAAGCCTCCATGGCCCCTCCTTGTCCTGGGTTAGGTTGGGAAATGTGTGAGGTGCAGACCAGGCAGTGGATGAAGGAGACTGGTGCCTATAGCTTCTGCAAGTTGGTGTTTAAGGCAAATGAAGGAAAACAAAGAAAACAAGCATTTGCAATGCAATAGGTCTCGCATTTGCTAGAGTTTAAGCTATTGGCATTATAAATGACAATGCCTTTTATTTATATGTTTTGCTAATTAACACATAAATAAAAGGCATTGTCACTTACATTGAAAGAGGAACACAGAACGGAGGCAGGGGAGCGGGAGAGAGAAAAGCATGCAGCGCAGGGGTAAAGCACGCATGACAGCGAGCAGCACATGAAAGTGACAGCAACACGGGAAGCAGGGGAGAGGTACACATTGGCAAGAACAACACAGCGTGAGGGAGGTGGGTGAAAAGTACACAGAACATGGGGGTGGGCATCCAGAGGGAGCACACATGGAACAGAAGGCAAAGGGGAGGATGGCTAAGAAGAGAAGGGGGCGGGATGGGGCGAGATGGGAAAAAAACATTGCATGAGGGAGACAACAACACGGGGCAGGGGGAGAAGCGGACATTGAAAGAGGACCACAGAACGGAGGCAGGGGAGCGGGAGAGAGAAAAGCATGCAGCACAGGGGTAACACACGCATGACAGTGAGCAGCACATGAAAGTGACAGCAACACGGGAAGCAGGGGAGAGGTACACATTGGCAAGAACAACACAGCGTGAGGGAGGTGGGTGAAAAGTACACAGAACATGGGGGTGGGCATTCAGAGGGAGCACACACGGACCAGAAGGCAAAGGGGAGGATGGCTAAGAAGAGAAGGGGGCGGGATGGGGCGAGATGGGAAAAAAACATTGCATGAGGGAGACGACAACACGGGGCAAGGGGAGAAGCGGACATTGAAAGAGGAACACAGAACGGAGGCAGGGGAGCGGGAGAGAGAAAAGCATGCAGCGCAGGGGTGAAGCACGCATGACAGTGAGCAGCACATGAAAGTGACAGCAACACGGGAAGCAGGGGAGAGGTACACATTGGCAAGAACAACACAGCGTGAGGGAGGTGGGTGAAAAGTACACAGAACATGGGGGTGGGCATCCAGAGGGAGCACATACGGAACAGAAGGCAAAGGGGAGGATGGCTAAGAAGAGAAGGGGGCGGGATGGGGCGAGACAGGAAAAAAACATTGCATGAGGGCGACGGCAACACGGCGCAAGGGGAGAAGCGGACATTGAAAGAGGAACACAGAACGGAGGCAGGGGAGCGGGAGAGACAAAAGCATGCAGCGCAGGGGTAACGCACGCATGACAGCGAGCAGCACATGAAAGTGACAGCAACACAGGAAGCAGGGGAGAGGTACACATTGGCAAGAACAACACAGCGTGAGGGAGGTGGGTGAAAAGTACACAGAACATGGGGGTGGGCATCCAGAGGGAGCACACACGGAACAGAAGGCAAAGGGGAGGATGGCTAAGAAGAGAAGGGGGCGGGATGGGGCGAGACGGAAAAAAAACATTGCATGAGGGAGACGGCAACACGGGGCAAGGGGAGAAGCGGACATTGAAAGAGGAACACAGAACGGAGGCAGGGGAGCGGGAGAGAGAAAAGCATGCAGCGCAGGGGTAAAGCACGCATGACAGCGAGCAGCACATGAAAGTGACAGCAACATGGGAAGCAGGGCAGAGGTACACATTGGCAAGAACAACACAGCGTGAGGGAGGTGGGTGAAAAGTACACAGAACATGGGGGTCGGCATCCAGAGGGAGCACACACGGAACAGAAGGCAAAGGGGAGGATGGCTAAGAAGAGAAGGGGGCGGGATGGGGCGAGATGGGAAAAAAACATTGCATGAGGGAGACGGCAACACGGGGCAAGGGGAGAAGCGGACATTGAAAGAGGAACACAGAACGGAGGCAGGGGAGCGGGAGAGAGAAAAGCATGCAGCGCAGGGGTAAAGCACGCATGACAGCGAGCAGCACATGAAAGTGACAGCAACACGGGAAGCAGGGGAGAGGTACACATTGGCAAGAACAACACAGCGTGAGGGAGGTGGGTGAAAAGTACACAGAACATGGGGGTGGGCATCCAGAGGGAGCACACACGGAACAGAAGGCAAAGGGGAGGATGGCTAAGAAGAGAAGGGGGCGGGATGGGGCGAGATGGGAAAAAAACATTGCATGAGGGAGACGACAACACGGGGCAAGGGGAGAAGCGGACATTGAAAGAGGAACACAGAACAGAGGCAGGGGAGCGGGAGAGAGAAAAGCATGCAGCGCAGGGGTAAAGCACGCATGACAGCGAGCAGCACATGAAAATGACAGCAACACGGGAAGCAGGGGAGAGGTACACATTGGCAAGAACAACACAGCGTGAGGGAGGTGGGTGAAAAGTACACAGAACATGGGGGTGGGCATCCAGAGGGAGCACACACGGAACAGAAGGCAAAGGGGAGGATGGCTAAGAAGAGAAGGGGGCGGGATGGGACGAGACGGGAAACAAACATTGCACGAGGGAGACGGCAACATGGGGCAAGGGGAGAAGCGGACATTGAAAGAGGAACACAGAACGGAGGCAGGGGAGCGGGAGAGAGAAAAGCATGCAGTGCAGGGGTAAAGCACGCATGACAGCGAGCAGCACATGAAAGTGACAGCAACACGGGAAGCAGGGGAGAGGTACACATTGGCAAGAACAACACAGCGTGAGGGAGGTGGGTGAAAAGTACACAGAACATGGGGGTGGGCATTCAGAGGGAGCACACACGGAACAGAAGGCAAAGGGGAGGATGGCTAAGAAGAGAAGGGGGCGGGATGGGGCGAGACTGGAAAAAAACATTGCATGAGGGAGACGGCAACACGGGGCAAGGGGACAAGCGGACATTGAAAGACAAGCATTAGGCCGCGCGGCCGTAAAAGTAACGGCCGCGCGGCCGTGAAAACGAAAGTAATAGCGATCGCGATCAAAGCGAAAGTGATCGCGATCGCTTGGAGGGGAGCGCTGTGTGGCAAGGACGCGAGTGGTGCGTGCACAGCAGTGATTGGCGGCTGCGCGCGTGCACGCTCACGTGCACTCAAGCTTTAGGCCACAGGCAGCACTTTAAAAATCCCAACTACAAAATGTCTCTCCGAGCCAGCGCATGCGCTGGGGCTCAGCGAGACCTAAAAAGGGCCAGAAAACGGGTCCGTAACAGGCCCTGGAAGACTTGCGGAGTTGGGAGCATTCTTGTGTGATTCTGCTCCTCTTGGCTGCATTGCTGCACCATGTTCACTCACCACAAAATTAAACAATTTCAAAAATGTTACATAGAAATTATCACACTGGACAAATGTGCTGCGGATACAACAGACGCGTGTACCGTCTGATAAGCGTTCATGTCTGTACACCATTTTTTAAATTATTTAACTTTATGGTGAGTGTACATCAGGGCTGGCTTTACCGCACCTGGCGTTGACCTCTGATGCTGTACTTAGGAATAAATGATGGGTTTAAAAACACAAACTTCAGAGTTCCTTATGTGTCCATCCATTTTAAAGCAACAATAAAACCGTCATGATAACACTGGTGAATAATGTTACTGCAGGAGGGAGATAGAGTTTTGTCTAGTGGCAGTTTTAATTCATCATAAAGTAGTGTAGAGAGATAATGTGCCTGCTGCAAAGGGCCTGTACCATGAAGATGAGAGAACTGAACTTTATATTGATAGCTCAGTGGGTTATTGCTTGTGTCACAGAGATCCTTTTCTCATTTGCATTGCATAGGTTACAATCCTAGCACAGTGACCTATAAATTGTCATCAAAAAGCGGCATGGACCCTGCAAGGTATAGGTTAGAACATTATGTTTCCCCCAGTCTTTCATTACACTAATGCTGCAAAAAAAGGGGTTAGTTTGGATAGAAAGACATTCTTATTAGTAAAGCCAACCCCAACCACTGTGGAATGTTTTAAATCCTGAATTTGTGGTTCTCCATACCAAACACTCTTCAAATATACTGCCTACTAGTATGGATGTCATGTGACTCCTACAGCTTGTAGTCCTCATTGTTTTATGTAACATTTTCTATAGACAGGTTTACCGCCTTATGGTTCATTGTCTCAATATAATGTGGTAATGATACCTTAAACTGGTATGAGGAGGGCTATAAAATGAATGAAATGTATTTGAGAGATGGCCTTGGGAGCGAGGTGGGGGCACTGTTGGAGGGTGGTAGTGAGTGCAGTAGGAGGTCAAGGGAGAGAGGGAACTAAAAAGATTGCCGCATCGAGCGCCACCAGTGCTAAAGCCGGCACTGGTGAACATAGTGCTGTGAGCAGATGAACATCAAACACCCTTGCAGTCCGCAGTTTGTTGCTCAGCTGGAATAGGTAGAAGAGGTTGACATACCCTCTTACATTTTCCTCACTGATGGAGTTTAGGGGTATGGAGAATGCAACGTTCCATGACTGTGTACAACACTGCAGTGTTAGTGGGGGCTGCAGGACTGCGTTTCTATTGCCCCTCTGAAGCTGAGAGTGATGTGACACTGAAGTGAGGGTTGGGGAGGAGAGAAAAACCTTGTGCATAAACAAAAAGGTGCTGCAGTCCTAGCCAAGAGCAGGTTTTTACTTGCATTCTTGAACTTATAGTCTTATAGGTTAGCCCATTATAAAATTGGAACTACAACCCCCAGAAAGCTAAGCAAATATCTGGTCTTGATAATCTACTCATGCATGGGGCAGCTGTGCTCCCTCATGGAAGCAAATTTAGTATTTGGTTTTATGCCCCACTCTTTTTAAAGTTCACCATTCGCCACTGAGAGACCCATTTCAATGTCCAGTTTTTAATTACTGCTGGGTCTGGGACCCCAACAGACCTGCCCCACTTGAAGCCCTGTGTGAAAAAATAGGTATGTGGATAGAAATCCTCGGATGCAGACATTCAGAGCCATCACACATTTTTAATCTTAATGGGATGCTCTATAAATGAAGAAAGCTAATCTTTACAGAATCCAGACTGGCTGAGAGCTTTGAGGGACCCCGGGAAGAAAAGCTCCAGAAAAGAAGGTAAAAACTTTGACCGAGATCTACCACAAGGGGTAGGGCTCCATTGTGATCAGCCTGAAACTTTGACTTTGATACGGTCCAGCGCGACCAGATGTCCCAATAGGAGCTACAGGTTTCTATGTGCTATAAAGTGCTAAATCTTTCAAAATTCATATCTCCGGTTCCCCACATTGGATTTGTTTAGTTTTGCTCTCATTTTAAAGATACAAATATTTCCTCCTATTTTTATAAATTGGTGTTGGATTTTTATTGTGTGTCGTGTCTTATTCATTTACTGAATTGGTGTTTTTAAATGCTCCACATACCTGTCTTTAGAGTTAAGCATGCCTGCTCGCAGCCAAGCTACTAATGGATGAGCATGGTAATACTTTTCTAAAACCTGTACTGAGTCCTATATTGTGTCAGTGGTCTTATTGCCAGATATATATTTACCACTACTAGTAACCCACTTCCCGACAAGGCTCCATTGACAAGATACTGTTGGCCCACTCAGCCCTACATCTGGCAGAGCAAGAGTTTGATGGACAAGGTACTCTGTCACCATTCTAATGGAGTACCTTCTACATCAAACTCTAATTCCGCATCTAAGTCCTTTTTATGCTTGATCGTTGCTGCTCTCTGCGTCAAGGAATCAGCCGGTCAGTACATATTGGCGCCGATCACGATCCTGTAAAAACCGGGTACGAACCGTCGGACGGAGCATATTCTCTGTCCGACGCGTACCCGGTCGTCAAAATATACAAGCATGGAATTACGATTCGCACGGAAACACCATTTCCGTACGAATCGTAAAAAACCCCGACCGAACAAAATAAACCTACAAATGCGATCCGGGAAAGCGCCGACCTGACGTCGGGACGCTCGCTCCTGCCATTCACGAACCAGGAATTACGATTCGCACCGACGTCATCCCGCACGGTGAATATTTTCCGGCAGCCAAAAACTGCCGGGAAATCAGGACGACGCGAACAAGGACTACCAGTACGCGACGGACAGACAGGACGACGCGAACAAGGAGGACCAGTACGCGACGGACAGACAGGACGACGCGAACAAGGAGGACCCGTACGCGACGGACAGACATGGACCCGAACCTACGTGTCATCCCGGCCCTCATAGCAGTCGACCTCCTCTACAGGTTCCGACGCAGACGCCGCAGAAGGTCAGAACAACTAAGGGAGGGGGGAAAGTGGGGTGGGGGGGGTGGCAGGACCAGGGCAGGCCACAAACCCCCCACCAAAGTCACACAGCACACATGCCCTGGACATACCTGACTCCCAGGCCCTGGTCACTACGAGGGGGCGGGGGCGTGTCCAGCTAAGCCAGCGACCGCCACAACGGAAGTCCGTCACGACACGAACCGGCAACACAACCAGACAGGTACGTCCCGTACCCACGCCTGAAGAGCGTGGGTACGAGTCGTACCATGCCCACACCTACGTCACCCCAACAATGGCGGGACGGCTCGTACCCACGTGGCAAAGGCCTGGGTACGGGCCGCACAAGCATCACATAGCGTGGGGACGGATATGTACGGACCGTACCCCCACCCGCGTACGTATGGAGCGTACCCCCACCCCAACAGTGTAAGTACGACCCGTACCCCCACCCGCGTACGTATGGAGCGTACCCCCACCCCAACAGTGTAAGTACGACCCGTACCCCCACCCGCGTACGTATGGAGCGTACCCCCACCCCAACAGTGTAAGTACGACCCGTACCCCCACCCGCGTACGAATGGAGCGTACCCCCACCCCAACAGTGTAAGTACGACCCGTACCCCCACCCGCGTACGTATGGAGCGTACCCCCACCCCAACAGTGTAAGTGCGACCCGTACCCCCACCCGCAGACGTATGGAGCGTACCCCCACCCCAACAGTGTAAGTACGACCCGTACCCCCACCTGCGTACGTATGGAGCGTACCCCCACCCCAACAGTGTAAGTACGACCCGTACCCCCACCCGCGGACGTATGGAGCGTACCCCCACCCCAACAGTGTAAGTACGACACGTACCCCCACCCGCGTACGTATGGAGCGTACCCCCACCCCAACAGTGTAAGTACGACCCGTACCCCCACCCGCGTACGTATGGAGCGTACCCCCACCCCAACAGTGTAAGTACGACCCGTACCCCCACCCGCGTACGTATGGAGCGTACCCCCACCCCAACAGTGTAAGTACGACCCGTACCCCCACCCGCGGACGTATGGAGCGTACCCCCACCCCAACAGTGTAAGTACGACACGTACCCCCACCCGCGTACGTATGGAGCGTACCCCCACCCCAACAGTGTAAGTACGACCCGTGCCCCCACCTGCGGACGTATGGAGCGTACCCCCACCCCAACAGTGTAAGTACGACACGTACCCCCACCTGCGCACCTATGGAGCGTACCCCCACCCCAACAGTGTAAGTACGACCCGTACCCCCACCTCGAATGCATGGAGCGTACCCACATCCGTGTATGCCATGAGCGTACATATTGTGAAATAGGAGGGGTGTGTGCAGAGTCCTCCCAGCAGTGCCCAGACACAGGAGGGGTGGGGGCCTATCACTCCCAGCAATGCCCTGAGACAGGAGGGGTGTGTGCAGAGTCCTCCCAGCAGTGCCCTGAGACAGGAGGGGTGGGGCCTATCACTCCTAGCAGTGCTCTGAGACAGGAGGGGTGTGTGCCTAACACTCCCAGCAGTGCCCTGAGACAGGAGGGGTGGGTGCCTATCACTCCAAACAGTGCCCTGAGACAGGAGGGGTGGGGGGCTATCACTCCCCGCAGTGCCCTGAGACAGGAGGGGTGTGTGCAGAGTCCTCCCAGCAGTGCCCAGAGACAGGAGGGGTGTGTGCAGAGTCCTCCCAGCAGTGCCCTGAGACAGGAGGGGTGGGGGCCTATCACTCCTAGCAGTGCCCTGAGACAGGAGGGGTGTGTGCAGAGTCCTCCCAGCAGTGCCCTGAGACAGGAGGGGTGGGTGCCCATCACTCCCAGCAGTGCCCTGAGACAGGAGGGGTGGGGGCCTATCACTCCCAGCAGTGCCCTGAGACAGGAGGGGTGGGGGCCTATCACTCCCAGCAGTGCCCTGAGACAGGAGGGGTGGGGGCCTATCACTCCTAGCAGTGCCCTGAGACAGGAGGGGTGTGTGCAGAGTCCTCCCAGCAGTGCCCTGAGACAGGAGGGGTGGGTGCCCATCACTCCCAGCAGTGCCCTGAGACAGGAGGGGTGTGTGCAGAGTCCTCCCAGCAGTGCCCTGAGACAGGAGGGGTGGGTGCCCATCACTCCCAGCAGTGCCCATGGAACGCAAAGGGTGGAGTAGCCACAGATACCATGCCCACTAATGTCAGTCAGGTGCACAAAGACCCTGCAGTACATGTACCACATGTGTGCGAGGCTGGGAGTATACGCATGCATAGCGCAGAAAAGAAAACATGTACACATGAAGTCATGTCAATAGGCCACATACACAAGTACAATGACTACCAAGGATGCCACGAATGATGCAGGTGGAGACATCGCTCAGCATGCATGTGCAAAGGTGAAGGACTACGTCACACACCCAGCTAATGGACACACAGCTCTGCGCTAAAGTCAGGGGACACCCTGCAGGGAAGAAGTCAGGGTACACAGAGGAAGGAAAACACCTTGGGACAATTGCAACATGCAGCAACTGCTTACATGAATGGAGAAAGGTAGCTAACACCGTGTGATGGCACACAGATCCCAGGGTCCCCCCTATGAGCAGCACACTACTACATTTCCCACACACCCAACACATGACCAACACCCACAACCATGTAGCAGCCCCAACAACAGCAATGCCAGCAATGCAGGAGTGTTCCAAGGGCAAAAAATAAATAGCTTTATTCAGCATGAGCAAAAAACTAGTATGACGTAAGTCCAATATTAACAAAGGCCATAGGGCAGTCCAGGAGTCCCAGCTGGATGGGGGACACAGTGGGATGCGTGTCCCCTAGCTTGCCTGCACAGTTACAATCCGTTGTCTTCCACAGGGGTGAGGGCATCATGTGGGGGGGAAGAAACAGGCACCTCAGGGACAGGAGTGTGAAGGGTAGGCGTCGTGGGTGCAGGGATGGAGGACTCCACCACAGGGGGTGGGGCAGGGCCAAAGGCGGAGGCCAGGATCTCGCTGCACACCTTAGCAAGGTCCTCCAGGGACTCCCCTGCACCCGAAGGAACCACAGGCCCCAAGGAGGGGGGGGGGTCAGAGGGATGGGTCGCAGCGCCACTGGGGGAGGATGTGGACAGGGGGGGACTCAAGCACCCTGACCGGGGACCTCCTTGACCGCTTGCGGGGTGGTGTCAATGTGGGGCTCAGGGACAGAGCGGCCATGAACGAGTCTTTGGGGGAGATGTGGCCAGGAGAACTGAGGGGAGGGGATTTGGAGGGAGTGGATTGGGTAGAATGCGGACTCCCACTCTGGCTGCATGTCACACGTTTGCCCCCCGACCCAGTGGGTGTGCCTACTGCACCCTGTGTGTGCGTGTCAGGAGGAGTGCGGCGGACCTTCCCTGCTGGTGTGGTGCCTGTGTCTGTTGTGGTGGGTGCATGCTTACGTCTGGGTGTATGTGGGACAGGCATGGGAGTGGGAATTGTGGAAGGAGCAGGGGTAGGGGGTGGGACGTAGCGCTGCAGGAGACCCAGTGCTGCAGTCAGTGTGGAGTCTATGGACCTCAGCAAGTTGCGTTGGTCAGCCTGCGATGAATGAATGCCCTCCAAGTATGCCTCCATGTTGTTGAGGACCTGGCTGTGGCCATGGAGGACATTAAGGATCGCAGTCTGACCAATCTGCAACTGCCGCTGGATGTCCACAGACTCAGCATTGGCGGCAGCAGTGGAGACAGGGGCAGGGGGTGCGGTGCCTGGCAGGAAGGAGACATGTGGTGACCGGGCACGTTGGGATGGGACACGAGCACGTGGGAGGCGGCTGATGCCAATGGAGGGGGCGGTGCCAGATGTAGGGCTGCTGTCAGATGGTGGTGCAGCCACCGCCCACTCGGAGAGATCATCCTCGGACCCGTCAGCTTCATACTCTGTTGTGCCAGTCGACAGGTCCCCGGGTTCACTCTCCTCCGCCTCTGTCCCACTCGAAGTGCCAGCCCCGATGTCACCGCTGGCACTGGTGCTCGGTCCCTCCGCGCCGTCTGTGTCCATGTCTCCCTCCGTGTCCCCCGACGATGCTGTGGGCAGGGTGAAGAGACAGAAATCAATCATACACCTGTATACATATGTCACATGAGTGAAATCTACGTAGGTTACAGTGCATAGCCTGAAACAAAGGATGAGTTACAACTACAAAACAAGGTACATATGTAGGCCCTGCAAGACACAGTTGTGTGACCCACCATGCCATGGAAAAACTATGGAGAGCATGACACAATAGCAAATGAGATGACATGGTATTCTGACTGAGGAGCAAGGCCCTGGGGACAATACAGCACTGCATCTGCACCACACAGCGTGGCAGGAAATTGGGATGAGCAGGGACCAAATACAGGAACTAGAGGCACATGCAGCATAGGTAATACTGATAACATGCCCACCCTGAGTGGCACGCTGCACCTTGAGTGTATGTCCAGACAAACATCACACACTGGCCAGTCCGAGCAAGGAGATGACAGGTCTTGACATGTAGGCCATGGCCGCCCCACCCACCCCCTACATGAGACAAATCTGTGGAGACACAGGAAGCACTTACATCTCTTAGTCTGGGTGAAATACACATGGGATGCAATAATTCAAGATTGCACACCAAATACCCAAGGTGCGCCTGTCCAAAGAATCATGTACAAATGGGCATCATCAGATGATTGCTACAAGACACACAGGCAATGGCCACCGTGAGTATGTACTTGGAAAATCAGGTCAGGCTGGACAGTGGACACTTGTAATACATCTCACGTCAATAAACATGGTGCCAGGGGACAATGGCACAGAGCACAACCTATGCTGTAGACACAGAGATTGTCGACATTCTCGGATTACACACATGATACCTAGGAAAAGATGCCCCTGGGGACAGTAGTGGCCACACAACTCCATGCTCCTGAATGGAAATGACTGCAACACACGCTAACATCCCTGCACTATGCGTAACGCACACTCATGCACATCATGTCACAGGCCACCACATGGGACATGCCTGCTGGAAGGCCTCGCACTCGAGAGATTAACTCCCATGTCTGGAATCAGCATTAGTGCCAACTGACATGGAACCCACAAGTCCAGAACTGGACAGGGCACAGGCAAGGTCACTAAACCTGTTACACACCACCCCCACACATGATGCTGCAGGCATTGGACACTTGGAGAATGTGTCAGGCTACATAACTTTGTGATGGAGTGACTACACAGAGACCAGTGAACACATTGCAAGGTGGGGAAGGGAGGCAGGAGAGGTCTGCAACACTGTGGGTAACAGGATCTGCACAGCACCATAAACCCTGGAAGTGTATCCATGGAACAGTGCACTTACAAATGCTGGTGAAACACAACAAACACACACATGTACCTACCCCCTTCCGGCTGCTGCATCTCCTGTGGGCGCCTGTCCAAGTCAGGAAAGACCACCGCCTGCACACGTTTCTGGATGTGGGAGAGACGGCGGCGCCCGCGGTTCTTATGGCTCTCAGGTGAGTCCCCCAGCAGGACCCGTGCGATCCTTCGCGTCCAGCACCGGATATCCTGCCAGCGTTTCCTCACCTGGGGCAGGCGCCGCTTCCGACCATCCGCACTCCTCACGGCGCTGACGGCGTCCAGCCATATCTTCTCCTTGGCAGAGGCGTCTACCTGTGAGGATGGACAAGTGACACTACCTCAATACACCTGGCACATGTCACAGGGACACAGATCATAACACATTTGCTGTTTCCAACAAGGCATAGTATGCATCCAACGCATTGCACCTTTGTCATAGGGACATGATCCTCTGGGGGAAGGCCAAAAGCAGTACGTGCCATTTAAAGGACACAGGTGGAATGAGGGCAACTACACAAGCAATGCTCCAGGCTCACACTGTGCATCACACCCACCCCTCCGGTCTCAGGGCACTGCTGGGAGTGATAGGCCCCCACCCCTCCTGTCTCAGGGCACTGCTGGGAGTGATAGGCCCCCACCCCTCCTGTCTCAGGGCACTGCTAGGAGTGATAGGCTCCCACCCCTCCTGTCTCAGGGCACTGTTTGGAGTGATAGGCCCCCACCCCTCCTGTCTCAGGGCACTGTTTGGAGTGATAGGCCCCCACCCCTCCTGTCTCAGGGCACTGCTGGGAGGACTCTGCACACACCCCTCCTGTCTCAGGGCACTGCTGGGAGGACTCTGCACACACCCCTCCTGTCTCAGGGCACTGCTGGGAGTGATAGGCCCCCACCCCTCCTGTCTCAGGGCACTGCTGGGAGGACTCTGCACCCACCCCTCCTGTCTCAGGGCACTGCTGGGAGGACTCTGCACACACCCCTCCTGTCTCAGGGCACTGCTGGGAGACATCAGGCATTCCCCCCCCTGGGACCCCCCCTACAGTACATAGCATGTGTGTCACACCTGGACACAATGGCAGAAGTCACAGTCACAAAAAAGGGACACAGTCTGTGCCAGTGGACACTGAACTCACCTGATAACCTGGTCGCCCATACAGCATGGGGTACCGTGGGAGGATCACATCCACCAAAGCCATGTTCTCCTCCAGGGTGAATGGCTGTGACCTCTCCACAGCCCTTGACATGGTTCCAGGGAATCAGTAGCAGCAGCTGGTTCGTGGAATACAGAGATGTGCAGGCAAGTGCTCCCTCATGGGACCTGGCTGCCTTATGTCTGCCTTGCTGGCCCATCTCATGCACAGGAGTACAGAGTGATTGGTCACTCACATATGCATCCTATGTTTCCTCCAATCCCTTCAAACCTAGCAGTCTGTGGGTTCTCAATCAGTTTTTTTCTCCTGCATGATGTCAGCCCCACAAACACATTGGAACAATGTAGATTCATTCCAACTGACTTCTGCTGTGCACCTTCCTGAACAAAATCAAAATTTGAACTTGGTCTCCATGCCAACCAGCATGCATGTACGCCTTAATACTTGTCCCTCATGTGTCCCCTATGTAATTTGGAGCTTCACACATAGGTACGGTGCGTTCCGGGGCCCTAGGGCACCCCAAATGCATAGCAACGGCCCGTACACGCGTGCCTATGTTCACTGTCACTATGGGTGTCCTCGCGTATGCGTACTCGTAGTGGTACGGGCCGTACACACACCTGTACGCTCACTATCACTATGGGTGATCTCGCGTATGCGTACTCGTAGTGGTACGGGCCGTACACACGCCTGTACGCTCACTATCACTACGTGTACGCATACGCGAGGACACCCATAGTAATAGGGAGAGTACAGGCGTGTGTACGGCCCGTACCACTACGAGTACGCATACGCGAGATCACCCATAGTGATAGTGAGCATACAGGCGTGTGTACGGCCCGTACCACTACGAGTACGCCCCGTACCACTACGAGTACGCATATGCGAGATCACCCATAGTGATAGTGAGCGTACAGGCGTGTGTACGGCCCGTACCACTACGTGTACGCATACGCGAGGACACCCATAGTGATACGGAGAGTACAGGCGTGTGTACGGCCCGTACCACTATGGGGGTTCTTGCGTATGCGTACTCGTAGTGGTACGGACCATACACATGCCTGTACGCTCGCCATCACGATGGGTACACATACGGCAGCACTCCCATAGTGATATGGGAACGTACACAGGCCCTCTTAGCAGCAGTAATGGATTTCACACATCACAGTGGTGACAGGCAGCACACAGGAAGGAATAGGGCGGACATACTTGTCCATGGATGGACATACTTGTCCATGAATGGACATCAAGGCATTGTCTGTGCATTACTACATGTGTGGGGCACAGGTGTGACAGGCTGTGATGTGGCACATTACTCCAGAGTCGAGAAGGCACCAGATGTATGATGAGATGTGTACAGATGTAATGTGTGACGGTGCAATGTGTGCCAGGCATGCCCTTGACTCCTTTGACATGTGTGCATGTCGTACTGCACACTTGGGATGACCGACACTGGCATGGCACGGACACCAACACACGGAAGTGTCCCCTGATGCCCGTTACAGGGGTTACCACACCTGACTTGTCACTACCCACGGTGCACGATGTGACTATGTCATGTATGTGTGGGGGCTTCCCATTTGGTTGATGTTGGAGCACCCTCAAAAGCTGCAGCTGTTGCAGCAACCAACATGTGTCTGTGTGTAGATTGACATCGCACACTGTTCCGCACACCATGCCACATGTGGTTTCGGATGAGAGGTGCGCATGTATGCATGGGACACAGAGTAGCGTGACAAGGACATGTCTGCATCCTCTCAATGAATGTGTGGTGAGTCATGACATGTGCACCTTCATGGCAAGGTGTGTGGGCTGTCCTAGTGTAATGTCATGTGACCTGTGGCTCTAGTGTTCCGCTACCAGTCTCTGCAATCGGCCTCCTACTTCTGCTGATGTGTGGGTGTATGTCACTCCTGTCTTGCGTCTGGCTGTTCACTTGCACTGGGACACAGCTAATCCCATGGCATGGCATGGGGAGGTTCTCAATCTCCGTGTGTAGCTGGCTCTTGGTAGGAGTGTCACCTGGCAGGCATACGTGTCCAGGGCATGTGGCACATACCTCACTCTGTATGTAGCATATGTGTATAGACAGAATAACATGTGCGCAGTACAAATGATTTGTTGTTGTGGTGCACTCACTCTTCCTTGTCACTTCCAAATTACTGCAGGGCGCCGCCTCTTCCCCGAGCAATGCCGGACTTGGCTGCCATGCGGGAGAATGATCGGATTCGGTGCTACCGCTTCCCACGACGGTTGATTCTGGAGTTGACGGCGAGACTGGCACCACACCTGCAACCGCTGCACAGGTATCCTACGGCACTGACACCCAAGCTGAAGGTAATGGCAGCCCTACATTTTCTAGCCACGGGTACCTTTCAAAATACCATAGTTCATGTTGGTGGCATGTCCCAGAGCATGTTCTGCCGTGTGCTGCATGATTTCTTAGAGGCCATGTTGATTCACCTGGATGACTTCATCAAGTTCCCAACCCCTGAACAGATGACTGTGGTCAAGCGTGGATTCTATGCCCTGGGAGGGATGCCCCATGTCATTGGGTCCATAGATGGGACACATGTAGCTTTGGTACCACCACACGCACAGGAGGTAGCGTACCGCAATCGGAAGCACTACCACTCCATCAATGCCCTTGTGGTGTGTCTGTCCAACATGGTGATTTCACATGTCTGTGCTCGTTTTCCAGGATCAGCACACGATGCCTACATCATGAGGCGTAGCAGGATGCCTGAAATGATGATGCAGCTGCGCAACGAACGAGCATGTGTTGTTGGTGGGTACAGTCTGTCTGTCCTGTATTTTGCATAGCCTACCAGCACGACCGCTTCACCACTTCTAACGATGTCCATGTGCTTCCCATGTAGGGGACGCTGGCTATCCCAACATGCCATGGCTGCTCACACCTCTCCGCAACCCCATCACGCCGGCCCAGCTCCGCTACAACACCGCCCATGGCCGGACAAGGCGAGTGATAGAGAGGACGTTTGACCTGCTGAAGAGCCGATTTCGGTGCCTCCACAAGACCGGCGGCGCGCTCCCATATGCCCCTGCAAAGGTCTGCAAAATCTTCATGGTCTGCTGCATGCTGCACAACATGGCAGTTGAGAAAGCTGTGCCACTCATCCTGGATCAAGTTGACGAGGACCATCCACCCGTGGAGGACGAAGGTCTTGGCAATGGGGCTAGTGATGTGGAGGATGTGGAGCCGCAAGAGGACATCCGGACTCGGCTCATACGCGACTTCTTTGCTTAGTGGTGAGTACCAGTGTCTGAGTGTGCACGCATTGGTCCCCGTGGGGCATGTGTTGTGATGTGTGTCTCCACCTGCATGTATGGCACGTGAGTCAGAGGTGTGTGTGGGTGTGTCACTGGAGTGATGGTGCCAGTGATGGTTGTATTTCCCCAGTCATAATTGTGACCTAGCATGTTGTCATCCATACATGTGTCGAGTAAATGCACATGCAAGTGGCTGTGCTTTTTGTGGCTGACTTCTTGTGTGTCTCTCTTCCCCAGGTACTTGCGCATGCCGTCTGCTGGTTGCATTGTTGTGGCACTGCTATTCCTCATGGACACGTCATCGTGGGCTGACTCAGCGTTACAGGCACGGACACGTTTGGGAGTCTCCATAGGGTAAGGGATGCATCAGGGGTGTATTGGGTGTGGCAGTTGTTCACGATGTATGCACACTGCCCCTGTTGATGTTTGGTTCTCTGCAGACATGTAGCATCACCATGGTACACATAACATGCAGCTGGGTACACCTGAATAGATGGTCACACCTGTTGACAGTCATCAGTGATGGGATAGTGGATTGTGATGATGGCATCAATGTGCGTTACACTGCCCTCGGTCACATACGGTTAGCATTGGCTTGACATGGTGTGGGACTTCTACATCAGCGGATCTATGGTGTATGGCAGGATCTCCGTGAGCAGCTGTGGGTGTTTAGCTGTTGGCCGACAATTGTGTGCAGTTCCATGGCTATCACGCATTTGTGCTGCAGAAGGGGGGTGCCAGTGTTGGACCCACATGTTACTCCACATGAAGTGTTCATGTGTACTTCAAGTTGCCTCTGCAATCCCGAAAACATGACTAATAAAGGTGTCCCTATTCCTCCAAGGTGCCTCTTCTCAGTCAATGCTGGTGTGTTGCCACAGTGCATCCAGCATGTTTGGCATGGTTTCCCCTGATAGAGGCTATGTGTCTATGTGTTGAGTAGCAAGATGCAAGCTGTGTGTGTGGGCTGAGACTGTGTATTATGCATGATGTCCATGACTGTGTGGGTATTGTGACATGTGCCATCCCCATGCATCCAACGTTGGCCAGGCCCCCATTCTCTGCATCCACCGGACTCAAGCTTGCAGGACATGGTTCTGCCACCTGTCTACACATACCTGGGTGCCCCCCAGGACACTGGACTGGATCCCTGACCTCTGCGCATGACTGTTGCTGTACTCAATGTGTCTGTCAGCACGGTTGTTCGGCCACCCCCTCAGCTGGTTGGGCCCATCACGGGTGTGTGTGGTGCTCCATGTCTGTCTTGCCTAATACACTGTGGCCCGTGTGTCCTGTGCCAGACTCAGGCCCCAGGGTGTGGATGGTTGAAGTCAAAAGAGAACTCTGGCATGTTTAGACTTTACAAGACACATGTAAGGTAATAATGCAACCAGCAGGCATCTTCTCTTCATGGTGTGATTTTTTATTGGGGGGGGGGGGGGGTATGACTTGAGGGGCTTTCCGGGAGTTTGGAATCCAAAGTTCAGTAGGGGAGTTGGTGTCCTTGCCATTGGAAGTCCTCAGAGTCCATGCCACAGTCTTTGTCTACATTGGTCAGACAGTGACCAGCAAGGCCATGTGGCAGAGAATGTCTCTTGATGCTGTGATGCTGTTGCTCCAGTGGGCCAGGTGCCAGGCCAGGTGTCCTGGGAGATGGTGATGTTGCGCCGACCCTCACGGTCTTTTCCGTGGACGACCCGCCCTCCTGCGGGGACCCTCAGAAGCAGGCCGTGACGACGTCTGGGATGCTCCATCGGATGTTTCCTCCTCCTCCTCCTGATCCCTCCCTGTGGGTGGTGATGTTCTCCGCCTTCTGGCACAGGGAGGGTCGGCCATGTTGTCGGCCATCCGACGGAGTGTATCGTGAATTCCCGTGTACGCCGTCACGAGCTCAGCCTGTCCGTCCTCCATCCTCCGTTGGTGTTGCAGTAGACAGGCATGTAGCTCCGCATGTTGCTGGGCCTGCTGGGTCTTGATCCCCTCGAGGACGGACACAACCTGGGCCAGGCCCGTGGTGTCCTGCCGGTATGTGTCCAGGATGTTACGGACATGGGAAAATACCGGTTCCCCAGCCAACTGGTCAGGCTCGCGCCTCCGCCGTCCTCCACTCCCACCACCCCTGCCCACTTGCACCTGGCCTGCCCTTGTGGGTACATCGGGTCTCCGGGACCCCTGAGGGGTGGCATTGGCGTTGTCGCCTGCCTCCTCCTGGGTGCCCGGGACACCGTGTCCCTCCTGGCCAGCCTGGCTGCATTGTGGTGGTGGGGCAGGGATCCTGGGTGTCTCCTCGGATGTGGCAGGAGTGGGGGTGGTGGTTGGCACAGTTGTACCTGACGCAGGCGCTGCAGGTGGTTGGACACCAGAGGGGCCAGGTCGGTCGGGGTCGTCCACAGAGTGGTGAGAGTCGTCGCTGCCGGTGGGATCAGGCTCCCGCAGATCCGGGTCCTGTGAGTCTTCCCCCCCAGTGTTGGGGGGTGAACCACGACGTTGACTTGTGTGTGAGAGAGACAATGTTAATTTTGGTCCATGCAACATCCATGTTTCATCAGTTTCAAATTTGGCACTTTTCCTCTTGGAATTAGGATCTGTCTTGCATTCCACTCACAGTGCACTTGTGCATGGGTGTGTCCCTTGGGCACCACTTTGGCCCCTTCAACTATGTGTGGCACAGTCTTACTTGCTGCGTCAAGTGTGACTGCAGTCAGCAGTGGAGTGGGCAGGTGTGGCGAGCCATGCATTGGCGCCTTCCGTGTAGCACTGTACATGTGCACATGGAGTGGATCCACACACTTATATAATGCAGGTAGCTGTCGTTGTGCTCGTGAACAGGTTGTGACATGGCCCTGTGTTTTGCCATGGAGAAGAGGGGGGTTCTGGCACTGGCCACCCTTGTCTACATGCACGCAGTCTACCTGCTGACGAGCAGACATTCCCACACACCACACGGCTGATTTGCTCTCCCTGTGTCTCCCTCCCTCTCTGTCCCCCTCTCCCTCCCTCTGTGTGTCAGCCTCCTCCCTCTGTCCGTCTTCCGGTGTCTCCCTCCCTCTCTGTCCCCCTCTACCTCCCTCTGTGTGTCAGCCTCCTCCGTCTGTCCATCTTCCTGTGTCTCCCTCCCTCTCTGTCCCCCTCTCCCTCCCTCTGTGTGTCAGCCTCCTCCCTCTGTCCGTCTTCCTGTGTCTCCCTCCCTCTCTGTCCCCCTCTCCCTCCCTCCGTGTGTCAGCCTCCTCCCTTTGTCCGTCTCCCTGTGTCTCCCTCCCTCTCTGTCCCCCTCTCCCTCCCTCTCTGTCCCCCTCTCCCTCCCTCTCTGTCCCCCTCTCCCTCCCTCTGTGTGTCACCCTCTGTCACCTCAGCCCAGCTTCCTGGACACACACTTTTTCCAGTCCTTTGAATGGCCCTTGGCTTGTTGATGTGAGTTTGTTTCTGATCTCCAGGCACCCATTGGGTTTAGTGTGTGTCTCTGCGCTGCTGCTGTGGTGGTGTGTGCTGCCACTCTTTCACAATGTTGGCTGTTCATTAGCTGCTGTCATGTGCAATACAGTGCCTTCACCCCCATGTGTTGATGCAAGGCGTCCGCCATTTGCTGGCGAGTCTTTCCTGTGTGGGGACACACTGTTTGTCTTGCTGTGACCTAGGCCATATGGGCAGAGGGCATAGTTGTCTGCTTCTGAGTTGCACTATGTGAATTTTGGGGCCCACCCTCCCGCCATCCGGGTTACCGTGTCATGTGTTGGTGTCTTCTGTGGCTTGTGACTTGACATTGTCCAGCTGGGTGCATGGGGCATGGTGGCGGCAGTGGCATGTGCGTGTTCATGGAGTGTGGTTGAGTCATGCGATATCTTGGGGTGGTTGCATGCCTGTTTTTGGTTGTGGATGACGTTCCCCCCATGTGAGGTGCGTTGGTTGTGTACTCACCCGGGTCTCGGAGTCCTCCTAATCCTTCGACTGCCTCCACCGGCTGTATGGCCATCACCCTCTCCTCCCAGGGCTGGTAGTGTACGGGTCTGCGGGAGGGCCCTCCTCCAGTGGCGTTGGCCTGGTTGTGTTCCTCCAGCATCTTGGCTCGGACCCTCCTCCGCAGATCGTACCACCTGGCTTGGCATTCCTGCCTGGTCCTTCTAGTGTCCCCAACAGCATTCACAGCATCGATGATGGTCTGCCACATGGCTGTTTTTGCTGCAATGCTGGTCTGTCTGACCAATGTTCCAAAGAGCTGTGGCTCGACTCTGAGGATTTCATCGACAAGGACCTCCAACTCTCGGTTACTGAACTTTGGATTCTTGGTAGTGGGCATGGTGAGGGGTGTGGGTGTGGATGTTGGGGGGGGGGGGTGTGTGGATGGTTGTGGGTGTGTGGGTGTGGTTGTGCAGGTGTGTGTGTGAATGTGATGAGGGTGTGTTTGAGAAGGTGGTTGTGCGAAGGTGTGCAAGTGTAAGGTGTGGTGAAGCTTCTAGTTTGGTGCTGTAGGTTGTCTGTGGGGTCTGGCAGCAGTGAGTCTGTTGCAAAGGCTCATGGTTTGTGTGTGTGGGCCCTTTTTATTGGTCCATTGGTGGGTGTGGCTGTGTTTGAAGTTTGGGTGGGTGTGTTATAAGGAGTGGTGGTGTATTGGGCCTCTGTTTGTTTTTGGCAGTTGCAGGTCAGTGAATGTGTTATTTTAGTGGTTGTTGGACATGTTTAGTGGCTTTGTGCCATTCGAATGGTGTATTCTTGTGTTGTTTTGGTTTGTCCTGGTTGTGTACGTGCGTTTTTAGCGTGTGTACGGTGTGTACATGGGCCATTTGGTTGTACGGTGCTGTCCTTGTGTGTGGCTTGGTACGACTCGTACATGCGGTTGTGATGTTGGGGCCTGGGGTGCGCTCCGTACTTAGGAGGTTGTGGTGTGGGTGCGACTATGACGTACTGGGGTGTACATACACGGTGGTACGACACGTACAGGGGTGGGGGTACGACTCGGACGTACTGGGGTGTACATACACGGTGGTACGACACGTACAGGGGTGGGGTTACGACTCAGACGTACTGGGGTGTACATACACGGTGGTACGACACGTACAGGGGTGTGGGTACGACTCTGACGTACTGGGGTGTACATACAAGGTGGTACGACACATACATGGGTGGGGGTACGACTCGGACGTACTGGGGTGTACATACACGGTGGTACGACACGTACAGGGGTGGGGGTACGACTCGGACGTACTGGAGTGTACATGCACGGTGGTACGACACGTACAGGGGTGTGGGTACGACTCTGACATACTGGGGTGTACATACACGGTGGTACGACACGTACAGGGGTGGGGGTACGACTCGGACGTACTGGAGTGTACATGCACGGTGGTACGACACGTACAGGGGTGTGGGTACGACTCTGACATACTGGGGTGTACATACACGGTGGTACGACACGTACAGGGGTGGGGGTACGACTCGGACGTACTGGGGTGTACATACACGGTGGTACGACACGTACAGGGGTGGGGGTACGACTCTGACGTACTGGGGTGTACATACACGGTGGTACGACACGTACAGGGGTGGGGGTACGACGCGGACGTACAGGGGTGTACATACACGGTGGTACGACACGTACAGGGGTGGGGGTATGACTCTGACGTACTGGGGTGTACATGCACGGTGGTACGACACGTACAGGGGTGTGGGTATGACGCAAACGTACAGGGGTGTACATACACGGTGGTACGACACGTACAGGGGTGTGGGTACGACTCTGACGTACTGGGGTGTACATACACGGTGGTACGACACGTACAGGGGTGGGGGTACGACTCGGACGTACTGGGGTGTACATACACGGTGGTACGACACGTACAGGGGTTGGGTACGACTCTGACGTACTGGGGTGTACATACACGGTGGTACGACACGTACAGGGGTTGGGGTACGACGCGAACGTACAGGGGTGTACATACACGGTGGTACGACACGTACAGGGGTGGGGGTACGACTCGGACGTACTGGGGTGTACATGCACGGTGGTACGACACGTACAGGGGTGTGGGTACGACGCGAACGTACAGGGGTGTACATACACGGTGGTACGACACGTACAGGGGTGGGGGTACGACTCGGACGTACTGGGGTGTACATGCACGGTGGTACGACACGTACAGGGGTGTGGGTATGACTCAGACATACTGGGGTGTACATACACGGTGGTACGACACGTACAGGGGTTGGGGTACGACGCGAACGTACAGGGGTGTACATACACGGTGGTACGACACGTACAGGGGTGGGGGTACGACTCGGACGTACTGGGGTGTACATGCACGGTGGTACGACACGTACAGGGGTGTGGGTACGACGAGAACGTACAGGGGTGTACATACACTGTGGTACGACACGTACAGGGGTGGGGTTATGACTTGGACGTACTGGGGTGTACATGCACGGTGGTACGACACGTACAGGGGTGTGGGTATGACTCAGACGTACTGGGGTGTACATACACGGTGGTACGACACGTACAGGGGTGTGGGTACGACTCTGACGTACTGGGGTGTACATACACGGTGGTACGACACGTACAGGGGTGTGGGTACGACGCGAACGTACAGGGGTGTACATACACGGAGATACGACACGTACAGGGGTGGGGATACGACTCGGACGTACTGGGGTGTACATGAACGGTGGTACGACACGTACAGGGGTGTGGATATGACTCAGACGTACTGGGGTGTACATACACGGTGGTACGACACGTACAGGGGTGTGGGTACGACTCTGACGTACTGGGGTGTACATACACGGTGGTACGACACGTACAGGGGTGGGGGTACGACTCGGACGTACTGGGGTGTACATACACGGTGGTATGACACGTACAGGGGTGGGGGTACGACTCGGACGTACTGGGGTGTACATACACGGTGGTACGACACGTACAGGGGTGTGGGTACGACGCGAACGTACAGGGGTGTACATACACGGTGGTACGACACGTACAGGGGTGGGGGTACGACTCGGACGTACTGGGGTGTACATACACGGGGTAGGACACGTACAGGGGTGGGGGTACGACGCGAACTTACTGGGGTGTACATGCACGGGGGTAGGACACGTACAGGGGTGGGGGTACGACGCGAACGTACTGGGGTGTACATGCACGGGTGGGGGTTCGACACGTACACGGGTGTACATACAGGGGGGGTGTGTACATTAACGGGGAGTGCGACTCGAACGTATGGGTGCTGGGGGGAGTGTTGGGCACGTATGCGGGGACATGTCTCCATGGTTGCAATGGGAGTTCGGTGCGGATGGTGTTTTTACCATACGGTTGTGAGATCGGACGCACGGGTAGGATCGTGATTCCTCGGTCGGATTTGACTTTTCACATTTGTACGGTAAATCGTCCGAGGACGTGTCGGACACATTTTCCGACCCGAGGACGTGTGGGGAATGATTCCGAATGCGGTTCGTATGGACTTTTTACCATGCGAATCGTGATTGCCAGTTTGTACGGCACTTGTACGATTCGTACGGTAAAAAGACCGGATACGAGTCGTACGGGGAATTTTTTTGCCGGATCATGATCGGCGCCATTATGCTAAGTGTCTGTCTCCTTTACTCACTCTTGTGTTCAAATTCCTTGCTGATGATTCAGAGAGACAAAATAATTACGTGGGGGCATTCATAATGTAGAATTTGCCATGACACACTGGAAAACTCTCTTGTTGGCTGTACGCGGGGGTAGTATGTCCAACAATTTATTTCATTTCATTTTGATTTTTTCAAATTGAAAAAATCAATCAGAACTCCCGAACATGTGCTATCAGGAGTGTAAGACATGTTACGGCTTCCTGACAAAGCTCAGAGTTTTGGAGTTTATAAAGGTTTGAAGTAAAATGAAATACATTGGATTAGAGAAAAGAAATTTAAGGACAACATCTTTTCATTTCCAAATCATATACACTACAGCTTTGTTAAGGATGACCCCCATTAGAGGAAGACTGAAGGGAAATTGCACTGTAGGGGTTTGGTGCAGTGGTTTGTGGCACCGTTCTGAATAATTCCTACAACCAGAGTACTGTACAACAAAGATCAAAGGCACAATTTTTAAACGGTAAATATTTTAAAAAGATGTCATATCATATAGGATAACTAAGTTGTAGTGGTGCTCATGCCTTAGTAATGGCCATTAGCATCTTCTAAACTCAATATTGATATTCACTACCACTCTTACAAAGTACTGCAACTGATGCTACATTCCTCAGTCCCACTGATAATATCATCACTACTAAAACCACTGCTACTTCAGAGAACGAGGAGTTGTTAGATGCATATTTTAGTGTCAGAGCCCCACCTGCCTCCTCCTTGGGATTCACTTTGTGTAACATTTCTTCCAGGGTGCTTTTTATCATATTTTGTTCCAGCGGCCACCAAGCAAAAATGAAACCGCACAACAAATCTCTAAAAACCCTCTTTTTCTTTCATTTTCAAATGGATGGAATAATATCTATTCTCCGGGAACACTAGAAAAGAGATCTAAGAAATGTATGCTCCTACTCTAAAATGTTTTCAGAAACATACAGTGAAACAACTTTTCATGTGGGTGCACTTAAAAAATAATCTACCTTCCACCTTTTGGTACATTAAACTGAAACATAATGCACAATTAGTGGACATACATTATCATACCAACCTTCCCACATCATGATGGCCATGGTGATCAGAACAGACACTTCTTTCAAATACAAGATGGGCACCTTAATCTTTCAGTATTTGATGTGATCCACAATTATTCTCACCTTGCCTGCCTGCAGAAGGTATGTGCCTCCAGATGTGACACTCTCACACTCCTGCGGCCCAACACTCTCTATGCCGGAATCAACAAGAAACTCCTTTGCAAGCTCCAGACCATCCAGAACGCCGCAGCCACACTGATCCTCGACATCCACTGTCGCAGTCACATCACCCAACATTTCTGCACTCTCCACTGGCTCCCAGTTGAATTAAAAATAACCTTCAAACTCCTCACCCACGCATACAAGGCCCTTCACAACAACAGACCCACATACCTGAACAACCGCCCCCTTCAGTTCACCAAAAAGACACCTCTGATCAACCGATTTCTCTCTGGCCACCGTTCCACGTATCTACAAGACCTGAACAGGAGGAAAGTCCTTCTCCTACCTCGCAGCCAAAGCCTCGACTGACCTCCCCCTCCACCTCTGGCAAGCTTCCACATTGCGCCAGTTCAGCAAGGACCTCAAGACCTGGCTCTTCGGATGACCCCATCACTCAATGGAGCCACCCCCTCCTCCAGTGCCTTGAGTTCCTCATGGGTGAGTAGTTGCGCTTTTCCAACCCTTTTGGTACATTAAACTGAAACATAATGCACAATTAGTGGACATACATTATCACACCAACCTTCCCACGTCATGATGGCCATGGTGATCAGAACAGACACTTCTTTCTAATACAAGATGGGCACCTTAATCTTTCAGTATTTGATGTGATCCACAATTATTCTCACCTTGCCTGCCTGCAGAAGGTATGTGCCTCCAGATGTGACACTCTCACACTCCTGCGGCCCAACACTCTCTATGCCGGAATCAACAAGAAACTCCTTTGCAAGCTCCAGACCATCCAGAACGCCGCAGCCACACTGATCCTCGACATCCACTGTCGCAGTCACATCACCCAACATTTCTGCACTCTCCACTGGCTCCCAGTTGAATTAAAAATAACCTTCAAACTCCTCACCCACGCATACAAGGCCCTTCACAACAACTGACCCACATACCTAACAACCGCCCCCTTCAGTTCACCAAAAAGACACCTCTGATCAACCGATTTCTCTCTGGCCACCGTTCCACGTATCTACAGGACCTGAACAGGAGGAAAGTCCTTCTCCTACCTCGCAGCCAAAACCTCGACTGACCTCCCCCTCCACCTCTGGCAAGCTTCCACATTGCGCCAGTTCAGCAAGTACCTCAAGACCTGGCTCTTCGGATGACCCCATCACTCAACGGAGCCACCCCCTCCCCCAGTGCCTTGAGTTCCTCATGGGTGAGTAGTTGCGCTTTACCAACCCTTATTGATTCATTAAATTGGAAGCATACTAAATACTACTCTAATGGTCTTATTGAAGGGTCATCACTGTAAAAAATCATATTGAAAATATAACTGAGAACAGTCACCCACCAAATACGACAGAGACTGAATTCCACAGCGTAATGCAAGACTTGAAAGAGGCCTCTACAAGTTCCACAGCTCCAAGTGGCGCTATACTAAAAGGTCTGTCCATATAGAGTGCCAGTCCAAGTATTAGCCCAACTACCCTGTGTACCTAACCTAAACAGCACATTCTGCCGAAAAAAAAGACATATTGGAGAAATAGACATCCTTCAACTGCTAAAATCAACCCTACAAAAGAGGATTTAATTTTGGATGTCAACTTGGTTGTTTTCTTTTCTTACTTAATTTGAGAGGAGAATAACCATACTTGCATTAGCACAATACCTACCTTCATCACAATCTACCATCTAACTCATGGATGAAACTTTTAAGACCTGCCTAATACAATTTTATCAATTATATACCATCCATGGACAACACACCCCTTATTTGCACTTTACTACTAAATAAACAGAACATCACTTAAAGTGAACTCTTCAACACAATAAAGCAGAACAAACTACCCAACCACTAACATCAATAATGAGGGGTAACTAACCCCACGTATTGACTGTTCCTGCATTCCTACCCTCAGAAAACAATTTCAGTACACAGACATCAAACCAGGTTCCAATCATGGAATCTTTACCACTGTGGCTTAAAAAAAGAAGCATAGTAAGACATCTTATAATCAACACCCTATACTCTACCCGTTGAACGAAAGGCTACAAAAGGAACAGAGATCTAAATATTATGCAATTCCTAGTGCAAATGCAAAACCCAAACCATCCAAATGATGTAAATGCATGAACAATGTATTAAGTGAAAAAGTATGAATATATGAATAACTAGAAGCCATAGACTATTTGGACTCAATAGCCTACACTCTACTTAAAAACTTAAAATCCTACTCTGAAATAACAGTATCCAAAACATTCCAAAATGTACCATCTACCAAGCCAAACAATTTAGTTTTTAAAACTTACAGAACATACAAAGTTTACTGTATTAAACTGTTCCATGCTGAGGACGGAACAGTTCCATCCTTAGTCATGGTGGTCATGTGCTGAGGACAGACCCGTTCCATCCTCTGCACATTACCAGGAAATCCCTCAGATGTGTACAGTGGTGAGATTTCTTTTTTTTTTCAGCCTTAGCGGCTAGGGAAGACCTTCCTCAGCCGCCCAAGGCATTGTTTTATCAGTGTAATGATGATCGGCGCACATAGCACCCTGAAGTCATTACATTGAAAGTGAAAGTTAAATGAGCTGAACGTCTCATTTCACTTTCACTACATATGTGATCATGGGGCTATCTCAGCCCCCTGAGCACCTAGGCAGATGGGAGAGGTATCATTGGAAAGGAGACAATCTCCCCTTTCCAATGATACCCTTTGGGGAGGGCTCTATGGGCAAAGGCATTTGTTCCTCCCAAACAATTTTGGGCATATTTAGAATGTCTGCACCCCTGGGGGGCAGATGGGGGCAATTGCCAATGCCCATACTCCACCAAACACAAAATAGAAAGTCTTTCTGTCCCCCTGAGGGGTAGTTGGGGTATTACATCTTTCTGCCCCCCTGGGAGGGGGGTAGAAAGCCCACTAGACAGCAGGGATTTTTTTATATAAAGGAGGGGGGCTGCCCACAATGGGCAAGACCATGCTCCCACCTAAAATAATTTAAAACTAAAGTCTTCTGGCACCAGCCCATGGCCTGTCCCTCCGGGGTGGGGGAGAAAGCCCACTAAGCACCAGGGATAATTTTTTTTATATATGTAGGGGTCGGGTCTTCCTAAAATGAGCATGCCAATGCCCCACCCCCAAACACAAATGTGACAGTTTTTCTGCCCCCCCAGGGGGCCCTATGGGGCTTATTACCCTCATCTGCCCCCAGAGAGGGAAAACCCACTAGACAACAGGTATTTTATATAAAAGAGTGTTGGAGGCTGCCCACAGTGGGCATGGCCATGCCCCCGCGACACATGAATGGGGACCAAAGCTTTTCTGCATCCACTAGGAAGCAGGTGAGGCAATAGCCCCTGATCTACCCCCCCCCCCATTGGGCAGAAAGCCTACTAGGCACCAGGGATTTATTTTCTTAGTGTTGGGGTGGGATCTTCCCAGAATGGGCATGCTAATGGCCCCACCTGCCCAAAAAAGTGGACACAGTCTTTCTGCCCCCCTGGCAGGCATATCAGGGCACTAGCCCCCGATCTGTCCCCCAGGGGGTAGAAAGCCCACTAGGCACCAGGGACTATTTTTTTCATTGTGCAGGGGTGGGGGCTACCCTGAAGGGGCATGCCGATTCCCCCACTCCCCCTCCAAAAACAAATAGGCACAGGCAATAGCCCCTGTCCTGCCCTACTGGGGGGACAGAAAGACCACTAGACACCAGGGACTATTTTTACTTTTTGTAGGGTTGGGGCTGCCCAGAATGGACATGCCCACGCCCCCACCCCCACCCAAGAATAAAAAGGGCACAGTTTTTCTGCCTCCCCCCTTTTTTTAGGCACACATTTTAGCCTTTGATGCCCCCCAGCCGGCAGATCAGTGATATTTTTAGGTTCATCTGCCCCCAGGGAGAACAGAAAACCACTAGACACCAGGGGAAGTTTCTGTTTGTGTGTTAACTAAAGTTTGGCTGATGACCTGCATGTACTGGCATTTAGCTGGCTGTGTGTGGACTGGCATTTTGTTGGCGGTGTGTGTGGACTTGCTCTTGGCTTACGGTGTGTGTGGACTAGCTCTTGGTGGTGTGTGTAGGTTGGTGCTTGCCTGGCAGTGTGCATGCACTGGCACTTGGCTGGTAGTGTGTGTGGACTGGCACTTGGCTGGTGGCATGTTTGGATGGTGCTTGGCTGGCGTTTTCTGTTGGATGGTGCTTGCCTGGCAGTGTGCGTGGATGGCGCTTGGCTGACAGTGTGCATGGACTGGCAATTGGCTGACAATGTGTGTGGATTGTAGCTTAGCTGGCAGTGTGGCTTGCATGGATACCCTGTGCTTTCTTAACCTGAATCCTCTGCAAACCTCACATTTAGCTTAAACGTTTCATTTTCCTCACGTCTATGTGCGAAAGTTCATGGATCCCTGTGCCGGCACAAATTTCCTACAACCCAGTGTTCCCCTCAATCTTCCTTACAAAAATTATACATCACTTGTGTGGGTGCCCAAGGCAGAGTGAGCCTAAATCGTACTAAAAATAACTGACCTTATGGTCACGTTTTGGTGCCCCTTCAGTCTCTACACATTTTTGGCCCTTCCCTGTTGCAGGCACTTGGCCCACCCACACAAGTGAAGTATCAGTTTTATCGGGAGACCAAGGGGAATGCTTGGTGGTAGGAAATTTGTGCTGGTATGCTGATTCCACACAGCAATGTGAGAAACATTTGATTTCATTAGTTCAGTTTTGAGGTTTGCAGGGGATTCTGGGTAAGAAAACATTGGGGGAATCTACGCAAGCCACAAAAAAATTACAAAACATTAATAAGGGGAACTAGAGTTAAGAGTTTTTAAATTTTTAAGGGAAAAAAGAACCAAAAAACTCTAAGTGACAATGATAGTCTATGATCCCAGTAGACCGGGACCTAGGCTCACTTTGAAGGCAACAGCATGGACCCTGAGGTTGGATACACCAACTGGGATGGCACAGTCAAAAAATTTACTTTTGGACTTAGTGAACAAAATGGAAGTCAGAATCTCTCAGCTGTTAAAGGCAGCAAGATGTATCCAGGAAGATCTCACTGAAATCTGAAAGAGGTCCTGCTGAAGCCATTGATTTTGGCAGGAAAAGCTCTGAATGGGAAAAGTAAAATTTCACTCTATGGCTCTTGTCTGGCAGTCGGATGCTTTTGTACCTTTGCCTGGTCAAGATTTCTACCTTGGACTTAGGGCCTTCCTGGTGGCGGTCCGTGGACGACCAGACTAGAGGTCTACCTGACATATTTCAACTACAGCTGATGGACCGCCACACAGACACTGATGCCACCGTCTAGCGCAGTTTGAAGGTGGTAATATGCAGATGGTGCTGCTTCGGCAGCGACAATCATTTTACTAGTTTTTGCACCACCATGTTTGCATGCATTCCCAGTCCGCATGCACCACCAGCTCCTGCAGGACAGGGATTTCACAGTTCATGCCCTGCAGGAACGTCCAATGGCGTTAGCACTGCACCGCTGTGGACCAGCCACCGCATGACCGCCTGACCTGGATTCCAGTCGGAATCTGGGAGTCGGTCTCTTTGCAGCTTGACAATGTGGCAGCTCAGCGCTGGCGTGGCAGCCGGCTACCCCACTGCTAAAGTCATAATAAGGCCCTTAGTCTTTGAAATGGGGCCCAGATTTCTTCAGTGGGACAAGATGGCAGGCATTATCAAAAAACGGCTGCTCAGTGGCCGGATGCCTTCTCAACAGATTGATGAACAGGATGAACTTGTTTCTTCAACACAGCAGAGTAGAGTCTTTGCTGGATCCAAAAACGTGCAGTGACAAGCCTGTTTTACCTCAGCTCTTCACCTGAGACTCTCAGGCTTCAGATGGCTTTCAGAACTTCAGTACTTGGTTCAGCAAAGGGCTTGTGCAGGGCCCCGTGCAGATCTAGCTGGGACTGGATAACTGATCACGCAGGAAAAGTGTTTTTTAAGCTTGCTGTGCCCCTGCAGACACACAGAAAGTAATTCTACTGACACTTGGAGTCAATTCTTTGCCCTGGTTACAAGAGGAAGCAGGTCCATTTTTCAGAGCCCCTCTCAAGTTGAAAAAAAACAGGGTTTTCAACTCTTTTTTTAACTTTTGGAGATCCAGTGGGTTACATGGGGTTGCATGGGGTGCCACATTTATTGTTTTGACTTGCATGTGAATGGGTGTGACTCCTGGCTCCTACCTAACCAATGGTGTAAAAGTTCCCAGGGGTTACCCTACTCACTTTTTCAGCAGTTCTTGTCTGCCCTATTGCAGAATCCACCTTAGTTCTAAATTCCAAGATGGGATCCCTTTACCTATAAAAAAAAGAATGAAAGAGCGGAAGATACACTGAGACAGACTATGCTTGAAACTATTGCTGCTTTAATTGACAAGCCACTGCATGAGGCATTTTATACATAACAAATGATTCCCTGAAAGACAACCTGGGACAGATCTAGTTCTGTGGGTGAATTAAAAGGTACTCCTGTAGAAAAAGACTAAAATACTTTGAAAGCGAAATATTTTCTAGGATTTTCTCTCACATCAGAGACAATATGGCATATCTATCATTTGAGGTTACCGATACTGCTACTGAAACTTTGTTGCATAATTAGCAAAGCACAAGACAAGATTAATCTGCCTAGACTCATGGCCAAACACTATTTTATGGAGAGGGTGGACCCTATCCTTTGGAGGAAGTGGGCACTTAGCGGTCGATTGCGAGTTTGGTGGTGCTGCACCAGCTCCCCGTCGACACTGCACCACCAAAGCATGCCTTATAATGAGTTGAACTCATGTAAAGCGGACGGTCCTTTGCCTTTCCCATGGCGGTGCCTAGAAAACAGGCACGGCCATGGCAATGGCAAAAAAGTTCCAGTACGGTATGGAGGTCACCATCCATGACGTGCTGGAACTTTGGGGGAATACAGAGGGGGCACATGTTGTACTTCCCTGAATGTAACTCCCTGGCGGGGGAGCATGGGAGAACTGTAGGGCCCTCTTTGTTCCTGCACCACCAGCCTTTTCAATGCGGGGCTCCCACCATGAAATGGCTGGCGGTGCAGGAACTTGTAAAATGCACAGTGGGACTGTGCCAGTCCTGCTGAGCATGTTACATTGTGGCGCAGCTCCGCCACCGCCGGGAAACAACTGTTCCCTGTTGCAGCCGGTGGTCCTCCTCTGCAACTATTTTTAAAGTCATAATGCAGCAGACAGACCACTGCCAGAGCAAGTGTGGCAGTCTTATGACCGCTGCACTCGTAATCAGGCCCTTAATTCTGTTGACTCACTGGTCGTATTGTCGATAGGCATATGTAGTAGGATGCTAGTTTGATAGATTCAATTGAAAAAAAGAAAAATTCCTCAATCAAAAATGTAGGTATCCCGATTTCCTTTAGAACTAAGTGCCAAAAGTATATGATACTTATGAGCTCCACCTTTTTTTGGGGGAGTTGTGTCTAGCGCGAACTGGACCCTAAGGTATCAGAGCGCTTTACACAAGCACCAGTTGTGTTACATATGGGCACATTATTTTTCTTTTGTTAAGCACGGGGAGATTAAGTGATTTATCCAGAATCACAGGATGTTGGGCATCGTTTCTGAGACTCTAGCCCGGTTCCCCAGATTTGAGGTTGACCGCCTTGCTGTCCCACCATTGAATTTGAACTTTAAACTAATATTCAAGACAACAGAAGAAGTCACTGAATATTCTTTGACCTGCAAGGAATGAAGAAACCAGCTACATTTTTTAGCCGATGTTTCTTTTGATGTTGTTTGACCATCAGCACTTGAAGGAAGGCACCAGTAGCAGTTTGCCACTGTCTACTGTTAGAAGACTGGCATACTACACTACTTGGTGGGGTACCAATCAATGACTGGTTCACTGGGGGGCTGGTACAACACGACTTATCATCTCAAACTGCGCCTTCTGGGTCTTGACAGACTTCTCGGTATCCTCTAAGTGTCGTGGTTACCTTCGACACTACCATCATGCACAGGGGTGTCACTTCTCTGCTGGAAGGTGGCTTTTCGCCTTATCCGATGTGAAATTTGTCTGACTGGGATGATTACTCCCTGTGGCGTGGAACCTGGCTCCAGGATCCCTCTGCCCTAGAGGACTTTGCTCAATGGGATCAAATAGCCATCTCATATTTGAGAGATGTATATAAAGGTGAAAACTTAATGTCCTTCCAGAACTTGAGGAATCTACACGCACTAGCAAACTCACAGTTCTTTTGCGTTCTTCAACTGCGGCACTCCTTGTGGCTACACATTCTGCCAAACAAACCGCTTCCTGAATATGGCCCACTTTAGGCTAAGATTTTCCTAGGTCGTCTGGGGAAGGGCACCATCTCTACGATCTACCAATCTCTGATTCTCCACACACCTGGCGGCTTCGATCCACTCTGACAGAAATGGGTGAATTGGGTGAGAGATCTTGATGAGGATGATTGGAGGGAGGCCTCCCCTGCACCCCGTGAACTGGCTATCTCCTACCAAACACACATGATACAAATCAATTATCCTAATGCGACCTATCTCTCCCCTTGCCACCTACACCAAATATCGCCTAATGCACATGCTGCCTGTCTGCGATTTTCACTCCCCGCTGTAGACTTCTCCACATGGTATGGGACTGCATGGTGCTACATCCCTTCTGGGACAGGGTGGGTCAGGAGCTCTCTGTGGTCCTTGGGTGCCCACTTGAATTGGCCCAGCACACAACCCTAATGGGGTTGGAGGAGGAGTTGGGGGCCCTCAGGCCGAGGCAACTGCCCTTGGGGTGGCCTGCCTGGTGGCCAAAAGTGATGTGGCATGCACATGGAAGCAGCCAGTGCCCTCCTCAATCTTGTGCTGGCATAGGTGGGTTGATTGGTGTGCGAAACTATAGACGTGGATGCCCCCACAAACATGAAAAGGTTTGGGAGAAATGGTGTTCATTCTATGGTTAGAGTAACTGATGCCACCTGCGGAAGCGATGATAGGTCTTTAATGTGTTATTCCATGCATAGCATATACTGTATATGTCAATGAATGTACTTCCTGTAGAAATACAATAAAATCTAAAAAGTTGGTTTATAAAAAAAAAAAGACTGGCATACAAATGCCTCACAAAAACAGATGCTTTACATATGTCATTTGAAGTAGTACATCTCTCTTGGGTCAGGACTAAAGGAAAGGATGCCTCATCTGTCCAAAGAACAGAAAAACTCCTCCTCCTTGAAGCAACAACATTAGCAATAAACTTTTTCTCATGTGGAGGGGGGAATATATTCATTTCAGCTCCCCCTCAGGAAACAACAAATATGATCTCGATCCAGTAAACAGCATGGAAAAATATTTTCCAGTTGAAAAAGTTGAGTTGTCCAGGAAAACATCCACAATTCTGACTATGTCAAACATGTCCCAGGTTTGGTGGTAGAAATTTAAATTCAGCACTCTGGTTGTTTCGGATAGTTCAAGAGAGGCATACAATTGAGTTGTCTTTTCTCCAATCAGTCTCATCTCTCCAAGGGACTCCATTACCACTTTGTCCTGTGAAAATGGACAGCATTCATTCTTGCTCCCCAAGATCACCAAGACAAAAGGGCAGTGTTCCTACTACCATATAATATTCCTAGTTGCCTTGACATCAAGAGGCTATGAAATGGTCATAGATCTGAAAGCTATGAATCAATGGGTGGAATCAATTTTGTTAAAAAAAACAATTCAAAGGACACATTCTCTGCTTTTCTCAGAGAGATTAATGGTGACAGTAGATCTCATGGATATGTACTTTCATGCTACTCTGACCACATCACAATGCACAATTCCTGAACTATTGGGGTCCAGGATATTCACTTTCAGTTTCAGGTTAACCATTCATCCTTAAGTCAGCTCCTCGTTGGCCATGTTAGTTACTCTAATTCTTCTACAGGGTTGGCGTGACAATCCATATCTGAATGATTGACTACTTCAGAATCCCAAACATAGGAAGGTCTGAATGCAATTTAATGATGACTAAACCAACACATTTTTATACCCAACAGGAGCAAGTTTCAACTTTCTCAATTTCAAGATTTAGTGAGCATAGGATCAAGGTTCAAGACTGATCTGAACATGGTTTTCCATCCCAAACCTCGAATTGTGAACATTTGCCAACTGGTTTTATCCAAGATACAATTATCTCTGTGGCCAATCTGTTGTTGAGGATTCAGGGTTCAATGGCATCCTTTATTTTCATGGCACCAAGGGATCATTGTGTGGTCCATCCTTCCCAACTCCATCTCATATGCAGTAGATTCTAGCCTCCCAGGATTGAGAGGCAATAATTCCAGTATTATGTCAGTGGAAGCAATTGGAGGTGGTTGAATCTAGCAAATGTGGCCAAAATGTTCCTCTTCTCCCATAGAATCCGGTCATAGTAACAATAAATCCAAGCATGTTTTGTTTGGGAATCTACGATGGAGGAATCATCAAATCAGGAACACATTTTTTTATGTTAGAAAGTACATTTTTCAACTGCACGGAACTTATTGCAGTGTTCAAGGCTCTGAAACATTTCTAGTTTTGTGTTAGAAGGAAACATGTTCCTGTAAAAACAGACAACATCATGACTGTAGCCTATGTCTATCAGTAAGGATGGACCAGAACCAGATTTTTTGACTTGGCAGCAATTAACTTGAGTATATGGAACATTACTTTCTGTTCTTGAAGTCTACACATATCAAGGGGGTAGATAATGTTACCTTTAGGACAGTATTTCCATCAACCATTTTTTCAAATCATTGCTGGACATTCGAGTCTCTATTTCTGGACCCAATTACATCACAGGACAGTACTCAGATTCTCTGTTTTTGCTCTTACTTTCAGACAAAGGAGTATTGAGGGGTGAACAGTCTAACGATTAAGTAGCTTGAAAAACTCTTTCATGTTTTTCTTCCCATTTCTTTGAATATCACGCAAATAACTCAGAACAGGGATGAGGATTGAGATGTGCTTGTGATGGCTCCCTTTTGACCTCTGAGGTCACGGTTTCCAATCTCACAGTCCATGGTGATTCCCTGTGCAATATCTACCAGTATCACTGCACTTCATGTCCTCTCCACTTTGAAGAAGACTGCCCCTGTTGGTTTTCAAATTGTGAAGGCAGGGTTGCAGAATAAGGGTCTCCCCTTCCACTGAGTGAAGGTCATTCAAAAATCCTGTAGACCTTCAATGGAAAAATATTGTGCTGATCGTTGGGGGCATTTCAAAATGGATGAGGGTCACATTCCATTTCTCCTTTAAATTGTGAGTCTCCAAAACTCTGCACTTTCATTGGAATGGCTTTTCTTTGAATCGTTTTATGTTCACCATTGGAGCTCACTGACCAGCTATTCAGGCTTTCTTCTAACAATGACACAATTTAAGAGATTCTGACAGCCTGCATTCAAAAAATGTTTTCTTTTACATCTCTCACTATTTGGACTTTATCACTTCCTTGGAATTTGCCTATAGTTGTGCATGCTCTGCAGAAATATTTTTTGAGTCAATGGAATCTGTTCATGTTGAATTTCTAAAAACAAAAAACAACCTTTTTTGGTGACTAGCACTTCACTTCATAGTGTGGGAGTAGTATGAGCTTCTTATGCAAAAATCGTTTTTTGTCTTGGAATATAAAGTGATTCTCTGAATTACCTTTCCAACATTCCCATAGCATTAAATTAAGTTAATGGAGTAAGTTCATCCATTTTCTTTAACCTTAGAACCACCTGGTCAGGGTAAAAAAAGCTTCATCCATGATGCTTAGACAGTGAAAATCTTATACCAAATCCTTAATTTATTCTTTCTTTAAGATCCCTCTTGCAGCTGGGGTACAGGGCAGGTTCATGAAATGAATAGCTGCACCCAGGGCATGGATTAGGAGTGTTCCATCATTAGAGATTTGTCGAGCTGCGAACCAGGCCTCTCCGTCAACCATTACAGACTGAAGGGGATTGACAGTGGTGGATGAAAACTTTCATGTGGGAGTGTTAAGTTCTATCATGTCCTTCATAATTTGGAAATTCATTATACTCATTGAGTGATGCACAACGCACAAGTACTAAAGAATTAATCTTCATTTTCCTTAACATAAGTCCAGTTTTGCTTGGATATTGCCCAAAAGTATTGACTGTGACAAGGATGAATGACTTTCAGTCCTATCCATCCTTGTACGGGTCATTACAAGCCACACATCTTGTTTTCCCTTGACTGTGAGGCCTCCATCTTGAATTTGGTATATCAGAAGGATGCTATGATTCTCAAACTATATATGGGGCTCAGCTGGAGATGAGACTTGCATTCACAACATTCTGCAGCGGTTCTTCTGTCTCAAGGTGATTTTGCTCATAAGGACTGGTACAATGATGGATAGGACTAGGAGAAATGGAGTATGACTAAGTATTCAATATACTATTACTGACATTCACTGATATGTGCAGGTGACTGACAGAGCTAGTCCCTTGAGGGGATTGTAGCAATTACTTGCGGCTATCTTGGAAGGGTGATAGTATATCAAACATTTGAGATAAGGTGTGAGACCTTCATTGTAAGGAATGGTGTGCTTCCAGTTTCATCTCAGGCAGAGTCCATGAACAAGTCTGATAGCTGACCAGTGCAGTTTGAGATGCTAAGAGATTTAATGATTTCACTGGATTTGTCGAGCACAGACTCTTCCAGTGTGCACAGATCTACTGGGGCTTCAGGTCCCACTTCATTCTTTGTGTCTCCAACTTGGGATTCAGGTACTACGTCATTCTGTGCACGTGCAGATACTGCAAAGAGAAACTGAATGGGTTTGAAGTGGCTAGCACCTTCTTGATAATATAATTAACTGATTTTGTTTAAAGTCAGAAATCTACTCCTCTAGGTTTGATCATCCACTTTTTTCCCTCACCAACTTCACCAGGTTTCTAGATCTTTCCTCAGGGATTTGATCTTCACTGTTGGCTCACAATTATTTTCAATTATTGAAATTAACTGAAACAATTTCCGAAGATTTAGGAACTTAAATAGAGTTTGGTGGACAGGGTACTCCATCACAAAGATGGCAGCTGTCTCTCTTACCATATTATAAGTGGCATTAACAATAAAACAGCTGCTCTGTGATTAACTCTTAGCTGCTGTAAGGCCACTGCACACCTGTATGGGAGATTTATTACAACTGTAGGCGCTGCCCATGAACTTTGCTGTGCCTCATTGATGATGAAGATAGCATTTATATTCCAAACAAATCAAAGTGGCTCCATCAAAAAACATTTCCAAACAGTCACTAAACAGACTCTTTCTAACAAGTACACAAGCGAATGTGCTTATCAATGTGCTTATATTCTCTGCAGCAAATATGGAAGGTTTGTACTACATTATTTTGTAGACTAATATTTTCCTACGTGTCAATCTCCTGAGTTTACTTTCAAACAATCCATTTTCAGCTATCAAACGAGCACTTACTGCAAAACACTGAAATGAAAAGAAAGGTGAAACCAAAGGCAAACAGAGCAGAGTGCAGTGTTAATTTCCCTTAGGAAGCTGAAATGCATTTGGTGTTTCAAGCAAGAATCAATTAGACCTCATTTCTGAAGGGAAGTAGAGAGTTATTGGAAAGAATGTACACAATGGATCTCATTCAGTAAGATATGCCTGCTCCAGTGAGAAGATAATTTGAGAACAGTTTTGTTAAATAAATGGGATAGCAAAAACAGAGGGTGTCTGAACGCATGGCTGTTTTAACATGCTTCCAGCTGGCGACTGGTTTAATTCATGAAAAAGGACATGTATATGTGTATAAGAGTTGAAATTCAAATGCACACTAAACATATTACAAATGTGCATTTCACAATATTTTACCTAAGATGCTGCATCATCTAGTGTACTCCTATTAGTTTTTAACAGGGAAAATATTAATTGCCTACGTGATCCGTCAGAAAATCCTTTATTCAAAGTGTTATAAGAGAGTCTTGTAGTATTATTTAAGTTCCTATAAGGAAATAGAATGGCCTACTAGGACAATAAAACACACTGGGGTGTGCTACAGCTAATAATAGGTCCTTAACCGACCTTTCATTTATCATTTATATATTTTTTCCGAAACGCAATAAGCATACAACTATACTATAGAAGTTATTACAAAAATAATTATGTCACATTTAAACCGATAGAGTGATTCCATAGGGATGCTTTGTTTTCGCCAGTTTCCTCCTTATGGGGCAAACTGAAGTCTGTTCATTCAACCTGCACATGGTTGGACTACTTCTGGTGGGGGGCCATCCTTTATTCTATGTAAATCACATCTGTTCCTCTGGCAGATGTCAACGTATATGTGGTTAGCCCCGCATGGGGTACTGTCTGCATGAATACATTGAAGGACTGACTGAGAACATTCACGAATAATATAATCATTACATGAATGAATAAACGAATGAAGGAAGAAATGAATGAATGGATGAGTAGAATTGCACATCCCTGCATCATACACTGATTAGCATCTAGGTGCTTGCTTTTTGATGAACCGGTGGAGCGATCGTTAAAAGGCACGCTTTTTGAGTTTTCTTTTCCTAGAAGCCTGGATGTGTGCTCATGTGTGGATGCAGATGGTGACCCTCTGCAACAGCGTGGGGTCCTGCACCGTGTGTCTACACGAATGGAAGACAAAGTGGTATGACCATGCTCACACCTTACGGATTCTAAAATGAAACTAAATCCAGTGCTTAATTTGTAAAATATTAAGTGCCAGGCCTCTGACCAGGAGGCCACTGCAGCTTACACTACCCATCGCCCTTGTCATTGCTGCCAAAACAAATACTACCCATCTCTTGCGCATGTAAATGCGACAGTTCAGATTATTCCAGGTCCCCAAAGCTAAAGAAATGGCTGGGGAGGCAGGTATTAGTAATTTTGTTTATGTACATTGTTTTCCTAAAGAACTGTTATACTGCTCATCTCTAAATTACATGAGCAGCTCCACCTTGTGGCAGACTGCCCTAAGTGTGGTGTTGACAATTAGGTGCCGGTGCCGAGCACCGGAAACCAATTAAGTGCCGGTGCTCAGCACCGGAAAGCTCCGGCTCAAATTAAGCACTGACTAAATCAATCCTTCCATTGTCTACCCTTTTGTGCCCACTGTCTGTTCATGTCGTTCATTGTTGACATTCACTTTATTATGCCTTAGAAGGAGGGGCTTAATTCTCAAAATATTTCCTAATATTAAAGAAAATTAACAGCACAATATGCCAATTATAGCTGATGACCAGGTTCTAGCTTGTGTGCGTCATTCCCGACTACATTGCCATGTTATTTCTGATCTTGTCAGCATCAGTGGGCCAAACTCATGTACATATGCAATGTACACATACAATGAAAGCAGTATTGAGCCATTTGTTAGGAGTTCACTTCATAGCTACAACTAAAAGGGCACTAAAGCCCTATATTAAAAGATTATGCAGTCACAATTGTGTGTTGCAAATTGAGATTTTGCAGCAAATGCTATGTTAAATTGTTATATGTTATGCCAAAGTATTCAGTGTTATCTTTTGTTCTGTTCTTATATTGCAATTTCCTGTGTTATATTTTCTATGTGGTGCTATGGTGAGCTACACATTTCATGCTCTATCATGATCTTTTATGTTATAATATACTTTTTTACATTATGCTACTTTATGTGATTGAGCACTTTCTTATAATGATTGTTATGTTGTGCTGTGTTAAGCAGCGTTATTTAAAATAATTGTTATTAGATTTTACAGTACTTTACAGAAGTGTTAACTAATAAGAAATGAAATATACTAAAATAAAGTCAAATGGTACTGTGTATACATAGGGCAGGATCCCTGCTTATGACAAGCATATTGTTCCATCACATCATAACTTCAAGAACTTTCAGTTAGAATGTTGCATTATAATGAATAACATTATAAAAATTAGGTTAAGTCTATTCTGACTCCTGCATCATTTAAAGCAAAGGAAATTACAGAATATGCAAACAATAAAACTTTTAGCGTAGAAGGCATGCGTGTGACACTCTACATACCTCGAAAATATCCTTTTAATTATGCACTTTTAATTTTGTCTGTCTAACTAAGGATTGACTCTTATTCAGTATCATATTTAAAGGGATAACCCCCATTTATGTCTTCAACGACTGACATCTGTTTGTGTAATTTGTATATCAGATGTTAATGGAAAGCAATTTGTAACATGTCTTCAGTCCATTCTGTGGAGGTTGGAATTATAGAGGACTTCCAGTGTCTTAGAATGACCCTTAATGGTGGGCAGCAACAGGTCCACCCTTAGGGTGACCCTAGCATACAGACAACCTGAAACACAAAGCAACTTCAGCAACCTCAACGCTGACTTCATCGCACCCTTCACCATCAACTCCAAGAACTTCCAACTTCTTGGCAATTTCGAGTTCCATGTGGAAGACCCCCTCCGACCACTGCTCCACTACTCTCCTCTCCTTAGGGCGCACTCTAGAGGAAAACTTCTCCCCCGGCAACAGCATCAGCTACCACTCCGCCTAACCATTCACATGGACCGACCACTCCATCATCCATCTCGAAATCTCCACACCACTAGCCAAAACCTCCATTGGCACCAGCTGGAAATGGAACAGAATAATGGAAACTGACCTGCGCAGAGCACTCGGAACAGGCCATCCCAACACCAACAACCTAGTCGAGGACATCACCAACTTTAACAAGTGGATTTACATCTGTGCTGATGCTCTTGCATTCATCAAGACTCGCAAACACCGCAAAGCCAACAAACAGGCCTTCTGGTACACAGAAGAACTCCAGGACTCCAAAAGTACTGCAAATAGTGAAAAAGGAAATGGAGAGCCAACCACGACCCCGACACCTGATCAACGTACAAAGCCGCTCCCAGGCACTACCACCTCCTTCTGAGAGACACCAAGAGAAGATACCTCACTGACCAGATCAAAGCCAGCTCCAACAACAGCAAAGAGATCTTTGCCATTATCAAGGAGTCCTCTACCCCTGAAGCCTCATCCGACTGCATCACCCCCTCCCAGGAACTCCGTGACAACCTCTCTAACTTTTACACAGCAAAATCAAAAAAATCTACAATCATTTTGACAAACAACCGAACCCCAAGGACATCATCAGCAACCTACCCACCTCCTTAATAGACACACCTAACCAACTGGAGACATTCGCCAAGGAAGATACAGCGTCAATCATGAACAATGTGTACTCCAGGCCCCCACAGACCCCTGTCAATATTATATCTGCAAACTGTGAGGACCTCTGATCAGCAAATTCCTCACTCATATCATGAACTCCTCCATCATTTCTGCAACCTTCCCTGACTGCATGCTGCAGTCTCGGCCCTCCTCAAGAAACGATGGGCAGACCCCAAAGAGATGAGCAATTTCTGCACCATCTCCCTACTACCGTACCCAGCCAAAGTTAGAGATAAGGCACTTAACCATCAACTCACCAACCACCTGGAACTTCACAATCTTTGTGACCACATCCAATCCAGCTTTCAGAGCAACCATAGTATGGAGACAACACTCATCGCCACCACAGATGAGATCTGCACCTTACTGAACCAAGGAGAAACAGTCACCCTTGTACTGCTTTTGGCAGGTATCACAGTCCTGCCTTATCAAAAGACTTCAAACAACTGGCATCCAAGGCCCAGTTCTCAAATGGATGCTCCTTCCTCAGAGGGAGCACACAGAGGGCCTGATACACAAAAGTAAACTTAGACCAAAAGTCTTAGTTTAGACCTAAAGTCTAACTTTACTACTACTAAAGTTACACTTTTGGTCTAAGTTCAGACCAAAAGTCTAACTTAGACTAAAAGTCTAACTTTACTAATACTAAAGTTAGACTTTTGGTCTAAGTTAGACTTTTGGTCTAAACTTAGACCAAAAGTCTAACTTTAGTAGTAGTAAAGTTAAATGTGTGGTCTAAAGTTAGACTTTTGGTCTAAACTTAAACTTTTGATCTAAGTTTACTTTTGTGGATCAGGCCTATGGAGTCAGGCTCCCACCCTACACATCAAAGCCCAACGACGTGGTCTGCCGAGTCCCTCAAAGATCATCTCTCAGCTCCACTCTATTCAACATTTTTATGGCACCACTTGCCAGCATCATTGGATCTGACAGAATCTCCATCTTTTCCTATGCTGATGATACCCAGTTCAACCTCTCAATGTACAATAAGTCCTACATGAGCAGATCCAACTTCACCAAATGCATGATCTGCATAGTAGAATGGATGAAAAACAACCGCCTGAAATTCAACTCAAACAAGATGGTACTGCTGATTTTCAAGAACAAGAACTCCCCCTGTGCCTCAACCTAGTGGTCATCAGATCTTGGTTTAACACCTATACCATCTACCCATGCAAGAAACCTGGTAATCATCCCAGGTGACAAATTAAACATGGCCTCACAGGTGAATGCAGTCAGCTCCTCCTGCTGCCACATAATATGCATCCCCAGGAAAATCTTGAAATGGATCCCTACGAGCACCCGGCATACCGTCACTCAAGCCCTAGTCAATAGCAGACTAGACTAAGGCAAAGCACTCACTGACAGAATCTCCAGTCACCTCCTCCACCTACACCACAACTAGACTCCTCCTAGATCTGCCATGTGGCACACACATCACACCACACATCACAGAACTCCACTGGCTTCCGATATACAAAATATGACAATTCAAACTCCTCTGAAGACATACAAGATACTGCACAACATAGGACCAGCGTACCTTAACTGCACCTTAACTTCCACCAAGCCACCAGACTCCTATGCTCAGCCTCACTCGCCCGTGCATACAGCCCCGTATCTTCAAAAGCAAAACGGGCGACCTAGCTTCCTACATCGCACCCAAAACATGGAACAACCTGCATCCGCACATCAGGGTCTCCTCCTCGCTTCTTAAATTCTGCATAAGGCTGAATACATGGCTCTACAATTAACCACCAGCAGATGACCTACACGCCTGCTCAAGCACCTGGATCCTCTTGAGGTGATATGTCACAGTATACAAATCCTTATACGATAACATAACATAACATTAGAAGGCACACGTTAGCCACTGCTAAAGCTGAATTGAGCGAGCATTTAATGTGGTTCTTGTGATTTCTTCTAGGAGATCTGTGTCATGTAAGAGAGCCAGTTCTGGAAATGGTGTAAGTTACAAATCACTGGTTGCATGTATTTCAGACCATACAGAGACCCAAAAGGTTTGTAATGTTGGTCTAACCATAGAACGTCCATCATGTCTCCTGCCTCATTTTGACATCTCCAGCATAGAGAAAATTGAGGGAGTAGTTTCACTCTAGACAGTTTCTCTGTGGACCAGTGCAGACCAATGCTCGTCATGGAGAACTTTGAAGTTGCTGAACTTCAAGCAGGATTCTGGAGGCTTCTATCATGGTTGTGTAGTAGATCTGCTAATTGCTATTCAGAGTATTGTCTGGGTAGTTTCCTGTTCCAGGTATTTAGCAGTGGGTTTGGAGTAAAGGTAGCCAATAAAAGTCTAATACAAACATGATACAAGTTTTTTATATTTCCCAACAAATGCATTGTACACTGTGGAAGATTGTAGGTGTGAAATGTGAGGACCTTGGGACTTGGTTAAACAAGAGCATAGTTGAGTGGAAATCCACTGTTGGCCCTGATGAAGGTAGTATTCAGATTGAAGAGTCAAAAATTACTTGAAATAATTTCCCACCATAAGACATTCTATTGTTTGTGTACCCTATTTGTGCCATGTGGTCCAATTGATAGGTTGTCCATCAATCTTTATGTTGTATTGAGCCAGAGAGGAGTTTGGCGATGCCTTTTTCCATTTTTGCCCTGCTGCCATTACCTGCTTGATTTCGTTTGTGATACGGGTTATGTTGGTTATAAGTCATCACGTGAATTTAGTAAAATACTAGGCCTTTTGAACCTGACTGCAATTCTTGTCAATAATGACCCAGTCTGGGGGAAAGTCATAAGTTTAGGTCGAGCATGATGGAGTGTGGGTTGAATACAGGGCCCAGGTTAGTCCAGCTTAGGAGGTACTTTCTCAATTCTGGCACAAAGAGGGTCATTCACTTTGAGGAGGCTGTTGGCTTGAGAAACAGGTAGGGTATAACAATCAGTTGCTGCTGTAACATGAAGAGACAGTTGTTGCTGGAGATTCTAGTTGCCAAGCAATGCGGGCTATCGCTGTGAAGAGCAGGTCTCACTGGAGCTTCAAGTTGGCAATTTTCGGAGACGATTGCTGTCAACTTGACAAGCAGGTTCTGCTAGTGCTTTGTGTTGGCAGTCATCGCGGGCAGTCAATTCTCTGCATGAAGAGGTCACTTCACTGTCCCAAGGAGCTTAAACTCTGTATCTTCACCTTTTCTTCAGGAATACCCACTGATGCTAGTTATGGGTCCAGGACCTGGGGGAATGTCTTGGAGAGTCACTTACTTCAGCAGAGGCCAGCAGCAGGGCTCAAGCAGGTCCAGGCAGGTCAAGTTGGTGCTGGTCAACTGGGCAGTTGCAGGTAGGCCCCTGGAAGCTTGTTGTGTGCTTGTATCTCACACAGACAATCAGCCAACAGACCCTTGGAGTAACTCTGTAAGACAGGGCTCAAGGCACGCAGGTCCAATCTTCTTTCCTCAGACAGCAGGGTAGTCCTTCTACTGAATCTTCCACAGGTCCATGACTTTTCTGATTAGAGGTTCTGAAGTTGCCAAATGTATTCTTGGTGCCAACTCCTGGGTGGGAGATACCCCAAAGTCTAACCTTCCCCTTTTCCTGGGATTGGCGCCAAACTGTCTATGGTAACAAAGGGCAGGCAAGCCTAGGTGTGAGCTGAATTTGTCAATTGAGTGGCAGGCAGCCGATAGATGTTAGGAAGGGGATAGACAGGCCGTGAGGCTATCCATTTGGAACTCAAGAATGCTGAGTACCGCCATCAGAACATCCTGCTAAGGAGAGCAACACCCTGTTCCACACCCATGTACCTTGTGTTCTTCTGTCTGTTAGGAATACATAGAACACCACAGTAGAAAAATTCACAGGCATGTGACTGTAGACACTGGCAGAAAGGCACGTTTGGTTTAGGCAGAAATCTGCCAACTTTCGAAAAGTATATATCGAAAAGGGGAGAGATCCTGTTGGGGTAGTGAAGGGCATAATCATTCAATGTAAGAAATGGAAAAGGGACACCTCACACCATAGATGCATCAACTATTTTTTAGAAGGCTACGTAATTGTTTCTTACCTCTCAATGCCAACGCTTGTTGGAGATTTCACTCTACTTCTTGTTTTTTATATAGATATCCTCTCACTAGTATACCACACTTGCTGACATATAAATATCAAAATTCCAAATGAAATTGAATGTTCAAATTGGAAAGGAAGAGGAGACAAGAAAAAAATACATTCTGGAACCCCAAAAAAGTATTCCTGTGTACTTGTCTGTAACTAAAAATACATTAATACACAAGTATAAGACAACAAATTACATAAATGGTAACTTAAGACCGCAAAATTAAACGTACGGTCTCACATAAATGGCATAACTTATCTGTGCATACATTAAATTTTGTTTTTAGGTTATCCAACAAAAGCAACATACATAAGTGTCCAACATATAAATTGCCATTTTCTTAATAACCGAACAAGAAACATATAGTTAGGGTATCCCATATATATTGGAATTTACTATCACACTAAAAATTAGTATCCAGGGGGTATATATTTTCACCCTCCGCTGTATAGTCCTTCAGGTACCAAGTGGCCCTATGGGATCGGGGCACAAAAAATTATTTAAATGGTCATAAGGTGAAGAGATTCATCTTCTCATTCTGTTCCGTGGTTTTTATTCACATTATATGGATAGTGAGTGCCCTCAGATCCTTAATTATGCCAACATGTTTCGACCTTCTGGATTGGCCTGTCGCTTCAATGAAGGTCTTCCTCAGGGCTTGATTCTGTCGAGGATACATGACTGGGTTCAGTTTTTGATCAACGGATTCTACTTCATGGGTACTCACAAATATAGTCAGGCCTTAGACAGGTTTTAAAAAGACTACTATAGTGGGTGACCCAATGAGTGCTGCAGCCCACTAAAATCATTGAATTTACAGGCCCTGGGTACATGAAGTACCATTTTCTTGGTACATGTAAGTAAATACATTTTGCCAATTAGGTGTAGGAAAACTTTACCATGTTTTTGGAAGAGAGCACAGGCTCTTTACATTTGGTTTGCAGGGCTAAAGTGCACAGAGTCATGATGCGAATGAGAACAAGTTCAGCAAAACAGGGGAGTGAAGGCAAAAATTCTAGGAAATTCCACACCAAGGATGTCAAGTGTAACAAAACACATTTTCTAATATAAAATGGTGTCACTTTTTACTGCGCAAACAGGACATTCTAGCAAGTAACGTGTATTACCATCATGCAAAATCCCTGTCACACATGACACTCTGATTTCTATTTGTCTGCTTGAGTTGATATTTTAGTGGTTTTCTGGATGCACCCTTGTCCTTCAAAACAAATTCTTGAAATATCCAATATAAGGCCATTACCTTGTTTCCTAGAGTCAACATGAGAAATATTGTCCATCATGCAATTTTACTTGTACATTGGCCTAGGCATGTTGTTAGCTATGCAATTATTTCTATATTGTTCTCACATGAAGCACATCCTCAACAAAGCAGTATATCATAGTCCTTGGCCTTTGCTTTCAAATAGACACAAGTAACAAACAATTATGAACTGGAATGTTACCCAGATTACCAGTGGCTGACAATAATTCAAGCATCCCACCCATCAGCTTTTTTGCTTAAGTGAGTGCCTCCTTAAGCAAGAGGGAGACATAGGGACTGATTCAAAAATGTTGATTTACACTTTTGTGTAAGTTTTGTTTTTGGAATTTACCGAACTGCAATTTAATAGTAACTTTACGAGTGTGGAGACACCGCAGTTAAAGGTGGGGGGGGGGGGGGGGGCGGGGAAGAACTTTGCACCTGAAAAGATACAACATGCCTATGTGCAGAGTCTTCCGCCCCGGCTGCGGAGTCGTCGTACTTGTAAACGTACTATTAAAATGCAGTTTTGTGAATTCCAAAACAAATGTAAACCTACACAAAAGTGTAAGTTTACGTTTTTGAATCAGTCATTCTGCATCTCCCTGATGAGGCCCAACAAAGCAGAAACCAGTCTGGAATTCCATTTGCCCCTATTTCTGGGGCCCAGGCTTGACAGTTCCATGTGGACTGTCCTTTGTGGGACAAAACTATGAATAGTTTGCATATGGTTGGTCTGTATCTGTAATGGCACAAAGATGAAGTCAATGGCTTGGAATGCAGCCCTTGGCACTCACAGAGAAGCTATGTTCTAACGGGTCGACTGACTGTCTTGCACGTGCCTTGGTACTCAAAATAGCCAATTAATGTTCTGCCTCCTAGTCTGATGAAAAGTCATAGTATATCTACCAGTTATTCTGGACTTCTTTCACTATAACACCTAATAAGGGAATTATTTGAAGTAAATTGTGAAAGTGAAAATGACTGATATTGAAATAAGGAAAGTAATCCAGAAAAGTCTTGAACGAAATGTAGCTTCGTGTCTGTTCCTGGCAGCTACACCACGTGTATCCCTCCCTTTCTTCCAAAACAAACAAGCCAATCGATTCACAAGTCGTTCACATGGAGTGAAGCACTCCCTCTCTGCCATTCAACAGCAGTGTTCAACACTCCCCCCAGGAATTCATGGTGTGACATCCATGGTGCATCAGGTTTCAATTCTGTTGTTATTGCTCCCTCATGTAATATTTTAATTTCTATTGCACACACAATATGACGGATGCGTTAACCTTTGTTATCTAACCAGTTGTTATTATCATTATTAGCGTGAGGTCCCCAGCTTCTGAACGCTTCTAATTATAGATTCATAAATACTTGTTGTACTGATTCATCATCTGATGCATTATGTTCATGGATGGCAGAAAAAGCTTCGGCTTTCTTGCCGGCAGATGTGAAAATGTCATAGAGTGTAATTTGTTCTTTCCACGGTCTATTATCATTCACACGTTACTGCAAAATGTTCCACTTTGGATTAAACCGCTCTTGTAGGAAATCTCCTGTTATTTTGCTTACAGCGAGGCTCGACCGCTTCAGCCCACGCGCGGCAGATGTGACTGATGACATCAGCATGGAGAGCTGCAGCAGCTGGATGGGCCCGTCTGAGAGGACCATCGCAATAAACAAGAATATCAGTTTTCAATTGGTGATGGGGAGCATTCTTTCACTCTGGTACACGTGCCAGTCGTTTATCGTGAACACATTGCCTCTACTTTACAATCAACGATTTATTTTCAGTGATGTAAAGAAAAGGAAAACCAAAATCTTTCCTCCAACTCAATATTAAAATCTTGTGAGAAAAGACATTGACAAAGCCAATTGGCTTGATTTGTATTAATGCACGTGTTTACTAACTGATGGGTAAATTAACCTGTGTTTTTATGAAGGGGGTTGGATGTAAGCCTGTATGTGGGGTTAGGTGGTGGGGTGGGGGGTGGAAGGGGAGTCAGTGGAGAATTGTAAAGCAACTTGGGTTGCGTATGAGCTCGGTGTTAGGGGTGTAGACGACTCTGTACACTGACAAAGAGTAGCCACCTAGAACAGTGATTACTACCTCTGTGCGAGTTCAAGGGGAATAGATAAAAGCCAGGGACTAGTGTCAGTGTCCTGCTTGGCTACATTACACTACCTGACTCCAACACCATTTCTCCCTCCACAAGCAGATAGATACTGTAAAAGGTCAAATGCAGAGCCCAACAATATGTCCACAAACTGATGTTGTAGGGAAAACAAACACTGTGGGCCTGATGCACAAAAGTAAACTTACACTACCACTTTTAGGTGCTGACAAACAACATGCTGAGTTTTATGACTCCGCTCTTCTATACTTATGTGTGTGGAACTCTCAGCTTCGATTGCAGAATCTCCGGTAGCAAGGAACACTGCACACATAAGTAGAGGGAGTGTGGAGTCGTAAAACAATTTGAATTTTTGAATTTTTAAAAACTTGTAAAGCGCACGTTCACAACGCAGTTTCATGGCGCTAGAGGAGTTCCTGGGCATGAGAGCGAAGGGGGCTATAGATTGAAGGCCTGCTTGAACAAGAAAGTCTTGAGGACCTTACGAAACTCCAGATAGGAGGAAGAAAATCTAATATGGAGAGGGAGGGTATTCCAGAAAGTGGGCGCAAGCACCGCAAATTTCAGGCCTCCAGATCTTTGTTTCTTAAAGCGAGGGATGACCAATTGAGATTTGGCGGATGAACGAAGGACTCTGGAAGGGCAGTAATTGGTAATAGCGGAATTTATGAAGGCAGGGGCGGTGCCCGTCCGGGCTTGAAAGGTGAGGCAACTAAGCTTGAAAAGGGCCCGTTGCTTAATGGGGAGCCAATGAAGAGCAATGAGAAGGGGTGATGAATGATGAAATTTAGGTAAACCATATACCAGACGAGCTGCCTGGTTCGGCACCATCTGAAGGCGTTGGAGTGCATGACCGGGGGCACCATTATAAATGATGTTCCCGTAGTCAATCTTAGATAGAACCATGGCCATTACAATCAGCTTAAGTGCAGAGAGAGAAAAGAAGCGAGAAACTTTCCTAATGGTGCGCAAAGTAAAGAAACAAGAAGAGACAACCGAACTAATGTGGGAGTGAAGGGTCAAATGATGGTTAAGTGTGATACTAAGGGTCTTAACTGATTAAGAGGGTGTAGGAGGGGAGCCGAGGGGAGAGGGCCAAAAGGAAGGGGACCAAGGGTTGCCACTGCCACCTGTCAAAATCAGCTCAGTTTTATCCGGGTTAAGTTTGAGGTGGTACGCATTCATCCATTCCCAGATAAACAGCATGACAGACTGGAAGGCAGTGGCGGCTGGAGAGGGAGAGGAAAAATTGAAAATGAGTTGTAGGTCATCAGCATAGTTATAGACTGTGACCTCCATTTGTTGTAGTGCAAAGATAAGAGGGAAGATGTAAAGATTAAATAGTAAGGGGGAAAGAGAGGAGCCCTGAGGGACACCGCATTGGACCCTGCGAGGAAGGGCAGAGAACTCTGCCAAATGAACGGCCTGAGTGCGGTCGGCCAGAAATGAGCCTATACAGGCCAGTGCATGTCCACCTATGCCCGCCGCCTCGACACAGGACAAGAGAATGGAATGGTCTACCGTGTCAAAAGCGGCGGACAGATCCAGGAGGACCAAGGCCTGAGGGGTGCTGGTGTCAAGACCCTCCCTGAGTTGATCCATGACTGAGATGACCACCTTCTCTGTAGAGTGGCGGGGACGAAAGCCTGCCTGGCAGGGTGCGAGATATTTACTATCCTCAATAAAAGAGCTAAGTGTCTGGGTGACATGGGACTCAGCTATCTTGCCCAGATAGGGAAGAAGGGAAATCGGTCGATAATTTAGCGTAGAAGTGGGATCAACCCCCGGTTTTTTTAGTATAGGAAGGATTATAGCCTTCTTAAAAGCGACAGGGACAGAACCGTACATGAAACAATCATTAAGAAGGGTAAGAATCGGGGATGGACATTTGGCAAAGATCTGACAAAGAATACGTGCCGGGCCGATGTCAGCTGGGGAGCCTGACTTGACATGGCTAAGTAGAGGAAGCAGAGTTTCTCTTGTGAGTACAGGAATATTGTGAATAATAAAGTAGTAAACGTACACAAAAGTGTAAGGTTGCTTTTGAGAATCATACCCTGTGTCCATACACAGTGAGGAGGCAAATATTATATGTGAGAAAATGGGTTACTGGTAGACCGGGGTGTGAGCCCTGGTCAAGCAGCAACCACAATACTTGTGAATGTGAGGCACAAGGCAACCCTAAATTAATCTATGCTCAAAACCCTGGTAGCTTGGCTCAGAACAGTCAGGCTTAGTTCAGAAGCAATGTGTTATGTATTTGTGCAATGCTTCATACAGTATTAAAGTGAAAAACACCACACAAAAGGGATCCCCCACCAGGTTAGAAATATAGAGTCATTTTTAATAAATAAAACAAGACCAAAACAACATACATACAGTCAGTAGAACAGGACATACGCAATTTTAAAGATTTCAGGGAAAATAGCGCTAGAAAGCACAACGCGCCAACTGTGGATATCTGATCACGCCGGACCACGGCAAAGACACAAGTTCATGCTGACCTCGATGGAGCGAGGGCCAACTGCAGGGACCCAGTTAGGCCCGCTGAACAGAGTATCTTAAACCCTGGTTTAAGGAGCATTACGAAGATATGTCACACAGCCAAAGTGATGCGTCTGTTCCAAAATGTGGGGAGGCTGCGATGTGAGAGCCTGCATAATTGCCAAGGATCCCTTTTATGGAGCTTGTGATGTGAAGTTCGGCGTTGAGGATGTGTCGTTCAGTCAGGCTAATGCATCAGTTGTCTGGCCTCATACTTCAGGCTGCAGTTGACGAGGGATACAAGCGGCTGCGCTGAGAATGTGTCACGCAGTGGCGGTTCGATGAGACTGCCAACCGCAATGTGATGCTGTTTTTTGTGACTGGGTGATCCACAAAGCAGCGGCAATGCAGCGGTTCTGCTCTGTGTAGCTCCACGCAGCAGACAAGATGTGTCGGTACAGAGGCCTCCACAGAGGCTGGCAGAGCACCTTAGACCATAAGGGTCAAGGGTCCACGACTGAGGTGACACCACTTGGCAGGGTAGGCTCAGCAATCACAGAGTACTGGGGCCGGAGTTGAGTTTTTCAGAGCCTTCTGTCCATAAGGCTCAAGTCAGGAGGCCAGCCAACTGGCCCTTGAAGTCACTCTCGGGTGTAGGGTTAAACATATGCAGGTCCAGTCCTTCTCACCCAGGCAAGAGGGCAGCAGGTGGGCACAGCAGGGCAGCAGCCCTTCAGAGCAGCAGTCCAGCAGAGTGTCAGTCCATAGAGCAGCACAGCAGTCCTTCTTCCTAGCAGAGTATCCACACGTTCAGAAGTGTACTGAAGACTTGGTGTCTGAGGTCTAATATTTATACTCAGTTGTGCCTTTAAAGTGGATAAAAGCTTCTAGAGGTTTCCCTAGGGGATTTCTAGGGGTCTTGAGATCCACCAAGTAGGTGGACTCCCCCTTCTGCTCCTTCCTGTCATATGGGCCTGTCAAGCGATCCTGGAGCGTACTGGGCTCCACAGGCTCCATAACCCACACCTTTTTGCCAGATTGAAACTCTACCAGAATAGCCTTCTGGTAATACCAGAGCTTCATAACCTCCTTACTAGCCTCAAGATTGCTTTTCGCTTTTTTCCAGAAGAGATGCATCTGGTTGCAGAGGGCCAGCATGTAACCAAACTCATCCTGAGAAGGTTTCCTGTGAGCTTGCTCCCGCCTCTCTCTCCCAAGGCTAAGGGGTCCCCAAAAGAGTGGCCATAGAGGAGTTCAAAGGAGCTAACTGCCACTCCCTTCTGTGCCATCTCCCTGTAGGCATAGAGAAGGCATGGAAGGAGGACGTCCCACTTTTGCCTCATTGGCTCAGGTAGGCCCATTATCATGCCCTTCAAGGTCTTGTTGAATCTCGACACAGGATCATTGGTTTGGGGGTTATAGGGTGTGGAGAACTTATAAGTCACTCCACGCTCCTTCCACATGGACTTTATGTATGCTGACATGAACTTAATGCCAGACACTACCTCTTTGGGGAACTACACACAGAGACTCCACCCATTGCCCATTGATGGTGAGCCACTGCCTGTACTTAGAAGCATTGGCAAGCTTATGAACTTTTGGCACCACCTCCCTATCCCCCAGGGAAACTAGGGGGATAGGGAGTCTGCTCCCCAAAGGTAGCTGGGGCCACCTCCTACCCGACTGCTACACTCACCAACCCAGGTGTCCATATTTGTAGCACTCTGTGAATTGGGGTACAAACCTCCCTATCTGCTTGTCAAAGAACCCCTTCTTCTCATGCTTAGACTCGGACTGGTTATCAGTACCCCCTTGGAAATTATTTTGGGGGCCTTTGGAGAACTCCTTGTTTTTGTTTATCACCCCCCTCTTTTTTCTGGTGGGACCCCTAACCACCCTTGCGGGAGTCTCACCCAGATACTTTTTTGTAAACTCTGGTGCTAGCCCAGTGCGTCCATCTCCTCAGCAAACTCCCTGGGGTCATCAGCTTGCTGTCAACTAGGTGCTGGTGCAGGTCTAGAAAACAAATACTGAGCATGTGCTCTCTCAATATTAAATTGTACAACCCATTGTAATCATTAACCTTGCTGTCTCACACCCAACCAATCAGTGCCTTGCTAGGATAGTCTACAACATCCATCCAGGTCTGGTTGGGGGGCTTCTGCATTTCCCTGAACCTTTAGTGGTAATTTTTAGAGGTCAGCCCAAACTTAGCAATCAAGAAGGCTTTCATGGGGGTGTACCTTATTTGGTCACCAATCTCTAAAGTATGAAGGGTGTCCCGCCCCACTGTAGCCATGTGTTTCCACAACCCACTTCCCCAGTGCTCTACTAGGACCTATTGAACCCTCAGGGCTACCTCATAGGCAGAAAAACACTTATCAATGTCATCTCCCACCACATATCTGGGCACCAAATCCTTGGGAATGCAGATATTATTGTCTCCTTCTGACACTGCAGGTATGCTGCCACCAATGCTGCTGGAATCTGCCTGCCTTGCTAAGACTCCTTTCATGAGCCAAATGCTACAAAGCTAGTTTCTCCTCCATGGCCAGATTTCTCTCCATTCTGACCCTGGACATCTCCACCCTGAACTCTCTAGAGGATAGTATTTATAGAGCACACTAATACCAAAAGGTGTCAAGGCGCTAGGCGAACAGCAAGGAGAGAGACTACCAACAGCCAGCTAGGAGGTAAAGAGCCTGGTCTTCAGAAGTTTCCCGAAGACTGGTAGTGAGTCCGCCATGGAAATAGGAGGGGGCAGAGAGTTTCAAAGCTTAGCGGCCGCCACACAGAATGAGCGGCCACCCCATTTGGACCTGCAAAATCTGGGCGAGACAAGTTTTTTAGAGTGGAAGATCTCAAGGCTCTCCCTGGAGTGTACCACTGAAACATGGTTTTAAGTTGTGGTGAGACTTTGCTATGCATAGCTTTGTACACCAAGTTCAGAACCTTGAAGGAGATGCGCTTCCTGATGGAAAGCCATTGCAAGGCTCGGATTCCTTCCCTGGCTGACTGATATTTCGGGATGTTAGGAATCAACCTTGCCACAGCGTTTTGTACCATCTGGGGCTTGCTCAGGGAACCTGTGCTGATATTTAGGTACAGAGCGTTGCAGTAGACTAGCCGGGAGGTGACTAGTGCAATGATGGTGGGCCGATGCAGCTCCGAAGGGATATATAGCGAAACTTTCCTTGAAAGTTTGAGGATATAAAAGCAGGTGCTGACTGTTCGGTTCACCTGGGGGTCAAAAGACAAGCCCTCGTCAAAGAGGATCCCCAGATTTTTAGAACTTTTGACCGGAACACGAAGGGGACCTCAGTCTGCGGGCCACCATGCTGTAGACCAGATGGGAGTCGGAGCACCAGAGACCAGTACCTCAGTTTTGTCCGTATTGATTTTTAATGAGCTTTCCTTCATCCAGCATATAATGCTGGACATTTACTGGTTGAACTTATGGGCAACCGATTGCAAATCATTAGAGATGGAAACAATGATTTGTGTGCCATTCGCATAGGAGAGCACCTGGAAACCGAATGATCTTAGCAATGTAGCCAGGGGGGTCACTTAAAGGTTAAAAAGAGTGGGGCTGAGCGAAGAGCCCTGGGGCACCCCACAAGGCTTCCACAGCTGACGATATTGGTTCTACCGGTCATAATGAGTGAAGAAGCTGCAGGGCCCTCTTGGTGACTCCTGCTTCCCAAAGTCACTGAATCATGCGAGCTGGGGATATGCTGTCAAATGCCGCCGAGAGGTCAAGCAAAATCAACACAGCAGATCCGCCTTGGTCAACCTGCATGCGGATACAGTCAGAGGCTGCTACCAAGGCGGATCCTGTGCTATGACCTGCCCGAAAACCGTTCTGAGAGCTGTCCAGGATGTCTTGGGATTCAATATGTTTCATGAGGTCTACATTAATGAATTTTTCCATAATTTTGGCAAGGGCAGGGAGAAGAGAGATAGGTCGAAAGATCTTCTACTCTGACCGATCGGCGTTGGGTTTCTTAAGGAGAGGTGATACAATAGCTTCCTTCCAGATGATCGGATAGTGCCCGGACTGAAGTATGTTATTGAAGACCTTGCACAGGAAGTTAGCTATTGAGTCGGGAGCATGTCTGAGCATGGATAGCATGCAGGGAACAGAGGGTGCTCCAGACTTCAGGCCTAGTAAAAGTTCCTTGATATGAGCAACTGTGATAGGAGGAAAAGAGGACAGAGCAAGCATCCCAGGAGCCTGGCTTAAAAATAGACGTTGAACAGACACAGGCCGAAAGAGAATGGTGCTCGTCTTACTTTTTAGAGTACTTACCCACCTCACTCCTCTCAACCAGCTCCTCTGGAGACAGACTGCTGGAGGGGAACAACCTTTACAACGCAACTTTTACAACGCACTACACTTACAACGCAATTTTTACAACGCAACATCTACTACAACGCATTCCATTACATCGCATGACACTACAACGCATTTTTAAAAACTACCTTTACAACGCATTCCATTACATCGCATACTACCTTTACAACGCATACCATTACAACGCATAATATTACACTACACTATCCAACACTTACCCTACTGTTGCACCCCCTGGAGTTAGAATAGTAATTTTTATCCCTATACTATCCAACACTTACCCTACTGTTGCACCCCCTGGAGTTAGAATAGTAATTTGTACCCCTATACTATCCAACACTTACCCTACTGTTGCACCCCCTGGAGTTAGAATAGTAATTTTTACCCCTATACTATCCAACACTTACCCTACTGTTGCACCCCCTGGAGTTAGAATAGTAATTTTTACCCCTATACTATCCAACACTTACCCTACTGTTGCACCCCCTGGAGTTAGAATAGTAATTTTTACCCCTATACTATCCAACACTTACCCTACTGTTGCACCCCCTGGAGTAAGAATAGTAATTTTTACCCCTATACTATCCAACACTTACCCTACTGTTGCACCCCCTGGAGTTAGAATAGTAATTTTTACCCCTATACTATCCAACACTTACCCTACTGTTGCACCCCCTGGAGTTAGAATAGTAATTTTTACCCCTATACTATCCAACACTTACCCTACTGTTGCACCCCCTGGAGTTAGAATAGTAATTTTTACCCCTATACTATCCAACACTTACCCTACTGTTGCACCCCCTGGAGTTAGAATAGTAATTTTTTTATTTTATTATTTTTTTTTTTTTTTTTTTGAAAACCTTTATTTCGAAATTCAGGACACAGCTATTCAGCCGACAGCCCGAAGGTTCGGCAGCATTGCAAGTTAGATACAGTGATGTGTCCCCAATACAGTTCAAAGAGTAATGCAAAGGTCCAATTTTAAATAAACACAGAAAAAACACACAACAAACCCCAGCAAGGCAGAACATTGAAAGCCCATGGCGAAAGCCCCCAGGGGAGGCCGGACCCCACTCATCTACTTAGTATAAGACTGTGTGCGGAGGAAGAAGGGGAACAGCAGAGGCCCAGAACGGTTACTAAAACCAAACTGTGCTGGAAAGTAGGTCAGGGGGAAAGCTGTTCCTCGGGAGGTTCCAGTTCCGGGGCAAGACATATTCCCCCCCTGTTTTGGTTTCACCGCCCCCAGATGGCATGCCACTTCCGGGGGCGACCTCTAGAGCAGTAGACCGTCTTCTCCCTAAACATGCTCCAATCCATGTTCTCCTTCCACGCGGTCAGTGTAGGGGGTCCCGAGGAGCCCCATAATCGCGCGATATCCCTTTTAGCTACCATGTTACCCAGAGTCACCCATTGGGTCTGCGCCTCATCGAGGTCAGTGGGCCCCCAGACGTTCAGGAGGCAGCACCGCGCCTCCGGCTGTACCACAATGCCCGTCACCTCCCCCATAACTGCATGGACTCTCCTCCAGAACTCCACAATGACACCACATTCCCAAATGATGTGCAGGAAAGTACCCACCATACCACATCCCCTTCTGCACAGGCCGTCCTCCGAGAATCCCATGTGGACCAGCCTTGGCCCCGTCACATACACCCGGTGCAGTATTTTAAGCTGCACCAGCCTCAGACGCGACGGGATCGCAACCTCCTTAGGCGAAGAAACCGCTGACTGCCAGTCCTCATTATCCAACTCAAGGCCATCCCTGGTCCACTGTTCTCTCAGCCCCAATAGCAAGTCTGCCCGGACGTTTATCAACTTCTTATATATGAGCGAAATCGTGCTCTCGGGCATATGACCATCAAGGACTCGGTCCTCAAGGGGAGAGGACTCCGGCACCTTCTCACCCTCCACGAGGACTGATCGGAGGGCGTGACGCAGCTGGATATACCTAAAATACTCTGAGGGCCCTAGCTCAAACTCAGTCTGCAACTCCTCGAAGGACTTCACCCTCCCCTTATGCAGCACATCTCCCACCTTGGATATACCTATCAGATCCCACTTATCAAAGCCCTTCGTATGCCAGAGTCTTCCCAATCTTTCCGATTCAAACAATGGGGTAGCGAGGGTTAGCCTATCCTTCCAGCCCAGCGAGTCGGTCGCCATCTTCCATACGCGCACCGCCACACCTGTGGGCCCCGTGAGGGACGAGTCTAAGGACCGCGAATACAACGCCCTGTAGTAGTTGCCGCCGCGCAGCAGCCACCTATCCATGGCATACCCAGGGCTGAGGGCAGGGCCATAAAACCCATGGTTGATCGCGCTCAGCTGCGTGGCCCAATAGTACCGTCGGATGTCCGGGAGCGCAATGCCCCCATCGTACCATGGGAGCGTCAACTTTGAAATAGCTATTCGCGGCCGCCCATCCCACAGAAACGTCCGTTGGAGGCCTTCGACCTCCCGAAAGTATTTGGCCGGTACCCAGTCCAAGGTGTTCTGGAGGGCGTAGAGGAAGCGGGGAAGAGACATCATTTTGAACAGGGCCGCACGCCCAACAAGGGAGAGCGGCAGCCTCCGCCAACCTTCAACATCTCGCCTCAAGCGTGCCAAGGGGGGGAGCAGATTCCTCTCATAGCGCACAGCAGGATCCATGGATATAAAAATCCCCAAATACACGAAGCCCTGCTGGGCAACCTGTATCGAACATGTTCTAGGGATCGGTGGGACCTCGCCACTAAGAACGTACAAGTACGATTTGCCCCAATTAATCACAAGCCCCGAGTTCCTGCCGAACGATGCGAGTACGTCACAGACCACTATTAGTGACTTCTTAGGTGAGGCAAGATACAGCAGGATATCATCGGCATAAAGTGAAATACGGTCCTCGTGATCAGGCGACCACCGAAGGCCCCGTATATCCGGGTGCCAACGTATCCACGCAGCCAACGGTTCGAGGGCGAGGGCGAACAACAGAGGCGACAGGGGGCAGCCCTGCCGAGTACCCCTACCAAGCTGAAACGGAGTAGATGCCCGACCATTCACCACAACATTCGCTAGTGGCCCCTCGTACAGCAACCGAACCCAACTCACAAACCCGCGACCGAAACCAAACTTGGCCAGCACGGCCCATAAATATGCCCACTCCACCGTGTCAAAGGCCATCGTGGCATCAAGAGATGCCACAACAGCCGATTCACGCAGCGTGCCCGCCCTGGCGATGACGCCATGTAGCCGCCTAAGGTTCAATGCTGTGTTTCGGTGCGGGATAAAGCCAGATTGATCCGGATGGACCAAATCGCCAAGTACCCTAATCAAACGGGTAGCCAGGAGTTTGGCCAGAATTTTCGGCTCAGCGTTGAGGAGTGAAATGGGCCGATAGGAGGCGCATCTATCTCGGGGTTTACCCTCTTTATGTATGACCACGATCGACGCCAGCCGCTGATCCAACGGAAGGATCCCATCCCCCCGCGCCTCCAAAAACATGGCGCGCAGGTGAGGGGCGACCCTATCCGGGAACAATTTGTACAGGTCGATCGGCAGTCCGTTCGGTCCAGAGGCCTTACCCGAGTTCAACGCGCGAATCGCCCCCGCCACCTCGTCAATCGTGATGTCACCATCCAAATCGTCCCTATCTATGTCAGAGAGGCAGGGCAACTCGATGTCACGGAGGAGATCAGACGAGTCCTCGGGCGGCCTGTCCGACACAGAGGAATAAACCCTATGAAAATACTCCGCGAAACACTCCACAATCCCCTCAGGTTCCATGATCGCCTCTCCCCCCTCTCCAATCAACTCTGGCACCACTCTATTGACCCGTTCTTTCCTGTCCAACCACGCCAGGAGTTTCCCTGCCTTATCCCCAACGTCATAAAGGCGGCCCTGTTGTTCCCTGCTGAGGGTCTTGGCGGCGTTCGTCACCTATACTCCGCCTGCTTCAGGCAAAGCTCATGCAATGAGGACTCTGTAACATCCTCCTCCATATTCCCCTCAAGGGCCGCAATCTCCTCCTCCACTTGCCGCACCTCGCAATCCCTCCGGTTTTTGGCAGCCACCACCAGGGAGAGGGCCTCCCCCCGAAGCACGGTCTTAAAAGCTTCCCACAGCGACACCGCCGAGTCCACGGTTCCCAGATTGTCCTTAAAGTAATTATCTACCTTCTTTACCAGGGCGCTGCGCATCTTGGGGTCTCGGAAATACCATGGGTTGATGGGGGCCACCCTCCCTCCTCCCTCCCGACCTAGATCCAGCCGGATCCACACTGGCGAGTGATCAGAGATACCACGTGCCATATGCCTCGCCTCGGATATCAACGAGGCATGTGCGGCCAGAGTGAGCAGGTAGTCAATCCTGGAGAGGCTACCATGCGCCCCGGAGTGAAACGTGTATTGACTCTGTGTGGGGTGCCGGAGCCTCCAGCAGTCTATCAGACCAAACGTATCCAGGAAGTCTGGAAGCCATTTCTGAGCCCCCCCTGTGTCCCTGGGCGGGTATCTATCCAACAGTCCGGAACCCACAGCGTTGAAATCCCCTCCCACTACCAGCATTCCCCCCGGGAGAGTCAGCAAAGCCCTGCCCAGTTCAGCAAATGTGGAGGCCTGCAGGGCCGGCGGGACATAAACTGAAACCAAAACCAAAGTCCTTCCTTCCCACCTCCCCGCCACCGCCACAAACCTCCCCCTATCGTCAACAATGGTGGAGTCCACCTCAAAAGGCAACGATGCTCTAACGAGGATGCCCACACCCCTGGACCCAGAAGAGAATCCCGAGTGTGCAATGAATTTATACCCCTTCCTATTCAGGGCATAGCACGTATTGCCTATGAGATGCGTCTCCTGCAGCAGGACAACGTCTGGCATTGAACGTTTCAGAAATTGCAAAACAATCCCCCTCTTGATGCGATCCCCCAAACCATTAACATTCCAGCTTATAACACTTAAGCCTCTACCCCCCATCCTCAAACGGAAAGAGGCCCACCCCACACCCGAGGCGCCACCATGGAACAGTCCTGAGGATATTCATCATGCCTTGCAGAAATAAACCCCCCAACAACAAACTCAAAATCCCCATACCTCCCCCCACCCTGCACCCCTGCTGCAGCTTAAAAAGCCCCCCCAACTTGCAGTGTGCCTGTCGCCCTACAAAAACAAAAATCTACAAAAAGTACCCTAAGGGAGGAAAAGAGCACCCCTCGTCCTCCCGCAACCCTCCACAGTTACTGCACTCTGTTCAAATCTTCAAGTATGGTCAAATCAAGTCAGGCCGGCTTTGAGATTTCAGCCCTGTCCATCCCGGCCACTGTCTCCATGCTCGGCTGTGTCGTCTCCGGTCCGTCGCCGGGGCAAAGCGTCCAGCCATTCGTCGGCCATAACAGGAGAGTCAAAAAAGAATGTCCGATCTTCATGCACCACCCGTAGTCTGGCGGGGAAAAGCATGGCATACTTCAGGTCCAGTTCCCGAAGTCTCCGCTTCACCCCCAGGAAGCTCTGTCTCTGTCTCTGCACCTGCTGGGTGAAGTCCGGATAAAAATTCACCGACGCATTCTGGAAGGGGACTGGGCCCGTCACCCTCGAAGCTTGCAGGATAGTGTCCCGATCTCGAAAATGAAAGAGCCGGGCGACAATCGGCCGCGGCGGGGCACCCGCCTTGGGCCGTCCGCCCGGCACCCTATGGGCCCTTTCCACCGCAAAAAACTTTCCAAGGCCCTTAGGCTTCAGATGATTGAGGACCAAATCTTCCACAAGCAGGTCCGTCGAAGCCTCATCCGAGGACTCCGGGACCCCGATGACGCGCACGTTGTTGCGCCTGGACCGGCTCTCGAAGTCCTCCAGCCGGCGGGCGGCGAGGTCACTCTCGGCCCTCAGCTTCCGGACCTCGTTCTGCAAATCCGCAACATCATCAGTGAGGCCCGTGGTCTTGTGGTCCAGGTCCTTAACGCGTTCGTTTGTCTTGCCCAGGTCCGAGCGGATCAAGTTGACATCCACCAGGATGGCATCCACCTTATGCGCCAGGGCCTCGAATTGCCTCCCCATCGAGGTCTGCATCCCATCAAGCGCGCCCATGACATCCTGCAGGGAGAGCTCCGGTGTCCCAGGCGAGTCCTCCTTCTGGGCATCCGGCGCCTGGCTCGTTCCACTCGGCGATGTCTTCAGGAGGGCGTAGCGGTCCATACTGTTGACTTGGGAATACGTTCCCCGCCTGGTGGACTTAGTCTTCAGCCGATCCCCTTCTGCTTTGCCCGACATAATGGACTCCAGGCAGTCCAATGCAGTGAAAACCGTTCCCTCTCAGAGAGAGGAATAAGGAGTGAGCGGGTCCGCCTTGTGCTGCCAGAGTAGCCCGCCGAGCGTCCTTGGGGTTATAAAGCCACCCAGAGCTCTACAGTGTCCGGGCAGACAAAGGGAACGAAATCGAAAGTGAAAGAGCGAAGGCCTCCGTCCGACAGTTCACACCTCACCAGGCCGTTGTTGATCAACTAGAAGTCGGGCATTCTGCCAACTCTAGCCCCTGGCATCTCCGGGAGTTAGGCCGCAATCTTTCGCCAGTCATAAGTCCGGTTCCCGATGGGCGATCCGACCGCGGGTAGCATCAATCGCCTCCCTGACAACTCAGCAACATGGTGCCATGCATACCAGCAGGATTAGAGACAGGATAGTCGACGGAGGGCGCGAGGGTCTCGGGAGCTCTAAGCTCACGCGGCCATCTTGGTCAAGCGCTAGGCTCCTCCCCCTTCTAGAATAGTAATTTTTACCCCTATACTATCCAATACTTACCTTAAATGCAATGTAATATTATGCGTTGTAATGGTATGCGTTGTAAAGGTAGTATGCGATGTAATGGAATGCGTTGTAAAGGTAGTTTTTAAAAATGCGTTGTAGTGTCATGCGATGTAATGGAATGCGTTGCAGTGGATGTTGCGTTGTAAAAAATGCGTTGTAAGTGCATGCGTTGTAAAAGTATGCGTTGTAACGTCATACATCCCTGCTGGAAGATACACTGTTCTCTGCCCTGGGATGGAGCTCTGAGTTAGGGGTCAAGTCATCCCCTTCAGCAAGTTGTTGGCCCTCAGAACTGAGATTCAATGTCTCTCCTTGGCTGTCCATCTCATCCCCTTCAGTTGCTGTAGCAAGTGACTGGTGGACATCTGCCCAGGCACTCAACCCCTTTTGCAACTCTACCTTCCTCTCTTTACAGAACTATTTGAGCTGGGCCACATAGTAGGACTTCATTTTTGCCAGCTCAAACTCCATGCTTGAAGAGGTGGATTCAAACACAACAGATAGAGGGAAATGTTTTGAAAAATCAAAAAAGCCTATTACGGAGAAATTAACTCAAATTGGTTTTAGCTTATTTATGTGTGGTGGTACTGTTTGGCACTGCGAAAACATAAGTCCAATCCTCACCACTGAATACCACTGTAAGAAATTGGGTTGTTGGTAGACTGGGGTATTAGCCCTTGTCAATCAGCAACCCGATTTCTTGTCAGGGTAAGCTACAAGAAAACCGCAAATTAACCTGTGCTCAACCCCCTGGAAGCTTGGCACAGAGCAGTGAGGCTTAACTTAAGGCCATACGTTAAGCATCTGTGCAGCACTTCAAGCAATAACACAGTGAAAACACACCACAAAAGAAGCCCACACCAGTATTAGGAAAATAGAGTGATTTAAAAAAAATAAAAAACAAGACCAAAATGACAAAAATCCAATTAGTAAAACCGGAGATATTGAAGTTTTTAGAGAAAATAGTATCAAAAGGCATAACGTGCCAACTGTGGCAATCTGATCACCCCAGACAGGGACAAATGGTTCAGGCCAAATGTGATAGAGCTTGGGTTGGCTACAGGGACCCAGTAAGGCCCACTGAACGGAGTACCTTCAGTCATGGTTTGCGTAGCGTTGAGTGGATCCGTGCCGAAGATGCATCACACAGCCAAAGCGATGCGTCAGTTCCGTGATGCGGCAAGGCTGTAGTGCGAGGTCCTGTTGCGTCGACGTCAGGGGGTCCCATTAACAGAGCTTGCAATACGAAGTCTGGCATCAGGGATGCGAAGCACACTGGGAACGCCGGTTCTTGATCTCATCTGATTATCTACAAGAACCTACTCAGGTCGCCAGGATCTTTTTACTTGCAGAATAGTGTAGAGGGAAGAAACACAATTATGAAATCGTATTTACCGCAATTGGACATCTCAGAAAAGAAGACTCATAATCTGGGAGGGTGACCTTTTATTATCAGCAAAAACATCTGAATATATAGGCACCTCAATACAAGGCACAAAAGATAAATGGGGACTAATACAAATACTGAACAGAAAAAAACCCTAACATCATGAGGTTTCACAACTCACTGCAATTTAAGCTTTGCTAAAATCCTGTCGTCCTAATAAAGCATGGCTAAAATAAACGACGGCCTTCACTTTACATATATGGTTAGGCCTCAAACTAAACACACTACAATTACCAATTCTAATTATTCGTCTCATACTTAAGAGAACTACCTTCTTCATTCCTCTAACATGACTTAATGTCTCTTAATGCATGACATTATTATACTAAGCATTACACATACACCAATGCGTTTCAGAATAACTGGTGGCCTTTCTCTTCTCTCGAGGCCTGTTTACATTTCTACTTTTCTATTTCAATGAATACATTTCCATTATTCTTGGATAACATGCTCAGTTATATGCGGGTGCTGACTAACAATGAATATGGTGCACCCCTACAATTTTCGCATCAGCAACGCTCTATCAGTTCCCCCCTTTGATGACAACTTGTCATCACACAAATCCATTCATACAGAGGTGGTAACCATCCCATTATGTCGAAAACCCTCCATTCTTTTTAGGTCCTGATACTGATTATCTTGCATATGCGCCATTCGTCTTTCATATCCCCTCAGAATCCTCTCAGCTCTGTTTCCTCGGTACCACTTGTACGATCTCACAAGTCCCCACAAACAGATCACACAAACCACCACAATCAGGATTGGTTTCAGCACATATCCAAGAATTCCCTTCCCTAAATCTGCAAACCAGCTTCCCACATGTCCAAATCCTTTCCCAATCTCCTCTCACACATTCTCTTCTGCCAATATTGCAGCTTCTTCATGAAGTGTGGTAATGTTGACTATATATTTCCTCAGCTCTTTGCTGTTGTCTGGAATATACGTGCAACATTCTTGAACCTTCAACAATTTACAGACTCCGCCCTCTTTTGCCAATAATACGTCTAATGCAAGACGATTTTGTAAAACCATTGTCCTGATTGATAACATCTCTCTAACCACCAGCAACAATGACTTCGCTGTGTTCATTGACAACTCAACAACAGTTGCTAATTTTCGTATTTTCACATCATTCAAAACCACACCCAGACCGGGTATGATTGCTCCAAAGATATCACCAATCACAGCTCTTGCACTTGCATCTCTCCATGCTCTAGAGTGGTGTCCTGTCTCTAGCAGAGTCAAATCCTCGGCATGGTATATCTTCGGAAAAATAACAGCCAAATAACAAGTCCCGTACCACTGCTCAGGCAACCTCACGTATGCATTCCTTCCACACACATAATACACTGTCGGGATGACCTGTATCTGACCCTGCAAAAAGTTCTTAGCTGAATCTTCCATAGTAAAGGTATGGGCATATGTGCTATGTCCAACCCAGATTTTGTCCTTGTCCGACTGCGGACGAGCAACACACAGATTTCCCCTCTGTACTTGATCTAAAGCTATGGGTCCATAACTTCCCCTTGACTTATGCAGTTTCTCTTCCTCTGTCCAATCTGTTGACTTCTTTCCCCCATCCTTATCTTGGGTTAATTTTCTATATCTGTCTTCAACTTGGCCAATAAATTTCTTTTTAGTGTCTGACACTGAACATGTCAAATTATGTCTATGTGCATAAGCAGTATCCAAACTTTGAGTCGGTATGAAATAAGTCCGAGGTCTTTCTTGTGACTTATAATAATCATACTTATTCAAATGCTTAAACGCTGGTACGTCAGGAAGTACTGTGTCATAATTAGAGAAGTAGTACTCGAACTGTTTCCTTTCGTAAAACAGACTAAGCAATAGACTGCAAGAAATCCCATAAGTCAATGGAAGGTGATGGTATCTAATACCCTCATCTACAGAAGCAGGCAACTGCATGCACACATAGCAATCTTTCGCATCCATCGCATCAACGTACTCATTCAAGAATTTCGCATATGCATTGAGCTTGAAATCACCTCTCGACAAATCCATATGTAGCATACGACTCTCTTCTATCATCATCGCACTTTTATCTCCTGAGATATCCTTCTCGGTACTGGGAGTGACAGGTGTAGGTGTTCCCAGCATCTTCCCCTCTTCCCTGTGGGCCACTGCATACAAAGTTATGACTACTGCAAATATAACAGCTATGACTACTCCTAAAAGTGTACCTATCACTGTCTTCGCCCTACGGTGTGAATTTCTAGGCTCTGCCATTTTTCCCCCACGCTCAGAATCCAGTTCAATAACAATGGGCGAGAGTCTCTTCCTCATTCAGGCTTCTATCTCAATGCAACAATTATCCCCTGTAGCCAATTTTTTTTTTTCTTCTAATGTTCAGTTCTCTACTTTCTTTCGGATCAGCAAAGGCTCCCTTCTTTTAGCTCCTTCTCGAAAAAGTTGATCTCTAATGCAAAATAACTGCAGGTCCCAACAGCTCTAAGACTCCTTGCAAAATTTCAAGTTTGAGAGTTTTCAGTTCTTGGGGAGAAGGTACAACTGCAAAGTTCGGGAAAGCCAATGTATCCAAAATCAGACCACGAATGTTACTCAGGAGTGGCGGATCTGGAATATAGAGAGTCAGTACTCCCTCGATCTCCAATCCTGGGATCTTCAGCAACACTTCTGCCCTCAGAGCCGGTGGACCGCTGACAAGAGTAATCGACCTCAGCCTCCCCGTACTCATCGGTCCTAGCATTCGTTGCTACGTACGTCCACTCAGGTGAAGCGTATCTGTGACACGGTACTCTGGCTCTCCTCGACCTTCTCGGAGCTTCCGGATCTTGTTCTTCCTCACTCTGCTCTAGCTCTGGCACCTCCGATATTTGGGCAAGATCCCTTCTCAGTGTCCCTCTCGAATTTACCCGTCTCAGACTCACGGGCCAAACTCTTTCTGCTTCTGAGACACCCCTGCTTTCCCTTCTGATACCCTGTGCACTACTTTCTTCTTTGGCAGAATTTGACTGCACTCCGCCGAATGCACCTTCTTCCGCTTCTGGTTCTGATTCGGAGTTTCTCTCATTCTCGCTTACAGCTTGTTCCAGTGCACAACCAGCTGCGTCAGCCACCCTTACAGCTCGCCTTGCCCTCTCAGATGGCCCTGCCACCTCAGCTGGGTTTTCGTTCACGAGAGGGGCTGTATCTTCCAAGGGTGCTTGAACTCTACGGGTATGGGAGGCATGCACCCAGTTCGGTAGTACCCCACAATTTACTGCAGTATTTGTAACCAGTATAATCTGGTAAGGGCCTCTCCAGCGAACATCCAAGCAGCTTTTCCTCACGTGCTTTCGTACCAACACCCAGTCCCCTGGGCACAGGTCGTGGCACAGATCACTTGCGGCTGGAACAGCTACCGCCTGCACCTGCTGGGACACAGAATGAACCACGTCAGCCAGGCCTTTACAGTAGTCGAGAATTACATCATCAGTAATATTTATCAATGCAGAGGCTGGTATTGCTGGCACACGCATCGCTCTCCCCATCAATATTTCGTGGGGTGACAATCCAGTTCTCCTTTCAGGCACACTTCGGAGACTCATCAGAACCAAAGGTAAGGCATCTGGCCACTTCAGAGGAGTTGAGGAACACAATTTAGCCATTCGGGCCTTCAATGTCCCATTAACTTGTTCTACTATCCCAGAAGCCTCTGGTCGATAACTGCAATGTAACCTTTGATCTATGTTCAGGGCAGCACAAAGCAACTTCATTAGTTCGCTGTGGAAATGCGTTCCTCTGTCCGATTCCAAAGAGGTCGGGAACCCGAACCTCGGGATGAGCTCTCTCAACAGTAACTTAGCTACAGTTAGAGTATCACACCTGCGTGTCGGGTAAGCCTCCACCCATCTAGAAAAGACACACACTACGACTAATATGTATCTCAACCCATTACACTTTGGCATCTCAATGAAATCTAACTGCATCCTGTTGAAAGGGCCACCTGACCTCCCTATGTGACTCATTGTCACAGCTGTCCTCTTCCCTACATTCATTTGTTGACAGGTGACACATCTCTGACATACAGCTTCGGCTGCTGCCCGAAACTTCGTATTGTACCATGTTTGACGAAACACTCGCACCATCGCATCCCTGCCAAGATGCACAGCACCATGTATCAATCGTGCCATTGGATTCAACAGACATTCCGGTAACACCGCTCTTCCATCACTCGAAACCCAAACATCCACATCTCCCTTCTCACATCCAGCTCGCACCCAACTATCCCGTTCCTGGTCAGACACCTCGTCTTGCAATTGTTTTAACTCTTCCCATGTATCGGCCATCGCCAACATCACAATGAGGTCAGTTGTTTTTTCATTTCCCCTTATGTGTCGTTCTGTAAAGTCACACCCCTGTTCTGCACAAAATCGAGCAACTTCGTCTGCATAATTATTTCCAAGTGATACAAAATCATTTCCTTTCGTATGAGCAGAACACTTCACCACTGCGATTTCATCTGGGCCTTGCAACGCCTCCAACAATTGTCTCACATATTCTCCATTTCTAATGGGTGACCCAGATGATGTCATGAACCCCCTCTGGGACCATAACTGTCCGAAGTCGTGAACGACACCAAACCCGTACTGGCTGTCCGTATAAATTGTTATCTGGTTCTGGATCTGGATCTGGTTAGCGGCCAAACAGGCACGAGTCAAAGCAATAAGCTCAGCCACCTGTGCGGAGTATACTCCTTCTAGACAAGCGGCTTCGGCCACTCCGGTGATGGTACAGACAGCAAAGGCTGCTCTCAACTGACCCGTATTGTCTCTTAAACATGAGCCGTCCACAAAGAATATTTCATCTGGCTCGGAAAGTGGTTCATCCACAATATCAGGTCTGGGTTTGGTGCACAATTCAGTCACATCGAGGCAGTCATGATCCTCACAATCTTCATCATCTATATTCGGGATCGGCAACAATGTGGCAAGATTTAAAACAGAACACCTCTTCAACGTTACATTCTCAGCAGCTAGGATGACTTGTTCATAACGTGTCAATCTATTATTCGTGAGGTGTTGTGTCTTTGTCCTGGTCATCAACAGTTCAACAGAATGTGGCACATGCACAGTAAGCGGATGACCCATTACAATGCTCTCACATCTCTCGATACTGACACCTGTTGCAGCAACGGATCTGAGACATCCGGACAATGCAGAGGCTACTGGAACTAGTGTAGCCGAAAAATAGGCAACTGGTCTACGGACATTCCCATGAACCTGAGTTAACACTGCCAATGCGCAACCTTCTTTTTCACAGCAAAGCAATGCAAATGCCTTTTTATAATCAGGCATTCCCAAAGCTGGCGCACAGCACAAGGCTTCTCTTAGTTTCTGAAATGACTGCTGTAAGGGCTTTGCTTCAAAGGAGAAGTTCGGGATCCATTGGCGACAATAGCCAACTATTCCCAAGAACAGTATGTAGGGTTTATTCACTCTACTGAGTCCCTGGTGGTAGTGGTGGGCCCTTAGGCTGAAGTCTTATTTAGGTGCTCACTGTTTGGATGCATATTGTATTGACATCTTCTGTTATGGCGCATGTATGTTCTTTTACATTTTGAACACTGCTATGATCCCTGGTGGTAGTGCCAGGCTCTCAAAACGTAGAACACACTAACTTGCTTTAAATGCGGTCTGAGAGAAAGCTTTGACACTGCAGAAATTGAGGCACGTGCATCGTCACGCAAAGTACAGAGCCCGCAGCTCTCCATGTGTGCCAGCGGCCATGTTGGAGGGTGTGGCTTTTTAAACTGCACCCTAGCTGAGGTACTTGCTTAGCCCCTTCAGCATCGGACAGCTTACCTGTGCTCCCGGCTTCTGGAATCACCACATCCTTGGCTCCTAGATCCTGTGGCCTGTTCCACTTCCGCTGCACATCTTTTGCATCCGAGGATCTGCACCTAGAGGAAAAAAGAGAGAACTAAATCACTAACAGGCATCGCGGCTCCGTGGATCGCTGTAGCTGCACCTGAAAGAAACCGATCTACAAACTAAAGGTAAAGATGCCCGTTTCAATGCGCTTTGAGTAAACGCAAGAAGAGATCTGTGTACGTCTCTAGAGACATGTTTGTTTATTTTAGGTGCTCTCTCACGCTGGTGCACATTTGCGCTTAGGTCACAATTGTTATTGGTGTGCTGTGCACTTGATAAACATTGGACATTATTGTTAAACGTCCCTTATAAAGACATTGGAACTTTATTATACAGTCCCAATTTAGGAGAGACTTTTTAAAAATATGGCTGAATGTGTATGGTTAGCTCTGATGTTAGTATATAGTCTCTGTAAGATGGTATACTGATGATACTGATACTGATGGTATGCTGTGTGTACTGTGCCTGAATTCTAACATTTAAGCCCACATTGACCCTGAAGTGAGATAACAACCCTGAAGCGAGAGAATGTTTATGCCAAATCTGAGCTGTGGTGACAGTCAATGTGCAGCCAATGTAAAGCTGATCCAAGACAAATACATGGCATGTGTATTGGGTGATGGCCACAGAGAAGTGCTCAATGAATATAATGTGATATAGTGTATGGTATAAGTTGTAATGGTGTTCCATTCGCAGATATACGACCCGCCGTTGTGAACATTTTAACCTAGTAGACATCAATCTTCCTAAACTCCCATGGCCAGACGACGTATCCAGTTCACAGAACGTTCTCTGTTTCTCTCCTTTCTCTCCCTCCCATTCCCTTTTCCTTTTCCAGACTATTGGTGGTGCAGTGTCCATCGGCTGCTATAGAGGTTAGTCCTCAGAAGGACTCGAGGTAAAATGTCCCCCCATTGGAACCTTCTGGAGTTCTGGTGAGTTGCCTGTGACATTCATGCGTCAGTTCTGAAGAGCTGTGAGACTGCGATGTGAAGACCAGTGTCATTGTCGAGGCTACCATCAATGAGAGATGCGAGTGCCTACACCAAGTATGCTCCGCACAGTGGCATTTCCGAAGCAAATGAGGGCCGCAGAGGCTATGCAAGTCTTTGCAACAAGTCCAATCCATGCACCTGTGGAGATGCATCAGTTTTGCTCGGGCTTGCACTGTGCAGCAGAGGCAATGTGTTGGTCCCGCTTGATCCACAGAGGCTGGCAAAGCATCTTAAGCCCACTTCCAAGGGTCCAGGACTGGGATGGCACCACTTGCAGGGTAGACTCACAGATGGCAGAGACCAGGTGCAGATGCAAGGTTGTTCGAAGTCAGTTATCTCCCTGAGGCTTCAGCTCAGTAGACCCGTCAACTAGCCCTTGGAGACACTCTGGGTTCTGAGTTCAAGAGAGGCAGGTTTCACCCAGGCAGGAGGGTAGCAGGCAGAAGGTCAGAAAAGCAGATGTCCAGCAGAGTGCAAGCCAGCAGAGTGGCTATCCTTCAGCACCACTGCAGTCCTTCTTCCTGGCAGAGTAACCACAGGTCCAGAAGTGTACTGAAGTGGTGGTGTCTGAGGTCCAGTATTTATACCCAGTTGTGCCTTTGAAGTGGACGAGACGTTTCTGGAGGTCTCCCTTTGAAGTCCACATGCATCCTGCCTTCCCTGCCCTAGCACCAGACTAACTATATGGGGTATGCAGCCCTTTGTGTGGAGGCAGGACACAGCTTATTCATTCAATCTATCTATCAGGTGTTAGTAAAGTGCACTACTCACCCGTTAGGGTCTCAAGGCACTGGTGGGGGGGGAGGGGTGTGAGCAGCTCCGTTGGGTTCATCTGTAGAGCCAGGTCTTGAGGTTTTTTCTGAATTGGTGCAGAGTCAGCCTTTGTAAGTGGGGCTCTGCCCAGCTCCTCCCTCCCGTTCTGCAAGTGATGGCCCATCCAGGCTGTCTAGGAGGAGTACACAAAGCCTAACTGTCAGCTACACCCAGTCATGTGACCAGAGACAGGGTACAGGCACTAAATGAATAAGGCAGGAAAACGCCAGCTTTCTAAGCGTGCATTTTCAAAGTTACAATTTTAAATCGAGCTACGCCATAAGTTCGGATTTTAAATTGTGATTTCACAGATAGCAAGCATGATCTGGTTACCTCTAGCCAGTTGGAAATTGCACTTCTAGCATGTACAGAGGCAACTCCAATGTTATCCTATGGGAGATATAGGCCTTGCAGTAGTGAAAAATTTATGTAGGAGTCTTTCACTACCAGGACATGTAAAACTTAAAAGCACATGTCCTCGTTTTTAGATACATTGCACCCTGACCTTTGGGCTGTAATGGACCCACCTTAGGGGTGACATGTGTCTTAAAAAGGAAGGTTTGGGCCTGGCAAAATGTTTATTTTTCCAGGTCGAAATGACATTTTAATACTGCACACAAAGGCTTTGCAATGGTAGGCCTGAGACATGTTTAAAGGGCTACTGGTGTGAGTGGCACAATCAGTGCTGCAGGCCCACCAGTAGCATTTAATTTACAGGCCCTGATTACATGAAGTATCACCTTACGAGGGGCTTATAGGTAAATTAAATATGTCAATTGAGGATAAGCCAATATTTCCATGGTTAGAGGGAAGAGCACACACACTTTAGCACTAGTTAGCAGTGGTAAAATGTGCAGAGTCCTAAGACAAGCAAAAACGAGATCGGGAAAATGAAGGAGGAAGACAAAAAGTTGGGGTTAAGACCCCCCTAAGACTGACAGGTCTAATAGTGGTGGACTTGTTGACCTCTGTATTGGATGCAAACTGTCAAACCTGAGCTTTTATGCTGGATTGTTGGACCTGGCCCTTTTTTGCAGGGTTATCCTCAATATTTTTGCCTTTCTCCTCCTATTTTTCTTACCCTCTTTTTGTTGGCTTTTGGACTCTGAGCACTTTACCACTGCTATTCAGTGTTAAGGTGCATGTGCTCTCTCCTCTAAGCATGGCATGATTGGTTTACACCTGTTTGGCATAATTCATTTACATGCATCTCCCTTGTAAGCTGGTATCCCATATACCCTGGGACTGTAAATTAGATGCTACTAGTGGGTACGAACTGGGGTGGTGTAGTGCCCAAAAGAACAAAGGATTTAACCCAGATCTCTTGACTGGAGGTGAATGCTTGATTAATTTAGGTTTCCGTCCATCATTTGTTGCTGCAACACTTTTCACCCAAATTGGGATGGGAATGCTTAGACGTGGGTCCCTTGCTCGCTGTAGACTGGCTTATGAGGGGTGTTACCCCAAAACCGGTCCTAGGATGCTTGTTTTTGGTCCAGGGAGGACCTAGCTTGGCAGTTCGGGCTGTACTGTTCCCATGAGGAACAGAGTCAAGACTGATTTGTATATGGCTGGATCCAAACTGGGGTGATATAGTGCGCAAAAGAACAATGGATTAAACCCAGATCTCTTGATTTAGGGTGAATGTTTGATTCATCCAGCATTCCGTCCATCATTTGTTGCAGCACTTTTTGTGCTAAGGGGGACGGGTATGCCCAAACGTGGGTCCCATGCTCGCCATGCCACTGGAGTCAAGCTAGCCTCGCTGATAAGGGTAAAACCCGGAAACCGGAATAGCATGCTTGTTCCCAGTCCAGAGAGAACCTGGCTTGGCAGTTCGGGCTGAACTGTTCCCATGGGGAACAGGGTCAAGACTGATTTGCATATGGCTGGTTTTAAACTGGAATGGCATGGGGAGCATAAATGATGGATTTAGGCCCAGATCACTGTACTGGGCTGAATGTTTGACATTGTTCAACATTCGGTCCATCAATTGTTCTTTTTACATTTACAAAAGTGGGCTTTTCTCTTTGCATATGACTCTTTGTACTTTATAGCCTGACTCCAATCCACGTCTGACCTGGGTGACAGCTACACTTGGTGCATACTTTTCAGACAGCCACAACACAGTAAGGGCTGGGAGTGACATGGATTACATCTGCTTTTATCTGCATATTGTCACACCGAAACTACAGGTAGTACAAAATTCTGCTGCCAGGCTGCTCTGCCCGCTCTCTAAAACTTCTTCTACTTCCAGTGCTTTGCGCAATCTTCATTGGCTTAAGGTTGAAAACCGTGTGAAGTTTAAGGCCATGAGTTATATGCATAAAATCAAAGCTGGCTCTGCTCCTAAAAAAATGTGCAAACTCTAGTTCACCCTTATCAGCCCCCTCGTTTACTTCGTTCGGCCACTCAGGGCAAATTCTTGGTGCCCAGAATTAAACTCAAAAGAATGGGAGGTCGTTCGTTTGCCTGTCTTGGTCCATCTATATGGAATTCCCTTCCTATTGCAATTCGTAATGAAACTTCATATGTGAATTTTCGTAAACTTTTAAAAATGTGGCTATTTAACCAATAATTCACCTTGAATTGCATTTCCGATTTCCTTTATTTCTTTTGTCCTCTGTCAGGTTTAGCGCTGGGAAAACCCTTGTTGGGTAGCTGTGCGCTGTATAAAATTAATTTAACATAACATATCATACTGATGATCTTCCTGGGCTAGGAGAGGGAGAGGGCGTTCACACTTTACATTTGTATAGGTTGTGTCCTGCCCTCACACAAAGGGCAGATTTTTCCCCTACTGTGGTCTGGAGCCAGGGCTAGGTTGAAAGGGATTGCTGTGCACTTTTAAAGTTTTTTTTAAGTCACCCACTACATCAAAGACATTTATGAGTATAAATACAGGGGCTCTGATCTCATGATTTGAAACACTGCGTGGCCTTGTAACAAGATGCTGCTTGCTTTACAGATTGCATATTGCCAGAGGACTGCTGTGCCGCCAAGAGGAACTGCCATTTGGACTGCCTGCTTTGTTGTGTTGGCCTGCTGACTGCTGAGCTCGAGGAGGGACTGCTAGCTTGCATCTGACTTATGTGCTGGCCTGCTGCCTGCCCCCCCTCTTCATGCCCCAGTATTTTCACAAGGCTTGTGGTTTGCCCTGTGTCCTACAGCTCAGTGTGCTCTCATGAGGTGTGCTGATTAAGATTTCAGTGAGGGGTGAGCGTGATTTTTCTTTTGGCACCATTTATTCTGCATCACCGTGTGGAGCCCTTCATGTCAGGTGCCAGCGTGTGTGAGTGCTTTTGAAAGAGCAGCACGGGTTGAGTGCTTTGGTCTGTCTACATCATTGTGCATCCTGGGCTAAAAAGTTGGGCCCCCATGAGGAAGAGCTGCCTGGGACCAGCCTATCTTCTTGTTGACTTATGCCGCATGAGCAGGGCCGTACGAGTCAATGGGCTACCTTCTGTTTAGGGTGGGTTGCCCGGATAACAAGGATTACGGCGATCACAGGTGCCCCGCCCACCTGGTGTGGAACGTGAGCTGCATGAAGCTTTCAAATGTGGGTCCCACTCCCGAAACCCATCGGCTGTCTGAATCTGTGGAGTGCAGTGGACCTACGTGGCTGAAGGAGGGGGACACCACCGCAGTCTCTACCATCCCCTGACTCCTAGCGGCTCACCCAGCCCCGCGTCCATGTGAACAAGTGGGTGACTAAGTTGCCTGGTGTGGTTGGCAGTGGCTCCGCATGCTCGCGGACCACTACCTAAGATTTACCTATACACGCGAGATCCTATGAGGTCCCCCCACCGTATCTTGTCATGTTTGCACCCCCTTGAAGCCCCATTGGGACATACCTGCCGACACCTGTTTTTTTTTATCCAACCTTACCAGGCAGATCCTCAACAGAAGCCCAATCGCCCCAGGAAATTGTTACCTTTTGAAAAAGATTACCATATTACCGGAAATAGGCTTGCAGGAGCCTCTGTGCCATGCCTTGGGATGCCTAATGCCTACATGCAGTTCAGCAGGGATACTGACGTTCACGGATATATGTTTCCTTACTACTGGTGACATGCTTACGGTGGTAATTTGTGACCCAGATGCTTATGTTGAAACTTTGGTGATTTATGTATTTTCCATCTAACCAAACTGCTGCATTTCATGCCCTGATGTTATAATGTATGACATTTTGATTCTTGCATTGTCAGGATAATGACTACTATTTCAGTATTTGCATAATATGCACAGTATTTATGATTCATGTCATTTTGGTCTGCATTTATGTATAATATATATTTTTTATATAATTTTGTGTGGAGTCTCGTCTGTGGTCCATTCATTGTGTTTCAGCCTGAGTGCTCTGCGCCAAGCTACCAGAGGGTGAGCACAGGTTATCTTTGGTGTGTAACTTACTTGCCCTGACTAGATTGGTGAGTTCTGCCTGGCTTAGGTGCATGTCTTAGCCGACCAGAAACCCCATTTCTAACATGGATGAAATATTATTAACCCAATTTGATAGAAAAGAGAGGCATGGTCACACCTTCTGAATTTCTATTTCTAAGATGGTGGTTTGTGCAGAGAGTTCTACCTGAGCTTCCCAATCCAAGATAAAACTTACTCTTTTCTTGTAATGCCTCTTGCTTTTTGAATCATATGTAATGGAGGAATTAATGAGTGATGAATGCAATGCATTACATTTGTTTCCTTTTTTTCATTGACTTCATTGTGTAGCTGCTACTAATTTTGTCGCTGATTTTTTATCTGGCACGGTCAATTTCCCGTCTCTTGCTGAAAGTCTTTGGTTAGCACTTTGTTCTTCCCTGATGTCAGAGAGAGTCCGGTGCTTTCTGTATCTACTTATGCTTAATTTTCATCTTCAATCAAGTGCCTTATGTTTGCAAGGAGGTATTTAGCCCTATGTGGATTTTTCCTTCTAATAGGGACCCTATTAAGGAGACATTTGACACCTTTTGTATGTATTTTAAAGTGCTGGCTGGCACCCTGGCTACTACTAAGAGGAGCTGTTCTTCCCTGGGGCAATTCAGAAGGAAGTATGGCACCTTCACCTTGTCTAGTCCTTCACATTGTGGTACAATTGTGCAATGTACTGGGGTGGCTGTAGTGCAAACTATGTATCGCCGTTAATTCCAGGCACATGTGAGAAATGGTCTACCGCTCAAATCTGGTGACAGTTGTGCAATGGCATCATTGTGGCAATGTGCTGCTGCATGAGTATTCGTAGGTACCACAGAATCTAATACGAATATAACAATGACCTTTTATCATAAGAAAATCTGTCTAGAATAATGATCTGATACTAAAGCAATTTTATAAAACTAAAAAAATGGATAATGAAAACAATCATCTGAAAATATAACAATCATCTTTCACCATCAAATAATCTTTTTGTAATAATAATGGCCTGAAAGAAAAAAGCACTCATCAAGCAAAAAATGTTTTCAAACTTAGTAAAATCGAGTAGTTGAACAAACTCGATCTGCCAGATCTTTATATTACAGACCAGATGAAAAGTATTGTTGAACTTCAAAAACAACGTTTTGGTTCGGTAAGAGTGTAACTACTCACATTACAATATAGCAAGAACATGTTTTAATAACTTGGACCAGGCATAAACGTTGGCCTCCATTTGTTTTAATACACGAGCTAACTGAACCCAATCAAGCAAAAAGTCTGGGCAGCCCTCAATTTTACCTTGTTTACAATGGAAAACCCATTGTCCTTACGCTCTCCTTTACAAAACCATTCTTTTTCCAAGGATATTGTCACAAACAGAGTGAATGTTAAAAGAATTGCCATTGACAATAAATGTTCAAGACATCACATAATAAGGATGCAGTATATTAAGATAAAACTTCCACAATAGATTTTAAGGGAAAGCATTTGGAGAACTTTTAACTAATCTGACTGCTTTTGGCTTTCATATAAATGATCTCACTCAAGTGGTGCTATATTCTTTTACTCAGTATCAGAGTTGCATTAAAATCATTTAAATTAACTCATGACTATTATAAATGCTAGTTTCTTTCTGGTCATTCCTACGTATCACCAATATTTGGTTAGCAGGCAACAAGGAGTCACTTATGTTTTAGAAACCAGTGCATGCAAGTCACTGGGCATTCTATCACTTTCTTCATTTCCCTATGGCTATGTATACAGATGATTGAATCTTGTTGGATAGTCAAAATGCTTTGTGTTATCCACAATCTCTCTAGAAACGTTATTCTACAACAGTGGGAATGTTAGACATGACCCTTTTTGCAGGTTTATACCCAAACTTTTGTCCTTTTGCCTCCTATTTTTCTGACCCTGTTTTTGTTGACAATCAGATTCTGGGCACTTTACCACTGCTGATCAGTGCTAAAGTACATATGCTCTCTGTGTAAATTGTGATTATGATGTTTTATCCATGATTGGCGTATCTGATTTACTGGTAAGTCCCTCATCCCTTGTAAAGGGCACCATGTATGCCCAGGCCTGTAAATCAAATGCTACTAGTGGGTTGCAGCACTGGTTGTGCCACCCACATGAGAAGCCCTGTAAATGTGTCTCAGACCTGCTACTGCAGTGTCTGCATGCATAGTTAACTGCCATGTGGACTTGACAAATGCACCCACTTGCCAGGCCTAACCTTTCCTTGAGGCACCTCTAGGTTAGGACCAATGTACCCCCATGGGCAGGGTGCAGTGTATGTGAAAAGTAGGATATGTGCTGGTGTGTTTTACATGTCCTGGTGGTGAAATACTGTGTATTTCGTTTTTCATGTTGAAATTCTGTCTGACCCATAGGCTATCTTTGGAGCTGCACTGTAACATTTTACATGTGTAACTATCAATTGGGACAAGATGGAGAAATTGAGTTAAGGCTCTCTGAACTCAGAATTTAACAACACACATTTTTAGTAAAGGTTGTTTTTAAATTGTGTGTTCGAAATGCCACTTTTAGATAGTGGGCATTTTCTTGCTTTACCATTCTGTTTGCCTCTGCCTGTTTGAGTAGTAACCTTTGGTTTTGGAGTGACAGGAGCTGAGGATGTGCAGTCACTCTATACAGTCACTGGGGGGGTTTGAGGTGTGTCCTGCCTTGCCTGGGTGACTCATATCTAGGCTGAATAGACCAGGGCTGCATTTAGAGTGGTGGGAGGAGTTTTCACCAGCACCCGAATAGGCTGTGTCTCCATTGCACAATGTCTCCACCTCCTGTAGTGAAGATGGACCAGGGAGGACACAACTGGTTTTGCAGTGCTCAGAGACTCTGAAGACAAAGACTACAAAGAGAAAATGGGGGATTAGTAGTGGACCTTAAACCCCAGGACCTTAGATCACTTCTGGAATCAAGAGGAATCTCTGCCAAAGAGAAGAGCTGATGAGCTGTGGGGAAGAGACTGCCCCTTTGCTGTATGTTGTTTTGATGGGTTGATTTGCAGTTGCTGCTTCTGCCAAGGAGATGACAAAGGCTGGACTTTGCTGTGAAGCCGCTTGAGAAGAACCTCCATGGACTTGTGTGTGCTTGCCTCCTGTTCTGAAGTCTCAGGGACACAAAAACTTCACCCATAGCTGCCTTGAACTCCACTGCGGGGAGTTCTGACCTGACCTGACCTGACCTGCCTATTCCAGTTCTGGGCCTCTGGAGGTTGTTCCTGCTACAGGAAGCTACCAAGAACTAAAGTTCTGAAGGATATTGACGCTTTGCTATCCTTGCCGCTGAATTTTCTGATGCAGCACATCTGTGTGGTAGGAATTCCCGACGTACAGGCCCGTGCCGCCGAAAACTCATCGCAGCGACTGCCCTCAGCCCAAGCAACCACCATAAGCCGGGTCCTATGCACCAATCTCCGATAATGAAGATCACTATACTGACTCGGATGAAGGTCCTGCTGAGCTGCAAGAAGAATCGACGCATCGCCGTCAGCGGCTGGAGAAATAGATGCAGCACCTTGTTCGCCATTGATGCATCGCCTCCAGAACGTCCGGATTTTCAACACATCGCACCTGAGCGCCGAATCTAAAACAACATTGGGGCTGCAGTAAGAAACCAACGCACCACCTCCTCGCACAGTAAGAAACTGATGCGTCACCTCCTCTCCAGTAAGGAACCGACGCGTCACCTCCCCTGCATGGCAGTATAGAACCGACGCATCACCTCTCCTGGAGCAAGGAACCAACGCATCACATCCCCTGTGCCTATGGAACTGGCACATCATCTTCCCTGCGGCTGTTTTAGCTTGTGATTTTGGCACATCCCAGGTACTTTGTGCTGAAAGTGTCGCATCCATAGTTTCCTATGGAAAGAGCTGTTTTTACCTTCTAAAAGTCATATTTTGATCTCTGTATGTTGTATGTTTGTCTTTCTCGTCTTGTTTGGTTTATATTAAAATACATTATGTTTCTAAACGGATGTGGTGTCCATTTGTGGTGTTATCATTGTATTACTATTGGTTATACACAAATGCTTTTCACATTGCCGCTGTAGTTTAGCCTGACTGCTCTGTGCAAAGCTACCAGAGGGTGAGTACACGCAAAACAAGGGGTATATTTTACTCATCCTGGCTAGAATGAAGGGTCCCTATTTGGACAAAGGTGCATACCTCTGTCAACTAGAGACCCCCAATTCTAACAGGGCAGAATTTTCTCTCCTTTATTACCATTCGAATATACAAGAAACTGCAATGTTGCTTCATTGACTTTAGATTATTTTTCTTTTTTTCACAATAATGAATACACTTTTCTGATTTTGAGACCAAATAAAGGAAAAAGGATTGTGATGAATAAAACCCCCTTGTTCTTACTCTGTGTTTGTTTAGGTAAAGCATTCCCACCAAGTGTTACTTCAGGAGTCAAAATTCGTACAATGGGTTGCACTCTTCATGTTAGTACATCTGTTTGATCTACCACAGATAAATTTGCTTTTAAAACAACAACCCCATAACAGTTAATATTTTATAATTATTTTTCCTAACATTTTGAACTTAAAAAAACAGTCACCTACAATATCACCATCTACTAATAAGCTGAAATGCATTGATGGGGGTTTAGAAACACCAAAGAATAATTTCTTAAGCTTGTCATCAGTCTTCCTCAAGCCCTTCAAAATAGTTTTGCACATTAGCAGAGATAATAGGACGTCATTGCTGTGTTGTAAAAAATTGTGCTGTCCTGAGTTGTGGTAACTAATTTACTAACAGTTGTAGGTAAACTCACCTTTCACATGGTCTTCAAAGATTTTTCACTTTTATGAAACTGGCTTTACAGGCATATTTTGATTCGGTGCATTGGGAAACTGCTAAACATTTGTATTCAGAGCTATAAACATGGTGAAAAATGTTGTGCCCCCCAATTGGCATGTTTAACTTTTAAGAAAAGCTGTAGTAATCATTTGTGAGGAATGCACATGTGGCAGAAAATTTAAATTTCACTGCAGGGGTGGTCTACAACAACCCCATGAGTGGTTTTTAGGCTTAAATTCAAGTCTGCCAGTGAAACACTGGGCTCCTGAAAGCGAAAATTCAGCATGTCAAAGAGAAACATTGTTGACATGTTTAAATATCTCCTTTTGACATCAGATAGGTCACCTATAACTGTGAAAAGTGATTTGATGCCTGTTATATCTAAATGCAAAACACAAAAATGTGACCCATGCTTTCTGTGGGGAGTGGGACGTCCAAAAGCTGACTTTCACTGAATCTTTGGTCACCATACATTTCATTCATCACTGGTGATGGAGCAGAGTTTTCGTTAGGGGTGGGTGGAATTTGTGAAACTGTAAAAAATCTCCGTGAGCACGCAGAGTTCCACGAACACCGGGAATTGCTTTTTCCGCCTGTTCGCGATGCTTTTTTCCTGTTCGCGAACACTGTTTGTGTGCTCGGGGAGAAATATCTCGCGAACACGCATTTTGAAAAGCGTGAACAAGCAAAATATTCCGCGAAGCCACGGATCGCAGAATTTTTGGCAATTCTGCGTTCTCCGCGGTACGCGAAATTACCCAAATACCGCAAATTCCACGAGCGGAACGGAAATTGCCACCCAGGCCTAGTTTTGATGAAATAAAACCTGCTCGGATTGAACCCTCAGTAACATTTACTACGGAAAAGCATCTAACATGAGGGAGAATGCTACTGCGCAAGTGCATACTAAAGTACTGAACTATGCCGCAAAACTGCTTTGGACAAAATAAAAGTAAAAGACTAATGCTGTTTTAGTGCATGTTATTAACGTTTGCAAGGAATATCATTTTAACATGGGTTGCACATGGATAGATGCAGCATTGGGTTGGTGCGCGGTGAATAAGCATTACAAGTGAATAATAATGCCTGTGTTTGTTTTTCATAGAAGCATGGTTTTCTACTCTGCATGAAGTTATAGGGTTAACGGTGTGGAGAAATAAATGAGTAAAATTAAAAGCTTGAAAACCGAAAGGAAGGTGGAGAAGGATTTGTCCTTCAAGAGGTGCTGAGTGCCTGCCAAGAACTTTGCATGAAAAACAAGATTGGATTCTTCGAGCTGAGGAAGCACTTCCTCTGGAAAGGCACGAGCAGTTCAAAGTTTGCTACATGATTCGAATGAAGGAAGAAAACATTTGATAATGGATTGAATCATATTTTCTGGGGTGGAAGTTGTTGTCATGAATAATTAAAACAATGGGTCATTTAGTGTGATGGAAAGGCCGAGAGTGGTGTGACAATACACCTCCTTCCTTAACCAATCAAATGTAGAATAAGCCTTCATTAGATACAAGTGTGGGTTGGACATTGGAGGTATTAGGGTATAATTGAGGTGCCTGGTGGGAGGAGTTTAGGTTGCGCGTTGTGGTAATTAAGGTGATCAGACTGTTTGGGAGATCTTCACTATCGTCGGTTTGCTTTTCAGTTCCTGTCTACTGATTCCTGACTTAGTCTTTGCCTCTTCAAATCTTATTGAGGGGCCTTGCTGCTCTCATGGACAGAGAGTAGATTTCCTTTTCCAATTTGGATTAGTATAGACTGAAAATCATACTTTGCATAATCATTTGCAAATGTATTTTGTTTTTGAAACTTTTGTCTCTACGCCTTTCCACTCCTTTATGCATTGTCATTGATATGAATTTGTCATTTTCTCTCCTAATATTGTTTGCTCTGTGACGATCTATGATTTGTGCTGTGTGTTGGTACTGATGAGCATTTTTCACATTATTTAGATAAACATTATAAATATACATTGGAGTCTGACTTTATTTAGTGGTGTAAATATTTTGATTATGAGTTTTATTTTGAACTAAGTATTAGTTTGCCAAACCTTGTCAACTACAAAAGATCGCATCACCATAATTTATATACTGGAATGAAATATAAATTGGTGATTGGCGAATTTGGTATATTTTGGTAATACACTAACCCAGTGTGAAGGGATTTGGTGGGTAATGAAATTAGGCCTTGTCTGTAATAAATGTATTATTCCCGGATCGCTGGATCTGTTTTGGTAGCAGAGGATGGTTAGTATTGATTAATTTGCCAAATTAATTATTGAATATTGATTATTGATTACTAATATGAAAAGTTAGTGTCATTGTTCTATGTTATCTGGAAATACAGTTACGGAGTTGCCTACGATCCCGGGAGGTTTATTGAAGCCCTTGTGGTAGTCATAGTGTGGAGAAATATCACACTGAAAGTGCTTTGTCTGTTGTGGTAATATCGAACAGTGAAATGCTGTTGATGTTATATTAAGGGACCTATTTTGTTGTAAGATGATTGTATGAAAATAGTGAAAGACTGTTTCCCGAAACTTTGGCCTTACGCCCAAAGGAGTTCTAAGACCTCTTTTCTAAAAGTCCTCTTCCGAAACTTTAGCAAGTATCCCCAGAGGAGTACCAAGACCTCTTTCACTTGATAGTAGAGTAGAGTAGGGCTGGTCATTATTTTACTGGAAGTTGAAAGAATCTCTTTGAGTAATAGAACTATCTTTTTATTAGTGGAGCAGACAAGGTAGCAGTGTTCTGTGTAGTTTCTAATAAGAATTTATTTAGAAAAATGTTTGTAGTACATTGCCGTATTATTTTGTGAAGGGAGGGTCAGTCATAGAAGTTCTACTGACATCACGCAAAAATGCGCTGGCATTGGTCAGAAAAGCGGGTGTGTATTGTGCTGTGATTGGTTGGTTGGTGTGAGTCGTGCTGGTATTGGATGAGTGCGAGCCAACAGAGTGAGCAGAAATAAGGAAGGATTTCCTTGATTTTGGTTTCTGAAATACCTAGCGAAAAGAGAGAGTTGAAAAATGAATGTGATAAAAGCGATTCAGGATTTCTTTTAAAAGGATAAGCCGATAGCTACTGGAGAGGGATTTCCTGTACCTCCTACAAGATCGCCTGCTTCCTTTATGATGTTAGATCGTGGGTATCATACGTGTACATGGTTGGAGAACTGGGTGAGGTGTACAGAGGATGATGGAGTTTTAGCATTCTCAGAGCATGGTACTTTTAATGTGAGAATTTTGGAGAGTTTGAGAAGACAAATTAATTTGTTGAAACTGAATCCTAGACCTATGCAGTATAAGGTGTTTGAAGAATGGGAACATGAGGCATACAGAAGGGAGAGAGATAGGAATGGAATGAAATACAGGAATACAAAGAGATGGTATTCAGAGGCTAAGTGGGATGCTCAAATGAAGAGATGGAGGAGAGAAGTAATCGTTGATGGATTATACCCAGTAATGGGTATAATCCATCACCGGACGATCACGCACCTGCTTCCTGGCTGCCCCGAAGCGCACCCAAGGACCCTTCTCCTGCCAGAACTGCAGCTTCACCAGCACCCAACCCGCCAACCCGCATACCAGGAAAGAACCCAACTACCTCAGATGCATTCTTCTTAACACCTGCTCTGCACGCAAACACGCCGTTGAACTCTGGGACCTACTCGACTCAACCTCCCCAGACGTCGCCTTCCTGATGGAGACCTGGCTGACCCCTCCTCAGCACCCGACATCGCCATAGCCATCCCGAACGGCTACAAGATCACCCGCAGGGGCTGCACCAACGGAGTAGGAGGAATCGCCATCGTCCACAGGAACACTCTCAGAGTCTCGGCCTACACCGACGACACCCTCAGCACTGCTGAACACCTGCACTTCCAGAAAGCACACCGACCCCAACACCACCCTCAGAGGAACCCTCATCTACAGACCCCCCAGACCCCGACCATAGTTCACTGACTCCATCGCCGCTTTCATCAGCACACACGTCCTTGCCTCAATGGACTACATCCTTTCTTGGGGACCTGAACTTCCACCTCGAGAACAACAACGACACCAACTCCACCACCCTGATAGCACACCTCGCCAACCTCGGACTCAGACAACTCGTCACAACACCCACCCACTCTGCCTGCCACACGCTTGACCCCATCTTCTCTGCAAGCCCCCACGTCTGCTTCAACCACACCACCGAACTTCACTGGACCGACCATCGCTGCATCCACTTCACCTTTCGAAAACCCACCACGCACCACTGCACCCAACAGATCGCTCACCACTGCTGGAGCAAAGTCACCGAGGACCAGCAAACCACCACCCTCGCTCGGAGCCAGCACCGCCATCGCACCCCATCTCCGGAAAGCCATCCACATTTCCTTTGAGACAGCAACCTTCCCTGAGAGCTGGAGATCAACGCGCTACTCAAGAAACCCAAGACGAACCCCTGGTGGCCGACCGCACTGGGAACAGCCCCAACACACACCGACCACGCACGCAACCTAGGGGTCATCCTCAACTCCACCCTCTCCATGACGAAGCAGGTCAACGCCGTCTCTTCCTCCTGCTTCAACACCCTCCGCATGCTCCGCAAGATCTACAAGTGGATCCTCATCGAACCGAGAAGAACGGTCACCCAGGCCCTTGTCAGCATCAGGTTGGACTACGGAAACGCCCTCTACACAGGAGCCTCGGTCAAACTCATGAAACGACTTCAACGCATTCAGATGCCTCTGCACGCCTGATCCTCAACATCCCCCACCGCAGCCACATCACACCCCACCTGAGAGACCTGCACTGGCAGCAAGAGGATATCCTTCAAGCTCCTCACCCACGCACACAAGGCACTCCACAACACCGGACCAGCGTACCTCAACAGACGACTCAGCATCTACATCCCCACCTGCCAGCTTCGATATATCCAATGAGAGAAGTTCTGGGTGGTGGATATGTTCAAATTCCTTGGTCAAGACAGGATATATTGTCTTTTACGAATGAATTTTCCAGATTGAGAGAAAAGCCTGTAGAATGGTACAAACGGATAGAGAGATTTGTAAAAGTCTCAAAGATCTTGTGAAAAGATTTGGATGCTTTGTTTCACATTGTAGTACCAGCTGATTTATGGACTTAGTGTAAGATTGCAGTTGATTGGCCAAGATAAGAATATCCTACAGATGTTAAAACAGGAGCCCCATCAGAAGAAGTGATGAAGAAATATAATCAAGTGATTACTTACTTGAAGAGCAAGATTTCCCCAAAGGAAATGGATTGGGTTAAGATTGATAGAACGCCACAGGAGTTGAAAGAATCAGTACATGCCTATTACGAAATACTTTTTACAAGTGTTTAAACAGTATAGTGGTTTTGAAAGTATAACTGATAAAGATGTGGGTCATTTAGCCTATAAATTTGTGTTTGGATTAAAACAAGAGATTAGGAATATGATTCAGCAACATTTGATTTGTTGGCAGAATAGGTCAGTGGACGAAATTCTGAGGTATGCAAAGTATTGTAGTGATGATTTTGAATCAATAATGTGATTACAAGCAGGAATGTTTCGCATCCCTGGTCCGGGAAAAATATTTTTGGGAATTTTAATGCAAATTGCAATAGCCACCATGTAATTTACATGATTAAATGTCCTTGTGACTTGTATTATGTGGGGAAGACGGAGAGGGTTCTTCGAACTCGAATCACTGAGCACAAGAGTAGAATAAGATCAAAAACGGTGAGCTCTCCGTTAGCGCAACATTGGCTAGAAAAAAAACATTCTATTGCGCAGCTCAGATTCTGTGTGTTGGAAATGGTTGAATCACGCTCGGATAGAGATATGTCTAAAGTTCTCTCCCAGCGTGAGTCCCATTGGATTTGGTTTATGCAAACATTGTCCCCCAAAGGGTTGAATGATAAATTTGAATTGTCTTGTTTTCTATAATGCTTAACCTATTGAAATCTACCTTGCATGTTGTACTGCTTGTCTGTGCATCTGTTGCTCTATTCAGATAGGTTTATTTCATATGTATTAGATTAGGGCTAATCCTCTTATTCCTTATTATTTGTCATATATTTCATGAGAAACAAGTTGTGTGGTATATTTTGTCACATTTTACATTATTTCTCTTTATTTTCCTCTATTTTATTTCCATTTAACTTTTCACTCAATCTTTTATCATTGAACATTCCTTCATTTTTGATTTTCTATCTTTATTTTCATTGGTACTTGTCATGATTAACCTTTCATTTTTGATTGTGAATTTTCAGAATTGGTGTTTATTTGGTTTCATTTTTTATCGTGAGCTTCTTGTTTTTAAATGCTCTTATGGTCCCATTTCTATTTTCATGCTTGGTTACCATTACGAATGAATACGCAATAGACGCGCGGGCTCACTTGGTGGAACCGGCGTCTCTGTGGCAGCAGTCTTGAGCCTTCGCTTATCGTGTTCTCTGTAAGCTTCAATATGAAGGAGGTGTTCTTTGAGTCAGTCCTTTTGGTTATTTTGGGATATTTTGTTGACACGTGTTTTGCCTTGCAGGCACTACACTTGCGAATTTTGGAGTTTTGATTGTATCGTTAAGCCAATTGTTATCCTCAGGTAAGCGCCATTTTAGATTCTTGGCGTGCTGGTACATTTGTGATTTACTTAACATCAATACAAATGTTGTGTTGATGCACCGCTTTTGTTGTAGGTTTTTTGTAGGAGCTGTCAAATTTTGGTTTAGCGAAACAGTGCGGTATTACCAATATTTTCACAGACTTCCGCTGGTTTATATTCGCCCTGTGAGTGTGCTCACTCAAGCGCTTGGAGGTACGAGAAACATTGTTGTCAATTCCCTTTTTTTGTTTACTTATACCACAATTGGGTTGTTCATTTAGGCACTTTTTACTTTCCTCTTTGAATTCATGCAGCTTTCGGTGTGGTTGACACATAACACGGGGTGATTAGCTCTTTCCGCTCTCTTGTGAACCCATAAGGTTATATGACTGATGCTTAATCTTATGTTGTTGTATACTGGTCATTAAACTTAGTTCATTGATATATCGCAGATTTCCGTGTTAAAAGCCTGAAATGCATTGGGATTTTTGAAGGTTTTGTTGGCATATGCTGAATACAAGCTACATATTTTGGTATTCTTTTGAACTTGACTCTTTCTGCAACTATCAAGAATAACGCAGATTATTATCAACAGCACGGTTTGAAGATTTGATTTTCAGTTTGTGATTCATGGAAAACAGGATAGAGGACTGTCATTGACCTAAGAATGAAGGACACAATTTATTACTTTTTCGATAACATTGAGTACATTTTACAGTGACATCATAGTAGTGCATTTGGTATTCCCGGATACATATCTTTCGTTTCATTTCATTTTCACTTTTAGGAAGCTGGCATTTTCTTACTTTAATCATTCTGTGTCTCTGTCTGTCTCTGAATACACTTCTGGGTTGCAGTGACAGCTGGGCTTTGTGCATTCCCTCTATACAGTCACACGAAGGGAGATGGGGCATGACAATTGCATCCTTATGGCCCTTAACTAGGCTGATGGACCTTCCTGAGCTAGATTGGGACTGCAATAGGGCTGCGCGTGTTTTCACAGAAAGAGCTGCATAACCCTCTGTAGTATGTCTTGGGCCATGGCAGAAAAGAGAGAGACCTTGTGATCTTCAAAAGCCTCTTCGATGTCTCCCCCTTCAAAGGCACATTTGGGTATACCTACTGGACCCCAGACAAGACCAAATCAGAACTCTACTGCAACTAAGGATATTCTGCCTGGAAGAAGAGCTGCTGTGCTACTTGCGCTGCTGTTTTGGCCAGCTGTCTGCTGATTGCTGTAGTGTAGGATGGACCACCACTTGGCAGCTTGCTCTGCTGTGTTGGCCTGCTGCCTACTGCTTCTTGCCTGGGAGTGAGAGGGACTGGACCTGCTCTCTACATCCTTGAACCCAGGATTCACCAAGGGCTTGTTGACTTGCCTCCTATTCTTCTGAAGTCTCAGGGACATAAAATACTTATTGCAACTCTCCTGTTGCTGCTGGACTCTGTCATCTGTGAGTTCTCCCCATGCCTGAGGTGCCTCCCTCCGGTCTTGGGCCTCAGAAGTGGGTTTTGCAGCTGTTTTAACCCTTGACACCAACGCAGCAGCGGCTTTGCACCACCTTGCGCTGACGCATTGCTCATCCCTGCTGGCATGGCGGCTGCTTGATGACAGCATTTCCAGCACTGGCACGGCTTGACAACAACTAAAGTGTGCAAAAATACTTTACATGTTGCCTCTTAAGTTAAGCCTGGCTGCTCTGTGCTAAGCTACAAGAGGGTGAGCACAGGTTAATTTAGGCTGTGTATCTGACTTACCCTGACTAGAGTGGCAGTCCTACTTGAACAGGCTGCATTTCCCTGCCAATTAGAGACCTCATTTCTAACATTGGTGATCAGCGGTGAGGATAGGACTTGTGTTTGTGCAGCACATGACAGTAATTTGGTATACACCTCTATGCACATCTAGACCAATTTGAATCAGTTGTCTCTGATCCCCAACGGCATTTTTTTCTGCTCTCTTCAATTGGCATTTTTAATTTTTCAATTCTCCCTGATTGACATTTTTGCTTTTTACTCTAAATCATGTCTCTGATTGGTGGCCCTGCATCTGCACCTGCTAGAATGGAGCTTTTGCTGGCCAGACTTGCGGGTTACACTGTGGCCCAGCTCAAGGACTTTGCAAGGAGGTTGGGCCTCTTGTAAAGAGCGCTACCAAGAAGGTGGCGCTGCAAAAGGCACTGAGAGCCTGATCTGAAGCCCATGCTGTGTTGGATGGAACCTTAGAGGAGGGTAAAGAGGAGGAGGAGGAGTTAGACTAGGGCCTAAGAGAAGGCCCAGGGCTGATATCTCTGGTGGAAGAAGACAGCAACTTACTTCCAGGAATGAGGGCTCCCTCCAGAGCAGGAAGCAGTGTGTCATTCAAATGCCCGTCCCAGGAGGAGCTGGAGAACAGGAGGGCGTAGAGAAAGTTTAAACTGGAGCTGTCTAAAAGTGGAGAAAGAGAAGACCTTAGAGGAGGAAAACTTGCCATGGAGAAGGATGAGTCAAAAAAGATTGTCTATTGAGGAGGAAAATATGATGTTGGCTTAGGAGCTGAACATCAAAACCAGGCAAGCGGAGTCCAGCAGTGATGGTGGCAGCATTTCTTCCATGCCCTCTGAGAGGAGGGTCCACATACCCAAAGGTCTGGTGTCTGATTTTGTGGTAGGAGACAACATAGTTGGTTTGAGGCCTATGAAAGTGCCCTGAAAATGCACAAGTTCCCTGAGGCAGAGTGGGGAGCTAGTTTGTCGAGGCATATCCCTAGTGAGTGGAAGGACAACACTTTGCTGGCCCTAGAAGGCAGTGACAGAATGAGGTATCACCTGATGAAGGAGGTCCTAATCAGAAAGTTTTGTCTGACCTGAGAGTAATACAAACAGAAGTTCAAGGATAGTCATAAGATTTCCCAACAGACATGGGTGGATTGTGTACATTCGTTCTTCAAGACAATGGATGGTTGTGTGAAGGGGAGTGAGGTAAAAAATTATCAGGGACTATATCATTTATTTGTAACAGAGTATTTGTTCAGTTTTTGTTTTCCAGATCTGCGCCAACACCTGATAGTAAGCTCACTGACCGCAGAGAGCTTGCTAAAGAGGTGGACAGCTGGGTCAGCACCAGGGTCCACAGTAATGTATCTGCAGAGATCACCATAGGGGTGGGCAGGGTCCCCAATAGACGAAGGAGGGGGACAAAAACAGCAAGGAGTTGTTTTAAGGGTCCCAAAGTAGTTCTGAGGGTCAGCGTTCCCAGCCCACTGCTGAAAGGAGAAGAAATGGTTCCCCACTCGTATGCCTGCAGGGAAGCGTCCCGTGAAGAGCTATGAGTGCCAGCTGGAATGCCAAGTGTCCCAAGCGGGCACAGCACCCCACCGGAGGGCAGTCACTGTGGTTTGCTAGTGCAGCACTTGGGGAGGAGATGACCCTAGATAGTGCAGGGGAGAGTATACAGTTAACCCTAGTGTCCCTGGGTGATGGAGAGATGGTACTGAAGATCCACATGCCTGGCAATACTAGGAAGTATGGTCAGTGGTTGTCCCATCAATGGGCAGAGGCTCTGAGAGACAAAGGAGCCAGCATGTCTACCATCAGGTGTCATCTGGTGTCTTCAGAGCAGATAGTCCATAACGCGTTCCACCAAGTTGTTGCTGTTGACAACCGTGTGAGACACTACCCTGTCACTCTGGATTCCTTTGAGTGGGAGTGTCTCAAGTCTGCTGAAGATTGCTGTGCATCCGTCCATGCATGTCGATTGGCTGCTTGGCAAAGACCTGGAGCACACCATTTGGAAGGAGGTAGATCATGTCACTTTTGGAGATTATGAGGTTGCCTGAGAGGGTGTGCCTGACCATACGGTCCATGACAGCTCGTGAGGGTGTTTAGAAGGACATGAAGCCTGGAACCATGCCACAGGTGCCTGCCAAAAAGAGAAACGGCAAGGGACGTGGGAAACCTGCTCCTGAAATTCCCACAGTCCAGGAGGAGGTAGAACCTGATAAGGACGCCCTGGTACTTACAGGGGTAGATCTGGCTGAACTGGGGAACCTGCTTGAGCTGACCAATTGGCAGCAAAAAGGGGGTCCCTATAGGCAGGAGTTCTGCAAGGAACAAAAGGAGTGCCCTACTCTTGTGGGTCTTCGGCAACAGGCCGAGGTCAAGGCAGCTGGTTACACTCTTGGGCAGCATCTGATCTACTGGGAGAATGATCTCCTGTATAGTGAGCCTAAGGTTCCTGAGCCTGGTGCAACACATGTGTTGGTGGTACCCCATCGCTTTAGGACCTTCTGACTGGGTCTGGCTCATGATGTGCCACATGTAGGTCATTTGGCGCAAGACAAGACCTTTGACAGGGTTGTCATCTACTTTTATTTGCCTCAAATGAGGAAGGCCTCAGATGCATTCTGTAAGTTATGTCCTCCCTGCCAGGCGAGTGGCAACTCAGGGGGGAGGTGTAAGGTCCCCCTGCAACCTTTTTCTGCTGTTAGTACTCCTTTTTTAGCAAGTTGGCATCAGCAGGTTGGCATCAACATTGTGGGGCCTCTTGATCCCAAGACAGCCATGGGAAACAGATTCATTCGGATCTTGGTGGATATTGCCTGCCAGTACCTGGAAGCTATCCCTCTCAGGTCAGTGACTGCACCTATAGTGACCAGGGCACTGATGGGGATTTTTACCAGTATAGGTTTCTCCAAGGAGGTGTTATCTGACTGGGGTACCATCTTCATGTCCAACTACATGAAGCACATGCAGAAAGAGTTTGGTGTGACCCTTAAATTCAACACTCCTTACCATTCCCAAACCAATGGGTTAGCTGAAAGGTTCAACTGTACACTTAAAGGCATGATTATTGGTCTACCCGAATCAATGAGGCATAAGTGGGACGTCGTCCAGCCATGCCTTCTGTTCGCCTACAGGGAAGTTCCACAGAAGTAAGTTGGCTTCAGCTCTTTTGAACTTCTTTCAGGTCAACGTGTGGGAAGAGATCTCAATTTAGTTAAGGAAGGCTGGGAGCAAGCTCCCAAGAAGCCACCCCAGGATATAGTTAGATACATGCTGGTGTTCCGCAAACAGAACAGCCCGTTTCAGGAAGCTCGCACAGGAGAAGCTAAAAGCTAGCCAAGAGGACATGAAATGATGGTATGACCAGAATACCACTCTGGTTGAGTTTCAGCCTGGTCAGAAAGTGTGGTTAAAGGAGCCAGTGAAGCCCCGTGCTCTCCAGGACCGCTGGTCTGGCCCATATGAGGTAAAGGAGCGCAAGAGCAATGTCACCCACCTGGAGACTTGCAGACTCCCAGGAACCCTTAGATGGTCCTGCATGTGGCCTCAAGCCCCGCTTTGAAAGGTCTGAGATTACCATGCTCTTGGTAACTGTTGATGGGGTGGAAGAGGAGAGTGACCTTCGCCCGACCTCCTATCTTCCAAGGAGCAGGATGGGTCAGTGGAAAGTGCCAGCCTCTCTCCTGCACTGACCCTAGATCAACAGAGAGACTGCCCCCAGTTGCTGGGGAAGTTTGCCTCTTTGTTCTCCCTTACCCAAAGACTCACGACATGATGTACCCATGATATTGATACTGGGGATAGCACACTAGTAAAGAACAACATTTACAGGATGTCTGATAAGGTGAGTGCTAGCATCAAGGAGGAGGTCTCCAAGATGCCAGCGTTAGGGGTTATTGAGCCCTAAAACAGCCCATGGTCCAGCCCTGTGGTGTTGGTTCCCAAGGCTACCCCTCCAGGTGTCACCCCTGAACTGAGGTTGTGCGTGGACTTCCGTGAGCTCAATACGGTCACCCGAACAGATGCACACACCATTCTCAGAGCTGAGGAGCTCATTGATCGGCTTGAAGCTGCCAGGTTCCTCAGCACGTTTGACATAACAACTGGGTACTGGCAGATTGTCTTGACTGAGGGGGCTAAAGAGAGGTCAGTGTTCTCATCCAGGGCACTTCCAGTTCCGGGTCATGCCTTTTCGTTTGAAGAACTCCCCTGCCACCTTCTAGAGTCTGGTCAATCAGGTTTTGACTGAGTTGGAGAACTTCAATGCTGTCTACCTAAACAACATTGCGTTCTACAGCTATAGTTGCAAGGACCATTTGAACCATCTCCAAGAAGTGTTTCAGTGTCTGTAGAGCTCAGGCCTGACTATCAAGGCCAGTAGGTGCCAGATAGGGCAGGGTTGTGTGGTCTACCTGGGACACCAAGTAAGAGGCAACAAGGTGCAGTTCTTGCAGCCCAAATTTGACACACTTCTGGATTGTGATCCTCTAAGATCCAGACAGAAGTAAAAGCCTTCTTAGGTCTCACTGGATATTAAAGGAGATTCATCAAGGGATATGGCACCTTTGTTGCCTCCTTGACCGAGTTGACTTCCAAGAAACAGCCACGTCAGGTGATCTAGACGGAGGTGTGCCAGAAAGCTTTTGATACCCTGAAGGAAGCCATGTACACTGCACCCTTGTTAAAGTCCAGCAATTTCTCTCAAGGGCTTGTTGTGCAGATGGAAGCCTCAGAGCATGGGATAAGGGGTGTGCTCTCACATCTAAAGGAAGAGGGCCTGGATCAGTCTATTGCCTTCATCAGTAGGAGACTACTTCCCAGAGAACAGAGGTGGAACGCGATTGAAAGGTCAGCCTTTGCTGTGGTCTGGGTGCTGGAAGGCACTCAATGTCAGGGTTAGACAGACCACAGGCCCCTCAGATGGTTAATAGAGATGAGGGGTGAGAATCCCAAACTGTTGAGACGGTCCATCTCCCTACAGGGAATAGACTTTATGGTGGAACACTGTCCTGGCACAGACCACACCATGCTGATAGTCTCTCCAGGTTCCTAGTGAAGAGAACTACCAAGTGGTTAGTTAGCTTTCCCCACCTTCAGCTATGGGGGAAACATGTTAGACCTTGCCATTGTTTCACCTGACTTTTCAGCGTCCTGACCTCGTGTTTGGCTGACTTCATTTTTGCTGGCTTTAGGATTCTGGCCACTTTACCACTGCTAACCAGTGCTCAAGTACACATGCTCTGTACTTTAAACATGGTAATATTGGCTTATCCACAATTGGCATATTTAATTTACTTATAAGTCCAGAGCAAGGTGCTCTATATGTGCCAAGGGCTTGTAAATTAAATGCTACCATTGGGCCTGCAGCACTGTTTGTGCCACCCACTAAGTAGCCCTTTAAACATGGCTCAGGCCTGCCATTGCAGAGCCTTTGTGTGCAGTTTTAAACTGCCATTTCACCCTGGCACGGAAACATACTTGCCAGGCCCAAATCTTTCTTTTTATTGCATGTAAGTCACCTCTAAGGTAGGCCCTAGGTAACGCCATGAGCAGGGTGCAGTGTATTTAGAAGGTAGGACATGCACATGTGAGTATTACATGTCCTAGTTTTAAAAAACAGCAACATTAAGACAATCAATGTCCCGCCCACAGAAGCAAGGGCCCTAGAAAATGGAACTGGCCTTAACTGTTTCAAGGAGATTATCCTGGAACAGTCCCGACAAGCCATTCTAGAATGAAATTTAGGGTCCCCTCTCGATCCTTGCCCTCCAAAAATTCGACATGCTCTCATTGACATCCTAAACCCCACAATCAGCAGTATAATTAACTCCTCTCTCAAAGAAGCAAAACTACTGGACAATTAGAAAATAGCATCGGTCTAACCCCTCCAAAACAATGAAAAATAACCAGACCCAATGACTCTCTCCAACCTCAGACCTATTTCGCTGCTACCAAGTCTGAGCAAAATTACTGAGAAGCTAGTCAATGTGCAATTAAACGCCTATCTACAAAAAGCTAACATTCTGCACCTCAAACATTCAGGTTTTAGGCCTGGACATTCAACAGCATCGGTGCTGCTCCAGACATCAGAAACGTTAAAAATGTGCCTTATATCAAGGTAAAAATGTAGTACTGATTCTGTTGTACCTATTGGCTGCGTTCGACACGGTCTCTCACGACATCCTGGCAGACAGACTCAGGGAATGTGGCATATCTCACAAAGTCCCGGACTGGCTAATCTCTTTCATGGACAACAGGAAACAAATAGTAACCTTAGGCAACTTCAAATCAACAGAAAAAAAACTGCGCTCTGGAGTCCCTCAGGGCTCTGCCCTGAGCCCAACACTTTTTAACCTTTATATGAGACCGTTGCTCAACCTGATTGCATCTTTTGACGTTGAGTCCATCTCATATGCGGATGACACTCAGCTAATTCTCACTCTTGACAAACATTCCACAACAGCCGAAGAAAAATTCCAGAACTGTCTTTCAGCAGTGGATGAAAGCAAACCACCTCAAATGCAACAGCCAAAAAACAGAGATTATGCTGCTTGGTAAATCCAACATCTTCATGCCCAAGCAATGGTGGCCAACTGATACAGCACCACCCTCTAAAACAATAGATTCTGTGAGAAATCTAGGGATCCGATTCGATCATACACTATCCTTCCACCAGCAAGCGCTCTCGGTAGCGGGCATGTGCTTTTCACATGATAAAAACATTTTAAAAGTTTTTTGACTTGCTTCCTTTGACAGCCAGAAAATCAGTGGCAGTAGCCCTAATTCTGTCTCGCTTGGATTACTGCAACAGCCTGTATGCAGGAGCAAATAAGGTAGTGCTGAAAAGACTACAGACAGTCCAGAATGTGGCAGCCCGGCTGGTATTAAGATTACCCAGGAGGTCCTTGGCCGCAACAGCACTCAGAACCCTCCACTGGCTGCCCATACATAAAAGGATTCTCGACAAAATCCTATTAATAATTTTCAGAACCCTCAATAACACAAGGCCCACATACCTTAGAGCCAGAATCAAACCATATATCACCCGAAGGCTTCTGCGATCATCCTCAGAAAATCTCCTGGCACACCCCCGCCTTCCACCTCTCATCTAGAGGAGGAAAGTCAATGGCAGTCCTGGGAACAAAAGCATGGAATGCCTTGCCCACCCATTTGAGACTGGCACAGTCTGAACCCTCGTTCAATAAACTCCTAAAATCCTGGATCTTTCCGGCCCCAGACCAGTTAGTGCTATCTCTTATCTGTCCCTTCCACCGTTTGGTCTTTCTAATTCCTCAGCACAGCCCCCGCCCAATTTTCCGATAGCGCCAAGATGCTCCCTGGAGTGAATGCTGCGCTCTATAAAAATCATCATTCATTCACATTTGTTTTCACTACTGCAAAGCCTATCTCTCCCATAAGTTAACATGAGGATTGCCTGAAAACATCTTTTATGTGTAATTTCCCTGGAGCCTGGGCAGGAAAGGCAGGGACCTTGTGATCTTCAAAGGCCTCTTTGAGGCCTCCCCCCACTTTAAAGGCAGATTTGGGTATAAGTGCTCGACCCCTGACACCACCAAATGAGAACTATTCTGGAACCAAGGACATTCTGCCTGGGAGAAGAGCTGCTGTGCTGTAGGAGGGACTGCCACTTTGCTACTTGCTCTGCTGTGTTGGCCAGCTGCCTGCTGCTTCTTGCCTGGGAGAGAGAGGGCCAGGACATGCTCTTTACATCCTTGAACCCAGGATTCACCAAGAGCTTGCTGACTCGCCTCCTGTTCTTCTGAAGTCTCAGAGACAGAAAAGACTTCTTGCAACTCACCTGATGCTGCTGGACTTTGTGAGTCCCACCATTGCCTGAAGGGCCCCCTCTGGTCCTGGACCTCAGAAGTGGGTTTTCCAGCAGTTTTAACTTTCAATTTCAAAGCAGAAGCAACTTTACACCACACAGTGCTGACACATTGCCCTTTCACATCGACGCAGCAGACGATCGACTACAACATTTCCAGCGCAGACGCGGCTTGACGATGACAACGATCCGATCGCCGAAGCCGCTCGATGACGACGGCTCGACTCAGCATTGACGCAGTACCTCCATTAAATAGCGCTCGACACCAAAGCTTCCATTGAAGGCGCGGATCGGCGCCGACCCACGCCTCCATCCACAGATCGACGGCTTCCAAGCACGGTTTTCACATTAATCTTTAAAAATTCATATCTCAACTTCTACTTATTGGATTTTTGTTGCTCTGGTCTTGGTTTAATCAGATAAAAAATCTCTATTTCCCTAAACTGTTGTGGAGTCTTTTGTGGTGTTTCCATTGAGTTACTGTAATTAAAGTGTGCACAAATACTTTGCACATTGCCTCTTATGTTAAGCCTAACTGCTCTGTGCCAAGCTACCAGAGGGTGAGCACAACTTGTTTTAGGTTGTGGATCTGACTTACCCTGACTAGAATGGTGATCCCTACTTGGACAGCGTCTTTACTCCTGCCGACTAGAGACCCCATTTCTAGCAGGAGTACAGTCTATTCTACTTATTACTGTGAGGTCTAATTGTTAGGGGCCAGGGTTATTAAACCTCCAATAGTAATTGACGTTCTAAGAGCTGAAGTTAGTCTGTCCACTGAGCACTGTTGCTGCCTGTTTCTAAAATGGTTGCATCTACATGTTCTTAGCTCAGTCCTCATTCAGACTGTTTTTAAATTGGCTGTCAGTCATGGTGCTTTATCAGCAATGGCGGAGGAGCGTCGTCTCACTGGCTCAGAGCCAGCAGCCAACAAATAAAACAATATTTTATTATTGTTTTATTTCTAGGCCGCTGGCTCAGCCAGTGTGTGCAGCGAGGGGAAGGGCCATGGCATGGGACGGGGGGGGGGGAGGAGTGCTATGTGCTCTTCCTAAATCGGCATGTGTATTTGGCTGGCCGTCTCAGGCCCACCAAAACACATATGTGCACTTAGGTTTCTCTAACCTGGCTGTATTGTACAGCTGGGTTAGAGAAACCCCACAAATCCCTGACCTGAGCAGAGCATCTTTTCAGCCCGCTCTGGCAGTGTGGGGATTGGACAGGGAGTCTGTGACATAGTCATAGTGTCTGCTGGGACATGAAGACCCAGCACCGAGGCGTGACGTGGGAGGTGGTCAGCAGCAGGTAAGTTTAACTTTTTTTTTTATTATTATAGTCCTTTGTCCCCCCACTCCCCGGCGCCCACTCCCATGCTCCCCCTACTCCTTCCCACTGCCCCACCACTGTTTGTATGTGACAGCCGCCCAGCCGTGGCCCCTGCAGGTAAGCGCAGTGGGGTGGTGGGGCTGGGTGGAGGGGTATTTTGACAGACGATGACGAGGGAAAATTAATTATTTATAAAATTTTCCCTCGCCATCGTCCGTCGAAATCCCCCCCAACCAGGCCCCACCGTGCTTACCTGCACGGGCCGCGGCTGTAGCCGCCACTGTGCTTTAGACTGCAACCTGGCGTCTCTAGTGTCCCAGAGGATCATGCATGACCTGCACCACCATCAGGTAAACCAAGAGGTAGATGCTAGATGTGTGCATCAAGCAGGACAGAACAAGGTGTGAACAAGGGGTGAAGGCTCACAGTCAACATGCTGAAGATGAGACGTGCATCTTCGTTATTGGTACTTGAGACTAACCCTGAGCGTAGTTTGCGTAGTAGCACTACGCGTAGCTACGCGAAGTGCACTCCGCACTATGCGAGATATGCGTAGCGCTACACGAACTGCGTAGTGCGCTGTTCGGGATGATTGCACAGTGCTGAATGCTTGTCCGCACTGTGCAATCATTGAAAACGGCCTCTTGCACAGTGCAAGCTGTCGTTTTCTGCCGCTCGAGTAGATTTTTACTTGAGCGGCAGCTTTCTCAACGCGGACTAGTAGTTTCTCATTGCGAGCGGTCGCGAGCATACGTGACCACTCGCAGTGAGAAACCTGACCTCCCCGCGTTGAGAATCTCGCTGGGAGGTTTATTTTCCACGCTCGCGATCGCCAACTTGATGTTGCTGATCGCGAACGAGGAAAAAGTCTCGCTGGGATGTCATTTTGCTCGCTCGCGGTCGCCAACTTGACATTGAGGACCGCGAGCGAGCAAAAAATGCCAACTACGCTACGCTACGCTACGCTACGCGTTTTTGCACTGTGCTACGTGCAGTTCGCGTAGCGCGAAGTAGCACAAACTACGCAAACTACGCGAGCGTAGCGTAGTTGGCCGCCCATGGTTACTTGAGACGGTAAGGACTGCTTCAATGGGACTCCCTGGCCTAGTATTTCCTGACAGTTCTACTCCAATACTGTTGGCCATTCTGGGCTGCCTGCAAGGCCAAAATGATGGGGATGCCCCAGAGAGGCAGCCATCTGCTATTAAACCACGGTCCTATGTGTGCTTTAGTTACAACTATAAAATACTTATAATGGTTTTAATGGGAACAATGACCGTTGGCTTATCGGAAAAGGGCCTTGTATTCGGATGGCACGGAAACGAACGTTAGTGGTATAGCCCCTTACACCAGCACACCTTCTGCAGAGGATTGTAAAAATGAACTTATGAAAACGAGCCATAAGAAAAGGGTTTACTTGCAAGTTTAGGGAAACAATTGTTACTGCAGCCACAGTTTTGATTAGCTGCGTTGGTCAACAGTTTGCTTCAGTGTTCAATGGCAATGCAAGTATGACATGTTTTAGCGCGATAACTAGTGTTTTCCTAAACGGTGTGAGTGCTCAGTGCACCATTGGATAATGATTTAAACCGAGAAATTTGGATATGATAAGCATAGACAAGTAACAGATGGAGACGGTTTCATAGGAACAATGGCTGTGACTACAAGCTAAGCGTTTATAGAGCGTAAATAATGATTTCCATATGCAGTTCAAGTTAAAGGGGGGTCGTTCATTTTAGATCAGGAACAAAATTGCTAGTTTTATTTAAATGGCCTATTCTTGACCTCTTAATTTTCACAAATTATTTACTGTTGATAATCGTCATCTTGTTTCGGCATGAAAGGCGCAAAAATGCAGCAGTCCAAATATTTCTATTTCGAACTGACGTGTTTGGAAAGTAAAATCTCTATTCTCAATTAATTGGTAAATATTACTGCAAGTGTGTCGAATGCGCATTTCGCAGTGACCCGTTCTCACAGTAGCTTTCCACCTAATGCTGAAGCTGTTCCAACCGGTTGTTTTATACTCCAGCCAGTTAGTAAAAAATCAATAGTAAGGGGCTGGTTATTATAGCTGAATGCCTCAAGCTGTCTATATAATGAGAAGCAGCTTGCAAAGTGTGTGTGCGTAAGACAGAGCGGGGAAGAGAGCCAGAAAGAAAGACGGGGGAGGCTGGACTTCGTGCACCAGCCGGGCTGCTGTTTTTCACAGCGTAAGACAGCGGCTGAAGTAGTGCCTGCGCACGAGGGAGCCCAAAACAAAAGCAGCGGTGGGCTTTTATGAAGAAGAAGCAGGAGTTGGTGTTTAAATTGGAGCTGCAGCCGTCGCACTCGGGAAGCACTCCCCCACGGGCTTTTGGAAACTTTCATTCCGCGCGAAGGTGCGCGAGCGCCTTCAGGACAGTGACAGCGCGAGACATTGGTTCATCGGAATGATTCCCAGAATGCTCCCCGCGCTGCTGGGCGCCATCCTCTGCTGGCAGAACGGCCATGCCCAGCATATAGTCAGCGGTGAGTACTGGCAGCAGTTTATGGGACGTGGTGCCCGTAACAACGAATATTATCATTGTACGTCCGTGGGATGGGCAGAGTCTCCTAAAATGGAGTGGGCTAAAATGCATGTATCTCTTGACTGGCTATGCTGAGACTGTAAAGTTAGGCTATATTACATGGCGACAGACAAATATCTGAACACTTCTTAGGTATAATACATTTTTGGAGAAAAAAGGATTTTCAATTGTGACATCACAAGTCTTAAGGGTTTGAAACTCATTTTTGTGCAGTGCAAGTTCTATAACTGGATGGCAGGTTGCAATTTGATGAAGAAATATTTCACAAGTAAGCGGAAGCTGCTGCTGCAAAAATGTCTCACCCAGCATGAAAATGTGTGCTTGTATTACATGGCAAATATCTTGATTAACTTTTTTTTCATTTAACTCAGTCTCAATTTAGTGGAATTGTTCTATTTTGAAGGAAACTAGAAATCTATAGCAGACAGTGGAGTTACAGTCACTCTCTGCAGGTATCATGCACACTTGAGGTACCGAACCATCGCCAGCCTGTTGGATCATTGCTGTACAGCCGGTGTATGTGATTAATTGAATGTTCTTTTTTTGTTTAGGCATATTTTATTTATTTACACCATATAAGTAGCAGACACACCAATGTGAAGTGGTTGTGAGATGCTAAGGGACAATGTGACATTGGAACTATTAGGAGGGGCGGCATAAGCAGGCCACTAGAGTTATGTGGCCAAAGAAGAAAGTATTATCTTGTTTTCAGTTCCAGGTTTATTCTATATTTTCAGTTTAACATCTATAAACATAGTTTTCCAACAGATCTATGTAACTTATTTCAAGTAATGTATGTTAAGAAAGTGTCTAACTACTGGACGTTTTTATATTTCAAACTACTGATGTTGAAGATGCGGCATAATGTTGAATACATCGCTGCTTCAAGAATGAAAACATGAAAAGCCAGTAAAAAGTCAAGCAAAACAGTTTATATCCTAGAACGAATCATTCTCTGTACACTGTCTGCCTTGCATTTGAAAATGGAGGGGGGTTGTTTTCTGTTTCAGACAAAAACCCTTTCCCAAGTTCATCAACTAGGAATAAAAGCACCATCTGGGGAGAAAGCTCCCCTTTGTAATGCCACAATGCACCCATCAATGGGTGAAACTCGATCAGTTCACTTTTGCAAAGTGCAACAAGTTACAGTGCTATAGTGCACTCCATCTGAAGAGTTTTAAATGCGTTTTGATTCGTTTGAGCTAGAAACGCTTGAACAGCAGGTGGAACATTATGTGACAATCATAATTATGTGGAATACTCCGTGGCCACATAATCACATAACTCCAGTAGCTCTGACCATAAATCTCTGTAGGAAATGGACACGATCCAATGACTGTGGTCATTACAGACTCGTAGAGACCGCACTGTGATTAGGAACTATAATAGTACTTAAGTTGCCCACTGTTTTAGTATTATCTGTGATACACTTTTCGGGTCACAGAAAGAATTGTACGTGTCCATGTAGTGTCAATAATCTTCTTAAAAAAATACAAATTAATAACCAATCCTCAAGTTGAGCCAAACTAAAAACACCAACTCAGAAGTCTGGCTTTTTCCACAAGGACTAACACAGCTGTTACAGAGCCAGGGCACTCTCTGTAATGCTTCCCCAGCACCAGCAAATGGCAAGATTGAAAATGGTGGCATTCATAGTGTAAGTTACAGTCTGGAGACGAGGTTACTCCACGTGTCAGAAAGTTATGATTTCCCACTATAACCAATCCCTTCTTTGCCAAAGTTGCAAAAGAGCTAAAGATTTGCTAACTAAAGGTTGTTCCCTTAAATAAGCCTGATTTCACCAAAGATGGGCAAACGACACCTTTTCATTAATGTGGCATTTAGCAGCCAGGAAGGGGTGCCCTCAGGGGAGACATACTACCGTACATTTACATTTCGTTTAATTAAGGACTCGGCTAGAGTGCGCATTAGAGTATTGAACTGTGGCCAGAGCTGTCACTGAACATTCACACCTTACTAGCACACAACTGCGCCTTCCATAGGCAGTGTCACACACAGTGCAGTGTACACAATGCAAATAGGCTGTTACTAATAATACGCATTAAGGTTGAAATGTAACACTGAACCATCTGCTTTTCAGCTCAGTTATGATGCCAGACTGAAGGAGATTGTGTGAAAGGTGTACTTGTCTCACAGCATGCAAGGTACAAGCTATAAACATAATTAATCTAGCTGACTTTGTAACCCAAGCAATGCTCATTTGCAGCAGGGCTTTCTGTGCTTTCAGTAAGCATGACATATGTCTGTTCCTTAGAACCAACGGGAGATTACAGTGAAACCACCCAAACAAGGGTCACAAATACACTGTATTGGAAACTCTGCATCAACTTTGATGCCAATATTATCACAGAAGGCAGAACATATTTGTGGATTTGAGAGCCAGCATCCTTTATTAGGACTTTGACATTTATTTTCCCTAGGTTATCTTCAGTCTGAACCTGCTGTGATGATAATGTGACTACAGCACAAAGCATTAACAGTCCACAAACCAACTGTCTCTCTCATCTCTCGTTGACTTTATGCTGGACTTTGCCCCTGTACAGTGCTCTGCTGCCATTTTGTCTAGGTTTGCGCTATAGAAGCACCACATATGTGACTTCTCTTTGCGATTCAACTATATCATTAATGAGATACTTCCTCAGAAAAGCCTGGTGATTTCGCGGAGAGCATTTAAAGTCTCAGACCGCTAGCCAACAGCACAATAGTTGCTAGCCACAATCTGAGATCGCCTCAACAGTTTTCTGGTTTAGACAGGAACATATTCAATGATACATTGAAATGCAGAAAATGAGAATTATTTCTGCTGACCCCCAATCAATTTTCTCCCTTCCTCATCCCTACACCCTTCACAAAGTTTTTCTAGTACTCTGTGCACCAGAGCCAACTTGATATCTATATTTGTTTTTTGAAATTCTTTAATATTTCCCTCTGATTTTGTATATTTTAATTTACAGTGTCACTGGCCGAAAGTATAAATAAAGGTTATTGTACTGAACAGAACTGACTGTCACGTGACTAAAGTGTAATCTTCACATTCAAACTTATATGAGGTAATAGCTACCTATTTATGTGACGCACCCAAGCCTAGATGTGAACATGAAATGCAGTCTATGCAGTATCTCATTACGATTTGGTAAAATCTAATGTCTTCATTGCATTCATCAACTGGGCCTCATGTATTTGGAGTGTTTATGCACTTTCTACCACACCATGTGTGAGCACTACAATCACTGTCTTTTTAGAAACAGCTGCTCATTTGAGCAGTGCGGATAGCACTTAAGATACACACACACAATCAACATCTGGCTCTTGTATTTCCTCGTCACATAAAAACACTTACATTTATTCAGAAACTCACCAAAACAAAAGATAACTGTATTGTGAAGTGGTCACTTGATTGAGCCTGTTCAAGGGAGGTATCAGCAGGTCCAATGTGCTAACATCAACTGGCACTTTGCAATAGCGAACACAAGCCTGTGGTATCCATGTGTAATTTGTGCCTGTTCTTAGATAATGCAGTGATCAGGGAAGTGCTATGACTCATTTGAAGCCATCTGATGAGGAATCTATAAAATGGATACTGCCACTTCGAGTTCAAATAAGGATTAAGGACCTGATTCAGCGAAATGGGGAAAACTTCATGTCTTTTCTTTCTCATACACACCCTAAAAATAGGATCGCGTTTGTGGTACTTTATATTTCAATTTGATTCCTATTACAGCAATTGTTTTGCTCCTAAAGTTAAGGGACAAGTTGACTGTGAGAAATCTATTAGGACATTATTGAATACCAACGTTTTGATCGCTTGTGCATGAATTTGTTTGTATATATTCCCAGATTTCTAATGACTGTCCATGACCCCTAGTTTAGGAGTGTGCACATGACTTGATTTTTGCCAGTGGCTGGGCACTGTAATTTATTATTGTAGTCTGGGATTTGTCATCCAATCAATCACACATTTATAGAGCATGGCAAATCACCCGTGAGGGTCTCAAGGCACTTGAGATGTTGCCTGCTGCATGGTGGTGTGATCATTCAAACATCCACGTCTTAAGTTCTTTCCCTAATTGCAGGATTGACGGTGCGGTCGTGAGGTGCAGGGAGAGGTTGTTCCATGACTTGGCTGCCAGGTGCATAAAGGAGCACCCTCCGCTGTTGGTTCTGTGGATCTGTGGGGTGTCTGCAAGGGAGAGGGAGGAGGATTGAAGGTATCTGGTCGGTTAGTGGCAGGTCAGGTGCCTGTTGTGGTATGCTGGTCCTTCGTTGTGCAGTGCCTTGTAGGCGTGGGTTAGCATCTTGAACTGGCATCCCTTCTGATTCGGGAGCCAGTGTAGTTTCTTGAGATGGGGTGTGATGTGGGTCCTTCTGGGGTGGCCAAGGATGAGTCTTGCCACTGAGTTCTGTGTTGTATGGAAGCTCTGCAGGAGGAGTGCAGGGATTCCTACATAGAGTATGTGTCTGTAGTGTAGTCTGCTGGTCATGAGTACCTGCATGACAGTCCTTCTGGTGTTGACTGCTACCCACCTGAAAATCTTGCAGAGCATGTGAAGGGTGCGGAAGCAGGCGGATGAGATTGTGCTGACTTGTTTCTTCATGGATAGCTTGCTATGCAGGATGACACTGAGGTTGCGAGCATGGTCTATTGGAGCTGTGAGGCTGGCCGAGGTCCGTGGGCCATCACAAGTCTTCTATGGTGAGGAGTTGTTACCAAAGATGAGGACTTCTGTCTTGTTCATGTTGAGTTTGAGACAGCTGTCCTCCATCCAGTCTGTGACGTTCATCATGCATCTGTGGAAGTAGGCTTTGGTGGTTGAGGGGTCTTCAGACAGTGAGAGGATGAGCTGGGTGTTGTCGGCATAGATGTTGTTGAGTTTGTGAGATCTGATGGTGTCAGCCGGGGGAGGGGGTCATGTAGGTGTTGAAGAGGGTGGGACTGAGGGACGATCCTTAGGGGACTCTGCAGATGATCTTCTTGGGCTCTGAGGTGAACGGTGGATGAAGGATCCTTGGGTTCTGCCAGTGAGGTACGAGGTAATCCATTTGAGGGCGTCTCCCTGGATCCCAATGTGGTGGAGTCTGTTGATCAGGATGAGATGGGAGATGGTGTCAAACGCGGCGGACATGTCCAGGAGGATGAGGGCTGCCGTTTCTCTGCAGTCCAGGAGGTCTCTGATGTCATCGGTGGCACGAAATCCAGATTGGGAGGGGTCCAAGAGACTGTGGACTTCTAGGTGCTGAGTGAGTTGCTGGTTGATCGCTTTCTGGAGGACTTTAGCTGTATAGGGGAGCAGGGAGATGGACCGGTAGTTCTTCCTTTTGGCTGGGTTGGTGGATGTTTATTTGAGAAGGGGCCTCACTTCCGCGTGTTTCCAGTCCCCCAGGAATGAGGGCACGGTGATGGAGCTGTTCAGGACCTTCCTGAGCTCATCGCCAATTGTCTTGCACCCGCGGTTGAAGACGTGGTGGGGGTGAAGACCTGTGGGGGCTCCAGAGTGCACTGAGTTCATAATAGAGATGGTGTCTTTCATGGTGAGGCGGTCCCAGTGGGTGAGCAGGAATTTAGGGTTTGTGTTCATGGGTGTGAGTTGGTTGATACTGTCGGCGGTGGAGGGTTGGCATTTGTAGTTTTAGAAGATGACTAAGATCTTGTTGTGGAAAAAGCCAGCAAGGTTGTCGCGCAGTTACTCGCAAGGTGTAGTGTCGTTCTTGTTGGTTGCAGGATTGGGGAACTTCACAATGGCGAAGGGTTCCTTGCTGTGGTTTGTGCTAGGTTCAATGTGGTCTGTTAGGGTGTTCGTTTTGCTGTCTTTCAGGAGGCGCTGGTATTGGTTGAGAGGTCCTGAAGGTGGTGCGTCCTTCTGTCTTTTTGCTGATGTGCCACTTCCTTTCTAGTTGCCTGCAGTTGCTTTTGGTGGAGTGCAGTCCCTCGGTGAACCATCCTGCTCTTTTGATTGGTCCTTTGGCTTTGACTGTCTTGGCAGGGACGATGGAGTCGGCGCATTCTGTGATCCACTGGGAAGCGTTTCTTCTGCCTGTTCTGTGTCATGTATAGGGTCTGGGAGGTGGGAGCCAAGAGTGTTGTTCCACTGGTCTTCTGATACCTTTTCCAGTCTCTGTGTGTAGATCTGAGGGGTGTGGTGCCGGAGTAGGTGAGTCTTGAGATAGTGAAGTGGATGCTGCAGTGGTCAGGCCAAGTGAGTTGTGTGACATGGTTGTACCTGACACTGCTGCTGGAGGTGAATATGGGGTCTAGTGTGTGTCCTGCAAAATGTGTAGGGTCTGTGACGAGCTGCTTGAGGCTGATGTTGCTCATGCTTTCCAGGATGTCAATGGTGTTGGCATCACTGGGGTCGTCGAGGTGGAAGTTGAGGTCTCCTAGGAAGATGTAGTCAATTGGCAATAGGGCGATGAGGTCAGGTATGGTGTCACAGAATATGGGGTGTGGTCCTTATGGTCTCTAAACAAGGGTGCCTCTGATGGTGCTGTTTCTGTCTGTGCGGAGTTGGAAGATGAGATGTTGCATTATTAAGATCGGGTCTTCTGGAGATGTCGTGTAGCAGATGGTGTCCTTGTAGAGGATTTACCATGAGACTTTGACCCAAAATAAATTAAAGAAAGCCAAAAAGGGAGATAGGAAAACAGTGACAAATGGAGAAACAATGAGGAAAGAAATACTAGAGGAGTGAAACAGAAAGGTAGGAAGAATAGGGTAGTGAAAGAGGCATTACATAGAACTAAGACATGGTAACCTTGTATTTGTCAGCCCTGACATTAAACAGCTGGTGGTTCGTAGGAGAAGAGCCCCTGTGCTTAATTATTTATTTATTTATTTTTACAAATTAAGTGCTTTGGTGTACATATTGCATATTTGGAAATCCTGGCCCTAAATCCAAACCTGTGTAGCTGAAACTTGATTTGTGATCACAAAACCTATTGTGAACCAGTTTCCTGAATGTTTACAGCTTTTAGAATTACTTCTCCTAATCTGTGCCGAGACAACCCTGAGCACTATGTCCACTGTGACCTTGCACCTTACTCCACCTGAGAAACGGTGCCCTAGTGCAAACAAGCATCTCCACTAGGTCTCATCTTTGATACATGCTTCTTAGGTCTCGTCTGAGCCAGCGTGCACGCGCTGCTCTGCGAGACTTTTAGTAAGGGCTTTTCCACGCTAAACACATGCCCGTGCATGTGCTTTTTTTTTAGCACCCGGAATTGGCCTTTGCATGCGTCTTTCTAAGAAAAGACTTCACGCAATTGATCCAAGGCGGGTGCATGTCCCACCTTCGCTGTGCCCTGGCCTAGCCTACCCGGGAGCGAGCAGTGGCCTGGCACTGTGCCAGCTGCATTCCTGACATTCTTTGCCATGCGTGTGCACTACTCGCGGGCTTTTTTAAATTTCCTTTTAGCGCACACACGCACACATCTCCTGGGCTTGTTTCAGAGGTGTCATGTGGCCCCAAGTCATGAGTGTCATTTATGGCCAGTTCTGGCTTTTTTAGGAAACCGAACTTTGACTTTGGAACTTGTGGGTCCATGCAAAGACGAAAGATGACGCTAAAAGTCTCAGCATTCAAATTGTTGTTGGTTAAATGGCCAGGTCCGGCTGACGGTCATAATATATGGCTTATTTGGCAGCCAGCTAGGCAGTGATTGCTTAACTCTACCGCAGTCACGTCATCCCTCCCTTCCTCCCTCCTCCTTCAGCAGAGACGAGCATCCTAGTGAATGAACAGTGACAGTCTACTCTTTGCCTCATCTCTCCTTAAGAGGTTACTGTGGCTGCCTCTTTAGCAGATCTTGCCATCCTCACGAGGATTGCAGACACCGCGGAAGGCCTCGTGTCTGTGATGTGGGACCCAGCGTCTCCAAAAAGACTTTTACCACAAGTTGCCGCAGGCTGAGGGAGCTGGCGCCAATACCTGCCCTACTCACGCCGCCATTTACGGGCATGGATCGGTCTCTTCTGTCCCAGCCTCCATCTCAGCCATGTGGCTTCTTCCATAGCATCTCCGCTCTGACATCTGCCTTCCTGGGCCGGGGGTGGCCTTTGATCTGAGCGCCTCCAAGCTCACACCCCTGTCACGGTATCTTAAACAGAGATTGGCGGGGAGGTCATTTTATTTAAAAAAGGAGGCTGCAAGTGCGGCAGCCGGCAGGCCAGCAGAGAGGCAGGACCCTAGGCTGGCTTGCGGCACATCTCCCTCACTCGTGGTTTACTGGCTACTGAGTGGAAATGAACCAAAAACTCAAATTAGCCAGTAACTCAGCCAGACACGCTTCATTGCTGGATGGGCTTTGAAGTCCCGTTTTAACCACCTATGAAACCAAAGAGTGGGCATAGCTGGGAGTCATGGACCCTAAAGCAGGCAATGAAACCAGACCGCCAGCCGGTATTAAAACTCTGTTATAAATGAAGCTCCAGGCGCCTTTCAGACCCCTGGACTCCTGGTGTCACTGCACCTGCCACACCAATGTAATTTACAGGTCTTCAAGTTCCTCATTCTATTCGTCTTTCATTCTCGCCTCCCTATCTCCACACTGCTCTCTTTCATCCATTTAATGCTCTCCTCTAACCCCTTCCTGTCTCTCTTTTACTTCTTCTGTCTCTCACTCACCCCCATCTTCTCTTCACTCCTCACTTCTGGTTCCTTCTTTTCCTTTTCCCTTGCCCACTTTGCTCATCCATATCTGCTTTCTCACTTAACCTTATCTCCTCTCATACTGTTACCGCCTCCTGCCCTCCTCCCCCCTCCCCTTGTCTCGCCCTATCCTTTTCTTTCATCCCTTTCATCTCTTTTTCTTTATTCCCTTTTCCTCTCCTCCCTTTGTACCCCCTTCCCCTAAAGGTCAACACAGCCAAGCCCCTGATGTGCACTGTGCGAAAGCTGATGGAATGCAGCACAGAAGATGTATACACAACAACACCAGGGGTGGTATACTTGCCAGTGCTTCGTAAAAATGTAAACAAAGTCTGTTACACACCTAGCACTGTGCTCGCCCCCTTACCTTTTGAAGTGCATGAACTCTTTCTTCGGGTTGACCCATGAAGTACAAAACAAAGGACATCCTCCTTTAAGTTATGCACGTGCGTTGTTGTTCATACGACCGGCTGGACTTATTCAGAGGAAGCCAGAACAGAAACAGTAATGAAATGTGACCGGTACTATCATTGAACGGAACGTTTAAGGACATATTAATGGCATTGTTATCATGCTCAGGGCTGCACTGCTCCTAGCTACAGCATGGCCATTCACCAGTGGCAGATGAAGTAACTGTAGATGTTGTAGCACCCAGGAGAATGTGCTGCATGGCTAAATACTTATAAGATCCCAAAGGCGAGACCTATTGACTATGCCAATGCTTGTTCTCTTTTGCTTTCTATGTAAGAGGTGCCCAAACCACCAGGGGACGTTCATTATGTGGTCCATGTGTGCATCAAAGACACCAAAGCGTTTCCATGTATCTCAAAAACGATCCGATTCTCTACGAACATTTTTGGAAGGAAAATGTTTATCTTGTTCAGATGATTGTTTGTACACGTGACCATGCTAGTTTACACAACAAAACCCTTTATATGCATACAACAAGCAGTAAACTAACAGCCCAGTTTTCAAAGCACATTGCCATTCTACAGGTTGCTAGGAGTTGATGAACATATTATTTTGACATCTCCAAAAATACCACAGACACTCCTGGAAGCATTGACAGTTGAAAAATTCCAGTCCTACCTATAGTGAATAATTGCGTGTGTAAAAACTTAACAAAAGTGTGTTTGTGCATACTAACCTTTTTGTATGTGTTCTTTCACCATTTCTCTCTGGAGATAGATTTAATCCTGCCGTTGACAGTAGTAAATCTCTGATGGTATCCAGGGTGGGATTGTGCGTAACAAAATTTAGTGAATATACAAAAACATGTACGTTTTTGGCTTTTCACCTATTTTAAAGATCTTTCCCGGCCTGGAATGTCTACTCATTGCCCCTGAGTGTAGGTACATAGACCACACGCCTGTATATTATCACGAGTAGATCTATTTATGAGTTTAAATTACAATTTTGGGAATTTCAATCGTGATTTCCCACTCGTGAATGTGACCTAAGCTAGATGGGACCCTAAATGTGACTCGAAAGCAATTGTTGTGCACAAAAAATATAAAATAAATATATTAAAATATCATTGTCACCTGGCTTCCAGTCAAAGATAGCATGCAGCACATTTTTTATATTCCATATTGCTTTATTGAGGAGTTTAAAAGATGTCAATGTTGTACGACTGGAACCGTGAAATGAAAATTCCTGTGAGCATGCTGGGCGAAAACTGCTGAGTGCTACTGAGCTCTCAGTGCTGTCCGATGACATCATGAAAAGCATGAAGTGATGAGAGTGCAGTTTGTAAAAATGCAATTACTTTAAGTACCCATTGGGCACCAGCGAAGCAAGGTAATCACATTACTAGTCATTTAGCAGCCTCCATATTAATCAGGGGTATTCTGCTCTAATGACTGCTGTTTGTTTCACTGCAGCAGTGTCTGGTTTTTCTTACGTCTGTCAGTGTGTGTTTTATATGCTGATGCGTTCTAATCGATGGCAAACTTATTCAGTAATCATGCACATTTGAATATGTAAATAATGCATACCTTATGGTGCCATGATATTTAGAAATGTTTCTTCACATGGTAGACAGCCCTGTATTCTCTCTTAAGAGCAAGCAATTGTTTGCTGAGAGTTCACAGCTGCACACTTTATATCAGCTGCTCCACAGACGCACACGGGTACAGTTTGCAGTCCTTGGATTGCTCGGTGTCTAGTCCTTCAGGCGGGGAATGCTCCCTTTGCTGGGAGCTCACAGAAGGGGTTATCAGGCAGAAAAGCATGATTGGAATGGCATGCTATATAATATCCGGTCCTGTCACGAGTTCACAGTCTCTGCAGGTTCATAATGCCCTGCCTCAGGAGGGGGCAGGGACCCTCTCCAAATTCAGATGCAGTCTTTGAATAGTTGGTCTCAGGGACTCTCCATGAGCCCTGCTTTTCATTAACTGTACATCAGCTCCTGAAAGTTGCACAGCTGCCATATCCCAGAGGCCCTTCAGCCCATCATCGGCCTCGGTAATATGACACATGTACACAGAAAAGCTATTCACTCATTTGCAAGAGAACATGGACCATGCAAGTGGGAGAACCCCATCTTCGCATTGGGCTGCGACCAAATGAATGAGAACATCCAGAAATGACCACAGAAGTGCCTTTGGCTCTTTAAGAAATATTGACGCATTCCTAGTGTTGCGGGATCAGTTTTCAGGTGTGGGATGCTGCCATCAGTTTTATGTCACTGAAGTTATGGGGATTGTTGAAAATGCACTTGTCACTCAAAAAAAACACAAGTGTAGCAAATGAGCCGTTAACAGGAGAGCAGTATTGGTTTGGAATGTAGCATGTGGTGCATTTGTGGAGCACATTGCTGCAAATATATTACCAAAGCATGGTGTAATAGCGAACTGTCATTTACAAACTGCACATTTCCCATTGAAACGGCCGCTAAATTTGCAATGACATGCAATCTTACTGGTAAAACGAAATAGGGCACAAACAAGAGCTAATGAGGGGGGTTCAGTCAGTATTTATCACGTGTGCATCACTGAGTTTAGTTTCTTGGTTTGATCGTAATACAACATTTATTTCCATCACACTTGTAAAACTCTCATCATCTTTTGGCTTTTCCCTATTATGACCCATGTCCCTTTCTGTCTGTTGGTTCCTTGTATCCATCCTTGCCCTATCTTTTGCTTGGACATTGACTAAACCAACTATATACACACACACACACACACACACACACGCACACACGCACGCACACACACACACTCACACACACACACACACACACACACACACACACCTCTGAAGACAGGTGTACATGGCCAGTAAGGGTTGCTAGTTGGGTAGCCTGAGCCTCAGCACCCAGGAGAAACACCAAAACCAAGGTATGGCTGCTCTTCTACCAAATCTTGCCATGCTGCTGCTGAGATGTGATTATTCTGTGAGGAAGCTTTTACAGCAGTTATGTTTTATGAGGACATAATAAACAGGCTCTCTTTAATTAATGTTTGCTCCTTCATCCCTTCACCCAGCAGTGCCCTCTGGTCCATGTTCTCCCAGGGACCTAGAGTGGTTCCGTACTGGGCACAGCACTGCTTCTCCAGACACTACACTGCTTTCCCTTTGGATCGTTCTCCATTCCTGGATTTTGAGTTCATTTTCTGACTGGACCTTGAGCTGCTCCCCTGCTGGATGCTGTGCTTCTCTCTCTACTTGACCCTGCCCTGCTCTCCCAAGACCTTGTACATCAACTATCCCTGATTCTCCTCCATCCATATACCCTTCACCACTCTCCCAATCCTACTCATCTCCACCAGTTCACACTGAAAATGTCACTGCTCAATCCACCATGGATGCTCTGCTGCTACCCCCAGCACCCAGGTAACTCCCCAAAATCCCAGGCTGCTCCCCACCTCCAGCTCATTGTGCTATTCCCTAGTCCTTTGAAACTGCACTGCTCTCCTACCATGCAGCGCTAACCTTACTCCTTTTGACCCTGGCTGCCCTCCCTTACTCAATGTGCTAATCCCTCCTTCGATCATAAATTATTCCCTCGATGTCCAGTTCCAACAGACACTGCTCAGCATTACAAGACATGGCACTGTTTCTCATGAAACCTACACTGCTCCCTCTGTGCCCTGAAGTGCTCTACGCCACATGCTGCCCTGGGCCCTAGCCCGGGACTCTGCTCCACTCACCCCCTTTCCCACTGTGCTGCCACCTTTGATCATTCAATACACACTTCACCCAGTACTGCTCGGACAATCTTTTCCACTTGGAGTCTGAACGTCTTCTCCTTGAAGCCCGCACTGTTCTAGCATCACCCCAGAGGGCCAAGTTTGATGCAAGGGTTGGCAGCTTGCATTACTCTACCTGTTGGGAGAAAGACGACCTTGTACTGTTAGGCCCATGCTGTACTTGTGTGTTGCTGTTTGCCCTTTAATCGTGCTGTGCTTCCATAGTTTGATGCATTCTACACTGTACTCCCTTTGACCATGTGCCACTCCCTACTGGGATCCTATGCTGATTTCCCCTTGAACCCAGGCTCTTTGCTGCTCCCCTATACAACATGCTGTTCCCCTACATTGCTCTAGCAGGGTCATTGCTTATTTTGCCAAAAACAAAATAAAAAAGGCTCAACATTTTTCTTAGGAGACCTTCGTCAACCCCGATGAATACCAAAGCTGACAAATCAGAAGGCTGCCTAGACTTGATCCAATTTCCTGCCTCTTTCTTCCATCACCCTAAACTTCCTGTCTCTTTATCTCATATACGCAAATTATTTTTCTTCCTCCTACCTGCTCTCTCCCTTTTTACTGTTTATATATATATCTCGGTCCTTTTTATTTTTTACTGTTCTGCCTTTCTCCTTCTTGCTCAATGTATGATGAGGAAAAATAAGTCATGGTTTCCAAAAATGAGTACTGGCACCTACCACTTGCAACCACTGCACAAATTAAGTACTACTAGCACTCCTCAAGAATCCCAATCATCATACGAATGTTGGAAGCTTTCATGACTATAGCTTCTTGTAAGGGAAGAAACCTTACATTGTTGGGGCCACCTGTTGTACCTTAGAGGTCTAACATAATTTCAGTAGGGTTAGATCTATGCAAGAATTTCAGAATAGTTTCTAAAAAGTATTTTTTTTATACAGTTGATATAAACATGACTTGTTTGCATAATCAGTGGATATTTCCAATGTCCTATATTAACTCTGCCCGCCTGGACCCATGTGTGAAGCCCTGCAGCACCTGCTCTGTTGGAGAAGGAAGCTTGCATTTCCAATCCATGAGCATACCTGCCAACTTGAATAACAATTTCACAGTGAGGAGGGGGCGGGGCCTTGTGCCAATAAGTACCTACAAGACACTTTTGAACCCCACCCTGCCCCCAAGCCCCTCCCCCCAAAGAAAAAAACAGCTTGCTGAGGCTGGTGCCGATGTCCTGGGGTGTTTTCACAACCCTTAATGGACGTCAGCAGTTCAAAGCCTCGGAAAACAAGCTGGAAAACCACTATTTACAATTGTTTTCAGCTGCTTTTCCCTGCCACCGTGTGATACTGGCTCCTCACCTGGAGACCGTGTGATGGTAGCCAATATCGCATGTCACACGGTAGCACCGTGTGAGTTGGCAGGTATGCATATGTGGTCCTGTTTCTTTTGGTTGGGGTGGTTGTATTGCTACTTCCCACGTGGGGTCTGCTTGTGTGCACAAGAGAAGCTTGTACTCTGTGTTACAGAAACTTTAGAAGAGCTTTTCGTTACTCAAATGCTAAAATAACTGTGATTGCAAATGGCGTGTTCAGACTTGCCAACTTGTGAAACCTTTTCACCGTGTGAGTAGTAGGCAGTCCCTTGAAAGGGGCAGGGCTTAGTGCAGAGCACAGCCCAAGGCACTTTTAAATTCAGTGCATCTAAGCCTCTCCATCCCACCACTAATCGCCCCTCCCCCTGCCAACACCAAAAACAAAGCTTTTGAGGCTGGTGCCGATATCCTGGTGAAGTTTCACAACTCGGAAGGGACATCGGCTGAGCAGAACCCCCAGTCAATTTCCTGGAAACCTGCTCTCTGCAGGGGTTTCCAGCTAATTGTGTGCACACCGTATGATATCGGCCAAGTGATATCAGCTCCTCGCAGAGTGACCGTGTGATGCGAGCCGATATCATGTGACACACAGTGGCAACGTGTGAGTTGGAAGGTCTGCTTGCTTCTTTTGTTTTGATTAGTTCACCTACACAGGGCTTGACTTCTATACTGAAACACTATTCTTCCTTGTATTCTTAAAGGCATCGTGAATCCCATGTTCATTGTGCACCTTCTCCACGACTCTGAAAATCAGTGGAGAGTTTTGAGACCTCAGTAGTTGACGTTCGAAATCACTCTGTTCTGTAAGGCAAAAGGCCCTGATGCCCAAACAATATTATTGATAAAAATCACATAGTAATACATTGCTCTAATGGTTATTCTCGTTTTAGACAGTCACTTTTGCTGCATGACTGCAATTTGGTATGCTCTTACTTTTATGGGTTTTAATAATTGTTCACACCCTTAAAACCGGGTACATTTCGACCAAAGTTTCTACTACTACTTAACGAGTTATCTGCTCCTATCTCATCTTCTCAGGAGCAACCTGTTTATACTTCCATCTGCTCACTCATTTATCACTCATACATCCATTCATGCACTCACACATCCATTCACCCATTAATCCGGCAGTCCATCTATGAACTCTACCACTCACTTACCCTTACTGCACTCTAGTATTAAACCTTCATTTTTGCATTCAGCAATCTCACATTTACAGACTCGAATAGCACTGATGAAAAAGTGTCATTTATAGAAAAAAACAGACTTATTGGCTTCATCCGTGTTTATTATTCTCCACCTCTTAAATATGTACACTATTGCACTGTGATATCATTATTGCATCATTGAACAAGAAAAAATAATGTACAATTTAAATAAAGTGTGTTTTGTCCCTATACTGCAGCAGGAATAAAGCTGCAGAATTATAAAATAACATTTGAAGTGCATATGAGCGAGCTTGATAATGTAATGCATCCATGCTGCTTCTTAAACTGCTCTGTTGACCTCAAACAACGATTTCTATGCTGCCATCTTGTGAATCAATTGCAAGGAACTTGTTTTCCATCTTTTGCTCTTTTATGCCTATCTCCTACGTTTTATTCCAGTTTGCTGCAACTGCCACAAATTCAGCTTTTTCTACTTTTTGCAATTTAGCACACTTCTTTGTTCGCACGGATGCACAGCAATTTATGGTGCTGCTCTTGAACAAGACGAGGAAGAAGATTTGTTGTGATGGGGTTGCTTCATATTCTGTTTGAGTTATGGTGATTTGAGATTTTCATCAACACTCTCTTGTAAATCTCCTTTTTTGTGTGTGTACGACAGCAAGATTTACAGGTAAAGAAAATTAAACAATAGATTTCAAGCTTAAAAAAGAAAATAAAATAGAAAAATGAGCTGAAGAAAGTATAAGTCAATATAGTGTGAAAGGGTGTTACTGTATTCATGATCTCGCCTAGTTATTGCCTTTAAGACACAACTTTTCAGAAACATAAGGGAGTTAAACGAACCCGTGCAACTTTTGTGATACAGAGGGAGGTCTCCTTTGATAGCGCCACCGGTATACCCTCATCTCCCAGGGCATCAGACATTGATAATGCATGTACTTTTACATTAATGACAGACCTCATATACACTATGGCCACTGCCATGCAGGGCACCCCACATCCTTAGGGAGATCAGGAGGCCCACCACTAGACAATAATAGCAGCTCCAGAAACCTGGAGCTAAGCTGGCTTCAGATCAGGGTGTTTCTAAGGGTTGCAAACTATGGTGAAGAAGTTATGCTTTGGGTGTCAGGAATCTGAATTCTCCCAACACCCTATCAATGGGGTCCCAATTATTTTGGGTTTTGCTACTGATTATTATATTAATGTTTTCGTTCTATTCTTATATTCCGATCGCTCCAAAAAGTTGTCTGCACATTTTTTACATTGCTTCTAAATACTCTTAAAATGTTCACATTGTGCAGATAATATTTTCACATTGACCGCCTAAATGAAACAACATTAAACTGTTCGAAGGCATCATGACTGTTTTTCTTTTTAACTTGAAGAGTTTTCTCCTTCCCTTGTATTCCCATTTCGGGCGCCCAGGCAAAATGAAAGTTTGATTCGTCATCCACGAGACTAAACAAGAACATTCGTCTCCCATGAAGGTTTTTTTGTTCTGGTATGGCACTCCTGCTAGAACAAGATAGATCAAGGATGACTTTCACAGTACTGAAGACAAAGGTGAGATAAAAGCCTGGTGACAGTACAAATTGTACCAATATTTTAATACTATCACTCCTGCTTCTGTTGGACAACAAGGCAGGGCACAGATCACTGATAATCAGCATGATGTGAAATAGGCTGCCCTAATGTAGTAGGTGCACATTACAGTATATACATGTCCCTTGGCAAAATTGCTGCACAAACTATAACGCCTCACTAAACATTTTATTCATCTACTGTACCCCACTCCTAAGTATCGCCAGTAACTCCCGAACTCAGGTGGCAGTCACTGTACTCATTCATTAGGTCAAAACTTCAAGTATTTTAACCTTCCATCCCAACTTACTGTCTTCGCAAAATATCAACTTGCCCCCACCCCCAACCTCCCAAATGTTTGCCTGCCCCAACTGTCAATCAAACTGTATTTGACCCTGAAAACGAACTCTGCCTCGCCCTACCCCTGCTCCATTCGCGACAACCATACACACATTTCTCCCTTTTTCTTGTGCACCTACCTATCCCATATAGCTACCTCATACCAATGCACACCCCATCCCATGTTACGTTCTTCTATTTTCTGTACTTCCTATACACCCAGCCACTGTGTCATATCCAATAAATGGTGGCTGGGGACCCACACCTAGCTCCTAAGGTTTCCCCATAGCCTCACCCTTCCTTCCCCTGTCTAATCCTACTCTTCACCCTAATGGGCTCTGCCACATGCCCAACCTTCCCAGGGGGCATACCTCCCAATGTCGTCTGCCCCTAATGGGCGAGAATGCACATCACAGACCACTGACAACCAGTATGATGTGAAATAGCCCACTTTAATGAGCCAAGTGCACATTAAAATATAAACATATCCCTAGGCAAACTTGCCATACAAACTATAATGCCTCAGTAAACATCTTATTCATCTACTTTACCCCATCCCTAAGTACTACCAATAGCTCACTAACTTGGGTGGCCATCACTGAACCCATTCATTAAGTTCTATTTTTTTATTGTTATAACCTTTTTTTATTGTAATCTCGTAAAACGTACAACACAACATTACAGGCTTGCAGTAGTACACGCTACACTTGTAAGCAGCATCAATGATATTTATACACAATACAATGCAATATGTGTTTCTGTTTTATCTCCAAGCAGAGCACAACATATTACACAGTGAGAGGTTTGAAGGCACTGGTATGAGCCTGTTGGTAACTCTGTTAGGGGTGTCCAATAGTCTCTGGGTTTGGATTTTGTTGGAAGTTCCTCTTCATAGGTTTGCAGAGTGTCTCTACAGTATGCCATATCATGTAACCATTGTTTACTAGTGGGGTATTTCTTGCCATTTCAATACATTGATACCCTTCTCTTCGCCAATAATAGGGCTATTACACAAAGCTTACGCTTAACTGATCATAGTTTTGTCACAAGTCCCAGCAGGCACACACGAATGGTACATTCTACTTTGGTATCTAATACCGCACCAAGTGTCACAGTTATAGCTTCACGGTATTTGCGTATATGAGGGCAGTGCCATGCTAAGTGTGTAAAATCGACATTATCTGTTCCACATCTCTTACAACATGCATCAGGACGGAGACCGCATTTTTTTTAATTTAGTCGGTGTATGATATGTTGGTGCAGGTATTTGTAATGTATTATGCGCAAGTTACCGTTTGGGGTGAGCATGTCGGTCAGAGTGCAGCAAGTAGTCCAGTCCTCTTCAGTAAGAGTCGAATCTAATGTAATGTTCCATCTTTCTTGCGCTTTATGTGTATTACCAGCTATGTCTTCTTGCAACAGCCTGTAGAGTTTGGTCACTAGGTGTATATTATGAGAATTAGTGATAACCATTTGTAGTACCTGAAGTGTTGGCGGTTCGTTGGGAAATGTCGAGTAAAAATCCTTAATTGCGCCTCTCAGTCTATGATATGTAAATTTAAAGAGGAGCGTTTGGTTGCTAATGTAATTGAGATCGTCAGTATCAATAAAGGTGCCATCGTTATAGAGGTCTCCCATCCTGTCTATCCCAACCTGCTGCAGGAGCCCCATGCCAACTTGTTCTTGAGTCACCAATAGCGATAGGTACTGTGGCAGTGGCAATGCTGGCGCATAGAGTGGTAGTCTACGTGCCAGTTTCCCAATTCTCTGCCATGCTAGATTTGTAGTGCGTATGGTGTTTATTTCGTGCCTCGCAACATGCGAGCGTCGATGAGGTAGGATGTGATGAGGCAAAATTGGGTGTGTATCTCCATCCTAAACCGCCACGTGTGGCAAAGAGTGGATTGGGTGGTACCAGTAGTGTACATATTGCACCTGAGCACATAAATAATATAGTTAAAAATCAGGGACTGTGAATCCCCCTTTTGAGTAGGGCAGTGTTAATGCGTGCAGTTCTATGCGTGCTTGCTTGCCAGCCCAAATAAGTCGGGTACACTGGCTGTCAGTCTTTGAAAAACAGATGTTGGTGGAGTAATGGGGATATTATTTATGAGATAGAGGAACTTTGGAAGGATGACCATTTTTACTATGGCCCTTCTGTCTGCCAGGGATAGGGGCAAGTGTATCCATCTCTCTACTTTTTCTTCCAGTTTCCTTATTGCATTGCCGTAATTTGTATATATAACTATTGCAGGGTCTCTATGATACCAGATACTTAGATATTTGACAGGGTCCCGCTGCCACTCAAGTCGGAAGTCTGCTGGGTGGGGTGTTGTAATTTCTGTCAATGGGAGTATTTGCTCCAATTTATTTGGAGGCCTGATTGTCTACCGAATTTAATGTATTCCTGTAGTAGTGGAGATAGATTTTCTTTAGGTTCGCGGACATACAGCACCATGTCTATAGGGATATATTTATAGGGCGTTGAGGAAATTGCAGTGCCGTGTTTTTGTGATGTTGTCTTATTTTGCACGCTAGTGGCTGTAGTGCGATGGCGAACAGCATTGGTGAAAGAGGGCACCCCTGCCTAGTACCACATGTAATTTGTATTGTGTCCGAAACATATTCGCTTACTCTTATGCATGCCACAGGTGCGGTAAATAACATTTTCATCCATTGCAGGAGTTCTGGATTAAGTTGATGAGATAATGCGAAGAGGGTGCAAATGTTATGAGCCTGATCCGGTAATATTGTATTAGACATAAGTGGTTGCAGTCGTTTGGCAATGAGTTTAGCTAATATTTTCGTTTCTGCATTCATTAATGAATGCGGACGATATGACTCACAATTTTCTGGATCTTTATTCGTTTTTAAGAGGGCTATGATCATAGCTTCCCTGAGTGTGGGCGGGAGGATTTGTTTACTGTGAGCATCGCCATACATTTCTACAAGATGGGGTGCCAACAATTCCACATATTCTTTATAAAATTCCCCTGTAAACCCATCTGGGCCAGGAGCTTTTCCGTTGGGTAGTGTTTTTTATTACATCTGTAACTTTTTCAATTGTAATGGGCTGTGCCAGGTGTTGATTATCTGACAGCCAAGTTATGGCAATGTCCTCTAAGTATGTTAGTATTTGAGGTGGGTTAGCTGTATTGTGTGTTGCATACAATTCACCATATGTGTTCATGAAGACTTTCAATATGCCTTGTGTATCATATTGCGGGGTGCCATGTGCGTCTTTGACTTTAATTACTTCATGTGGTGTATGTCCATGACATATTTTGTGTGCCCGTACCCGTCCTGATCTGCCGCCTTCCCCATATGTTCTTGCTGTTTGTCTCCTAGAAACATATTTAAGTTCACTATCTGCGAACTCCTGATAGTCCGCGAGTTTTTCTCGAATGGCGCCTAGTAAAGCAGTATTTTGGGTATGCCCATATTCCTGTTCTAGGGTTCTAAGTTTGTCTTCGCAACTGGCAAGTTGAGTACGTATGTCTTTTAGGATGCCCGCGTTTGTGCTGATACATACTCCTCGTATAGTGGATTTGAATGCTTCCCATAACAGGCCATTTACAGAGTGTTGATTTAGTTGAAAATATTCCCTGATGGCTTGCCTAATAGCAGCGTTGTATGGTGTGTCCATTAGAGCTTTGGCGTTGAAACACCATATATCAGGTGGTGGCGTATAATTGAGGATTTCAATAGATAACAGGACTGGGTTGTGGTCCCATAGAGTCTTCGGTAAGTGTTGGACCTCTCGCGTCCATGTGCTAGCTACTTTGGTTGCAAGCCAATAATCTATTCATGACTAACTATTGTGTATGGTACAACTGTGTGTGTTCACAGTATGTTGTGGGTTGCACAGCCTCCATACATCTACCATGTCAAATTCTGTCATACTATCCTTCACTGCTTGGACTGTGCGGGTATGTGGTTCTTGAGTTACTCCTGCTCTGTCTAGGCTTTCGTTTAGGGCCAGGTTTAGATCCCCTCCCCACATTATTTCCTTTTCGTGCCAATCTCTCAATTTCCTCCGTATGTCTTTAAAGAATTAAGGGTCATCTGTGTTCGGCACATATACATTCAAAAGTCCTATGTGGTGCCCTCTAAGTCGGCCAGTGACAATGATATAGCGGACGCAATCATCTGTTACTGTGTTATTTACGATAAAGTGCACACCTTTCTTCACTAGGAGTATAACCCCTCTAGAGTATGTCGAGCATGACGATGTTATTATGGTCTCAGCCCATCTATTTCCCAAACTGCATTTAGTCGCTTTCGTTAGGTGCGTTTCTTGCAACAGGGCTATGTCAATGCGATGTCTATCGAGGTATGTAAATATTTGATGTATTTTCTGGGGGTTATTTAAACCCCGTACATTCCAGGTTAGCAACTTAATCTGAGATGATCTTACCCTACTGCCTATACCAGAATGTTATACACATATCTGACTAAGGTAGTGATCTCCCACTTATGTGCATGAGGCAAGTCATATATCATGGTCTGTTGCGCTCGCATAGGACTATTCATGCTATAGCTGTTAGCATTGTACTTTTTTGCAATTGCCTGATTAACACAAAACACATTCCCATAATCCCCCCTCCCACTTTAGCATTCCAATCATCCCAAAGACATGCCCAATGTAACAACATTAACATTATACAACTATTACGGGGAGCACCCTCGGGGGGGGCGCTAAGTGCTCGCATATGCCTCCACTCAGGCAGATGTGGTTGGGTGTTACATGGTTAAGATGGCCCAGATCCTAACCGATAACAATTACGAAAAGCCATCAGATATAGTCTTATCTATAGATAGTCTACACCAACTGTTTGGGCATTGTATTTCACCTCGTAATGTAAATTGCTTTCGTATGAGAGCCTTCTATCAGCCTAGTATGTAAATCGATAGTAATAGATATGGTTTTATGTACCAACATACTACAGTTATACAATCTTACAATGAGTACACACATTTCCAAAATCTTTAACTAGGATTATACACATGGCTACAAATACAGTCTCAGTGTCTGTGCATCCGGTATCCCTCATATATGCAATGTAATTATTACCTTATTGCAGGTAGAAGAAAGGGAGTCTGTATCTTTAGGCTGTACCCTAACTCAGTGCATTTTGATCTCATAACTTGTTTTTACATTACCACAAATTTTTCCTTCCTCAATCTGAATCTGGAGATTTAGGGCCATATGTAGGTAATTTCTATTTACCGATTCCTAAATACCAAATTTTACTGATTCGGTATTTAAGAATCGGTAAATAGAATGTAGGTAAAAAATCGGTAAATGTTACTGATTCGGTAATATTTGTTATTACCGATTCTGTATTTACCGATTCGGTAATAAGGCATACCTTCCCATTCATTCCTATGGGCCAGGAGGCCCATAGGAATGAATGGGAAGCCATTCACCATTACCGATTCGGTAAATACCGAATCGGTAATAGGGGGAGCATATTCAAGGGTGACAGGGTGTCAATTCACCGCTGAATCGTGCATGTGTGCACATGTGGCGCACATACATGCCCTAAGGGCATGTATGTCTGCCACATGGCACTTTTAAAAAAGCACAAAATTGCTTTTGAAAAGGTATTCGGTATTTACCATCAACATGTAGTTGGTGGTAAATAACGAATCCTTAAACCAAAAATGCACTCACTTGAGTGCTCCCTACATAGGATTTAAGGATTCGGTAATTTACCGAATCGGTATTTTACCGATTTCTTAAAATACCGATTCGGTAAATTACCGAATCCTTAAAACCTGCCTCCTACATTAGAAAGGGCTAAATACCAGTCGGTAACGGGAAAATTACCGATTTTCAGCCGTTACCGACCGGTATTTAGCTATCTACATATGGCCCTTAGTGACTCGGCCTGGTGTTTTTCTTTTTGTAGAGATCTGCTTGATGAATTCCTGTACTGCCTTGGGTGTAGTTAGTATTTTGGTGCACCCTTCATAGGTTAGACGCAATCATGCTGGATAAGGCATCGCATAGTCAATGCCCATATCCCGCAGTTTCTTTTTCATAGGTGTGAAGTCTTTACGCAATGCCTGTACTGCCATTGTAAAGTCAGGATAGAACGACACGCTATTTCCCTGATAGGTGATTTGCTGCTTCTCTCTCGCCAATCTTAGTATTGTATCCCTATCTCTATAATTAAGGACACTGGAGATGATAGGCCTCCTGGGGCTCCTGGGAAAGGTTTGGGTGTTAGTGATCTGTGTGCTCGTTCAATGATGAGCATAGGTGAAAAATCTTCCGCACCGAAGATGTCACGCACCATATCTTCAACAAAAGATTCCAGTCGTCCACTGTTTGTGCTCTTCGGGATGCCCATAATTCGAACGTTGTTTTGGTGAGATCTTGCTTCCAAAGCTTAATTTTTAAAAAAATAATCTCTAATACCTTTTCCATCTCCAGGCATTTACAAGTTGTGGTACTAGACTCGTCCTCCACTGCAGAGATTCGAAGTTCTGCATCATCTAGTCATTCGTCTTGCTTATCGAGTTTGGCAGCCATGTTGTCAACCCTTAGGGTGAGTGTATCAATCTTGCCTTCTGTAGCCTGCAAGCTTTGGTGGATGGCTTGGAAGATATCTTCCATATAAAATTTTTTTGCGTGATCTGCGTCTTGTACGGTATCAGAATGAGCCGTCATTGTTCTAGGTGTTCGACGGGCGTCAAATGATATTTTTGGTTGTTGTTTATCTGTCATGTCCATGGCAACGGCAAAAGCTCAGTAGGAGATATAGTAAGGAGCCCTGGCTGGTCCAGTATATAATAATTTTCTATGCGGTCCACCAAGCATCATAATTTAGGATGTAGATATAGTCATTGAGATGCCGAAGTCTGCTTACAGTGCTCCCTCTCTAGCATCCAACTGCAGATGTATCGGATATTAGTGTTCATCGCTGTCTCACTATTACTCCGGAGTGAGGCCCGTGGTTCATGTGCACAGAGCACCTATGGCAATGTTCAAGTTATATCATATATCCTTTAGCAGGGTTAAGGCGTTGCGTTCTGGTAACCGTCCGAGTGCCCTCTACATGGTCGGTGGGCAGATGCAACAAGGGTATAGGCCTGTATTGCATCACAAAAGTTCAAACTTTATGGCCTACAGTCCGCCAAAATATTTGGACCTTCTTGCGTTCAGTTGTTAGATCCTCATGCACATTGGGTAAACATGGCAGGGATTAGAACACATACAGCAAGGCAACCTTCGTTTTACAGTGTGTTCCACGATTGTTAAATACAAAGCGCGCTACGGCCAATGTGGAGGAGAATCAAATATTACAGCGGTACCTCTTGTATGTAGCGTACCGTCACCTCGAGGAAAAGATGCTGGTGCAGAAGTCAGCATTGTGCCCGCCATCTTAATAAGGTTCACACAGAGATGTCAGTTACACAGCAAGCCGCGATCTGGATTGTAAGAGATTGCGAGCAGTCTCTCTATCTGCTGGCCTGCAGGTCGGACCATAGGCCGCGTCGCTGCAGCAGGCTTGCCTCCATGCTCCGCCTCCCCGGATCTCCGTCATCTGCGTCACCTCGCGGAGTCGCGATTCAAATGCTGTTGGGATAATGGCAGTCGTTTACTGCAGTCACTGCATAGCGCATCTGTTGGAAATGGCCTTTTTGTAGGGTTATCCCCAAACTTTTTGCTTCTTCCTCCTTTATTTTTTCTGACCCGTGGTTGTTGGCAATAGGACTCTGGGCACTTTACCACTGCTGATCAGTGCTAAAGTGCATAGGCTCTCTGTATACATTGTTATATTGATTGGTTATCCATGATTGGTATATTTGTTTCACCTGTTAGCCCCTAGTAAAGTGCACTGAGTGTGCCAGGGCTGGTGATTCAAATGCTACTAGTGGGCTGCAGCACTGATTGTGCCACCCACAGGAGTAGCCCTAAAATGATGTCTTAGGCCTGCTTGCAGTGCCTATGTGCAGTCCAGGACTGCCATGTTGACCTGGCCAGTGCAACCACTGACCAGGCCTTATCCTTCCCTTTCTGTACATGTCAGGCATCCCTATGGTGGCCCTAGGTACCCCCCTGGTCTGGGTGCAGTGTATCTGAAAGGTAGGGCATGTACTGAGGTGGGTAACATGCCCTGGTAGTGAATTACAGCCATTTTCGTTTTTCACTGCTGAGAGGCTATCTTGCCCATAGGACAGAATGGGGGAGGCTGTTTACATGCCTATCTTCCCCTAAAGGCAAGATAGAAAATCCAAGTTTGGTATCTTTGTGTTCAGAATTTAATTATACATCTTTTTAGCAAGATGGTTTTTAAATTCACTGTGTGAGAATAGCACTTTTTAGAACGTAGCTATTCTCCTGTTTAACCTTCCTGTGTGCCTGTGTGCAGATTGGCTGACTGATGTCATGTGATGGGCTAGGTGGCTCCAGGAGTCTGGATGAGTCAGCAGCAGGGTGAATAGGGAGATCTGCTCTAAATGGGTGGGAGGAGTAGCCCCTGGGTTTGAGTAGTGCTGCCTCTGCCAGCACAATGCCGGCTCCACCCCCTGCTGGCCAGGCTGAGGACTCTGCCTCTGCCAGCACAAAGAAGGCTCCACCTCCTGCTGAGCGTCTAACGACCCTGCCCCTCACTCTGAAAGGAACCAGGTGCTCCAGGGCAGAGCACACCCAGGAACCGGTTTGAGCAGGGGAATCCCCTCACTGAAACAAAGAGAGACAAACACGTGGAGGGGTATAAGAAGAGGACCCCAGACACCTAAACTTTAGATCACTGTGGAACTAAGAAGGAACCTCTGCCAAGGAGAAAGCTGGAAGGAACTGAAGAGGAGAAGACTGCCTGCTTGCTGTTTTGCTTTGCTGCCAAGGAGAGGGGAAGGACTTTGCTGTGTCCCCTTCTTTTGATTCTGATCTCCAAGGGCCTGAGGAGAGCTGGCTCCCTGTTAAGAAGTCCCAGAAACAAAAGGACTTCACCACCAGCTCCCCTGGAACTCTGCTGAGGGAGTTCAGACCTGCCTTGAAGTGCTTGCCTAGTCTTGGGGCCTCAGGAGGTTGTTTTGCTGTGTTTGGGAGCTGGAAAGCAGAAGCGTGAACAAGAGTAACTGGTACCCATCGCATCATCCATTTGAGGGACGCATCATCCGGTTGCGAGTCGCAAGAGCGAGAGTGCGAGGAGAATTTCATCGCGGCGTCATCGCAGCACCCGGAGTCCCTGCATCGCCAAGTGCGTCGAGCATCGTCCCGGTGCGTGATGATTCCTGACGCTGCGTGGGTCGTCGCAGAACCACTTTGCGGGCCGCACCACTGCCGGTGCGTGAAAGTATCCAATCGCTGCGTGTGTCGACGCAGAGTCCCGTCCCGTGACGCATCGAGGGTTGCGGTGCGAGAAGTCAGCGCTGCGCCGCGCATCGCGCCACACCGAAGATCGTCGCATCGTACCTGTGCGTGAAGCTTCCCCCTAAGAAACCTATGCAACGAAAGCCAAAGTCATCGCATCCTCCCCCTACCGATCGAAGCCGGCGCATCCACCTCTGCTGCGTGAAGCAGGGCTGCTGCAAAGACTCCCCAAGGTCTCAGGAGTATCGCATCGCCTTTGCCATCTTCCTTGTTATAGCTTTTGGGAACCTTAGCGCAACTACAGGTACGGTTGGGCACGAGAGTGTCGCATTTTGTGCATTGAGAGTCGCATTGTGCAGGACACTGATTTTTACATCCTGGAGTACTTTCTGCAAACTCTTGAACTATCTTTAAAGTAACCTTTTTAATTGTATGTTGGTTTTTCTGTAGTATTTGGTCTTGTGAAGTTTTTAGTAAAGATACCTTATTTTTCTAAAACTGGTGTGGAGTAAATCTGTGGTGTTTTCACTGTGTTACTGTGAGTGTTGGTACAAATACTTTACACATTGCCTTTGATAGCCTAGACTGCTCAGGCCAAGCTACCTAGAGGGTGAGCAGGGGTTATCTTAACAGTGTATCCCCATTTCCCTGACTAGAAGCAAGGGTCCCTACTTGGACAGTGGTACCTACCCTGCCAACTAGAGACCCCCAGATCTAACAGCATCTCATTGGGGAAGCACCTGCCAAAGTCGCAGTGTGGTCCGTGGTGGATTGCTCACAGGCTTGCCTCTGCTCAGAGTACTTTCGATTCTGGCTGTGAAGCGCCGTGCCGCGTCGCCATTTTGTGCTGACCTGGAGCTCCGGCACTTGATGTTTTCAGGGCTGTTTTTTACAACAAAAGCACTGTAATACGTCCTCCTGATGCCCTTACTGCATAGTGCTGATGTTCCGATGCAATATTTTGTGCTTTTCGTTTGGATGAAATTGGCCTATCTGCTGGTTTTTAAAAGGTTATCTTCCCCGATCAACGGAGCGGCACTACTGTGCATCCATTCCGTAGCGCGCCCTCTAGTGCCCCCATTAAGTCCCAAACTTCAACCATTTTAACATTTGACCCCCAACTTCCTGTCTTGACAAAACATCAACTTGCCCCAAACCACACCCCGGCTGCTAACTGTTTGCCTACCACAATTGTCAATCAAACCGTATTTAACTCCGAAAGTTTCCTGGAACTTTGCTACTCAGAAAAACTCAATGAAGGAGTTTTTCAAATTCCCCCACCCCCACTCGGCCCTACTGCTTCCGAGACTGCAACCCTAACTCTTTTTGCAAATATTCTCTCAACTGCAACAAGTATAAATTCATGCCCATTTGTTGACCATTGAACACCATCCCTTCTAAAGAATTGCACTTCCTCGTATTTGATATCCGTATGGCATATTCTTCCAATTGCTATCTCCCTACAAAGGTTTCTCATCTCCTTGTTAATTTTTCTCCTGGCGTTGTCAATTACACTTACCTGTCTGACCCCTCGCCATATGCTCCTAGGCATCAGCTCTGTCCATACTATATGAGTCCCTGATCATCTCTCCTTTACCTCCTTCAAATCCTCCTTCATTACCTTAAGTCTCACCAGATCATTCTGTCGAACATGAACAACCAATAAGTCCAGAAAAACCTCCTTATCCAACATCGTACCCAGCATTGACAATAATTAATTCCACTGCATCCCCCCTTTCCCAAATCACCTCACTAGGACTTTTGTTGCATCAAAACCAAGCTGAGTGCAATACCTCCTATCTGCCACTTGTCTTGGGGCCCATTTTATAAAACAATGTACCACTATCCAGACCATTAGGTTCTCCCTCTCCAGGCCTGTAACAGCCCCTGAATTGAACCAACAACAATAATACCAATGAACCAGCAACAGAATTAACAATTCGAAGCATCAGCATCATCTCTGGTCCTAATGTATCTTTTGTAGCATTGTGATGCCCTAGCTGCATGATCTCCCTCCCAGGCCATTCCTGTCTAAGCGCCTCCGTTACTGCCCCTATACAGGAGGAATGTGTCCCAAACACTCCCCTGTCAATCTCAGCTGATCATAAGTTCTCCTCATATCCGCCAGCTGCCACTGTTGACCCATCTTGATGCACAGACACTTGGACAGTTGTACCCCTGCCACTGTCTCTGTATCTATCCCACCAAAATACTGGACACAAACGCCTCACCGGATGTGCTAAAAGCAACACATTCCTTCACTTTGCACTCAGTATGTTTTTGTCCTCTTCAGTTGTATCTCCACCCCATCTATTACCCTATCCACATCTCCGGTAGCCAGCCCCGCACAACTCTTCCTCCCAACAACTCTGACACTCGAAATGCTCCAAAAATATCCACAACAGTAGCGTCAAAAACAAAATCACCTCTGACTCATCTGCACATGTTACCCGAAGGCCATTAATGAGCCATTGCATCATGGACCACATCTAGGGCTTCCATAATCTGAACCCATTACCTCTTTCTTTCACCCCTCCTTACAAAATTCGGCTGCCCAGTTCCCCTGCTGATGGGGCGTAAGCCCACAACAATTTGCCACAAAAACTATTCCTGCAAACTTACCTGCTATAGTCATCTTGAAACAACCTTTTTTTATTATGTCCAAAATGAACTGGACTGCATCTCCTCTCCTTACCCAGCTATCCATTGATTCCATACGATGTAGCCTAGACGTCTAAAATTCCCACCATGCTAAAGCACAGGCCTTCTTAGTGGATGGTGCTAATGAACTCAGCACGGACTGTACCACTCTTCTTCTCACCCACAGTTCTGCTAGCATCACTGTCTTCTCTTTGTCCACATCTGTGGCAAGCCCACAGAATCTCCTACACTGCAAATGAGACTCAGCATCTGCAATATCCTTGTCAATACTTGGTGCATGCTGCGCTCTGAACACAATGTTAATTAGTAAAGAGCGGAGTACAAACACCCGTAGCGACTTCAGCACTGTTAGAAATTAGGTTTGTGGTTTACTGGGGTGTGAGCTCTGGTCAAGCAGTAACCACAATTCTAGTCCGGGTAAGGCTCCAGCAATCCACAAATTAACATGTGCTCACCCTCTGGTAGCTTGGCACAGAGCAGTCAGGCTTAAATTGAAGGCTATGTGTGAAGTATTTGTGCAACACTTCAAACAGTTAAAACAATGAAAGCACCACACAAAAAGATCTCACACCAGTTTACACATAAAACAAGACCATAATGACAAAAATCCAATCAGTGGAATGTGAGATATTGATTTTTAGAATTTAAACTGTAAAATGCTTGTAAATAATAAGCACTTGCATGGGACAACTGGTGGTTGCGGACCGGAACAAAGTCAAAAGTTCAGGCTGACCGCGATGGAGCGTGGGCCAGTTACAGGGACTCAACTGAACAAAAGTACCATAATCCTGGTTGCATTGACTATGAAGATGCAAGGTGCAGCAAAGCAATGCATCGGTGTCAATCCACGCAGTGTTGGTGATGCACCGATTTTGATCAGTGCAGCAGCGCGATGCGCCGGCTGCGATGAGCAAAGAGCTGCGATGCAGAGATTCATCATTGAGGATGGAGCGAAGAGCTGCGATGCGGAGATTCATCATTGAGGATGCAGTCAATGGTGATGCAAAGACCTTGCGCCGGGAAGAGAGTTGCACAGTAGTGGTTCAGAAGGAGATGCTTTGAGGCCGCTCAACGCAGCACAGGCGATATGCCAGTTCTGGTCCATGCAACAGGAGCCTTGTGCCAGTTCTAATCCGTTCAGCCGGTGGGTCCCACAAAGAAAAATTTGGTTGGATAATGGGTCACTGACCTAGTTCTCATCACAAAAGTACAGAGCCACCGAAAGAAAGTGCTAAACTTCTCAAACAGTGTTCAGGAAATAGAACAGCACCTTATCCACTGTCCATCAAGGTGAATGCCCAAGAACACAAATTCAGATGGTTGCCCTGGTAGCAGACGAAAAGCTGATTGATTTTTCACTCTTTGCCATGTATGCTCTTGATGACCATCTGCTGCACTTATTCAGTGGCTGTTCCAACTGAAGCATATGATACTGATGTCAATTCTGCTGTAATGTAGCCATGACAGATTTTGAATCAGTCTAATCTGTCACTTCTCTTTTGTGGGTACAACTCCTATTGGTGACACTATTTAATTGTTTATAGGGCACACATCATAGTGGCCTGTCCTCCTCCTTTCCTGCAGTTCTTTCATACATTTTTCACATACTACCTGAGGGTGTTGATCTCCGTATTTCAAATTGTCTGCCCACCTCCGTATCCCCAGCCCATTGAACCCCAATGAAATTCTCAATTGAAAACCTGATACCAATTTTTCCTCTACAACTTACTTGTCGTACCATTGTAGCCTGTACCTTAATCTGTGCAACTTGACCGGATTATGATCCCTTACCTGCAGGTCCTGGAACCCTCCTACCTCCTTTCCAAGACAACTGCTGCTACCAGACCCCTTCCTGTCGGCCCGGTGCACCATTGGCAATAAATCCACATTGTGTGAGAGGGTGATGTGGTGCACACCTGAAGCCTTCATGCGGGAATCCTTCTTCCCTTCTATCCCCCTCCCAACTTTTCCTTTCTCTTCTGTGTTCTGCCTTCTGCCTTCCTCAGCTCGTCCCCCTCTGGCCCCTTGGTCCCTTCACATCCATCTTGTCAATTCATACACACCTGTCCATCACTTATTTACCTTTATGATTACCTGATACCTGGAAGGGGACGGAGACCATTCCAGTGTACATAAAAGGTAATAAAACCCTCCCAGGGAACTATAGGCCTATAAGTTTAATTGACTCCATACAGAAAGTAATTCCACGGTTGGTGTTAGGCAAAGTACAGGAATGGATTATGGATCAGGACATTCTCACTCCCCCACAAGCTGGCTTTCGAGAGCATTTCAGCATGATAGACCAGGTATTTAGGTTCAGATTAATATACTGGCGGACCGTGGTCCTAGGCAAGGGCAGCATGTATGCTGCCTTTGTCGCCCTCAAGTCAGCTTTTGATCTGGTACTCGGAGCAAATCCTGGGCTGTGCTCCAGGAAGTAGGGATGCCGTCTGATCTGGTATCCCTCATAGCTTGACTCAACGAGGAAAACTTTGCACAAATACGCTGGGGCAAGCAGGAAAAATTTTACCACTCCCTTCCCAGTTGCGAAGGGGGTGGGACAGGGTTGCGTGCTGGCCCCTACATTATTCTCGCTCTTTATCAGTGGCGTTGCCAAACACCTAACATCCGTTCCCATAGACCTTGCAGGTTTCAAAAAAAATATTTTAATGTTCGCCGATGACACGTTTATAATTTCTAAGACCACGAGTGGTTTGCAGAAAGCATTACATCTCTTTGAAAAGCTCTGCACCACTTGGGGTTTGGAAATTAACGTAACTAAAACCAAGTTCATGGCGTTCAATCCACATAGAGCTTTTAAAGGAGGAATACTTCTAGAAAATCAACCACTGGAGCAAGTCAGTGCTTTTACATATGTGGGTGTGATGTTTCAGAAAGACATGCGATGGAGCTGCCAAATAGACACTGCCACACTAAAGTTACGACAGCTGTCAGGTATCCTACAAAAAGAGTTTTTTTATTTTTGTATTAACCAATAAAGTCAACATACATTTGCATTGAGATCACTTAAACCAAGAGAAGACAAAGTAAGAGGGATCAGAATACACTTTTCATTGCCCTGCACTTCTAGACTTTTCACAAAAATATACATCATGTCAAAACCAAGCGAGTAACATAGTCACAAGCTTTCTAAGAGGAAAGAAAAAAGATTAAAAAAAGAACCCAGCACCAAAAAAAAGTAAGAAATTATATGTCGGGGTATGCTAACATGTAGGTTGGACAGAATAATATTTATTTCAAATACTCTACTAACACCCCCCATATCTTAATACCTAACCTATGTTTCTGTGGCCCCTTAAGAGCATAGAGACTATATTCTATATTGCACATGGAATAAAGTCTGCCCTCCACATTTCAAAGGATGGAGGTTCTTTCTCCCTCCATAGTGACTCTATACATAGTCTAGCCACCGCCACAGCTATGAATATAAAATACCTAAATTCATCCATACCCTGTGTGGCTAATGATTCTTCCAGTACTCCCAGCATCATCCCAGTAGATGTAATCAGAATCTGCACCCCTGTCACCTCTGTCAAGAAAACTTCCATTTTGTTTATAAATTGTCTCACATCTGGACATTCGAAAACATGTGGAGGCTATCGGCTTGATATGTCCCACAATGAGTGAATTTACCCTTATTTTAATCCCCCACCGTGCAAGCTTAATTTCTATACACCCACCTCCTCTGTGGCACTACCTACCCTCATTTATTTCTGATAATGTTATGGCTAGGTGGAGACGGAAGTGACTTATGACTCTGGGGAACTTAATTGACTGCAGTGGTATTAAGACTTATTCCTCGCTGGTATCTGAATATGATGTCCCAAAAAATGATTTTTTTAAAATATCTACAAATTTGCGATTATTAACAAAAGAGAGTAGATGTATCAAATTTGGCCAAAAATGATTACTTGTTGGAGGCAATCAGGAAGCATGGGAGGATTGGCATTTTATACCAGAATCATATGGAATTGCAAGGGGATGATCTTGAAATACAGATTCTCAAATGGAATAATAGATTAAATAAGGGTGGGAATGTTCTACAAGAGACAATTGCATTGTCAGAAAAACCTTTGGCCTCCTCTAGTCTCAAATCACAACATTATAAAAATAGATTCAATTTGTATTACACGCCTGCCAAAATTGCACAAAAAGAGTTTAATGCTTCTCTGACTAAGCCAACCAGCCCTGTTTTACAAATATACGAAATGAAGGTTGTGAGCTCGGTGTTATATGAGGCAGAACTCTGTGGTCTTGAGAACATGCCCCAGCTCACTGGAGCTGAAAACCGTTTCCTTCGTAATATTACTGCTCTTCCACAAAGCACCCCGACACTGCCTTTGTTGCTTGACCTTGGCCGTAAAGCTCTGGTTGATCTTGTCAGGTTGCGCCCTATTCTGTATTGGCGCAGAATTTGGAGCACACCAGAACTGATACCATACTCTGAAGGCCTTAGGGAAATAATTAAGGCAGATAATTTTCATAAGATTCGATGGCTTTGTGAAATAAGAGCATTATTGATAAACATGGGCATGGAAGATTTATGGGGTAACCCTACGAACGACCCAATCCCATCAAAAGAAAGATACTGGAATGTGGTCTATCACAACAGCTATAACAAATGTGATAGCTCATCCTTAACAGGGCTTTTCCTAACAGTGAAACCCCGCCCTAATTTGGAGATGTACTGGGATATCATATCCAAACCCTATGACCGGAAGCTGTACTTCCAATTTAGAGTGGGGACTCTGCCCTTGCGAACTTTCACCGCTAAGTGGGCAAGTGAGGGTGATAGTAAATGCCCTTTTTGCAAGATGTGCGAAGAGTCCTCTGCCCATGTCCTTTTTGTCGGCCCAGCTTATACAGCTCCACGCAAAGCGTGACTGACTCCAATATGTAGAATCCTGTCCACCAGAACATGTAGCACTGCAATGAGGATATTGCGCAACGACACTCTCCTTTGAATTGAAATAGCTGCATCCAAGTATCTGTGCTGGATGTGGGCTTTAAGATCAAGATCTCTCCCCACCAATTGTTCTATTGAATCCAGTGGCTCATATTCCCCTGTATCCCATGACCTGTCCTGCCAGTCCTTTGGTTGTGCTGTCTCCTCCCTTTCCTCATTGCCCTTCCACCATTACTTTGTGCTGTACCATTCTTCTGCCACTGGAAAGGCCACACTAGTCTTATCCTCACCTATTGCTGAGGAGGCACTGCCAGACTTTCCCCCATGTCGACCCAGTCGAGCGCTGACACCCGGTTGGCTGCTCTGGACTTTACTATCTCCTCCCCTTGGGGTGGGCGAGCCTCACTGGACTCTCCTGAGTCTGCATGTTCTGTGACATTCCTATTTGGTAGATCCACTGTACTGGGTTGCGCTAAGCTACCAGACTCTCCGTCACAATTTGTGAGCACCCAGATCAATATACCACTAGGCCCCTCCAAGTCTTACCCTGTCCTTGTCTCCTCACTGCCACTAACTTCTTCATTGCTCCCACTCATCCCTCCTGTACCCCTCCCTTTACCCACAGCAGTCCCCTGACACTGCCCCACCATTCCTTCCCTTGCACCTTTTATATTTATTTATTTATGCATTTTTATGTAGCGCGTACTTTACCCAGAGGTGTCAGAGCGCTTTACAATAGCGCTAAGTAAATTACATAAGGAGAGAGAGTGACATGGTAGTAGGAGTCACTATATATATGTACAACAGTTACTTGTGGTGAAAGTTACAGATTAATCAGTTACAAATTCACTCAAGATTACATATTAAGCAAAGGTGGAGGGATTAGGGCTACACAAATACATAATACATGTTTAAAAAATTTGAGACAGAGGGTCGTAGTAGCTCTTGTGAGTGTCATGAACAATCAGGGTCATGACCTGGGAGGAGGGGGCATGTGCCTGGTGGGGGGCTTAGCGAGGAGAGTAATTAATTGAAGTGTCTATGGAAGAGAAGAGTTTTAAGATCTGTTTTGAAAATCTGGAAAGAGGCGATAGTGTGCAGGTTTGGAGGTAGCGAGTTCTAAATTCTAATAGCCTGAGAGGAATTGCATCATAAGTCTTTCCCTTTTGGAAGTTGGAGGTTCAAGCAGTAGATTTTAAGCATTGCGTGAAGGTCTGGAGCTGCTTGATATTATGAGTTTGTTGGCTAGGTAGCGAAGGGTGGAAGTGTGTATGGCTTAATGGATGATGCAAGAAGTCTTATATATTGACCTAGCTTCAATGGGAAGCCAGCAAAGTGAAGTCAATATGGGTGTAATATGGTCATTTCTTTTGGCCCCATAGACATAACATGCCCCCATAGACCCAGATGGGTTTGCCTCTGATCTGTTAGTGGAGGCTTTCCCTCTGTTTCACTGGTGTTGCCCTGTGCTTCTTCTTCCTCCACTTCGCTTCATTGGAGCATGGCTGCTACAATTATCGATGCAGTTGGGCTTGCTGTTAGACCTCCAGGGGCCTCCCATGTGACTTGGGTCTGAAGCTCCGCCCCTGCAACTCCGATGGGCCACTTGACAAGGCCCTATAGGTCTGCTCTGCTCCACGGGCTGTGCCTCCTCATGGCTTGCATCACACACCACAGGTTTGCTTGCAGCACATTTTCCCACCCTCGTGCTGATCCTCTGCCCAGCTTCAATTGTGACTCCTGCTGTTTGTCGCTAACTTTGGCCCAAGGCAGGGGGTTGGGCACAGTCCTGGCCATTTCCTGGGCTGCATGCAGCAGACAACCACGCAGCACTTCCCTGGCCGGCAACTTTGAGTTCAGTAAATCCCCCCTAACCTGCTTTTCACAGTAGGCACCAGGCCTCATTCACATTTTTATCTTCCATGCCCTACCCACCCTTGCGCACCATACATCACTTCTACAATCCCCCTGCTCTAACCCTTTCATTCCGCTATCCTCGCCAACCTATAACTTGCTCATACCTTCCTTCTGTTGTATTTTCTACCCTGCCGTTACAACCAGCCACTGTGTCATCTCCATCAAAATGGTGTCTGGGGACCCACACCTAACTCATAATATATCCCTGTCCAATCCTGCTCCTCAACCCTCTGGGCTGTACCACCTGCCCACCCTGCCCCAGGGGCATACCTCCCAAGGTCGTCTGCCCACTAATCGTGGCATAAATTGAAGGCTGTACTAGCATGCTGTCTAAAGACTACTTTAATACGCTGACCCGTCTGCCCTTTCCCCTAGTGGGCACAGGTGCGGGAGGATAGTTTAAAAAGAAACCAGAAACTCTCTTGATATGTTTTTAGGCAAAAATAGTTTTGGATGCAAATCTTTTTATTCAACTTTCTTGAGAAAAGTATTTTTAGGGTTATATTGTGAGCACATTTGGAAAGTTTTGGAGTGTCATTTTATGATAGTCTGCCCAGCTGCCACAGGTCTCCACCTTGTATGTGATAAAAGCCCACATATTTTGTTAAAACTACATAATCTATATATTGGCCATGATATTATTTCTATTCACTGAGGAACATTTTCCCATGCCCTATTATCTCTTTTGTTACATTTAAGATATTTAGGCTCCACTGCGTACAGCTGCCTCTTGCAATTCACTTTTTTATTCTTGCCCTCAATAACCGGTTTAAAAAGTTATATTTAGTTATATTAACCACTACTCTTCTGAAGGATTTGTGGGCGTTTGAATCTGAGTGCAAAGAGAAGATAGTCTCCCAAAAAATTGGTTCCATTTTTTTCGGCCTACAAAAGTCAAAACCTTCTTGAAGCTCAGTACAATTTGTCACTTACTAGTAACCTGTAAAATTGCATGATCCTTTCTGCGATCCTCCTCACTTTAGAGTTTTATCATTTCATGCATGAGTTAACCCTTACTCTATATTACCACAGAGTGCAGCAGCATGCTTACTGTTTCCATGTTCTTTTTAGCATTGTTATTCCTTTCTTGTTTACATTTATTACAAAGTGTGTATTTATTCAAGTATACGTATCTCTATCATATATGATGTATATATAGCATGTCATCTCATAGGAAGCACTAGGTTCATGTCAATATTGTATTAAGTGGGTAAAGCTAATCAGTTTGATGGTATGGTTGGTAAATAAGACAGACTAACAGCACCATGTAGTCCACTGTCGCTCAGAGAATGCTAAGATATTGTGGCCACCTCAATGAGCCAAGCTGCTGAGATGATGGTCATCAAGTCGTTTTGAGTGTTCCTTGATGTTCTTCCTGGACGTTGGTGTTACAGCCACTGAAAATAAATTGGAGATCAAGGGATGTCATGACAACACTGATGGAGGTATCCATCATGGTTGAATGAATAATGGTCACATAGAAACATTCCTGTCCTTGTTTCTGGTAGTTTATTACCTAACAGTTCTCAATGCAAGTCTTCCTTTCCACTGGTTTCGACCTGGAACGTGTGATAAATAATATTACCCTATCCTTTTTTTTCACACCAGGGCAAAGGACCATCCCATTCACCTCATTCATATATTTGAGCTATTTTCTTGAGGCACTTTTATTTCATATAGAAGAAATTGCTCACTGTGAACATTACTAGAATATGTCAAAACATGTTTGGTTAACCCCTTTCTTTTTTATATTTAAAACTCAAAGTTTACCCATTGACTGCAATGGGTACTGGTTATTTCAATGCCAGCTGCCTCAATGTCCAACAAAGTTTTCTTGATGAAATCATCTGCCCTCTTAATTAATGCATCTTAAAACCAAGCACTCTGGTGTCCTCTGTAAAACCTATCTTCATCACTTTGTCTTATCAGTTGACTACAAGACAGAAAATAAACAAATTGGAGCAACCAATCATGTTGAAACGCAAAAAAAGATGCATAGTATACAAATCTTGCCATCGCCCAACTACCCTAAACTCTTTCCCACCTGTGCACAGTATCTGTGCGGTATGCCATTATACACATACATAAAAAGAACATTAGTTAACCAATACCCTTCTTAAACGCTATGTGATGTCAGACAATACAAGCATTAAAAGAGCAAACATTTAACACTGTTTATCTAGAAGATATATGGTCACATGCATGAAAGTATCATTTTGCAATTATTAATTAGCCATTTTTTAGAAATCGCTATTTGGTAATCGCGAAATGCAATCTAACTAAAGATACATGGAATAGCGATTCTCTAATTGAGAATACTTAAGAATCGCAAATGCAATTACGGAATCGCTATTTTTAATTGTGACTCTATTCATTCCTATAGGCCACAAGGCCCATAGGTGAGAATGGTCTTGCATTACCTAAATTGCGATTACCTAATTGGTATTCGCAAATTAGGTAATGCAAAGGCAAGGGTGCCTGGGTGCCTAAGGCCCCTCTGAGGCACCCCTAAAAAAGAAGCTGCACAAGTAAGGCACACACATGCCCTAGGGGCTTGCGTGCGCCCCATGGCACTTTGAAAAAGGCAGTTTTGTGCATTTATCAAAGTTTGCACATGGTTACCATCAACTTGAAGTTGATGATAATAGCGTTTCCAAAATACACAGTTCACATTTAGGAAAGGCTTCTTATGTGTGCAAAAGGGATTCACAAATTGCGATTTCCGATTGCATTTGCATTTTAGGAAATCACAAGTTTTAGCGATTACCTAAATTGCGAATGCCAAAGCCTTTCCTACATAGGGAAAGGCCATTTTGCGTTTGCAAAGGGCTAATTTCTGCGAATCACACTGTTTGCGATCACAAAATAGCTTGATGCATGTGCCCCATAGTCACTAGATGTAACCTTGTTTTTCGGGTGAAATTTTACATGAATCAATCACATAAAAGTTGCGGCCATTTTTGTCCTCTTAACCCCTTGTATGGCCATGACGAGCTGGACTCGTCATGGAGCACAGTCGCGCCAGCTCGTCATGAAGCATACCCTGAGGAATCCCTCTGGTGCGGGCACCAGAGGGATTCCCTTTCATGCAAAATAGCCTCGGGAGCTGGGGAAGAGCCAGCTCCCGAGGTCCCCCCCCCCCCTTTCACTGTAATGACGATCGACGCGCACGTCGCGCCAACGTCATTACAGTGAAAGTGAAACTGAAAAGAGCCAAGAGGCTCATTTCAGTTTCACTTTCTACGTGCTCAGGGGGCTATCTCAGCCCCCTGAGCACGTAGAAAGACGGGAGAGGTATCGTTGGAAAGGGGAGAATCCCCAGTGGATCCCTGCTTGGGGATCGCCACAGGAGGGCGATCCCCAAGCAGGGATCCACCCACTAGACACCAGGGAGGGGGGAGCGGCCCCTTGGGCAAGGGCCTTTGCTCCCCCCAAATATTTTGGGCATTATTGAGTCTTTTTGCCCCCCCCTGGGGGGCACATGGGGGCAGTAGCCCCCAATCTGCCCCCCCGGGGGCAAAAGCCCACTAGACACCAGGGAATTTTATAAAAAATACCAATAGGGGTGGGGGCTGCCCAAACCGGGCCGGCCCATGCCCCCACCCCACCCCCCTATAATCACAGTCTTTCTGCCCCCCCCCCCAGGGGGCAGATGGTGCATTGGCCCCTAATCTGCCTCTTCGGGGGGGCAGAAAGCCCACTATACACCAGGGATTTTTTTTCAGTTTTTTTTAGGGTGGGGGCTGCCCGAAACGGGCACGCCAATGCCCCCACCCACCCACAAAAATGACAGTCTTTCTGCCCCCCAGGAGGCAGATGGGAGCTGTAGCCCCCAATCTGGCCCCCCTAGGGGTGCAGAATGCCCACTAGAAACCATGGATTGTTTTGTTTTATTAGTGTATGGGTAGGGGCTCCCCAAAATGGGCATGACAATACCCCACCCCACCCCCAGAGAAATTCCTGTCTTTCTGCCCCCCCGGGAGGGCAGATGGTGGCAGTGGCCCCTGATCTGCCCCCTGGGGGGGCAGAAAGCCCACTAGGCGCCAGCGAGTACGCAGGCTTTTTTTATGTGTGGGGGTGGGGGCTGCCCAAAATGGTCATACCAATGCCCCCACCCCCACAAAAAACTAGTCACAGTCTTTCTGCCCCTTTAGGGGCATATCAGGATGAAACCCCCTTCCCCGATTCCCCCCCAGAGCGGCAGAAAGCCCACTGGGCTCCGAATTGTTTTTAGCAATGTGCCTACCTGTGGATTTTGGGCCCCAGCGCAGTTGGTACGTAGGCAAACCTAGCAAACCTGTACATTCTTTAAAACTAGACACCGAGGGGAATCCTGGATGGGGTGACTTCACTGGCTCTCACCAGGTTCTGTTACCCAGAATCCATTGCAAACCTAAAAATGTGTCCAAAATAACACATTTTCCTCACATTTCTGTGGTGGAAAGTTCTGAAATCTGCGTGGGTCCACAAAATTCCACCCACCCTGCGTTCCCCAAAGTCTTCAAGGAAAATGGTACCTCACTTGCGTGGGTAGACCTAGTGCCCACGTCAGGCAAGGGCCCAAAACCTATTGAGGAGACATCAAAATTACCTATCACAAAACAACCTGGTTTTGCAAAGGTGGTCCCATGAGTTTTTGGCCCTGGACTTGGCGGCTATCTAGGGAAACCTACCAAACCCACACATTTCTGAAAACTAGACACCCGGGGGATTCCAGGGAGGTATGGCTTGCGTGGATCCCCCAATGTTTCCTTACCCAGAATGCCCTGCAAACCTCAAATTTAGCTGAAAAATTCACCTTTTTCACACATTTTTGTGTGGGAAAGTTGTGGCATCACCGGGCTGACACAAATTTCCTACCACCCAGCGTTCCCCCGTGTCTCCCGATAAAAACGGTGCCTCACTCGTGTGGGAGGCCCAAGTACCCGCGACAGGCAAGGGCCCAAAACGTATTGAGGCGACATGAAAATTGCCTACATCAAAACGACCTGGTTTTGCAAGGGGGGTCACCTGGGTTTTTGGCCCGGTGCTCGGCGGCCACCTAGGGGAACCTACCAAACCCACACATTTCTGAAAACTAGACACCGGGGGGATTCCAGGGAGGTATGGCTTGCGTGGATCCCCTAACGTTTCCTTACCCAGAATGCCCTGCAAACCTCAAATTTAGCTGAAAAATCACCTTTTTCACACATTTTTGTGTGGGAAAGTTGTGGCATCACCGTGCTGACACAAATCTCCTACCACCCAGCATTCCCCCAGGTCTCCCGATAAAAATGGAGCCTCACTCGTGTGGGAGGCCCAAGTACCCGCGACAGGCAAGCGCCCAAAACGTATTGAGGCGACATGAAAATTGCCTACCTCAAAACGACCTGGTTTTGCAAGGGGGGTCACTTGGGTTTTTTGCCCGGTGCTCGGCGGCCACCTAGGGGAACCTACCAAACCCACACATTTCTGAAAACTAGACACCCGGGGGATTCCAGGGAGGTATGGCTTGCGTGGATCCCCCAACGTTTCCTTACCCAGAATGCCCTGCAAACCTCAAATTTAGCTGAAAAAAACCACCTTTTTCACTCATTTTTGTGTGGGAAAGTTGTGGCATCACCGGGCTGACACAAATTTCCTACCACCCAGCGTTCCCCCGGGTCTCCCGATAAAAACGGTGCCTCACTCGTGTGGGAGGCCCAAGTACCCGCGACAGGCAAGGGCCCAAAACGTATTGAGGCGACATGAAAATTGCCTACCTCAAAACGACCTGGTTTTGCAAGGGGGGTCCCCTGGGTTTTTGGCCCGGTGCTCGGCGGCCACCTAGGGGAACCTACCAAACCCACACATTTCTGAAAACTAGACACCCGGCGGATTCCAGGGAGGTATGGCTTGCATGGATCCCCCAACGTTTCCTTACCCAGAATGCCCTGCAAACCTCAAAATTAGCTGACAAAAATCACCTTTTTCACACATTTTTGTGTGGGAAAGTTGTGGCATCACTGGGCTGACACAAATTTCCTACCACCCAGCGTTCCCCCAGGTCTCCCGATAAAAACGGTGCCTCACTCGTGTGGGAGGCCCAAGTACCCGCGACAGGCAAAGGCCCAAAACGTATTGAGGCGACATGAAAATTGCCTACCTCAAAACGACCTGGTTTTGCAAGGGGGGTCACCTGGGTTTTTGGCCCGGTGCTCGGCGGCCACCTAGAGGAACCTACCAAACCCACACATTTCTGAAAACTAGACACCCGGAGGATTCCAGGGAGGTATGGCTTGCGTGGATCCCCCAACGTTTCCTTACCCAGAATGTTCTGCAAACTTCAAATTTAGCTGAAAAAATCACCTTTTTCACACAATTTTGTGTGGGAAAGTTGTGGCATCACCGGGCTGACACCAATTTCCTACCACCCAGTGTTCCCCCGGGTCTCCCGATAAAAACGGTGCCTCACTCGTGTGGGAGGCCCAAGTACCCGCGACAGGCAAGGGCCCAAAACGTATTGAGGCGACATGAAAATTGCCTACCTCAAAACGACCTGGTTTTGCAAGGGGGGTCACCTGGGTTTTTTGCCCGGTGCTCGGCGGTCACCTAGGGGAACCTACCAAACCCACACATTTCTGAAAACTAGACACCCGGGGGATTCTAGGGAGGTATGGCTTGCGTGGATCCCCCAACGTTTCCTTACCCAGAGTGCCCTGCAAACCTCAAATTTAGCTGAAAAAAATCACCTTTTTCACACATTTTTGTGTGGGAAAGTTGTGGCATCATCGGGTTGACACAAATTTCCTACCACCCAGCGTTACCCCGGGTCTCCCGATAAAAACGGGGCCTCACTCGTGTGGGAGGCCCAAGTACCCGCGACTGGCAAGGGCCCAAAACGTATTGAGGCGACATGAAAATTGCCTACCTCAAAACGACCTGGTTTTGCAAGGGGGGTCACCTGGGTTTTTGGCCCGGTGCTCGGCGGCCACCTAGGGGAACCTACCAAACCCACACATTTCTGAAAACTAGACACCCGGGGGATTCCAGGGAGGTATGGCTTGCGTGGATCCCCCAACGTTTCCTTACCCAGAATGCCCTGCAAACGTCAAATTTAGCTGAAAAAAATCACGTTTTTCACACATTTTTGTGTGGGAAAGTTGTGGCATCACCAGGCTGACACAAATTTCCTACCACCCAGCGTTCCCCCGGGTCTCCCGATAAAAACGGTGCCTCACTCGTGTGGGAGGCCCAAGTACCCGCGACAGACAAGGGCCCAAAACGTAGTCAGGCGCACTACGTTTAGGACCCTTGCCTGTTGAGGCGCACTACGTTTTGGACCCTTGCCTGTCACGGGTACTTGGGCCTCCCACACGAGTGAGTCACCGTTTTTATCGGGAGACCCGGGGGAACGCTGGGTGGTAGGAAATTTGTGTCAGCCCGGTGATGCCACAACTTTCCCACACAAAAATGTGTGAAAAAGGTGATTTTTGTAAGCTACATTTGAGGTTTGCAGGGCATTCTGGGTAAGGAAACTTTGGGGGATCCACGCAAGCCATACCTCCCTGGAATCCCCCGGGTGTCTAGTTTTCAGAAATGTGTGGGTTTGGTAGGTTCCCCTAGGTGGTCGCCGAGCACCGGGCCAAAAGTCCAGGTGACCCCCCTTGCAAAACCAGGTCGTTTTGAGGTAGGCAATTTTCATGTCGCCTCAATACGTTTTGGGCCCTTGCCTGTCGCGGGTACTTGGGCCTCCCACACGAGTGAGGCACCATTTATATCGGGAGACCCGGGGGAATGCTGGGTGGTAGGAAATTTGTGTCAGCCCGGTGATGCCACAACTTTCCCACAGAAAAATGTGTGAAAAAGGTGATTGTTTCAGCTAAATTTGAGGTTTGCAGGGCATTCTGGGTAAGGAAACGTTGGTGGATCCACGCAAACCATACCTCCCTGGAATCCCCCGGGTGTCTAGTTTTCAGAAAGGTGTAGGTTTGGTAGGTTCCCCTAGGTGGCCGCCGAGCACCGGGCCAAAAACCCAGGTGACCCCCCTTGCAAAACCAGGTCGTTTTGAGGTAGGCAATTTTCATGTCACCTCAGTACGTTGTGGGCCCTTGCCTGTCACGGGTACTTGGGCCTCCCACACGAGTGAGGCACCGTTTTTATCGGGAGACCGGGGGAACGCTGGGTGGTAGGAAATTTGTGTCAGCCCGGTGATACCACCACTTCCCCACACAAAAATGTGTGAAAAGGTGATTTTTCAGCTAAATGTGAGGTTTGCAGGGCATTCTGGGTAAGGAAACGTTGGGGAATCCACGCAAGCCATACCTCCCTGGAATCCCCCGGGTGTCTAGTTTTCAGAAATGTGTGGGTTTGGTAGGTTCCCCTAGGTGGCCGCCGAGCACCGGGCCAAAAATACAGGTGACCCCCCTTGCAAAACCAGGTCGTTTTGAGGTAGGCAATTTTCATGTCGCCTCAATACGTTTTGGGCCCTTGCCTGTCGTGGGTACTTGGGCCTCCCACACGAGTGAGGCACCGTTTTATCGGGAGACCCGGGGGAACGCTGGGTGGTAGGAAATTGGTGTCAGCCTGGTGATGCCACAACTTTCCCACACAAAAATGTGTGAAAAAGGTGATTTTTTCAGCTAAATTTGAGGTTTGCAGGGCATTCTGGGTAAGGAAACGTTGGGGGATCCACGCAAGCCATACCTCCCTGGAATCCCCCGGGTGTTTAGTTTTCAGAAATGTGTGGATTTGGTAGGTTTCCCTAGGTGCCGGCAGAGCTAGGGTTCAAAAACTACAGCTAGCACTTTGCCAAAAAAGGTTCATTTTTCACTGCGAAATTGAGGTGTGTCCACGATGCGTTTTGCTCCGTTTCCTGTCGCGGGCACTAGGCCGACCCACACAAGTGAGGTACCATTTTTATCAGAAAACTTTGGGGAACACGGGGTGGTTGGAAATTTGTGGATCCACGCAGATTCCAGAACTTTCCACCACAGAAATGTGGGGAAAATTTGGTTTTTTTGGCAATTTTTTAGGTTTACAAGGGATTCTGGGTAACAGAACCTGGTGGGAGGCAGTCAAGTCACCCCATCCTGGATTCCCCTGGGTGTCTAGTTTTCAAAAATGTATAGGTTTGCTAGGTTTCCCTAGATGCCGGCAGAGCTATGGTTCAAAAACTACAGCTAGGCACTTTGCCTAAAAAGGGTCATTTTTCGCTGTGAAATTGAGGTGTGTCCACGTTATGTTTTGCGCCGTTTCCTGTCACGGGCACTAGGCTGGCCCACACAAGTGAGGTACCATTTTTCTCGGAAGACTTTGGGGAACACGGGGTGGGTGGAAATTTGTGGATCCACGCAGATTCCAGAACTTTCCACCACAGAAATGTGGGGAAAATGTGTTTTTTTGGGGCAATTGTTTAGGTTTGCAAGGGATTCTGGGTAGGAGAACCTGGTGGGAGGCAGTCAAGTCACCCCATCCTGGATTCCCCTGGGTGTCTAGTTTTTAAAAATGTATAGGTTTGCTAGGGTTCCCTAGGTGCCGGCAGAGCTATGGTTCAAAAACTACAGCTAGGCACTTTGCTAAAAAAGGGTAATTTTGCATTGTGAAAATGTGGTGTGTTCACGTTGGGTTTTGAGCCATTTCCTGTCGTGGGCACTGTGCCTACCCCTACAAGTGAGGTACCATTTGTATCGGGAGACTTAGGGTAATTCAGATTTGTAAAGGAACTGTTATTACCTATTGACTTTCGATGCATTTCTGCCTTCCAAATGAAAGACATTGTGTAAAAAAGAAGTCATTCTAAAAAATGACTGATGATTCTCATGCTAGTATGAGTATTCCCAATTTCGGAAATGTGCAAATATCTACTGTTTCTAAACTTTATATTTTGTTCCCATTTCAGAAATACATAGGTGTCTTTCATACCGATTTTTCCATGTACACATTTTTACAGAATAATTACTATATACCCGGTACATAATAAAAAACCATTGCAAGTTGCTGCTCAGTTTTTGGCTCTGGGTTCGTCGGGTTCTTTGTGATCCTACAAGTCCTATATATCCCCACAACCAGAAATGTCCAGCAAATGTAACGGTATATTGCTTTCAAAGAGCTGTCAAAATTAGAAGAAGTTACAGGTGAAAACGTTGACACAAAAGGCGTTTTTTTTCAACAAATTTTCAATTTATCCTATATTTAACTGTTAGTTTCTATAAAGAAACCTTGATGGATCTACACAAATGACCCCTTGCTGAATTCAGAATTTTGTCTACTTCTCCAAAATGTATAGCTTTCCAGGATCCATTATTGCTTTTGTACCCATTTCTACCATTAACTGGAAGGAGGTCGAAAGCACAAAAAATAGCAAAAATAGGCTATGTCCCAGAAAAATGCCAAAACTGTGTAAAAAACTGTTGGGTTTCTGACAAAAGTCTGGTATCCCCTAAAAGCTGGGAAAATGGTGATTTCAGCCCCACAAACCCTTTTTTGATAACACTTGCAGGGAAAAACCCAGATGCTTTCATTTGCAGCCCATTTTTCCCATTTTCCCCCAAAAAACCAAAATTTTGCTGTATTTTGACTCATTTCTGTGACCCCTCCAGGGGAATCCACGAACCCTGAGTACCCTCAGAATCCCCATGTTGTTGGAAGAAAAGGACCCAAATTTGGCGTGGATACCTTATGTGGTCAAAAAGTTACAGGGGCCTCAGCCCGCACTACCCCAAATAGCCAAAAAAGGGCGTGGCACAGGAGGGGGAAAAGGCCTGGCAGCGAAGGGGTTAATGGCTAAATGTAGCACTTTTCAATGAAAAGAGCATTTTCCTTTCTTATGGCGATCTCCCGAGACTTCCATTGGGTTGAGAGAGTGTCCACCTTGCATCTTCTCTATAACTTCAGGAATATTTTTTTCAGAACAATTTCTACAGACATTAAGGTAGTTTATGGACATGATATGAAAGCAAAAAAAAGGTACAAATGGAAAAATGTTCATCTAGGAACAGCCAATCAGTTTTCACGTACATCTAACCATCAACTAACTGAATGTAGCCTGATAAAGGCATAGAAAACAAAACTTTTTTGTGAGAAAACCAAAGCAAATTTGTGCCTTTGTTTCAAATGTAAATATGCACAGAATTTGGGTAAGGTACCGTTTCCAAGGTGCTCTTTGCTTTGTTTGTAACTTTAGCTTCAATTAGTGAAAATGCAGGAAATAAGGCAGGCAATTTGTATGTGTATCTTATTCTTGGTAGTGGATTACACAAATATGCACCAAATTTGACAGACCATTAGCATGCAGGCCTACTACTGTTATCTTTAGTTTCATGCAGCTCTACCAAGGAAGTGGTTAAATTAAAGTAGTGAGAATGAGAGCGTCAAAAAAAGCTTACATTTCCTGATATAATTGTCTACTTTTGAATGTAATTACACAAAAAATTAGGTACCAGAATTAAGCTTAATGTTCTGTCTGCTAAATCTCAAATGGTGCCAAAAGTATAACCTATTGAACATTGTTAGAAATTGGGTCTCAAGTTAGCAGAGGTATGTAGACTGTCCAAGTAGGGACCACACTCCTATTCAGGGTAACCTAGATATACACTCTGGGGGCCCGATTCACAGAACTAACTTAAGAAAAAATCCTAAACTTACTACTTTTGGTATTCACAGAAGGCATTTAGTAGTAGTAAAGTTAGGATTTTGTCTTAAGTTTGACTTAAGACAGACTTTAAACAGACTTAAGACAAACTTAAGACAAACTTAGGACAGACTTAAGACAGACTTAAGTCAGACTTAAGACAGACTTAAGATAGACTTAAGACAAACTTAAGAAAATATCCTAACTTTACTACTACTAAATGCCTTCTGTGAATACCAAAAGTAGTAAGTTTAGGATTTTGTCTCAGATTACTTCTGTGAATCGGGCCCTGGGAGCTTGGCACAGAGCAATCAGCCTTATCTAAGGAGGCAATGTGTGATGTGTTTGTGAAACACACAGATACACAAACACACACACACACAGTAACATAATTAAATACCACCAAATACTTCACAAAGGTTTAGAAAACTAGAGAATAGGGGGCATATGTATCAAAAAAACGTTTTGCGAGTCCTTAATAGCGAATTTTTGCGAATCGCTATTAAGGACTCGCAAAATGAAATGTATGTAGGGATCGCAATATTAATTGCGATTCCTGCGTATTCCTTAATTGTGAGTCCCAATTTGCGATTCGCAAATAAGGAATACCTTCCCAGTCATTCCTATGGGCCTTGAGGCCCATAGGAATGAATGGGAAAACATTCGCAATTTGCGAGTACCCATTAGGTATTCCCAAATTGCGAATGCAATTATAAGGGTGCAAGGGTGTCAAAAGGACACCCTGTTGCACCCCTGAAATATGCATGTGTGCACATGTGGCGTACATATTGGCATGTATGTGCACCACATGGAACTTTGAAAAAGGCAAAAAAGTGAATTTTGCTAGGAAATCGCAAATTACCACCAACTTGAAGTTTGTGGTGATTTGCGATTTCTTAAGGCAAATTCGCGCAACTTGGGTGCTTTCAGAATTGCATTTAAGGAATTCGCAATTTGCGATTCCTTAAATGCATTCGCAAAATAGGGAATCACAAATTTTGAGATTCCCTATTTTGCGTTGGCCTTTTGGGATGAAACATCCCAAAAGGCTTTTTCCCGTTCGCAAATGGGCCGATTCTGAGAATCTGCCCATTTGCGAACGGGAAAAATGCTTGATACATATGCCCCTAAGTGTGTGAGTAAAACAAGACAAACTACAAAAATCCAATAAGTAAAACCAGAGTTATGCATTTTTACCAAAAATAGTGTTTAGAAGTCAATAGCACTAATAGGTTACTTGAGGTCATGCCAAACCGAGGTAAATATAAAATTGAGGCCCACCACGGTGGAAGGCAGGCTAGCTACAGGACGCAGACAACTCCCGCTGAAAAAGTACTTTGGATAGAGCAAGCGTCGAAGTTGAAGACTTGATGCTAGGAGTTGAGGAAGCACCACATGGTCGTCGATCCTGTGGATGGAGAAGAAGCGTTGGTGCTGATCTGCACAGTCGATGAAGGTGCTGCATTGCATTGAGCCACAAAGTCTGTTGTCGTCGAGCCGTGCAGTTCATCGAGGCGATGTCATAGATTGGCTCCTGTGTTTGTGTCAAAGTGCACTGCGTTGGTTCTGATCGGCACAAAGTTGTCACTGCATCAATTGTGATGTCTCTGGAGACACCTTTTAATGGTCCAGGACCGGATTGGCACAACTTGGCAGGGCAGGACTCAGAGAAGGCAGAGCCAGTGTTGCAGGAGAGCTGAAAAAAGTCTTTGATGACCCTGGAACTTCTGAACAGGGGTAAAGCCAGCAAGCCCTTGGGGTCACTCTGAGTTCAAATGAGATGGGTTTAGTCCTTGTCCTCAGCAGCACATCGATCAGCAGGCAGCAGGGCAGCTCAGCAAAGCAGAAAGCAGTTCCTTCACAGAAGAAGTCAGGCTAAGTGGCAATCCTTGTAGCACATCAGTCTTTACTCCTAGCAGAGTTCTTCACAGGTCCTGTAGTGTATTTTGTTGGTAGGGTCAGAGCCCTAGTACTTATATCAAAAGGTGCCTTTGAAGTGGGGGTGACTTCAAAGCAGGCCCTTGAAGTGCACAGGTCCCCTTTCATCCCAGCCCGGTCTGCCAGGATATCTATGGGGGTAATCAGCCTTTTTTGTGGGACACAGGACACTGCCTATTTATATTGTTAGCTCCCCCTCCTACTTCTTGCCCAGGAAAAGCTATCAGAATGTAGATGAATACAGATGAGGTCTATCTCACCCCACCATTCCTGTGTTTGTGGCTGTCTAGAGGGAATGCACAAAGTGCAGCTGTCATCCATCCCAGACATGTATTGGAGATAGGCTGCAAGGCACACAGAGCAGTAAGAGCAGCGAAATGTCCACTTTTCAAAGCAGTATTTCAAAAATAGTAATGTTAAATCCAATTTTACCAGTAAAAATGATTTATCATTACCATTTCAAATATATGAAACATGATGCAGCTACTCTTTTCTAATCAGGAATTACAGCTTAAAAGTGTTTTAAGGATTCCCAATGCTAGCCTATGAGCGGAGTAGGCCTCACAGTAGGAAAAAAGGAATTAAGCAGCTTACCATTTGGAGGACATGTCAAATTTAAATGTACATGCCCTACCTTTTAGATACACAGGAAAATGTTGGGGGGAAGACCACCCAACGGATAACAGGTTTAACAAACATGTTTTTAACTCTCCCCTTTAAGTTTGCGGTTGCCCTGCTCAGCTACTTAAGGTGAAACAAGGGGTCTTCATCTGGAGACCAGTGCACCTGGACACAGGCTATGTGCAGCTGAATTGAGTTGAATGGGGAGACCACTGCGCACAACCAAAGGCAATACATAGTTTGTTTGAGTCAAGGGCTGGGTAGAGTAAAGAGCCCCAACGCTTTCCTAAACATTGCTGACCAAAGACCATAAGCAGTATGTGTAGGTGGAATAAGAGCTGTGTGCAGATCTTGGTCATGGACCAGGCTCAATGCCAAGGGACTGTTGCTCATGCTGTTGACTACGGCTGAGGGGCATTTGCAGCTGGTTTAAGTGGGATGGGTCTGGGGACTAGGCCTGGCCCTAGGACATGTGCTATGCTCAACTCCTGCTAGGCAAGGTTGTGCACTGTAGCATATGTGGAGTCAGGAGCACATCACTGCCAACGACTATGTGTGCAGGGTAAGTTTCCACCAGTGCTAAAATTAGTGCCTGAAACGTATCAGATTCTGTCCCAAAATGTGTTGCCCACTGCTGAATGCAATGCACTGTGAAATATGTTGACATGAGATGTATGCAACCAATGCTGCCCATGACAAAAGCTCATGTTATTACTTTAAAAAAGGATAAGGTGTACAAGAAAAACATCCTCACAATTCATTGAAAAACTAAGGAGAGTTATAGTTAGCTACTTTGGAAACAGAAAATAAATTGTTAACCATACTTAACAATTCCTTTAAATAAACTTTACTTCAAGTGGCATTACAGTTACAATTTAAAACTTAAAACCAAAAAATGCATATGTTGTGGTGAGAAATTCAGCTATAACTCATCCCAGTGCACTTCTTATTACCTTAGACTTGTATACGATGACATCACAAATAACATCAATGAGATCACTGCTGGGGAAATCAGAAATCACCTCACCAGTGACGTTTAGTTTTTATTCAGTGCAGATGTGCATACATATATTCACTGAAAACGTTAAAGGTTAGTTAAAGAATTAGATGGGTGCCAATAGTCGCTGTTGCACATCACCTAAAAAGGTTCAAAAGTTTAAATACTATCATAATTGTATTTCTGCATGTCGTTTTTAATTTAGTCTCAACCCATGTCTACCATCCTAACATCACTTCTGAAAGTTAGACATGATATTTAGCAACTTAGTGAGTATGTTCATTAAGAATTCATATGATCCTTGACAAAGTAGTGTAGTAATGTAGTCCAGACTGGTTGAGGTATTTCATGAAGATTTATTGTAAGTAGTTAAGTAGCCTGGAATAAGCCCCACCAGGAGCAGCCAGCAGGCAGCTCAGCCCCATCATAACTGTGGCTTATCTTCAATCAGCACCCAACATTCCGTAGTACATCACAGTGCTGAAGCATTCCACTAGAAAGGCATTGAGTGGGTAAAGGCAGACATAGAAATATGCAATAGATAGAATACAACATACCTCCTTTTCTTCCACAACAGAAAACTAAACATAGAAGTATAGGAACACCTGTCAAAGAAAGCGTACCAATCATTAACCTCTATCACACCCACTGGCCAGACAGATGTGACAGAAGCCAATGCACAGCATGCATAAAATACAGAAAAGAAATGATAGAAATAAAATCAGACACATTCCTTCTCTGAGAAAACAATACAATACAAACACGCTCCTTAAGTTGACATAACATAGGCACTATTAGTCCATCATCAAACCAACACATAAAAGGAACAAAAAGAATAGTTAGACTGGGAGGATAGGTACTCTTCTTCCCTTCTCCAACGAAAACACAAAAGGAACAGGAAGATAGAAAGACTTAGAGAAAACCACCTAAAGGTACAAACACAAATAAGTACTCTTATTCCCTTCTTCATTAAACAACGAGAAAGAGAATAGAAAGATATAAAACAGAGAGGCAGAGGAACAAACAAAAGATCCTTCACACCGCCCTGTGAAACAGCATTAAAAAAAAAATTAGATTGAATATTATTGAACATTTGAAAGAGATATAACTCATACAGAGAGAACCTCGTAATGACTACACATTGAAAAAACGCGGCTCGATAGAAATTCCATTGAAACCTTGAGAGGGTTAAACCCCAAATCGACAACCTTGAAAACATTGAAAAACATTGAATAATTGAAAGGAAACAACAACACATATTGACAACCTCAATCAAATTGAAAACCATTGAAATGTTGCCCTTTGAAAACAACTAGAATACATGCAAATTGATGAATCGATAGAGAAACACATTTCTTACCCAGAAATACTGGATGCATGCATATACATTGATAAACATTGAAATGTTGCCCTTTTGAAAACAACTAGAACACATGCAAATTGATAAATCGATAGAGATACACATTTCTTACCAAGAAATACTGGACGCATGCGTATACATTGATAATTGAGTAGATAAATTGATATGTGCAATTCCTACAGGAAATGCTGCACGCATGTTAAAGTTAACCATGCAACTCTGTACAGGAAACTTTCCATGCACAAATTGAAAAACTAGAGGAAAATTGAGAATTTGAATTGAAAATGAGCATATTCATGAAGACATGCCATAATAAAATAATGTACTTGAAAACTTGAATGAACCACCTGTGTGCTCAGAAAATGAAGTAAACAACAAGACAAACCAAATGCTGTACACAAGAAAACAAACAGGCAGTCTTAAAACATGGTGTGCCTGTCACCGGAGTGAAGAAAAGCACAGGTATGCCCCACGGATACAATAAGGGCTAGTTAAAAACTTTTGGTTGGCGCAAAAAATAGAAAACAGTTCAATGACATAAGCGATAGAGCCAAATGTGAATGCACCAGAAGAAATTGGCAATAGAAGTCTCACCATCTCACCACGGAATAATTCCTTGGAACTGTCACTTTCCACCGCAGGCTGACGTATTGTGACTCCAACTACAGAAGACAGAAACCACACGGTGAAAACAGGCTTCATCCCTCGCCCACGTCGTTGCAAGTGATTCTCAACAACAGATAAACTTTATTGAAAAGAAACCACACACGGTTGGCAAGGAGATATAAACTACACTGAAACGCAGTTTCCCAAGATGGCGGCACGTTTTTGACGTTCAGCGGAGAGGCTCGCATCACGTTTTGGCAGCAAAGCGTCTATAAGCAGCTAACGAAAATGTCATGAAGGAACCTAAGGAAACAATGACGGAGGTAAGATGCGCGCGCTGGAGCACGCTGGAGCCAACTTGAAGATAATTTGAATGGGCGGCTCGCGCTGAATAAACTGTGCATTTCCAACCGCAAACACCCATGTATTGACAAATCGCGCCGGCCAAACCTGTAGACTCCATCCAAAAAAAACGACAAGTGTACATCAACCAACACGGCAGGTTGGTGTATATGAATCACATGGAGACACAAACTTGTCTTTCCAAAAGCAGATTGTACAAAATGTAAATAAACTCAAGGAAAAACACCACAGAGCACTGCTAGAAACCAGAATAGAGTTCCATAAAACCAGTATGAACATCCCACGCAGATTATATGGTGCCATTTTGAAAGCTGCTGGTGACACAGTAGATCGAAGAGGCAAAATAGCAACACCTCACTTCATGCCATTGAAATAACACAGTCATAATTACCGCTACAAACATAGAGAAAGATAGTTTGTGCTGGATGAGGAGAACACAACAAAGTTCCTTGAGTCTCGAATATTTTACCACGTTACTCTGTAGGTACCTGAAGTTTCTGGGCATCCGCTGGGCGTTGAATTACTTGTTTGTAGATACCACAGCTTAATGAATGTAAATGTTCCTTGAGTCTTGAATATTTTACCAGATGCATGTAAATTGTAGATTCCACACAGTTGACATAGATGTAGACACATGACTCAGATAGAGAGGATGTGGCCACTTGAAGTTGAATAAAGCGCACAGGGATTGCTATGATATAGAACGACGCTTGAAGGCAGACCATCCATAGACCCACAATGTTTTTGTGCGGTGATTGAAAAACCCATTAATTGAGACAAGCTTGTGAAGTGGGATCTGGCACATCCACAGCAGTTGAAAATACAGCATAGATTGTAGAAATAAATCTCTGCTTTTACCTTCCCTCTTAATATAGTTGGATAGTTGAAAAAAGTGAAAATATTCTTTGAAATTGAAGTTGTTGATGAAATATTGAAAAAGAATCTGGCATGCGCAGGTTGGGGCGACCGGTGTGATGGTCACTGGTGGGGCTCTGAAGCCAGAGTCTTTGCTTGATATTTGATGAGGTTTGAATCTCTTGCCTTCTTGAAACTTGACTTCTTTAGTTGCCTTCTTGAAACTTGAATTCCATTAGTTGCCAACGTAGGTAAGATCAACTCGTCGCCAAAAAGATGTAGTAATGTAGTCCAGACTGGTTGAGGTATTTCATGAAGATTTATTGTAAGTAGTTAAGTAGCCTGGAATAAGCCCCACCAGGAGCAGCCAGCAGGCAGCTCAGCCCCATCATAACTGTGGCTTATCTTCAATCAGCACCCAACATTCCGTAGTACATCACAGTGCTGAAGCATTCCACTAGAAAGGCATTGAGTGGGTAAAGGCAGACATAGAAATATGCAATAGATAGAATACAACAAGTAGCTAGATTGGCAGTGACTTGAAAGGATGACGTGGAATTGTGTGAATCTGTGTGTGGTAAGGTATTGATACTTGGTAACATTAAGGACATGATGTGCTGATTTGTTGCTGTGGTGATGCGTTGCTTTGATACTTTCAGTTTGCTCCTTGAATATGGGTTTATGAAAGTACTTTGAATATTTTAGCCTTGTGGTAGCATGATTGTTGTTAGTTTAAATGTAAGGTTTAAAACTAAAACAAAAACACTGAAATGAAACAGTTATTAGTGATGTTGTCAATGATGACATAGAACTTATCATGAGTGTTTGAATATGTGAGGTCATTAACAATGCATGATGAGAGCGTGAGTTATGGTTACATGAAATAACTATAAATGCTCAAGTTCTTACTGATATTTTCATATAACTAAAACCCTGCTTTAACCTTTGTTCTTTTTAGTGAATTTCTGAACGATTTTTTAATGCAAAGTAAAATATTATTACCATACCTAACTATAACATCACTTTATCCTCTGTTTGTTTTCAGTTCATTTCTATTTTTTTTTAAAGGTAAAGTAATATTTTATTACCATACATAACACCAACACCCTACTGCCCACAGCATGGGTTTGGCCACAGGGCCTTGTCTATTTTCAGGCCCTGCCTGCAACCACCCGGGGGCAGCCAAGCCCCACTGCGCATGAGCTAGGCCATGGTGGCATGGAGCTAGTGGTAGGTCCTGACCTGCAGCAACAGTCTGCACCCAATATAGCACTGGCAGAAAACCCCAACAGCGGCGCATAGCCTTTGGTCACTGCAGCGTGAGGCTGGCCACAGGGCCTCACCTGTAGTCAGGCCCTATGCCCAACACCCAGAGGGTAACCAACCCGCTCCGTGCATGGCCTTTGGCAGTGCACAGTAAGGGGGTGGGTATCAGGGCATGGCCACCCAAACCACAACGGCAACCAACGCCGCACTGCGCATGGCGTTCAGCTCTGTGCAGTGTCAGTTAGCCATGGGGCCAACCGCCTGTATGTGGCCAACGCACCACAGACCCTCAAGTCTACCCTTTTTTAAATGGTTTTCCAATCTCACAAGACTCTTGTGGTGCTAGTGTGGCCCACTGGGCTCCTAAAGGTCTGTCACTAGAGTCTCACTGACACCTGTAAGAGTCCTGTGGGCTTACGCCCCTCCAAAATGTTTTTAAATTTGGCCTCTGGGGAGTCCCTCTGGGACCCTTTCACAAGGTCAAGGGAGTGAAGGTACTGCTATCATGCCCCCTTATACCTTTTTAGAAAACAAATTTCAAGACATAGGGACCAAGTCCTAAAATGGCAGCCACAACCTTTCTCTTCATGTTGCTGCCAGAGTGCGAGCTATCGCCAGGACTTGCTGGAGCTTTTTGCTCGCATTGGAGAGGGATGGCCAACGAGAAAAGATTACCTTTCAGCCAATCAGATCACTCTATTATTTGAAGTTGTGTGATCGCTGGACTCTCGTGAGAGTCCTGCAAACCCAGTCGTCCATCTATACAAATATTTTTAACCTTAATTTCTCAAAAACTACGGAACATATTTACACCAAATCACAAAAAACACGCCTTTCTTCCAAATTTGGTAAATTCCATTAAGCCATTTGGATTATAGCACGGTTCAAAAATCCCTATGGAAATTGCATTTTGGGACCTTCCTGTTTTATTGGCCCCCGCTTGACGGATCACCCAAAACTTTCAAGGAAGGAGCTGAGTTGGATGAACTTTTTCTAGAAAATGTCGTGAAAATTCATCTAACGGTGCCAATGCTACTAGCAAACCAAAAAATGCTCTTCCTATGGTAACTAGGTCCTAACTAAAACCACACAGTGGTGACCACCGCTGTGTAATATAAATACTTTAAACGATGAAAGCAATATGTAAACATTTTTTAAATAATTGCATTAAAATTGCTAATAACTAAGAAGTAAACAATGAGCAGCCTTTAAGTAAGGGTGGGAGGGTGATATGATATGGGGACATCTGACAGTTGTCCCATTGTAAAGAAAACTGTCCCATTCTTCCCCTGAGCACGACAGTAAGATAGGAGCAAAACACATGCTCCTTTCATCTGCAAAGTTGTGGCGGGTTTTGAAAGGGGGCAAGTTTAGTCATTCCTCTTAGGCTGCTCGGCAAGGCAAGCGAGGTTTTCTTATTTGAATCTTGGTTTGACTTGACTGGGGTAGGTGCGAAGGCCCTTCCTTTTTGTGTATCTCTTTCCTGCCCTTATAAATGATCTGCATAAGTGGAAGTGCTCAAGGACCTTCCCTTTATGCATATTGCACAGCTGTCCTGCTTCTTTTTTTCCTTTTTCATCCCAATGTGCATCAACATGGGGTGAATAGGAGTGAGGAGTGTCCAAAGCACATGCATCAAATTGGCATATGTGCAGTTTTAAACCTTTTGTGCAATTGATTATCCATTCCTTTATGGTAATCACAATCTTTGTATTGTATATACAGCATTGACACATGCGCCCTGGACAATCACATTTTTATTTATATATCCAAATCCAACCAAGAATCGAGTAACACTTTTCTGGTTTGGGGAATTTCACTACACCTTTGAGAGTCTGCAGCTTCATGGTAAATGCAAATAAAAAGTAGCTAAAGAGAGAGAGCATCACATGAGGGGGGACATGTTATGAAACCAGTCTTAACAAATAACTTTTGGTGTCTGTTTATTGCCTTGTGGAGAAAAACGGTCATCACTAATGGTATAACACTGTTGGACACAAAATTCCTGACTTGGATGTACTACTTGCAACATTTATGTACAAAGATGAAATTCACATAACATTGTGTTGAGTGTGTGAGCTGCAGACACTGATCCACTGATATTCACAGTGAGAAAGTGGGTTGTTGGTTGGGGGGGTGGAATCCCTACTCAAGCAACAGTCATATTGCTTGCCAGGGTGAACCACAAAAAGACACTAAATTAGCCTGTGCTTAACACTCTTACTCTTACTCTTTACGCATGCAGTAAAGTGCAGTATGAAGGATTCTGTTCGGGGTGGAGTAGGCTGTGAGGAGCTGGAGGGTGTCACGGCTGGTCGTCACTGTAGCACGAAGATCAGGCCAGTTGCTGTGGATGCTCGTCGCTGTAGTGTGTACATCCTGTTGAGCACCACAGATGGTCATTGCTGGAGTTTGGCATTGGCAGTCACCACAGGCTGTCGATGCTGTAGGGCGAAGTGTAGATCTCATGTTGCCATTTGTGCGAAGAGTCAGGTTCACCAGAGATTTGCTTTGGCATTCAGCACGGGTTACAAGATCTTGGCACAAACTGTTCTGTTCACTGTCACAACTGGTCCAAAACTTCAGGACGTCTCCTTTTCTTTAAGGAAGAGATTAAAAAAAGTTAACACCAAGGGCCCAGGACCTGGGAGGCACCTCTTGGGGATCAGGAACTCACTCCAGCATAGCCCACCAGGGCTCAGGCAGGTACAGTTACAGGTCAAGGCAGGTCCAATTACAGCTGATCAGTTGTAGCAGGGCCCCTGGAGCTTGTTGTGTAGCTGTAGCTCAGAACAGGCAGTCAGCTGACCCTTGGAGTCACTGCAGCATGGGATGAAGGGTGCAGGTCCATTCTTCTTTTTCAGACAGCAGGGCAGGTCTAAAGCAGTAGGGTAGTTCTCTGGCATGAGTGCAGTCCTTCTCATATATTATCCACTCATCCAGGAGTGTCCTGAAGAGTAGGACTGAGGGTCCTCTTTTTATACCTGGTGCCCACTTTGAAGTGGAAAAGAATTCTGAAGTCTCCCTCCTTCAGACGTATCTGAAATTTCCTGCCTCCTTGTCCTGATCTATCTGCAGGCAGAATAGGCTAATGTGAATGATTTTATGTGCAAGCTGAGGCAGTGTCATTGAATTGCAAGTGTGATAGGTGATAGCTCTGCCCCCTCATCAAGATAGGGTGGCACCAAAACCCTCAATTGTGTGGCTGTCTTGGGGGAATGCACAAAATCAAACTGCCAACTTCACATAGTCATTTGACCCAGGAACAGGCTGAGGTCCCAAATGATTAACAAAAAGAGAATGCCAACTTTCTAAAAATGCCATCTTCATAATTGTGACTTAAAATCCAACTTTACCATTAAAGAGGGTTTTAAATTACAATTCCTCAGACATAAACATGACATACCCATTTTCTCCCAAACACAGGTTATCACTTATTAAATGTAATAGGGTAACCCAATGTTATCCCATGGGAGAGGTAGGCCTCACAAAACTGAAAAACTAAATTGTGAGTTTTTTCACTACCAGGACATTTAAACCTTAAAAGTACATGTCCAGCTTTTTAAATACACTGCACATTATCCTCTGGGCTATTTAGGACCTGCCCAAGGGGTGACATATGTATGCAATTGGGTGGTTTAGGCCTGGCATAGTCCTGACAGAATTACGCTGTAAGGAGTGGCCGGCTGGGTGAACCGTCAGGTTTCTCACCGTGGGTAAGTGCTCTATGTGTTTTTTGTTAGGCAGCACTTGCCCTTTTTCCAAATGAGGGTCTTTGAGAAGGTTTCTCCATATATGAGCCCCAGTATATCCTAAGTTGATGTTGTACTGTGTCTGTGGGGCTCTCTCTCTTTAATCACTGGTCAGCATCTTTCTTCTGTGACTGTATGTAGCTTGCTATAAATATGAGAAATCACCTTAAACCAGGGAATTTTGCAGGAAATTTGGTCTCTGCTCCAACGCTGGTCGTCAGAGCCAAAAAACACATTGCGCAAGCAAATCTGCAAAATCTGCAGCTGCACAGGCAAATCGTAGTTTTCAGATACAAAAGGAGACTGGGATGGCAGTCAGCCCAATAAGTTCAGATGAAGATCGGACCACCAAACTTAATGAAAAAATAGTGAGACGGAGCCAGTGAGTGAGACTTCAGAGCAGATGGCAGAAATTTCAGTTGACTCAATGTACTCCCCTACAAGGTCTGAAGTTCTTGCTCTTAACCATGAGAATGCAATTTCTATGACCGTTACAGGAGAGATGGACATGAAGCAGGTCAAAGCCAAAGACTACCCCGTGTTTATAAAGGGCAAAGAAGTGCCATCTGTACTGCTAGTGGCAGCTCAGTCAATAGCCGCACAAGCTTTAGTAGAAACACAGGCCTCTATATCAAGGATTGGTCTCAGACGGAAAGTATTGATCTCAAGGTATCATCATCTACCAGTTCAAATCCTATCCTCGAGGGACATACTCTGCCGCAGTTATAACCGGTCTTGACACCTCGGGCCAGGGAGGCGCAGCAGCAGAATGTTCAGCAGCAAGATCAGGGGGGGCCAAATGGTTACTGCACGATGCGGCAAAATAACTATGCTCAATATCATTTTGAATGAAATTAGAGATCTTAAGTCCACACAGGTGATTGAAATAGCAGCCTTGCATTAGACACTATCTAAAATTGAAGAAACTATGACTCAACTTCCAGAAAGGTTACAGAAAGCTGAGTACAGAATATCAGACCTGGAAGATCAAGTCTCCTCAATGCAGGAATAAGTTAGCCAGTTCAGAAAGCAAACATCCTTGCTGGAGAACTCAAAAACCATTTACAGTATCTAACCTAGGCATAGGTGGGGTCCAAGAGGGATGTGAGGGCCCACAGGTTATTCAATGGGTGTACTCATTAAGACTCATGTCCTGCTACAACATTCAGGTGATTTAATCATTACACAAGCTCATCGGATTCTCAATTCAAAATGTTCACGTACTATCTTGGTAAACTTCTTGAACTCCTGAGTGAAAGAGTGTATACCGGCCAAGCCTGTAAAAATGTTGCATCTGTTTAAGGCACAGGGTGCTCAGGCTACTATTGCACAACAGTCTAAATTGAAGTTGTTAGTAAAGGGCCAATTCCATCCGCTGACTAGTTTAACAGAGGTTCAGAAACTCCTGCAGAAGAGCTCTAATTGATTATGAGTATTTCTGTGTTTATGCTGTAGTTCTGATGATCCTGACTAGATTGATGATGTTGATAAATGTCGATAGGTATTGTTTAATGGTCCAGGCAGGGTTCAGGTTTAGGTGCGAACTAGGCCGTAACTCCAAAAGGTTTTCATTATTAAAGGATACGTTGTCTGGTTTAGGCGCAGAGGCCTTTCAGGGCAGCTAGGAAACATGACATGACACCTTGTGTCAGGATCTTGAGTATGTATAGAATGTTATGATATTGATGATACCAAAAGTGCTACACATGGGAGTGCTGGAGGGTGTGGTCAGAGAGCTGTGTGTGCACCAGGGTGCAGAACAATTGCACCTTTTGTGGTAGGAGGAGCTACGATAGGGGTATTGTGGGTGATTCCCCCTAGTAGGGTTTAGGGATTTTTTGGGTCATGTGCGGTTGTAGGGGGTGGTTGCAGGGGTGGTGGGGAGCACCTTTACTGGAAAAGAGCATAATCAAGTCAGTACTGGAACCATTTTTTATCAGTGATATAGGAACAACATTAATTAGTAAAAGGTGTCTATGTAATAGGTCTAAAAGATAGATTTATGTCCTGCAATGTTAACAACATGTCAAACAAGCACAGGGGGTTGATTATATGGTTGACCTCTTTTCCCCCAGAAATCTTATCTGTACTGGAGTGGAGACCCATCTTAAGAACAACTCCCCAGATCTTTTTATTCCTAATCAATATGCACACACTTATTTTGCTTCAGCTGGGCTGGCAGTACAGGGGGTTGCAATTTTGCTAGGTAGGGGGCTGGATTGGCTGGTAACCGATGTAATTAGAGATCCAGATGGAAGCTGGATATAGCTGAAAGTTAGTGATAATAGAAACCCTCTAAATTTGGTCAATTATTATGTCCCAGTTTTTGACGAAGCAGACTCATTACTACAGATCTACAATATTGTTATGGGAGCCGTAGGGCTGATAATCTTAGGTGGTGATTTTAATAATATCCAGGATTTGGCATTGGATACATCGAATGAACTAAAAACAATTGAAGCCCCAAAATAAAAATGCTGGCCACCATTATAGTAGAGTTCAATATGATTAGAGGAGAAAGGTTTAGGTGAAAGCTGGACTGGAACCTTCTTTCTAACCAAGAGTGGTTTTTAGATATGAGAGCCTTTATTCAGGATTTCTTTCATTTAAATAGGGGTTCAGCATCATTGTTTTCAGTGTGGGAAACCTTTAAGGCCACAGCTTGGGGGCAGATTATTGCTTGTAAAGCTTAGGAAACTAAAGCTTGTGCAGATCAGATAGTAGAGCTGCAATAGGCTGTCGATAAAGCCCTGCAGCCAATATAACAAGGGGAACCCCTGTAGAAGGATGAAGGTAGAGACTCAGGGGAAAGAAACTCAACAAAGAACGAAAGGTACTCTACCTATTTTTTTTCTAAATGTACAATGTATCATATCATAAATGTACTGACACTTAAACAAGACCCATATAAAGCAAGGACATTTCAATACATAATCAAAGAAGGATTTTGTTCGTATTTTTATTTTTTGTTTTAATCAATTTAGACAGAAGGATTCAAGAGGTGAGTGAAATCCTCAATAGTTTATAACAAACACAATATCGTAAGCCACAAAACAAATAATAGAAACAGAAAGGTCCCAATCACTATCGCGCACATACAGACATACACACTTATACCGGTACCATATCACACCTTAAAAACAAAACTCAAACATCTACTCATAAAAAGCCACTCATCAGATAGGGGTCCAAAACAGATTTGCCTCGTAAATCAATATATAGGTTAAAGCATGTGAGCATTCAATGCTGCGCTGAAGAGAGCATGTTCAAAATACAAGATTTAGGGCTTAAGTGGACCCCTTGGGAGCGCCGACGCGCGTTTCGGTGAACGCACCGAAATGCAGGTGCCACCTTCCTCAGGGCGAACAAGGAAATGGTTTTGGCGTTTTGGCTGGGACCTGTGGGGAATCAAGTAGTTGCAAATAGGTCCAAGTGAGGACACAGGCAAGAAGAATATCTGATCTCAGGCGGCAAAACGGGGGTCAGGAATGTTCACAGGAACAAAATCTGCTGATAGGGGAGTATTGGGTTCGCCGTCAAAGTTGAATCCTTTTATTTATAGATTTACGGCGACATAATGGTGGGATAAAGATCCCTGATGACGCTAGAAAAGCCCACTGCCTGAGGGAACAAGGGTGTATGCCACAATGAAAGAAAAAAGGTAGGAGCAGGCTTGGGCCTCCCACACGAGTGAGGCACCATTTTTATCGGGAGACCCAGGGGAACGCTGGGTGGTAGGAAATTTGTGTCAGCCCGGTGATGCCACAACTTTCCCACACAAAAATATGTGAAAAAGGTGATTGTTTCAGCTAAATTTGAGGTTTGCAGGGCATTCTGGGTAAGGAAACGTTGGTGGATCCACGCAAACCATACCTCCCTGGAATCCCCCGGGTGTCTAGTTTTCAGAAAGGTGTAGGTTTGGTAGGTTCCCCTAGGTGGCCGCCAAGCACCGGGCCAAAAACCCAGGTGACCCCCCTTGCAAAACCAGGTCGTTTTGAGGTAGGCAATTTTCATGTCGCCTCAATACATTTTGGGCCCTTGCCTGTCGCGGGTACTTGGGCCTCCCACACGAGTGAGGCACTGTTTTTATCGGGAGACCCGGGGGAACGCTGGGTGGTAGGAAATTTGTGTCAGCCCGATGATGCCACCACTTTCCCACACAAAAATGTGTGAAAAAGGTGATTTTTTCAGCTAAATTTGAGGTTTGCAGGGCATTCTGGGTAAGGAAACATTGTGGGATCCACGCAAGCCATACCTCCCTGGAATCCCCCGGGTGTCTAGTTTTCAGAAATGTGTGGGTTTGGTAGGGTCCCCTAGGTGGCCGCCGAGCACCGGGCCAAAAACCTAGGTGACCCCCCCTTGAAAAACCAGGTCGTTTTGAGGTAGGCAATTTTCATGTCACCTCAATACGTTGTGGGCCCTTGCCTGTCGCGGGTACTTGGGCCTCCCACACGAGTGAGGCACCGTTTTTATCGGGAGACCGGGGGAACGCTGGGTGGTAGGAAATTTGTGTCAGCCCGGTGATACCACCACTTTCCCACACAAAAATGTGTGAAAAGGTGATTTTTCAGCTAAATGTGAGGTTTGCAGGGCATTCTGGGTAAGGAAACGTTGGGGGATCCACGCAAGCCATACCTCCCAGGAATCCCCCGGGTGTCTAGTTTTCAGAAATGTGTGGGTTTGGTAGGTTCCCCTAGGTGGCCGCCGAGCACCGGGCCAAAAATACAGGTGACCCCCCTTGCAAAACCAGGTCATTTTGAGGTAGGCAATTTTCATGTCGCCTCAATACATTTTGGGCCCTTGCCTGTCGTGGGTACTTGGGCCTCCCACACGAGTGAGGCACCGTTTTTATCGGGAGACCGGGGGAACGCTGGGTGGTAGGAAATTTGTGTCAGCCTGGTGATGCCACAACTTTCCCACACAAAAATGTGTGAAAAAGGTGATTTTTTCAGCGAAATTTGAGGTTTGCAGGGCATTCTGGGTAAGGAAACGTTGGGGGATCCACGCAAGCCATACCTCCCTGGACTCCCACGGGTGTTTAGTTTTCAGAAATGTGTGGGTTTGGTAGGTTTCCCTAGGTGCCGGCAGAGCTAGGGTTCAAAAACTACAGGTAGCACTTTGCCAAAAAAGGTTCATTTTTCACTGCGAAATTGAGGTGTGTCCACGATACGTTTTGCGCCGTTTCCTGTCGCGGGCACTAGGCCGACCCACACAAGTGAGGTACCATTTTTATCGGAAGACTTTGGGGAACACGGGGTGGTTGGAAATTTGTGGATCCACGCAGATTCCAGAACTTTCCACCACAGAAATGTGGGGAAAATGTGTTTTTATTGGCAATTATTTAGGTTTACAAGGGATTCTGGGTAACAGAACCTGGTGGGAGGCAGTCAAGTCACCCCATCCTGGAGTCCCCTGGTTGTCTAGTTTTCAAAAATGTATAGGTTTGCTAGGTTTCCCTAGGTGCCGGCAGATCTATGGTTCAAAAACTACAGCTAGGCACTTTGCCTAAAAAGGGTCATTTTTCGCTGTGAAATTGAGGTGTGTCCACGTTATGTTTTGCACCGTTTCCTGTCACGGGCACTAGGCTGACCCACACAAGTGAGGTACCATTTTTATCGGAAGACTTTGGGGAACATGGGGTGGGTGGAAATTTGTGGATCCACGCAGATTCCAAAACTTTCCACCACAGAAATGTGGGGAAAATGTGTTTTTTGGGGCAATTGTTTAGGTTTGCAAGGGATTCTGGGTAGGAGAACCTGGTGGGAGGCAGTCAAGTCACCCCATCCTGGATTCCCCTGGGTGTCTAGTTTTCAAAAATGTATAGGTTTGCTAGGTTTCCCTAGGTGCCGGCAGAGCTATGGTTCAAAAACTACAGCTAGGCACTTTGCTAAAAAAGGGTAATTTTGCATTGTGAAAATGTGGTGTGTTCACGTTGGGTTTTGAGCCATTTCCTGTCGTGAGCACTGTGCCTACCCCTACAAGTGAGGTACCATTTGTATCGGGAGACTTAGGGTAATTCAGATTTGTAAAGGAACTGTTATTACCTATTGACTTTCCATGCATTTCTGCCTTCCAAATGAAAGACATTGTGTAAAAAAGAAGTCATTCTAAAAAATGACTGATAATTCTCATGCTAGTATGAGTATTCCCAATTTCGGAAATGTGCAAATATCTACTGTTTCTAAACTCTATATTTTGTTCCCATTTCAGAAATACATAGGTGTCTTTCATACCGATTTTTCCATGTACACATTTTTACAGAATAATTACTATATACCCGGTACATAATAAAAAACCATTGCAAGTTGCTGCTCAGTTTTTGGCTCTAGGTTCATCGGGTTCTTGGTGAACCTACAAGTCCTATATATCCCCACAACCAGAAATGTCCAGCGAATGTAACGGTATATTGCTTTCAAAGAGCTGTCAAAATTAGAAGAAGTTACAGGTGAAAACGTTGACACAAAAGGCGCTTTTTTTCAACAAATTTTCAATTTATCCTATATTTAACTGTTAGTTTCTATAAAGAAACCTTGATGGATCTACACAAATGACCCCTTGCTGAATTCAGAATTTTGTCTACTTCTCCAAAATGTATAGCTTTCCAGGATCCATTATTGCTTTTGTACCCATTTCTACCATTAACTGGAAGGAGGTCGAAAGCACAAAAAATAGCAAAAATAGGCTATGTCCCAGAAAAATGCCAAAACTGTGTAAAAAATGTTGGGTTTCTGACAAAAGTCTGGTATCCCCTAAAAGCTGGGAAAATGGTGATTTCAGCCCCACAAACCCTTTTTTGATAACACTTGCAGGGAAAAACCCAGATGCTTTCATTTGCAGCCCGTTTTTCCCATTTTCCCCCAAAAAACCTAAATTTTGCTGTATTTTGACTCATTTCTGTGACCCCTCCAGGGGAATCCACAAACCCTGAGTACCCTCAGAATCCCCATGTTGTTGGAAGAAAAGGACCCAAATTTGGCGTGGATACCTTATGTGGTCAAAACGTTACAGGTGCCTCAGCGCGCACTACCCCAAATAGCCAAAAAAGGGTGTGGCACAGGAGGGGGAAAAGGCCTGGCAGCGAAGGGGTTAATGGCTAAATGTAGCACTTTTCAATGAAAAGAGCATTTTCCTTTCTTATGGCGATCTCCCGAGACTTCCATTGGGTTGAGAGAGTGTCCACCCTGCATCTTCTCTATAACTTCAGGAATATTTTTTTCAGAACAATTTCTACAGACATTAAGGTAGTTTATGGACATGATATGAAAGCAAAAAAAAAGTACAAATGGAAAAATGTTCATCTAGGAACAGCCAATCAGTTTTCACGTACATCTAACCATCAACTAACTGAATGTAGCCTGATAAAGGCATAGAAAACAAAACTTTTTTTGTGAGAAAACAAAAGCAAATTTGTGCCTTTGTTTCAAATGTAAATATGCACAGAATTTGGGTAAGGTACCGTTTCCACTGAAAGGTGCTCTTTGATTTGTTTGTAACTTTAGCTTCAATTGGTGAAAATGCAGGAAATAAGGCAGGCAATTTGTATGTGTATCTTATTCTTGGTAGTGGATTACACAAATATGCACCAAATTTGACAGACCATTAGCATGCAGGCCTACTACTGTTATCTTTAGTTTCATGCAGCTCTACCAAGGAAGTGGTTAAATTAAAGTAGTGAGAATGAGAGCGTCAAAAAAAGCTTACATTTCCTGATATAATTGTCTACTTTTGAATGTAATTACACAAAACATTAGGTACCAGAATTAAGCTTAATGTTCTGTCTGCTAAATCTCAAATGGTGCCAAAAGTATAACCTATTGAACATTGTTAGAAATTGGGTCTCAAGTTAGCAGAGGTATGTAGACTGTCCAAGTAGGGACCACACTCCTATTCAGGGTAACCTAGATATACACTCTGGGGGCCCGATTCACAGAACTAACTTAAGACAAAATCCTAAACTTACTACTTTTGGTATTCACAGAAGGCATTTAGTAGTAGTAAAGTTAGGATTTTGTCTTAAGTTTGACTTAAGACAGACTTTAAACAGACTTAAGACAAACTTAAGACAAACTTAAGACAAACTTAGGACAGACTTAAGACAGACTTAAGTCAGACTTAAGACAGACTTAAGATAGACTTAAGATAGACTTAAGACAAACTTAAGAAAAAATCCTAACTTTACTACTACTAAATGCCTTCTGTGAATACCAAAAGTAGTAAGTTTAGGATTTTGTCTCAGATTACTTCTGTGAATCGGGTCCTGGGAGCTTGGCACAGAGCAATCAGCCTTATCTAAGGAGGCATTGTGTGATGTGTTTGTGAAACACACAGATACACAAACACACACACACACAGTAACATAATTAAATACCACCAAATACTTCACAAAGGTTTAGAAAACTAGAGAATAGGGGGCATATGTATCAAAAAAACGTTTTGCGAGTCCTTAATAGCGAATTTTTGCGAATCGCTATTAAGGACTCGCAAAATGAAATGTATGTAGGGATCGCAATATTTATTGCGATTCCTGCGTATTCCTTAATTGTGAGTCCCAATTTGCGATTCGCAAATAAGGAATACCTTCCCAGTCATTCCTATGGGCCTTGAGGCCCATAGGAATGAATGGGAAAACATTCGCAATTTGCGAGTACCCATTAGGTATTCCCAAATTGCGAATGCAATTATAAGGGTGCAAGGGTGTCAAAAGGACACCCTGTTGCACCCCTGAAATATGCATGTGTGCACATGTGGCGTACATATTGGCATGTATGTGCACCACATGGAACTTTGAAAAAGGCAAAAAAGTGAATTTTTCTAGGAAATCGCAAATTACCACCAACTTGAAGTTTGTGGTGATTTGCGATTTCTTAAGGCAAATTCGCGCAACTTGGGTGCTTTCAGAATTGCATTTAAGGAATTTGCAATTTGTGATTCCTTAAATGCATTCGCAAAATAGGGAATCACAAATTTTGAGATTCCCTATTTTGCGGTGGCCTTTTGGGATGAAACATCCCAAAAGGCTTTTTCCCGTTCGCAAATGGGCCGATTCTGAGAATCTGCCCATTTGCGAACGGGAAAAATGCTTGATACATATGCCCCTAAGTGTGTGAGTAAAACAAGACAAACTACAAAAATCCAATAAGTAAAACCAGAGTTATGCATTTTTACCAAAAATAGTGTTTAGAAGTCAATAGCACTAATAGGTTACTTGAGGTCATGCCAAACCGAGGTAAATATAAAATTGAGGCCCACCACGGTGGAAGGCAGGCTAGCTACAGGACGCAGACAACTCCCGCTGAAAAAGTACTTTGGATAGAGCAAGCGTCGAAGTTGAAGACTTGATGCTAGGAGTTGAGGAAGCACCACATGGTCGTCGATCCTGTGGATGGAGAAGAAGCGTTGGTGCTGATCTGCACAGTCGATGAAGGTGCTGCATTGCATTGAGCCACAAAGTCTGTTGTCGTCGAGCCGTGCAGTTCATCGAGGCGATGTCATAGATTGGCTCCTGTGTTTGTGTCAAAGTGCACTGCGTTGATTCTGATCGGCACAAAGTCGTCACTGCATCAATTGTGATGTCTCTGGAGACACCTTTTAATGGTCCAGGACCGGATTGGCACAACTTGGCAGGGCAGGACTCAGAGAAGGCAGTGCCAGTGTTGCAGGAGAGCTGAAAAAAGTCTTTGATGACCCTGGAACTTCTGAACAGGGGTAAAGCCAGCAAGCCCTTGGGTCACTCTGAGTTCAAATGAGATGGGTTTAGTCCTTGTCCTCAGCAGCACATCGATCAGCAGGCAGCAGGGCAGCTCAGCAAAGCAGAAAGCAGTTCCTTCACAGAAGAAGTCAGGCTAAGTGGCAATCCTTGTAGCACATCAGTCTTTACTCCTAGCAGAGTTCTTCACAGGTCCTGTAGTGTATTTTGTTGGTAGGGTCAGAGCCCTAGTACTTATATCAAAAGGTGCCTTTGAAGTGGGGGTGACTTCAAAGCAGGCCCTTGAAGTGCACAGGTCCCCTTTCATCCCAGCCCGGTCTGCCAGGATATCTATGGGGGTAATCAGCCTTTTTTGTGGGACACAGGACACTGCCTATTTATATTGTCAGCTCCCCCTCCTACTCCTTGCCCAGGAACAGCTATCAGAATGTAGATGAATACAGATGAGGTCTATCTCACCCCACCATTCCTGTGTTTGTGGCTGTCTAGAGGGAATGCACAAAGTGCAGCTGTCATCCATCCCAGACGTGTATTGGAGATAGGCTGCAAGGCACACAGAGCAGTAAGAGCAGCGAAATGTCCACTTTTCAAAGCGGTATTTGTAAAACAGTAATGTTAAATCCAATTTTACCAGTAAAAACTGATTTATCATTACCATTTCAAATATATGAAACATGATGCAGCTACTCTTTTCTAATCAGGAATTACAGCTTAAAAGTGTTTTAAGGATTCCCAATGCTAGCCTATGAGCGGAGTAGGCCTCACAGTAGGAAAAAAGGAATTAAGCAGCTTACCATTTGGAGGACATGTCAAATTTAAATGTACATGCCCTACCTTTTAGATACACAGGAAAATGTTGTGGGGAAGACCACCCTACGGATAACAGGTTTAACAAACATGTTTTTAACTCTCCCCTTTAAGTTTGCGGTTGCCCTGCTCAGCTACTTAAGGTGAAACAAGGGGTCTTCATCTGGAGACCAGTGCACCTGGACACAGGCTATGTGCAGCTGAATTGAGTTGAATGGGGAGACCACTGCCTACAACCAAAGGCAATACATAGTTTGTTTGAGTCAAGGGCTGGATACGCTTTCCTAAACATTGCTGACCAAAGACCATAAGCAGTATGTGTAGGTGGAATAAGAGCTGTGTGCAGATCTTGGTCATGGACCAGGCTCAATGCCAAGGGACTGTTGCTCATGCTGTTGACTACGGCTGAGGGGCATTTGCAGCTGGTTTAAGTGGGATGGGTCTGGGCACTAGGCCTGGCCCTAGGACATGTGCTATGCTCAACTCCTGCTAGGCAAGGCTGTGCACTGTAGCATATGTGGAGTCAGGAGCACATCACTGCCAACGACTATGTGTGCAGGGTAAGTTTCCACCAGTGCTAAAATTAGTGCCTGAAACTTATCAGATTCTGTCCCAAAATGTGTTGCCCACTGCTGAATGCAATGCACTGTGAAATATGTTGACATGAGATGTATGCAACCAATGCTGCCCATGACAAAAGCTCATGTTATTACTTTAAAAAAGGATAAGGTGTACAAGAAAAACATCCTCACAATTCATTAAAAAACTAAGGAGAGTTATAGTTAGCTACTTTGGAAACAGAAAATAAATTGTTAAACATACTTAACAATTCCTTTAAATAAACTTTACTTCAAGTGGCATTACAGTTACAATTTAAAACTTAAAACCAAAAAATGCATATGTTGTGGTGAGAAATGCAGCTATAACTCATCCCAGTGCACTTCTTATTACCTTAGACTTGTATACGATGACATCACAAATAACATCAATGAGATCACTGCTGGGGAAATCAGAAATCACCTCACCAGTGACGTTTAGTTTTTATTCAGTGCAGATGTGCATACATATATTCACTGAAAACGTTAAAGGTTAGTTAAAGAATTAGATGGGTGCCAATAGTGGCTGTTGCACATCACCTAAAAAGGTTGAAAAGTTTAAATACTATCATAATTGTATTTCTGCATGTCGTTTTTAATTTAGTCTCAACCCATGTCTACCATCCTAACATCACTTCTGAAAGTTAGACATGATATTTAGCAACTTAGTGAGTATGTTCATTAAGAATTCATATGATCCTTGACAAAGTAGCTAGATTGGCAGTGACTTGAAAGGATGACGTGGAATTGTGTGAAATCTGTGTGTGGTAAGGTATTGATACTTGGTAACATTAAGGACATGATGTGCTGATTTGTTGCTGTGGTGATGCGTTGCTTTGATACTTTCAGTTTGCTCCTTGAATATGGGTTTATGAAAGTACTTTGAATATTTTAGCCTTGTGGTAGCATGATTGTTGTTAGTTTAAATGTAAGGTTTAAAACTAAAACAAAAACACTGACATGAAACAGTTATTAGTGATGTTGTCAATGATGTCATAGAACTTATCATGAGTGTTTGAATATGTGAGGTCATTAACAATGCATGATGAGAGCGTGAGTTATGGTTACATGAAATAACTATAAATGCTCAAGTTCTTACTGATATTTTAATATAACTAAAACCCTGCTTTAACCTTTGTTCTTTTTAGTGAATTTCTGAACGATTTTTTAATGCAAAGTAAAATATTATTACCATACCTAACTATAACATCACTTTATCCTCTGTTTGTTTTCAGTTCATTTCTAGTTTTTTTTTAAAGGTAAAGTAATATTTTATTACCATACATAACACCAACCCCCTACTGCCCACAGCATGGGTTTGGCCACAGGGCCTTGTCTATTGCCAGGCCCTGCCTGCAACCACCCGGGGGCAGCCAAGCCCCACTGCGGATGAGCTAGGCCATGGTGGCATGGAGCTAGTGGTAGGTCCTGACCTGCAGCAACAGTCTGCACCTAATATAGCACTGGCAGAAAACCCCAACAGCGGCGCATAGCCTTTGGTCACTGCAGCGTGAGGCTGGCCACAGGGCCTCACCTGTAGTCAGGCCCTATGCCCAACACCCAGAGGGTAACCAACCCCCTCCGTGCATGGCCTTTGGCGGTGCACAGTAAGGGGGTGGGTATCAGGGCATGGCCACCCAAACCACAACGGCAACCAACGCCGCACTGCGCATGGCTTTCAGCTCTGTGCAGTGTCAGTTAGCCATGGGGCCAACCGCCTGCATGTGGCCAACGCACCACAGACCCTCAAGTCTACCCTTTTTTAAATGGTTTTCAAATCTCACAAGACTCTTGTGGTGCTAGTGTGGCCCACTGGGCTCCTAAAGGTCTCTCACTAGAGTCTCACTGACACCTGTAAGAGTCCTGTGGGCTTACGCCCCTCCAAAATGTTTTTAAATTTGGCCTCTGGGGAGTCCCTCTGGGACCCTTTCAAAAGGTCAAGGGAGTGAAGGTACTGCTATCATGCCCCCTTATACCTTTTTAGAAAACAAATTTCAAGACATAGGGACCAAGTCCTAAAATGGCAGCCACAACCTTTCTCTTCATGTTGCTGCCAGAGTGCAAGCTGTCGCCAGGACTTGCTGGAGCTTTTTGCTCGCATTGGAGAGGGATGGCCAACGAGAAAAGATTACCTTTCAGCCAATCAGATCACTCTATTATTTGAATTTGTGTGATCGCTGGACTCTCGTGAGAGTCCTGCAAACCCAGTCGTCCATATATACAAATATTTTTAACCTTAATTTCTCAAAAACTACGGAACATATTTACACCAAATCACAAAAAACACGCCTTTCTTCCAAATTTGGTAAATTCCATTAAGCCATTTGGATTATAGCACGGTTCAAAAATCCCTATGGAAATTGCATTTTGGGACCTTCCTGTTTTATTGGCCCCCGCTTGACGGATCACCCAAAACTTTCAAGGAAGGAGCTGAGTTGGATGAACTTTTTCTAGAAAATGTCGTGAAAATTCATCTAACGGTGCCAATGCTACTAGCAAACCAAAAAATGCTCTTCCTATGGTAACTAGGTCCTAACTAAAACCACACAGTGGTGACCACCGCTGTGTAATATAAATACTTTAAACGATGAAAGCAATATGTAAACATTTTTTAAATAATTGCATTAAAATTGCTAATAACTAAGAAGTAAACAATGAGCAGCCTTTAAGTAAGGGTGGGAGGGCGATATGATATGGGGACATCTGACAGTTGTCCCATTGTAAAGAAAACTGTCCCATTCTTCCCCTGAGCACGACAGTAAGATAGGAGCAAAACACATGCTCCTTTCATCTGCAAAGTTGTGGCGGGTTTTGAAAGGGGGCAAGTCTAGTCATTCCTCTTAGGCTGCTCGGCAAGGCAAGCGAGGTTTTCTTATTTGAATCTTGGTTTGACTTGACTGGGGTAGGTGCGAAGGCCCTTCCTTTTTGTGTATCTCTTTCCTGCCCTTATAAATGATCTGCATAAGTGGAAGTGCTCAAGGACCTCCCCTTTATGCATATTGCACAGCTGTCCTGCTTCTTTTTTTCCTTTTTCATCCCAATGTGCATCAACATGGGGTGAATAGGATTGAGGATTGTCCAAAGCACATGCATCAAATTGGCATATGTGCAGTTTTAAACCTTTTGTGCAATTGATTATCCATTCCTTTATGGTAATCACAATCTTTGTATTGTATATACAGCATTGACACTTGCGCCCTGGACAATCACATTTTTATTTATATATCCAAATCCAACCAAGAATCGAGTAACACTTTGAGGTTTGGGGAATTTCACTACACCTTTAAGAGTCTGCAGCTTCATAGTAAATGCAAATAAAAAGTAGCTAAAGAGAGAGAGCATCACATGAGGGGGGACATGTTATGAAACCAGTCTTAACAAATAACTTTTGGTGTCTGTTTTGTGGTAAATAATTTAATTACCGGGACTTAATTTGATACAGAAACATAATAAAATAGCTCAGTAAATAAGAGGCAGAATCCGTGGTATTAGAGGTTCGGAATGGGCTTTATTCCAGTGGTCGATTATAATCGGTTGCTCCAAGTTCCATCACCACGAAGGTTCAGGAAGTGAAGTACATACGTTATTGACAATCAATTACTTTTATACAATAGGCATTTACAGTGAAGCAAATACAAGAGGCGTAACAATTGATAGTGGTGATAATATATTCATACGTAGCGAAAATAGGCGTAACTGGGAGTGATTTAAAGAACGTCATCAGATGTGATGTCATAAGAGGGTGGTTACATGAAATAATTTCGCAATGTCAGCAGAAATACTTGGCAGAGATGCGCGCGCAGCAGCATGACGTGTGATTGACGTGCAGCTAGGGGGTGGAGGGGACTTGACATTTAGCTCTACATGTGGCGACAGAAGTCTAGAGGGTCAAGTCAACCTAATCCCAAATCATATCTAACATCCTATGTTTAAAGAACTATGTTATCCAAAAGAGAGGTTTCTTAGAGTAGAATCTTATTCTATACTGACTATACTGATTGTTAGTGCGTGTACAAGCGTCTAAGTGTCTACACTAGATGCGAAGGCGGAATCTTCCATAGTAACAGGGCTATGAATTACTTGCATGAAGACAGAGAAGCCGGGCCTTTGCTCGGTAGCTGGCAGAATATTTACTTAAACTACTAGACAGGAATGCATTGGGCAGGGATCGGAGCAGATAATTTCGGAGGTGAAATACAGTTCTTGGCAGGCAGCAAGCTGATGTCAGGCATCGTGAGCCTCGCAGGGAATGAGACAAAGTTCATGGTCACAGATGCAGACTCAGACTGGAGCTTCAGAGGCAGAAAGAAGGAAAAGCTTGATGACAGAATCAGGGCCTACTTGCCTGGACTGAAAAATGGCATAAGTGAACCATATAAAGCCGGTGGCCTTTTATACTTAGGAATGGAATATCCGGCCTATTCATGGCGGATCTGAAAGGGGACATGTTAACGGTGGACGCACATGTGTTTGCGTCTTCATAACTGGAACTGGAGGGAACATACATGTACTTGTAACATGCACATAGAACCGTTGGGGTCCAAGATAGGGGACATAACTGACCAGAAAAATCCATATTTCCACATTCCCTCCTTGTCCCCTACTTGCCCGTCAAGAGACATCAATCTTCATCAATCCATTGATCTGTTCATATAGCATCATTTGTTCTTCTTTCTTCTTCCGGGATTTTGAATGAAAATCTTGATGTGGAATGCACGATGTGGCACACAGACCACAAATCGCTGGTCCACATTGCAGGCATAAGCAGCAACTGAATAGTATGAGAAGGCCAATACCCAGGAAGGATAGGACCCTCCATCCAAAGGTAGATAATACACTCCAAAACCAACCGGACCAAGTCCAGGTGCCTGGATTCTGGTGTATCTGGCTTACAATCTTATGAAGGCGAGTTATGGCTTTATATACAGATGGCGAATTTTCTGGTATGAATATGCAACAGCTTGATCCGATGACCCTACAAGCTCCGCCCCTATCGGCCAGGATGACGTCAAGGACAAGACGATTTTGAAGCACAACAATCCGCATAGCAGACTGCTCTTCTGTTAAATTGCCTAAGGCGGAAATAGTTTCATTCACTACTGCTTCAAGGGTTCTGGTTAATCTACGTATCAGCTTACTATTAGTAACGGTACCTATATAGGGAAAGAGACCTTTATTGAAATCTGTGTATTTTTCCCATGCTGTTTCAGTGTAATCGACTATCGGGAGATCTCTCCTTACTCTAGTATATACTAAATGAGTATTTCTGTGATAATCAGGAGGAGCTAGGAAAACAGGCGGCAAAAGAAATCCAATGTAGCAGGTACCATCCCAATCTAGAGGCAAACGTACATATGCCGTCTGACCACAGATGAAATAGGAATGGCGGGAAGCTCTAAATGTAGACTTGCCTTGATCACTAAATTCTACTACAGTGGTGCATCTACTATGGCCCATATGTATGGAACCATTCTTTCTTACACATAATTCACCTTTTACTGGAAATATTGACATAGCGGGCAAAATTGGAGTAGCTTCGGATTCGACATTTAGGATCATAAGATTAAGCGTAAAATTACCTAATCCATACACTTCATTTTCGAGATCAGTTCCTGTTCTCTGGGGAAATCCCTCCTTGTTGGGGTGGCAGACTTTAAGTAAAACTAAGTTCAGATTTCCCCATACCCAGTTGTCTTGATAAACTGCAGAATTTGAATCTAAGGAATTAATTAAGCTAAACCATGCTCCACAGGAGCCGTTGTGTGTGAACGGGTATGGAAAAAGAGGTAGAATTCCTTTATAGTTCTGATAGGGAGGGAGTCGGCCACATATCCAACAATTTGTAGCATTGCTAACCTGATGGGAATGATGTAACATACTAATAAAAGTGTTATTGCGCAGCGCAAATCTGTATGACAATTCAAGCGGAGGTAATTCACTAAAAGAATGTTCAGCAGTAACATTGTAAACATGTCTAGAAATAGGATAATATATGTGCAACAATATACTTGCAGTAATTATTAAAAGACTTAAGAAAAACAAAATTAATAACGTCACTATGCAATGACTACGCAGTGATTTACAGAACGCCTGTCGTTTCAACATTTTTCGGGTGTTTTCTCTATTCAGGTCCAAGGGATACATGTCAGAGACAATTCAACCGCTTCACCTTGGAGAGGACTTAAACAATCAAATTGCTCGACTGATTGGACCTGAGTTTCAGTTTATAATGTTCAGAATTACTTTTTTCAACAAAAGGAAGTTTTGAGTCAATGGGTGAAGACACACGAGGTGTGGTATTCACATCTGATTGTAGTCCATGAAATTTCTTGATATGACTTGAGTGAATCCAGCCTTTCCTGCCCTCGATCTTCACGGCTGTCCTTGTGGTGAGCAAGACCAACTTCGGCGACCTCCACCTAGGATCCAGCTGAGTCTTTCGATCAAAGTTCCTCACTAAAACGAGATCCCCCGGAATTACGTCATGGGGTTTCACCTCAGTGTTGTCAGGAAAAGCTGCAGCTACCTGTGAACGACAAGATTGTAGTGCAGACATCAAGGAAGCCAAGTAATCTGTCAGCATATTACAGTCAATATCAGTTATTTTGCGTGGTATAGGCGTCCCCCACATATTTGGTGGTCTGCCAAAGATCACTTCATACGGGGATAGCCCTGTTCGAGAGTGTGCTACCATTCTTGTGTAAAAGAGTGCAACTGGTAATGCTACTACCCAGTCGACACCTTTCTCTCTGCATATTTTGGACAATCTAATTTTCAGAGTCTGATTATGTCTTTCTACGAGACCTGCTGCTTCGGGGTGTCGGACACAGTGGAATTTCCACTGATAGCCTAACAAAAGAGAAACGTGTTTCATTAATTCGGATGAGAACGGCTGGCCGTTATCTGAGTGAACAACACGTGGTAAACCGTATCGTGGGAAAAATTCTCGAACCAACTGTTTGGCCGTAGTCGGGGCAGTGTAATCTGAAACCGGGTATGCCTCCGTCCAACGGGAAAGGGCACAAACAACTACGAGAACATATTTGAATCCTCGACATCGTTCCATCTGGATATAATCCATCTGGAGGACTTCAAAAGGATGACCAGGAGGATGAAATCCACCCTGTTCTACGGGAACGCTTTTTCCTGGGTTGAACTGGCAACAGATCATACAGGTACGAACTTTTTGTTTGGCTGCTGCTCGTAAATGTTTATTGAACCAAATGTGTTGTATGCTGTCTAGCATAGCTTTTTCTCCTAGATGTGCGGGGCTATGTACAGTGTTAATTATGACTTGGACCATTGAATCAGGAAGGAACCACACAGACTTTTCCTTCATCAACCATCCTTGATCCGTTTGGATCCCTCCTAATTCAGTCCATTTCTTTATTTCTTCTGGTGTAGCGTGTGTCTGTATATCAATTACGTCAAGAGTAGGATCTTTAACCGTCATACAATGTGTTGGCGTCCTATTCACAAGAACCTCCACTGCATGGGGTACTTGTACTGTCAATGGATGTCCTAACACTATGGCATCGCTTTGTCTGATTGCTAAAGCTGTCGCTGCCACTGATTTCAGGCACGCAGGCAGAGCCTGAGCTACGGGATCTAATGTACTAGAAAAATAAGCACACGGTTTGTGTGATCCTGCTTGTTCCTGCGTGAGTACTGACAAAGCAGTACCTTCTCGTTCTGTAACAAAGAGTGTAAAATGTTTTCTGTAACATGGTGTTGCTAAAACAGGTGCTTGGCATAGAGCTTTCTTTAAGCTTTCAAAAGCTTGTGTATGTTCCTGAGTCCAAGGGAGAACAGTCGATGTGGCTGCCTCCTGTGTTGTCAACTGAATGAGTGGTTTTGCTAGAAATGCATACTGAGGGATCCACTGCCTACAATATGAAGTGAGGCCTATAAAAGCCCGTACCTCCTTTTGTGTTTTGGGTATTGGCATGTTAGCTATTAACTGAATGCGGTCGGGTGTAAGCTGCCTTCCCTCCTTGGACAGCGAGTGTCCAAGATAAACAACTCGCTGGACACAGAATTGCAGCTTAGAAGGGGACACCTTGTGCCCCTTTTCGGCTAGAAATCGTAAAACCGTCAGTGATGCTTTCTCACATTCGGGTTCGCTTCTAGCGGTGATCAGCAGATCATCGACATATTGAAGCAAGGCAGTGTTAACTGGCATGTGGATACTGTCGAGTTCTCGTTTCAGTGCTTGGCTATAGATGCTGGGGCTTTCTGTAAATCCTTGAGGTGCGCGTGAGAATTTGAAGCTACGTCCATTTAAACTAAATCCGAACAAATATTGGCTTTCCGGATCTATTGGGACGCTGAAAAAAGCATTCTTGAGATCAATTACAGTAAAGAATGTTGCTTCGGAATCAATAGCTGTCAGTAATGATGAGATATCTGGGACCACAGGGAATTGTGGCACAATGCATTTGTTTAATTCGCGCAGATCAATAACCAATCGATATACTGGCGGGGCCTTCGGATCTGTTCGTTTAAGAATCGGAATTATCGGTGAATTACATACATTGGAGTCTGTTTCCACAACCACTCCTTGGGCAATAAGCTCGTCAATGATTTGCAGTAATGCCACTACAGCATCTGGTGGTAACTTGTATTGTCGCATTCGTGGTAGTACCACTCCTGCCTTTAGTGTGACTCGATATGGTGTAATATTCATGCAACCAACATCAGTAGGGCCTTGTGCCCATAGATGTGTAGGTAAAGTCTGCAGTCGGGGATCCATGTCTCTAGACACATAGTGACCTTTAAAATCACGCAAAAACAATCTTACTCCTTCCGGAGAACAACATATTATAGCTCCTAGAGCTTTCAGTGTTTTTATTCCTAACAAGTTTTCTGGACATGATTTAGTAAGCAATAAATCTGTAGTTCGGGTCAAAGGTCCTATCGTAAGTGGAAGAGGTTGTGACACTTCATTAACAATAGGTTTTCCTGAAAAACCAAGGGAAATATTCTGTGAGCCTGAGAGGGGTGCCCCTGGAACTTCACTACGTTTTATAGTTGTTCGACTTGCCCCTGTATCGAGTAAAAATTTTCTATCTTGGCCTAATAATTCACTATGTACATAAGGTCCTTCTTGATCTACAGGGACCTCGATAAGGGGTAAGTCAACTTCCTTCTCTAGGCTGTTTCATGCATATCGTTGGTAATCAGGATAGTCATACTGTGCGGTCTGGTACAGCTGTCGTGTCGTGGTTTGCGTGGCAGCAACAGGCAACGCTGGTGCGGCTGGCACAAACTGTATAGACTGTTGTGGAGCTGGCATGGACTGTGCATGCTGCAAGGCTCCTTGTTCATTCTGATCCTGTCTAAGTGGCCGTGGTCTTTCTTTTGTAATACCTGTGGCGATATTACGCTTCAGGACTGGACAATCGTGTACATAATGACCTTGTTGTTTACAATAGTTGCATGTCCCTTTTACAGGTCCTGCTGAATCACCGGAATGTGTCGTACCCTTTTTATGTCCTTCAGCTGGAACTGTCTGGGAGACTAGCATTTTCATTTTCGTGTCTTTCATGCGTCTTTGTTCATGATCTTGTTCCTCTCTAATTCTATTGTGATGATACTGTAACATTTGTAACATTTGTGATGGGGTGTTACCTTGCCAGGTACTCTCGAATTTTAATACTCTATTCTTTACTTGGGGCAAGGAATTTTCAACTAATTTTGTCACAAACAGATGTGGGTATGATTCGCTACTTGCTTTTATGCCACTATTTATACCAAAACATTTTTCGAATCGTGCATAGAAATCACTAGTGTCTTCATCTTGCTTTTGTTTACAGGCTGAAATTGCACCCCAGTCTTCCTTTTTCGTGGTTAATAAGCGTGGCAGTACCTGTACTAGTAAACCTGGTAGTGCTTTAGTTTTGTCCCCAAGCCCCGAACCTGGACCTCGGGCCTTTTCTTCATTTTCTAATGCTGTCCAGTCTATCTTCTGGTCTCCCACCTCCCACTCTTTTTCCTTGAGTTTTTCATAAATGCCAGCAGGCATTAATACCTTTAATATTGTCATAATGTCGGGATAGGTATACTCTCCCATGAGTAACATGTCTTTAATTTCTCGGTGGAAACCCGCTGGGTCTTTGTCATGACTGGGTACCACTTTCTTCATTTCTAACAATTCTATTTTCGATATGGGCGTATATACATATACACGTTTAAACTCATTGTCCTCGCCTTTTATTGGGTGTACTTCTCGTAAGGGATTCTGTCTGTCCATGTAATACGTGGTTCTTTCCTTGATGGGCAATGAGACATGTTCTGGGCATACAAAAAGAATGTACTGCTTTCTTAATTCTAGTATTTCTTTAATTAACTTAGTACCTGAACCTCTCCATCTATTCTTGAGTAATTCAGTCAGTATTTCAGGTAAAGGACCAGGATCTGAATGCTGACTCTGATATAGTATAAGGAGTTGTTGAATCATATAAATCCCAGCTAAACGCTGTTCAGCTGGGGTGAGATTCAAAAATGTGTGTGCTACTGTATCATCACTATACATTCCGGGACTATCAACCCATTGAACGGCTGACCTGGCTAATTCTTGTTCATCCATAGAATCGAGAAAATGATAACCCCTCCGTTCTCGGAGTAATTTGTCAGCGGTTTGGAACGAATGCTCGGAGGACCTTATATTTATTATAGGTGTATGAGAATTTCTGTTATTTTCTAGACATATCGGACGTATCGGGTCAGTAAGACATCTGGTACTATTACAAGATCTTCCTCTACCTACATAGGCTATGGTTTCTGACTGTCCTGTGGGCAGTCTTGATCCTTCCTCCTCATTTTGTTCAAACTGGTCTACCGCTAATCTCTCTTCGTGTAGGCGTTCTATTTCTTTACGGATCTTTCGGCACATGGCTATTATACAGTTTTGCTTATCATGTCTCCCTTCTGATATATTCTGGCTCCATCTGGTAAAAATTTGCATTGCTTCCGGGTCTACCCCCGGTCGGTCTTGATTTCTGATCACACAATTTATGAGGAAACGTAACAGTTCCCCCTGTATCTCCACTTTCTGGTATTCCATAGCTCTGTTAATACATTCAGAATCTCGCCCTGTTTGGACAAAATGGTATATATTATCTAGATGTGCAGTCATTCCTGGTAACTTCCCTAAATACACCGCGGCTCGTCTGATACGTAATGATGCCATGATCATTTCGTCCTCTTTGCCGGGCACAGGGTCATATCTACAATCTACAAGAAGTTCCTTAAGCGTACGGGCATTTATGAGTTTGGGGGTACGTGAATGTGCTGACTCCTGAAAAGTAAGTTTATTTATTCTAGGTGGCGTAGAAAAGATATTGGTAGCACCTCCGGTAGCCCCGTCTGGGGTATCGGGTGTGAAAGGATTCGTTGAACGTGATACAGCAACTATAGGTGTGGATACAGCTATAGAAGTAGCTGTAGGAACAGATGCAGAAACAGATGTGCTTGCCGGAACTTGTGTCAGAACTTGTTGCTGTAGGGATACGGGTACTGGATCTTGGCGTTGAACCTCCCTGGCAGGCGGTCTATGTGGGGCGGGATTAGCATACTCGGGAGCTGCGTCATCTAAATATGAGGAAAGAAAAACATCTTCTGCGGTTCTAGGATGCCCCTTAGGATGTACCTTTATTGGAAATAATGGGGGTGGCAAGTCTTTTGGTATCCCCGCAGTAGCCTTAGGTAATCCCTCGGCCAGAAGGGGATACATACCCTTCATAAGGGCATGTCTTTGTCTGTCTACTTGTTCTGATTTTACTCGTGTACCTTCTTCAATTAATAGATTTTCTTGAACTTTATTTGAATTCTCTTTACTCTTCTCTTCCTGTCTACGTGCTTTTTCTGTGCGTCTATACGATTCTTTACGCCATAATTCAATGGCGTCTTTCTGTGATTGTCTAGCTTTCTTTTTCCATAATTCTTCCTCTACTTTCACAATGCACTCTGTATCCCAGGTCCCAGCTGCGGGCCACCTCTGACTTTCTGGTAATTCCTTAGTGTAGTCTACCCATAAATCGAGAAATAATATAGCATCTAGGCCATGTTTATGATACATGAAGTACCCTGGAGTGTCCCTAGGAGGAATAGGAACAGCTTCTTCGAGTACCCCTTTTCTTGTTGTGATCTGTCTTAATTTCGAAAAGAGCGGCATATTGAAAACTGATCTGATACTTGATTTTGAACAAACTTAATACAGTAAACACAATAATGAACAGTCATTCATACCACAATCTGCAGAACGTACTAAAAACATTTAACATTTAACATTTAACTGAGCAACAATGATGATGACGATCTAAGGAAAACTTAATCACTAAACATAATACTCGACTTGAACTGAATTATTCTGAATTTATATACTTGATATACTAGATATACTGCTAAACAGTACAGATACACTGCTGAAACAGTGCAGACCGGATTTGTGTACCCAAACCCGTCTGGACCGGCACAACTTATGTGCACGCCAGAACGCCTCCCCAGTAATGGTACTCACCGGGTAGCTCGGAACGGAAGGCCTCGGAAACTGAACTGAACTTGAACCGGACTGGACTCGGACTGGACTTGACTTGAACACTTCGGAAACTGGACTCGACTCGGGACTTCGGAAACTGGTGGGCCTCTGTATACCTCGGATCTTGCTCTCTCAGCTAGGCTCTGGTCGGGATACTTCGCACTTCTCACCGCCTCGTCTGGGTGTTGATCGCAGCCTCAGTCGCCCCCGCTTGACCGGAGGGAGATACAGGAAATCCTGCTGGTACGCGTTGTTGTCCGTCCAGCTGTGGCAGGAGACCGGGCCTGCAACGCACCGCCGGCGCGTGAGATGAGAAAGTGTCCCTATTCGGGCGCCATTCATGTGGTAAATAATTTAATTACCGGGACTTAATTTGATACAGAAACATAATAAAATAGCTCAGTAAATAAGAGGCAGAATCCGTGGTATTAGAGGTTCGGAATGGGCTTTATTCCAGTGGTCGATTATAATCGGTTGCTCCAAGTTCCATCACCACGAAGGTTCAGGAAGTGAAGTACATACGTTATTGACAATCAATTACTTTTATACAATAGGCATTTACAGTGAAGCAAATACAAGAGGCGTAACAATTGATAGTGGTGATAATATATTCATACGTAGCGAAAATAGGCGTAACTGGGAGTGATTTAAAGAACGTCATCAGATGTGATGTCATAAGAGGGTGGTTACATGAAATAATTTCGCAATGTCAGCAGAAATACTTGGCAGAGATGCGCGCGCAGCAGCATGACGTGTGATTGACGTGCAGCTAGGGGGTGGAGGGGACTTGACATTTAGCTCTACATGTGGCGACAGAAGTCTAGAGGGTCAAGTCAACCTAATCCCAAATCATATCTAACATCCTATGTTTAAAGAACTATGTTATCCAAAAGAGAGGTTTCTTAGAGTAGAATCTTATTCTATACTGACTATACTGATTGTTAGTGCGTGTACAAGCGTCTAAGTGTCTACACTAGATGCGAAGGCGGAATCTTCCATAGTAACAGGGCTATGAATTACTTGCATGAAGACAGAGAAGCCGGGCCTTTGCTCGGTAGCTGGCAGAATATTTACTTAAACTACTAGACAGGAATGCATTGGGCAGGGATCGGAGCAGATAATTTCGAAGGTGAAATACAGTTCTTGGCAGGCAGCAAGCTGATGTCAGGCATCGTGAGCCTCGCAGGGAATGAGACAAAGTTCATGGTCACAGATGCAGACTCAGACTGGAGCTTCAGAGGCAGAAAGAAGGAAAAGCTTGATGACAGAATCAGGGCCTACTTGCCTGGACTGAAAAATGGCATAAGTGAACCATATAAAGCCGGTGGCCTTTTATACTTAGGAATGGAATATCCGGCCTATTCATGGCGGATCTGAAAGGGGACATGTTAACGGTGGACGCACATGTGTTTGCGTCTTCATAACTGGAACTGGAGGGAACATACATGTACTTGTAACATGCACATAGAACCGTTGGGGTCCAAGATAGGGGACATAACTGACCAGAAAAATCCATATTTCCACAGTTTATTGCCTTGTGGAGAAAAACGGTCATCACTAATGGTATAACACTGTTGGACACAAAATTCCTGACTTGGATGTACTACTTGCAACATTTATGTACAAAGATGAAATTCACATAACATTGTGTTGAGTGTGTGAGCTGCAGGCACTGATCCACTGATGTTCACAGTGAGAAAGTGGGTTGTTGGTTGGGGGGGTGGAATCCCTACTCAAGCAACAGTCATATTGCTTGCCACGGTGAACCACAAAAAGACACTAAATTAGCCTGTGCTTAACACTCTTACTCTTACTCTTTACGCATGCAGTAAAGTGCAGTATGAAGGATTCTGTTCGAGGTGGAGGAGGCTGTGAGGAGTTGGAGGGTGTCACGGCTGGTCGTCACTGTAGCACGAAGATCAGGCCAGTTGCTGTGGATGCTCGTCGCTGTAGTGTGTACATCCTGTTGAGCACCACAGATGGTCATTGCTGGAGTTTGGCATTGGCAGTCACCGCAGGCTGTCGATGCTGTAGGGCGAAGTGTAGATCTCATGTTGCCATTTGTGCGAAGAGTCAGGTTCACCAGAGATTTGCTTTGGCATTCAGCACGGGTTACAAGATCTTGGCACAAACTGTTCTGTTCACTGTCACAACTGGTCCAAAACTTCAGGACGTCTCCTTTTCTTTAAGGAAGAGATTAAAAAAAATGTAACACCAAGGGCCCAGGACCTGGGAGGCACCTCTTGGGGATCAGGAACTCACTCCAGCATAGCCCACCAGGGCTCAGGCAGGTACAGTTACAGGTCAAGGCAGGTCCAATTACAGCTGATCAGTTGTAGTAGGGCCCCTGGAGCTTGTTGTGTAGCTGTAGCTCAGAACAGGCAGTCAGCTGACCCTTGGAGTCACTGCAGCATGGGATGAAGGGTGCAGGTCCATTCTTCTTTCTCAGACAGCAGGGCAGGTCTAAAGCAGTAGTGTAGTTCTCTGGCATGAGGGCAGTCCTTCTCATATATTATCCACTCATCCAGGAGTGTCCTGAAGAGTAGGACTGAGGGTCCTCTTTTTATACCTGGTGCCCACTTTGAAGTGGAAAAGAATTCTGAAGTCTCCCTCCTTCAGACGTATCTGAAATTTCCTGCCTCCTTGTCCTGATCTATCTGCAGGCAGAATAGGCTAATGTGAATGATTTTATGTGCAAGCTGAGGCAGTGTCATTGAATTGCAAGTGTGATAGGTGACAGCTCTGCCCCATCATCAAGATAGGGTGGCACCAAAACCCTCAATTGTGTGGCTGTCTTGGGGGAATGCACAAAATCAAACTGCCAACTTCACATAGTCATTTGACCCAGGAACAGGCTGAGGTCCCAAATGATTAACAAAAAGAGAATGCCAACTTTCTAAAAATGCCATCTTCATAATTGTGACTTAAAATCCAACTTTACCATTAAAGAGGGTTTTAAATTACAATTCCTCAGACATAAACATGACATACCCATTTTCTCCCAAACACAGGTTATCACTTATTAAATGTAATAGGGTAACCCAATGTTATCCCATGGGAGAGGTAGGCCTCACAAAACTGAAAAACTAAATTGTGAGTTTTTTCACTACCAGGACATTTAAACCTTAAAAGTACATGTCCAGCTTTTTAAATACACTGCACATTATCCTCTGGGCTATTTAGGACCTGCCCAAGGGGTGACATATGTATGCAATTGGGTGGTTTAGGCCTGGCATAGTCCTGACAGAATTACGCTGTAAGGAGTGGCCGGCTGGGTGAACCGTCAGGTTTCTCACCGTGGGTAAGTGTTCTATGTGTTTTTTGTTAGGCAGCACTTGCCCTTTTTCCAAATGAGGGTCTTTGAGAAGGTTTCTCCATATATGAGCCCCAGTATATCCTAAGTTGATGTTATACTGTGTCTGTGGGTCTCTCTCTCTTTAATCACTGGTCAGCATCTTTCTTCTGTGACTGTATGCAGCGTGCTATAAATATGAGAAATCACCTTAAACCAGGGAATTTTGCAGGAAATTTGGTCTCTGCTCCAACGCTGGTCGTCAGAGCCAAAAAACACATTGCGCAAGCAAATCTGCAAAATCTGCAGCTGCACGGGCAAATCGTAGTTTTCAGATACAAAAGGAGACTGGGATGGCAGTCAGCCCAATAAGTTCAGATGAAGATCGGACCACCATACTTAATGAAAAAATAGTGAGACGGAGCCAGTGAGTGAGACTTCAGAGCAGATGGCAGAAATTTCAGTTGACTCAATGTACTCCCCTACAAGGTCTGAAGTTCTTGCTCTTAACCATGAGAATGAGATTTCTATGACCGTTACAGGAGAGATGGACGTGAAGCAGGTCAAAGCCAAAGACTACCCCGTGTTTATAAAGGGCAAAGAAGTGCCATCTGTACTGCTAGTGGCAGCTCAGTCAATAGCCGCACCAGCTGTAGTAGAAACACAGGCCTCTATATCAAGGATTGGTCTCAGACGGAAAGTATTGATCTCAAGGTATCATCATCTACCAGTTCAAATCCTATCCTCGAGGGACATACTCTGCCGCAGTTATAACCGGTCTTGACACCTCGGGCCAGGGAGGCGCAGCAGCAGAATGTTCAGCAGCAAGATCAAGGGGGGCCAAATGGTTACTGCACGATGCGGCAAAATAACTATGCTCAATATCATTTTGAATGAAATTAGAGATCTTAAGTCCACACAGGTGATTGAAATAGCAGCCTTGCATTAGACACTATCTAAAATTGAAGAAACTATGACTCAACTTCCAGAAAGGTTACAGAAAGCTGAGTACAGAATATCAGACCTGGAAGATCAAGTCACCTCAATGCAGGAATAAGTTAGCCAGTTCAGAAAGCAAACATCCTTGCTGGAGAACTCAAAAACCATTTACAGTATCTAACCTAGGCATAGGTGGGGTCCAAGAGGGATGTGAGGGCCCACAGGTTATTCAATGGGTGTACTCATTAAGACTCATGTCCTGCTACAACATTCAGGTGATTTAATCACTACACAAGCTCATCGGATTCTCAATTCAAAATGTTCACGTACTATCTTGGTAAACTTCTTGAACTCCTGAGTAAAAGAGTGTATACCGGCCAAGCCAATCAAGAAAAAACTGTTTAGAACACAAGAAATACCCCACTGTTGTATATTTGCTGATATGTCAGCCTCTGCAGCTCGTCGTTGAAAAGACTGTAAAAATGTTGCATCTGTTTAAGGCACAGGGTGCTCAGGCTACTATTGCACAACAGTCTAAATTGAAGTTGTTAGTAAAGGGCCAATTCCATCCGCTGACTAGTTTAACAGAGGTTCAGAAACTCCTGCAGAAGAGCTCTAATTGATTATGAGTATTTCTGTGTTTATGCTGTAGTTCTGATGATCCTGACTAGATTAATGATGTTGATAAATGTCGATAGGTATTGTTTAATGGTCCAGGCAGGGTTCAGGTTTAGGTGCAAGCTAGGCCGTAACTCCAAAAGGTTTTCATTATTAAAGGATACGTTGTCTGGTTTAGGCGCAGAGGCCTTTCAAGGCAGCTAGGAAACATGACATGACACCTTGTGTCAGGATCTTGAGTATGTATAGAATGTTATGATATTGATGATACCAAAAGTGCTACACATGGGAGTGCTGGAGGGTGTGGTCAGAGAGCTGTGTGTGCACCAGGGTGCAGAACAATTGCACCTTTTGTGGTAGGAGGAGCTACGATAGGGGTATTGTGGGTGATTCCCCCTAGTAGGGTTTAGGGATTTTTTGGGTCATGTGCGGTTGTAGGGGGTGGTTGCAGGGGTGGTGGGGAGCACCTTTACTGGAAAAGAGCATAATCAAGTCAGTACTGGAACCATTTTTTATCAGTGATATAGGAACAACATTAATTAGTAAAAGGTGTCTATGTAATGGGTCTAAAAGATAGATTTATGTCCTGCAATGTTAACAATATGTCAAACAAGCACAGGGGGTTGATTATATGGTTGACCTCTTTTCCCCCAGAAATCTTATCTGTACTGGAGTGGAGACCCATCTTAAGAACAACTCCCCAGATCTTTTTTATTCCTAATCAATATGCACACACTTATTTTGCTTCAGCTGGGCTGGCAGTACAGGGGGTTGCAATTTTGCTAGGTAGGGGGCTGGATTGGCTGGTAACCGATGTAATTAGAGATCCAGATGGAAGCTGGATATAGCTGAAAGTTAGTGATAATAGAAACCCTCTAAATTTGGTCAATTATTATGTCCCAGTTTTTGACGAAGCAGACTCATTACTACAGATCTACAATATTGTTATGGGAGCCGTAGGGCTGATAATCTTAGGTGGTGATTTTAATAATATCCAGGATTTGGCATTGGATACATCGAATGAACTAAAAACAATTGAAGCCCCAAAATAAAAGTGCTGGCCACCATTATAGTAGAGTTCAATATGATTAGAGGAGAAAGGTTTAGGTGAAAGCTGGACTGGAACCTTCTTTCTAACCAAGAGTGTTTTTTAGATATAAGAGCCTTTATTCAGGATTTCTTTCATTTAAATAGGGGTTCAGCATCATTGTTTTCAGTGTGGGAAACCTTTAAGGCCACAGCTTGGGGGCAGATTATTGCTTGTAAAGCTTAGGAAACTAAAGCATGTGCAGATCAGATAGTAGAGCTGCAATAGGCTGTCGATAAAGCCCTGCAGCCAATATAACAAGGGGAACCCCTGTAGAAGGATGAAGGTAGAGACTCAGGGGAAAGAAACTCAACAAAGAACGAAAGGTACTCTACCTATTTTTTTTCTAAATGTACAATGTATCATATCATAAATGTACTGACACTTAAACAAGACCCATATAAAGCAAGGACATTTCAATAGATAATCAAAGAAGGATTTTGTTCGTATTTTTATTTTTTGTTTTAATCAATTTAGACAGAAGGATTCAAGAGGTGAGTGAAATCCTCAATAGTTTATAACAAACACAATATCGTAAGCCACAAAACAAATAATAGAAACAGAAAGGTCCCAATCACTATCGCGCACATACAGACATACACACTTATACCGGTACCATATCACACCTTAAGAACAAAACTCAAACATCTACTCATAAAAAGCCACTCATCAGATAGGGGTCCAAAACAGATTTGCCTCGTAAATCAATATATAGGTTAAAGCATGTGAGCATTCAATGCTGCGCTGAAGAGAGCATGTTCAAAATACAAGATTTAGGGCTTAAGTGGACCACTTGGGAGCGCCGACGCGCGTTTCGGTGAACGCACCGAAATGCAGGTGCCACCTTCCTCAGGGCGAACAAGGAAATGGTTTTGGCGTTTTGGCTGGGACCTGTGGGGAATCAAGTAGTTGCAAATAGGTCCAAGTGAGGACACAGGCAAGAAGAATATCTGATCTCAGGCGGCAAAACGGGGGTCAGGAATGTTCACAGGAACAAAATCTGCTGATAGGGGAGTATTGGGTTTGCCGTCAAAGTTGAATCCTTTTATTTATAGATTTACGGCGACATAATGGTGGGATAAAGATCCCTGATGACGCTAGAAAAGCCCACTGCCTGAGGGAACAAGGGTGTATGCCACAATGAAAGAAAAAAGGTAGGAGCAGGCTCAACTCGCTGTGGAGGATATCAGCGAAATGAGTAATTGGAGGCCTGAAGACAAAGGCGCCGCGTGGAGATTCACATCGTCAGAGCGCAAAACTCCGGCGAAAAACGAAGATTCCTCAAAAGCGGGAGAATCATAAACGATCAGGTAAGCGAGTTGAGCCTGCTCCTACCTTTTTTCTTTCATTGTGGCATACACCCTTGTTCCCTCAGGCAGTGGGCTTTTCTAGCGTCATCAGGGATCTTTATCCCACCATTATGTCGCCGTAAATCTATAACTAAAAGGATTCAACTTTGACGGCGAACCCAATACTCCCCTATCAGCAGATTTTGTTCCTGTGAACATTCCTGATCCCCGTTTTGCCGCCTGAGATCAGATATTCTTCTTGCCTGTGTCCTCACTTGGACCTATTTGCAACTACTTGATTCCCCACAGGTCTCAGCCAAAACGCCAAAACCATTCCCTTGTTCGCCCTGAGGAAGGTGGCGCCTGCATTTCGGTGCGTTCACCGAAACGCGCGTCGGCGCTCCCAAGGGGTCCACTTAAGCCCTAAATCTTGTATTTTGAACATGCTCTCTTCAGCGCAGCATTGAATGCTCACATGCTTTAACCTATATATTGATTTACGAGGCAAATCTGTTTTGGACCCCTATCTGATGAGTGGCTTTTTATGAGTAGATGTTTGAGTTTTGTTTTTAAGGTGTGATATGGTACCGGTATAAGTGTGTATGTCTGTATGTGCGCGATAGTGATTGGGACCTTTCTGTTTCTATTATTTGTTTTGTGGCTTACGATATTGTGTTTGTTATAAACTATTGAGGATTTCACTCACCTCTTGAATCCTTCTGTCTAAATTGATTAAAACAAAAAATAAAAATACGAACAAAATCCTTCTTTGATTATGTATTGAAATGTCCTTGCTTTATATGGGTCTTGTTTAAGTGTCAGTACATTTATGATATGATACATTGTACATTTAGAAAAAAAATAGGTAGAGTACCTTTCGTTCTTTGTTGATAAAGCCCTGCAGGCCACGAATAGACCTAAGGATGTACAGCTGCCTATCGAGAACCATCTTAAGAAGACCAAGCAAAATTTGAGGGACTTCTTTTTATTATTGGAGGAAATTAACATTTCTAGGGCATTTCATCAATGGATATATGAAGAGAGTCAGCAGATTCGGAAATTTCTTGTGTGGTCGACACGGGTTAAGGGGATGCTGCGTTTGAGAGGGAGCTACAGAACCCAGTTACCGGAGAATTTGTTTTAGATAAGGCTGAAGTGTCCCAAGTGTTTTTACAGCAATATAAGATCATGCATGAAACTAAATGTTTGATCCCGCAGGCCTTCTAAATCGCAATATTATCAGTCCATCAGGCTGCCTCAGTTGGCAAATTTTCAAGGAGTAAGAATTACCTTGAACATATCAGCGCCAGTGGTGCAGGAAGCTCTTGCCACAATGACTGGTGAGAAGGCATGTGGCAATGACGGGTTCCCGTTTGCAAGTGAACTTATAGAGGGTGGGAAGGTTCCCTCATCCTTCAAGGAATCCGCAATTGTTCGTTTTTTCAAAGAAAGTTAAGAATTCAAGTGATGTCAATTCATATCTACCTACCAGCTTATTGAATGCTGATTATAAGCTCTTAATAAAAATATCAGCTATACGTATTACTCCACAGCCCGGGCATTAATACATATAGATCAGATGGGGTTTTTGGCAAGTCATGTGATATCTGCAAATAGGGGTTTCGTAATATAGGCATTGGACTATTTTTCTCTTAACCAGACTTGAGCAGCTGTAATATTGGTTGATGCAGAGAAAGCATTCGACCTGGTTAACTGGGATGTGCTCTTTTATGGTCTTGAGAAGTTTGTTTTTCCTGTTCAATTCATTTTAATGTTGCAGAATTTATATCAAGGGACACAAGCGAAGATTTTTGTGAATTCCAACGTTACAGGGACAGTAGATATAAAAAAGGGAAAGCATCAGGGACATCCTTTGTCCCCAATTTTATTTATATTTTTTATTGAGCCTTTGGCTGACAGGATTCGAGGTAATGAGAGGATTGAGGCCCCTGTGTCTAGTATGGCAAAATTAAAAATGTTTGCTGGTGACCTAATCCTATATTGAAGACTGAAAAGGAGATTGTCCAGGAGGTGTTGGATGAGTTTGAGAAGTGTAAAAAGATTGGGTGTTATACAATTAATCAGAATAAAACTGAGCTGCTCCTCTCCATTTCCTTCCAGCAGCAAACCTGTTCCCAAAGCGAATACGTTATTTGGGAATCTTTGTAATAAAGAACTACTCCCAGCTTTATCAAGTAAACTATGTAGTGCTGTTGAAGAAAATTAAGGGGTAGAGTAGCTCTTATTAAAATGTCTATTTTACCTTTGCTTATATTTCTTTTTTCGAATGTTCCCATCAAAGTAAATGAGAGTTATTGTAGGGATCTGGACGTGCTTTTTTTGCATTTTGTCTGGAACAGGAAGGTGCCTAGGGAAAAACTCCCTGCACTTCAATTAGACATCAGCCAGGGAGTGCTGGCATTACCCCATGTACAGATATATTACAAAGAGTCTTTTTTGGATGCTTTGACAAGATCAATAGATGGAAAGAGGAAGGTAGATCTGTTCTTTGTAGATAAAATGATGCAGGAAGCTGAAACTCGCTTGCCCATTTTTATTAAGTAAGAAAAGCTTAAATAAAAAACATATACAATGTCCTGCGGGAGTTAGGTGGTCCACTCCAATCATTCTATCTATCTACACATATTCCATTAGGTTTAATGTAGCTTACATTATAGGAGTGTAGTATGATGGCCTGAAAATACAATACACATACGATTCTGGTATGCTTGCGGTTTTAAGGAGTTGGGACATTTTGTGTTAAGGGGTGAATGCATTACATAGCAATAACTGAATGCTCGCTGCAGTGATCGCTGTAAGCTTTTCTTCTTGGGCTTCCAACAGTCCATCCTCTTATTGAGGAACCATTGCCAGGAATCTAGTCAAGGTACTCACCCCGCTATACGCTCACTTTTAAGATCTAAGCTACAGGGAATTGGAAATTGGTATAGGTTATTATGGAATCAGAGGGTTAGGCAACATTTGATAAGCTTTTTAGCAAAAGTTAGGCTGTCTACACAATGAAGCCTCTCTAAGGAGGACTGGCAGACTGACACATCTTAAGAGGATGTCTTACCTAGTGGATGGCCTATTACTCCTGCAGTATGTATCCATCGGTTGAGGATCGCTGCTTCCGATGTCAGCAGCGGGGAATGAGGGCCTGGCTTCATATTTGTTTTACTGTCCACTTGCTGGAACAGATTTGGGAAAAGATCTTCAGTGCTCTTAGTCTCTGTCTCCAGATTTAAACAGATATGGAGGCTTGTTTGGCACTCTGCGGGTTTTTTAAAAAGCGTTCTAGTATTGGTAAATGGGACATGCATTTATATCAATAGTTTCTTTAATTGCTCGCTCATTGATTTAAAAAACAATTGTAGAACATGTAGTGTTCCAACGTACCAAGATTGGCGAAAAATGCTTAGAAGAAAAAAGTTTGAGGAGTCATGTGCACGACGGGTGTGGGGCTTAAAGAGATTTGATGCTTCTTGGGAGTTTTTGGATTTAATCGCGAAAGTGGGCCCTGATTACTTGAGGGCAACATTGAAGATGCATGTTAACCCGCAAATGTTTTAAACATGGATAGGGAGACATGGCATGTTTGTATTTTAACATCCTATTATATGGTACTGTAATTTCTTTATCTGTTTAGTGAGAGCCAAAGGGCACAGCAATGCTTTGCTCTTATTCCTTACATTCATGATTGAGGTGGCTTGAGAAGCTTGATTTTGTGTTCATTGCTGCTGTGTCACACTTGTACTGTATATAATTGTAACCACTGAATGAATGGAGTAATTATAAAAGTAGAGATTTAATTAGACACAGCACCACTTTATCTATCGCTATTATGCTTTTGATTTTTGTCATTTGTTAAAGTATCAACTGTCCTAACCCCAACTTTTGCGATCTTGTGTGTACTTTTCTATACTCGTATGGGCTTTTGTGTATTTGCTTTTTGGATAAGCTGCCCTGAAGGGACTCTTTTTTCTATTTTAATAAGTATTTAATGTATTGTATTGTATTGTATTAATCACATTTGTGTATATACTGAGGTGCAATTCTGCTAAAAAACAAAAAACCTTCAACCTACTCCTGACAAATCTGCACAAACCTTTCCAGAATTAGGTATACTGTTTTAAAAAGGTTACCCAAGGTTCATTAAAATGGGCCAAAGTTATTAAGTAGACAATCATTCATTGTAAAATAAAACTTAATTATTACTGCAGAGGGCCTTATAATGAGTGCCCCAAATTTTAGTTCAGTAGTTTCCACCTGAATTACCAATGCTGGGGGCTTTAAAGATTCCAGAGCTGTGTGTAGTCCCTAATTCTCCTCTAGAGTTTCACCGAGACATTTCAGATTTCTGCCTGAAACAGCCAGGATCCTTGGAGCTATAGTTGATTGTGTAATCTTGGCAGGGAAGACAACTATATTTTGTGATCCATTTAGAATTACCTCAGCCTTCTTCAAGAGGGCCACAGTTGATAACATGGTGACTTTAACAGATCAATAAAGGTGGAAATTATTCTATGAAGAGGTGCACAACCAGGTCAAAAAATATCAGTGACAACAATTGCAATCGATGGTTAGAGAACATTTTAGGAGGTGTGGAAACACCTTGCTTTCTGGGAATAGCCATAAACTAGAACATTATAACAGCAATATGCATAGCACTGTTTGTAATATGTTTCTTATAGACGGCATCCCAGGACATAGATATCTGGTCCTTCATTCTCTTACAGTATAGGCAGGAGAAGAAGGAGCGAAGCAGCTGATAGAGGTCCCTATGCCTTCTTTCAGGGAGATTCTGAGGTGTCATATTTTATCCTCTGACCTCTTCTTCAGCAAAGGAGGGAGAAGCTGAGGGAGTGAGCTTTATTATCCAGTATCATATGTAGGCTGGGAGTGAAATCTCCATCCGCAGATGACAGGCTCATGACTCCGTAGCACTTTTGGAAGGCCAGATAGAAATATTTAAAAGCGACAGTTTAATATTATAATCCTATTGCACACTGAGCCATTGGACTATGCCTACGTCCAATGGCTGAAACGCCATCCACTTTTGCACGATCACTCCCACCCAGTCGTTCCAGCCAGTAAGTGTTTTAATAGAAAGTGTTAGCACCTTCAACCATTTTTTACTGATTGTTAAACAGGAAAGGCGTTATATGGATTCACAATGGAGATTCAGGCTCTCAAATATTTAGTAAAGCCAATCACAGTATCAAGGTTTCCTGGGCTCAGTTTACAAATCAAACAAATTGCAACAGAATAGAAAGACAGGACAAAATAGGATCTATCTATTAGGTATGTGGGAAGCTGTGCATTTATTTAGAATTAATAGCAATGCACAAGGTGATCTAAATTCATTTTTTGAGGCAATTCCTGGTCTGGTGGCAAGGAAGAAAAAGACAGAGCAGAAGCAAAGATACCACTTGTTTACTAGGTGGTGCATTTTGATGACCAGTCACACCACTGCAATCGCTAACCAAGGAGGGACATGCAATGGAGCAATATCCAGTTTGGGGCAACTGGGAAATTAAGAAAGGTGTTATATCTGAATGTTTGAATAACTACGGTTGATTTGATCCTGGGCTAGCATGAGGAAATTGGATAAAAAGAGGAGAATTAGCCAAGGCCGCCATGTTTCTATAGTTGTATACAGGAAATTTTGGTGCAACAAGTTCTACCCTTGTATGAGGTTCTTTACCAAAAATAGAGATTAGAAGAGAAGACAGATTTATATTACTTTAAACAAAGCACCATTTTAACTGAAACTAATATGTTATGCTGCTTTAATATAACACAACTTCTGAAATATTTTAATGTCTTCTTGACATTGTTTGCAGTTGATAAGCCTGTTGTTAGTTAACCCGAAAGCAAAGTGTGCCCTCATGGGGAGTTAGGACTCATAAGGAATACATGTTTTGCATTGGTTTTATCAAGTATATGTGGTTTGGATAGACAGGTGTGTCTCTTAAAAAAATCTATTGGCTGTGGCAGTGATTTGTAGCCATGCTGTACATACGTGTGGCTGCTGTTTAGCATAGCTAAAACGAATTAAAACAAGCATTTGCAATGCAATCGGTCTCGCCTTTGGGACCTTATAAGTGTATAGCCATGCAGTATATTATTGCATATTTCTGCAATGGACTGTGTGGCAGTGATTATAACTGTGGCAGTGAATATTGTATTTGAGCTCTTATGAGTGGTTTGAAGAATACATTAAATTATTGATACACTTTAAATAAATGTATATATAAGTGGAGCCTACAAAGACGTTTGTGGAAATCAACAGGTATGCTATGTAGTGTTTAAGGTGCACACAGGAAGAGAAAGGCAGACATTATTAGAGCAGGATGGCGTGCTTTGGGGGAACAGATGTGTAATAGGAGAGAGGAGGGGCTAAACAGCGGGATGAGAAATACAACAAGAGAAAGAGTGGACAAATTAAAGTGAGAGAAAAGAGAGCATATTAATGGGGAGAAGTGATGGTTCTTATTGCAGTGAGGGTGGCGCCCATGTGAGGTCATTTAGTGCAAGGAGCTCAGTGTGAGTACAGTACAGCTAAGGCAGTTGTCACTTTGTTGTCACTGAAACCAGGACAGGTACCAGTGCATGGAAAGCTTCCATTGCTATGCCAGTGCAGTATGGAGCGCCTGTAAGCTGCCGAATAATAATGTGTCACCACATGGAGGTAGAGTGGAAAAGCTCGCTGCTGTTCTGCTCGTGATCTCTGTAATATGTTTCACTCTGGACTTCATATGAATTCACAGCTCAACCTCCCGAGCGTGCAATCAGTTGATTTATCTCCTGTAGCACAGCATTCTGTTCTTTATGTAAGGGAGTCTGGGTTTTTCAGAAAATGGGTGTAGTGGCACGATTACAAACAGTCATACTGGTAATATAACTGACCTGGAAGCAGTGCCATGGAGTTGCTGTAAAGCCTTGAATACATAAACAGCTATGCTTGCATATTTACAATACCGTCACACAGTACATGGACGCCCGGTAAGACAATTATGGGGCCTGTTGATTAAGCAACATGGGAACTTTTGTTTTGTAGGAATGTGGGGTATGCGGCTGGGGGAGGGTAAGGAGCCACGAAAAGCAAACACTGCTCAGGCCAACGTGTTTTTTTAGCAGGCTGGCTTTATTAAAATAAGCTGTACAGGATAAGCCCTGTACATTGGTCACACTTTATATGAATCTAAGTAGAAGGGCCAAAACGTAAAGGGCAGTGTACACCTAGGGCAGAAAGGCTGAAGATGAAACTGTGCATACGATATGGAGCATAAGGCAGGCTGACCTAAGAAGTATTAAACAAACCAGAAGCAGTCAATGTGTCGAATTCATAAATACACCGGGCACTGTGTTCAGTATGTGAAGCAGCCGGCGATGGGTGGGGAGCATATGGATTAGACCACGGAGTGCAATACACACGTGAATGAAGCTGCACAGGCAAGCAAGTATATAGATTTGGATAGCTGAACAGGGCAGTGTCTACAAATAAGTTAAACTAAACTAAACTAAGAACGGTATGGCTGCACTGGTCATGCTTGTGTGGTCACTATGCCTAGCGTTTTGTGGATGAGGCAAGCGGTAGTGTACGGAGTTTGAATGTGACCAATTTGGGACAGGTGGCACTGAGCAGCGTGCTCATGGATAAAACTTTAGAGCGAGGCTAGCACAGAAGCCAGGATACAGATAGCAGGGATACATGGGTCGGGCTGCACAAAACTATGTAGAGCGCGTGGGTGGCTGCGAACTGCACAGCATGTATTCAGGGGGAAATCTGCCTGACCAAAGTTTACAGTGTGTGCGTCCGTGAAGCTGTTTCTGCCCGGGGTGCCACACGGGGGGGAGGGGTGTATGCAGTGCCAGCAACCTACCAGGCCAGTCAGTGCACAACACTTGCATCACCCTCTCTCTGCCTGCCATTGCGCTCCATGCTTCTGAAAGCTAAGAAAAGAACGTGCAATTGCGTATCAAATGTCCAAACCTGCAGGAGCACACTTCCAAGTCCCATACATGACAGGAACGCGATTCAAGGCCCCATTCTCCCGATTATATTTTTTTAGCTCTCCCACTTTGCTCTTCTGAAACGTTGGCATGTATGACATAGCCCCACCAATACGTGCTACGAAGCCGGAGATAAAGATACTCACCACCTCAGACATCTTCCCCCTTTTACGCTCCGCCCCTTGCCCAGGTCACGGATGATAGAGATCCACAACGGACTAGAGTGCCCGCTGGAGGTTCGACTGTGGAATACGTTGACGTGGCGGCCATTTCTGAATGCAGAGTAGATGTATCCTCACAATAAAGCAATTTTTTTTTAGTGTTCTAACAAAGATTAGATTTCGAATTATACGTTAATGTGCATTTATTGAAAAACAAGTCCTTCACATTTAACATGGGCTTCAATTGGAATTCCATAGAGCATATTATCAAGCCCATTATCACCGTTTTAGCTGCAGTTTTCTGCCGCTAAAGCGGCGAGAATTTTATCGCCTGTCTTGATAATATGCCCCTAAGTTTCTTCGCGACTCGCAGACTGCAGTTACGTGCCACTGGCAATAGAAAGGCACAGGGAGATGCAGCTTTGAGGCTGCAACTAAAATATGAAGCGCCAAGTCCCTGGGTCCTGATGGGTTCATAGTCTAATTTTACAAGAGTTTTTGGCTAAACTTATGATGTAAATTTTGGAGACCTATTTTAATTCCATTGCAGCCAAAAAGGCAACATTGGAGATGATGACAGAAGCTGGTGCACCCAGACAAATTAGGCATTATTGCAGGTCATACAATTAGCGATAACACCAAACAAGCGGTCTGTCCCATTAACGCCAATCCTAGACTTAGGGGCAAAGTGGTGCTTCTCTGACTCAATGCCAAAAGGAACTTCATCAACTGGAGTGGGGGTTTCTGCACGGAACAAGGAAGTATTTGGGTTTTGTCCTAGACACATAAAGATGAAATGGACATGTTGTACAGGCCGTGTAGCCAGAATGTGGATTAATGGGCAGATGTCCCAAGTAGTTATTATATAGAGGAGTTAGAGGCAGGGTTTCCTCCTCTCCCCCCTCTACTGTTTTCGCTGGGATTGAAACCCCAGGCTTAAAGTAAATGTAATAACCTCATTTTCAATGGGATGTGACAAGGACCAGATCATTTTAAATTAACTATACGCCTAAAATCAGCAGGTAACTATTTAGTCTTAGTAATATTACAAGAAATAACTTACTAGGTGGCACAGCCTACAAACATCATGGCGTGGATGTATATCTTCAGTCTAAAAGACACTTTTGCCTAGGGCGCTTTTTTATGTCAGCACTGAAAAACTGTAAAAAACATGCATGTCGTTCACTGGAGGAGGGAAAAAGCTTAGAGTAGCCTATTTTAAAGTTTCCAACATCCTACTTCTGCTGAGGTGGAATGCTGGATCTTTTGACACACTGTAAGCTGCACAACTTAGATACATGTCAGGCTGGTGAAAAGCGGAATGAGAGAAACAATGTTGTCACATAGACCCCATTATGGCAGGTGTGCTCATATAGAAATTGCCATGGATCAAAAGAATGGACCGAGATAAAGCACCTATAGCAGCATTAGCCATGAGGGAAACAAGGAGTGTCTGGGAGGAGGGGGGGAGGACCCAAAAATGTAGCAGCAATCCAGGGCCTTTTATGCTTTTATCCGGGAACCCAGATTTTCACACTTTCTTCTTCTGTGGGCTGGGAAAAAAGGGGCTTTGAGGCAGCACCCGGTGCGTGCACCCTCTGTTCTTGAGTGCCTCACCAGCCTTGTTCTGAGCCACGGTGAGCAACTGTGCCCTAGAGAGAAAGAAACGCTGCAGGACCGATGCCAGGCCAGTCAAACATTTGGGGTAGTTTCAGGCACCGGCTGCAATCTGTGCTTACAGGGAAAGGAGCAAAGGTAGCCGGCTAACTTTTATTCTGTACCAATGGTGAATTCAAAGCGGGTCCTTATGGCAGTAATAATAAAACAAGCATTTGCAATGCAATTAGGTCTCGCACTTGCGAGAGTTTGAGCTGTTGGCATTGTAAATGACAATGCCTTTTATTTACGTGTTGGTTTTTAAAACATAAAAGGCATTGCCATTTACAATGCCAATAGCTTAAACTCTCGCAAATGCGAGACCTATAGCACTGCAATCACTGAAGAGCAGCAGATTAATTATGCACATGGCATGCAAATCTGGCAATGGTTTGTTTCTTCACAGGATGGATACGTTCATTTAGCTTTGCAAGGAGTGAGTAACTCCACGCAGACATGCACAACAATGAGCACAAGTTTTAAACATATCGGGCTGCATCAAGGACAAGTAGAGCAGCAGAAGTTGCAATTAGGCAATTTAGCAATGCCCTGTACACTGCCCAACCTCTTCCTATAAGACCATCCTTTCCACAGCTTGTGTTCTGGCGGCTTTGGTATGGGTGAATCTTAATATTAATAAATTTGCCATGATTCAAGTGAGAATGAAAAGTAATTGAGCCCTATACGATATACCATGGCAGTATCTAGTCTGGCTTTTGGGTTTTCTTGAGGTACAAACATTCCGTGTGATTCTGCTAATGACCTCTGTGTGCCAAAATCCACACCAAAACAAATTTGAATGCATACCCTGGCGTTCAATGGGCATTTACAAATGCCTGCTTTTCACAGAGAAGGCCCAGCAAAGTCCCAGGGATAGTGTACATCATTTACAAATAAATATTTGACACAACTGTATTTATTTGACAATAGTCGGTATTATAGTGCAAAGCAGGACGTGACGATGTAGGCACATTCTAAATTGCTAAGGCACCAATACCTTTGAAACAATGACACCAACTACTTCCAAATCTCTTTTATATAAAAAAATCCTCGTGGATGCTACTCACACAAGCGATTTATAGGACACTATCTGGTACACACAGTCTTAGAAATGAGCTGCCGACTACACTTGGCTTTGAAAAACATGAATAATTAAATAACAACCACTGGAGATCACAAACAATGCACCAGTACGCAATATAGAAAGAAAGGGTTATTTTTTTTTGATATCCTCGCTCTTATTCAAATGGTACAGTCCTATTGCGCTAGAACTTCCCCTACAGTCAGTCAACATGTGCAAGCCATGCGAAAACAGAGTATGACCAGTGGAGCCGCACACGAGGACTTCCTGCCCCTCCAGAAGCATGTCCAGGTCACGACACCCTTTGAGGGGGGCACTTCCGGGAAAATGTCCAGGACACACCGTGCGTAACATGCAAATAGTCAGAAATACTAATACCTGAAGCAAGAAACGATATAGGCTATAACGGCAGCAAACGCCCTCAGTGACACGGCTTGAGTTTACAGAAACGCATACATTCATTGTCAATCTGTGTGGCCACGGGTGGAAGAGATGTAAACATGACCGATGTTCAATGCAGTAAAAAATGGTGAATTTAAATTATCTGGAATCGTTTAAAATCTATGTGAGATGTGGATCGAGTAAGGAACAGTTTTGACTATTTGCTTTGTTTCCTTCGCAAGGCTTCAGATCAAGTAAATGAATTTGCGGAAATATTTTCTCCTTCCTTAAATCGATGTACTAGGCACAATTAATATACCGACTGAAAGATGTTCGAGAGAAGAGCTGAAATGATTAGTTTGTGTAGGCCTCGGATGACATTGTTGCAGTGATGAAGGCATTACGGTGACTGCCACCTCATTAGGTCTTTGTCCGACTACATGACTCCACAGCGAGTGCAGAAATGGGACACATGAAATTGATCTTCACGCTAAATAAAGAAAACGTTTAAAGCTAACAGTGAGGCAGACATTGAGCTCTCTGCGATTTATCTCTTAAACTGAATTAGCAGGAGATGTGCAGATGCACCTAGAACGCCTGGCAGTGGAGAAGGTGCTGCGGGCAGGGAGGAGGAGGGCTGCGGGCGCCGGCGCGAGGTGTGTGCGCGCGCGCGTTAGGCAGCCGGGGATGCCGTGAGGGGGGTCGGCAGCGGCGGAGTGTGTGCGCGCGCGTGTGCGTCTGCGCAAGCGCGTCCACAGACCCCGATCGCTGCGCGTGCCCTGGTCTGTCTCCCTTGGGAGCAAACACGGCAACAATAAGTCTCGTTGGCGGCAGCGCTTCGCGCTGCAACGCCAGCGAGACCTAAAAATAAACGTTGCTTCAGTGCTTCCGAGTAGTAATTATAACATTACATGAACCGAGCATAACAAAAACGTGAAGCGTGAAAAGGTACCATACGTCTGGGGTTCTAGAGGCACATGCGTTCATCTAGTGAATCTGGAAAACAGAGGGAAGAGGAACGCTGCAGAGAAGCGCTGAAGCCTAACCTGATGACAGAGACCATTGGGTGATGCTCAATGTCTAAAAGACTTACCCGAGCCTCCCACTATGGTGCACACAGGCACACCATGTTTGATGTTCGTCTTATATAAATCTATTAACTTATTCATATTTTTGAGGCAATGCAAGAGACCCTGCACATGAACGCGTGTTGCATAAATTTTTTTTATCACAATTACAGGATGTTGCCTGTGTGAAGCAGAGAAGGGCAGGAGATGCTGTGTGTTTGTCCAGGGAGGGCCAAGAAGCCAGAAGGGTTGAAGCAACATGAAGGCGGGGACAGAAGCATAGCAACATGGGCTCTCCCCTGTCCGAACACTAAACAAAGACCAGTGCCTCTGTCACAGTTCATGTAAAGCGCTCACTTACCGGGCAGCAAAGTGACAATATGAGAAGCCAGGAAGCCAGCTGCCACATGTGATCACAATGTGCATAACATTCAAGCTTGGAAAAAACATATTGAACTGAGCATGTCCACCCACATTTAAACGACAGTATTAAGCAGCTATGAGATGAGATGCAACAGGAATCACCCCGCAATGACCCCGCAATGTTTAAACGCTGTGTTTGTGTCGCAGGGTGGTAGGGTGGTAGAAATCCGGAAGCAGTGACGGACGTAAAGCAACTATTTTTAAAAAAGTTAGCTAAAACAGATTAGGAATGTTAGAGTAAGGAGACTGTGCCCTGCCGGTGCTCCTTAGTCTTACCGGATGTGACGTATCAGCTGAGTGAACTATTTAGGGGCCAGCAAAAAAGAGCCACGCAGCAGTGAACCAATGGTAAGTAGCAGGCGGGAATAAATTAGTTTTGTTGAATACAACAGGTCTTGCTGACAGTGCATGCGCACTGGCTAGGCTTGACCTGAAAATGAAAAAAACAGGCGCCTGATAAAGCAAGTAGTGGAAGGGTACAATAATGTGTCCGTGCTCCAGGGGAGGGACAAAGCAGAAGAAGAGGAAATAAAGCCGATGGAAGCTGATGAATAAGAAGGAAGCAAATTAGGGTGACAGCGAAGCCAACCAATGATAAGGAATGGCCGGCCTCCAAGCCCACAATAAGGTAACAAAAGGCTTCACAAGAGACAGTTCATGTGTTGGCCCGGAAGCAACATAAAATTGACGGGGTAAAATGTGTAGATGGTTGAAACCTGTTATAGAATTCAGTATGTGATGTAGTGTGAGTGTGGGTAAAACAGTTGACAAGGTTTTAGGTCATGTAATATAATCCAGTTCTCCACGTTCTAAATCAGATCTTTATACTCTATAATCATCTCTGATTATCTCATACCACACTTCAGGTTAAGACCTTAAAAAGAGGATCATCATTTCACTCCTTTAAAATGTAGACCAAATTTTCCAGTTGGACGTGCTGTGAGGATTTTTTTTTCCAAAGTTGTATCTAAGGGTTATATTTTTAATGGCTTGTGTTTTTAATCAAGGAGTTACTTTTTAATGTGTATTATATATCCAAGGGTTTTGTTGACGTTTTGACTTTCATCACTTTGTGTAAATTACACTTTCAGTTAAATCTTGTGGACTAATTATTAGTTGGCTGCATTTACAACCCAGAATTTTTCACACTGGAGTACTTCTGAATCTACACCTTTCAGCATGACTATAGCGCAAAATTACCACCCCATTCCAAAATACTGAGCTCACTATGAGGGCAACAGGTGGAACTTGAATTCACACACCTGATTACGGCATTTTTTTTAAAACTTTTTTTCCCTTGTGCAGCACTGGTCGCCACATAGGAAAAGTAGTGGGGAATGAGACGGGGTGAGGGGAGAGCGCAGGGGGGTGGCGCAGGAGCGGGAGGGTGTTTAATCATGATACATTTATTTTAAAAGATACACTTAACTGCTGCTGGCCACCTCCCGCATCGCACCTCCATGTTCGTCCTTCCTTTCTCCAGCAGACAGTGGGACTACGTCACAGACTCCATGTCCAATCCTTGCGCTGTCCGAGGGCAGTGAGGGGATTGGCCTGAACCGGCTGAAAAGACGCTCTTCTCAGGGAGTCTGTGGGGTTTCTCTTACCCGGCTGTACTGAACAGCCAGGTTAGAGAAACTAAGTGTGCGCATGTGTGTTTGGCCGGCCTGAGACGGCTTGCGAAACACACATGGGCACTTAGAGAGCACATAGCACTCCTCCTCCCATGTCCCGGACCCGCCCCTCCCTGCACACGCTGGCTGAGCCAGCTGTTTAAAAATAAAACAATAATGAAATATCGTTGTATTTATTAGCTGCTGGCTGTGAACCAGTGGGGCGACACTCCTCCGCCATTGCGGAGAGCTCCCCCTGCACTTGTGAAACTTTCTCCAAGTTTTACCTGGCGCCTACAGCTTTAGGAAACATTTCAGATGTGCGGTAATTCTGCACAATGTGGAATACAGGATTTGGTGTGAACGCTGAGTCTCTGTTTCTGGTTTTTCAAGGGAATGCTTCTGAGGGTCATAATAGTAATATTGGATAGGCTCCCTATTGTGAACCATGGTCTTTTCACAGCCTAGAATACACATTCCGCATTTGATTTTAAAGGGTTAACCAAAGCAATGCATAAGGCTCGGAACAAAGTGTAACAAAGAGATCGAGTCGGCTCCTTTTTGAGGCTTTGATAGGTGAATAAAAGATTAGCTGCAGAAGGCGCCTTGCCAGACTGCCAGTGTTGCTGCTGAGCCTGCATTGCTGCCCCATGACATCACGAGGAGCAAGAACTGATGATTAAGCAATTTGTAAGGATGCAATTACGGTAAGTATCAATTGGGCATGAAAGCAGCAAGCTGGACGAGTTACTCACTATTTAACAGACTGGATATTAATCATAACCACGGCGGCCTTTCAGCTGCTGGTGCTCTACTGCAGTGAGAGCTTTTTTTTTCTATTCCACTGTATTCTGTTCTGTATTCTGTTCTGTATCCTGTTCTGTATCCTGTTCTGTATTCTGTTCTGTATCCTGTTCTGTATTCTGTTCTGTATCCTGTTCTGTATTCTGTTCTGTATCCTGTTCTGTATTCTGTTCTGTATTCTGTTCTGTATTCTGTTGGCTAATTCTATGAAGATTTAGCCTGTCGTGCTAGAATTCCCCCAAAACAAATGTGCATATCACAATTGACATTTTATTGAAATCTAGTAAAAAGCAGTTCGTAAAGAAACACAAGAAGAGCCTTTTTATACCTGTCCATGCTTCACACATATCTATTATATTCCAGGATCTAGAAATTAAGTGCTGGCGAAACTCTCTGATTGGTGCACACAAGAACCCTAGTAGCACCCATTGCACTTGTTCTACTTACTAGTACGTCCAATCATAATTAAGGACCAGCATAGATGCGTCATGCTTGAATGTTCAAGTGCTACACTTTCCAGTAAATGAGTCACTTTGGCTTTTCAGAAGGGAAGTTCAAAAAGTGAATAAATAAATCTTATCATTTGTAAGTTCACTTTAGCGGAATTCATTTTGCCTAACATGGCCATGAAATCTGAGATACACTTTAAAAAAAAAAATATTATTGAATATTTTTGCTGTTCTTAATTGTTAAATAATTCTACTGTAAATCAAATTTGTGTTTTTTTCCTAGCCTGACTCTTTCCTCTAGCATTATCAGGTTATATGGCTTTCAGAAATTAACGAGGGGATAAGTTAGAGTTTGGTGGATGTGGACATCTGCTCAAAGAAGGTGGATGTCCTGTCTGCCCGCTTTAGAGTGTATGCCTTGCTATACTCTCGTAAGAGGACAGACAGGAGATCCACCAATTTTTGACAAATACACCACTTGCAACAAACTCTAAATAACCCCCATAGTTCTATCGCTCATTCACTTGACATGCATTTACCTCCATCAGCGGTGTCATTATTGATCACCCAGGGCTTGATGTAGGACCAGACAGGTCACAAAACGTGATGACAAAACTGAGTGCCAACTACTTATATCTAGTCTTTAATTTTTTAATGCGACCTATGAACCAACAGGCATAAGGTGCTGACAACAGCAGATACTCTATGTTCAGAAAGCATTTTTTGATCTCACATCCTAAACCATTACTTTCTTTAAAAGTATACCACTTTAGGCCTTGTTGTGTTTAAATATGCTTGGCCTGGCTTCTAGGTGATTTCATGATGGGCTGCTCCTGTTGTGTGTACATACTGTGTGCTACATGTCACATCACACAATCTACAGTTTCAGGGAGCCGCAGAACGGCCTGGCTAGTGATTATTAATTGGGCTTTTTATTGTTTGTGATCCCCTGTGAGTGGCTACCAACACAAGGATGATGGGCTGCAGGGACAGGTAGACCTCCATACACATGGTGCATTCCATAATAGAAAGCATTAATTATAGCAGCCTCTGTTCCTTATAGGAAGTGGTGTAGCTTTAAAAAAATATCCTCTTTGAGAAAACATCTGTGAAGCAGGCAGGAGTGGTCCCATGGACCTCTGCCTGCTCCCTCTGTAGCCGAATTACAAATAGGAGGGGGCACTCTTTCCGTGCCCCCTTCTATTTCCACTTCCGGGTGAGTGAATAAACCATTTTTGCCATTTGGAAAGGATTCGCAGAATATCAAAATGGGTTTAGCACATGGTAACACATAATTTTGCAGTTGCAGACACTGTGATTTTGCAAATCATAGGGTTTGTGAATGCAAAATGTCTTGATGCATCTGGACCCAGTATCTAACATTTTTCACCAACCACATCTTCCCTTTCAGCTATAGAATTCTACTGAAAAACTACATGAAATGCTCTATCGTGCAAAATTAATGTTGTTCTGTTACTATATATATATATATATATTTATATATATATATACACACACAGACACACACACACATATATATATATATATATCCTTTGATTGCATTGCTTGCTGCAGAGGTCCTTTTATAAACGGGCACGGACCGCCAAATCAGTGCATAAAGTTCTTTATTCAAAGTGCAGCCATTATGCGTATCTGTATAGTGCAAACCTAGCTCAAAATAAATGGATCGCAGATCCAGTGTTGATAGAAACAGAGGTGGCAGCAAGGCTACAAATCACACTTGCAGTTTTGTGCTGGCAAAACTATCAGGAAACATTTGGATTGGGTATAATACAAGGAAAAGGAGCATTTCCTTCTTCCATCAGCACTTATGTAAGTTGGTCTAATTGAGCATGGAGCAATCACAGAAAAAGGCTGTTATGGACAAGACTGGACTGACAACCAAAATTAGCCATGGAAAATAGTTTAATACCCATCTTATATTTCACCAAACAAGCAAAAGAAGCAACCTGTTTTCTCCCCCTTGAGGAGTGTTTGAGGGAACATGGGACGTTTACATTAAGAACAGTTTTAACAAGTGGGATGACAAGATTTATTTTATAGGACACTTCAAAATATTTTTGCTAAAAAAGTGTGTGGGTTCACAAGAAGTTCTGAAGTAAAAAACAGGCAATATTCCAAAACTACACAGTCAGAAGACAGGTTATTTGTTCGCAGCAAAAAATCATGTATTCAGCTAACATAAAAAAGTATTCCACATCTTGAGGGCTGAAGGTGGTTCCCTGTCAATAACTCCATGAGGGATTTCCATGGCTCCCAATTGCCTAGCCCAGTCCTGCCCCAATTGAATCAACAAGAGGAAGAAACTGCCAATCCCACAAATTAGCTTACTTCATATTGAGCAAACATGGCTCTAGGTGGGGCAAATGTAGTATTTGCCATCCAAATTGAGAGTTTTTGGCCATTATTATAAGTAGTGTGAGTCTCTTTGGACTAATGACACTGGGGGCATTCCACAGCAGCCTCTTTCAAATAGCTAGTGTCTCTGGATCCAGTAATTCTGGGCCTTTCGACACCAAGGGCCGTATTACGAGTACGGGAGTCATGGCAGCAACGTACTCGCATTGGCGATCTGACCACCACCACACTGCCTTAATATGAGTGTGGCGGTGGGACCACCACAATACCACCACCTCTGCTGGAATCAAGGATCTTATTGCAGCGGTGGTCTGCAAATGGCCTGAATATGCTATTGGTGCCGATGCCGGCTAAACCGAACAGATTAAGACCTATATATCACCGCCCTTTTCATGGCAGAGATCCTGCCCCGAAAAGGTTGACAGACATGCAGGTAAAAATCAGGGTGAATGTTGTCTTGGGGATGCATGCAGGGGAGGCACATGTTGTGCCCAGTTGGAATTTGACCCTTGTTCCTGCACGGTGTGTCATGCATGACATGCTGCATGCTGCATGCCACACCGTGTAGGAATGTTAAGTAGGCACTCTCTCAGCAAAGGTCTGCTTGTTAAGCTCTCCTATAAGCCTAATAGACCTCCACCGTGACACTGCTGTTGACCCGCCTGCACACCCTGGTTTCAAGTCGTAATGCGGCGGGCGCGCTCACCTTTGCTTGGCAGTCTTCCTGGGACCGCCGTGGTGGCGGTCCCATTAGAAGACCGCCAAACTCATAATATGGGCCCCAAGTCTATTTTTAAAAGAAGCTGATGTGCATCCAGAAAATCCTCTGAAGAGACAGAGACAGACACTGCAGGTACGAACACAGCCATGAATCTTTGGGATCAGCATACAAGCTCTCCCTGGACATACCTTATTCTGCATTGGACTGCCCCCAGCCCTAGAACCTTTACCTCCACTCCAACCCCCACCAGTCCTCATGCTGACATTTTACACCTCTACTAAGTAAGTAGAAAATGTCAGAAGATTGGTTCACAGAATTAGTAAAAAACTAAAACACAGTAAAGGGATTTTTAGGTCCATGTGGTTATTCCATACTATGGGGAAACAATCTTACTGCAGATTCCCCATCCAGGTACCCTTACATTTAATTCCGCCAAACTCATTTTGAGGGCCTAATATCATAAATAAAAAACAGTGGAGCACAGAAAAATAACAACTGCATGGTTTTAAATGCTATGGTATGACTTTCACGGCACAAATCATGCACAAGCACACATACATTGCCACCTGCTGAATACAAGTACATATGCCTACTTTTGAATCCTCAGCATCAACAAAGGAATACATTTTCTCGCAACTGATTATGGCGAAGTGCTCAAGCCGCACAAAGATATGCTCATTCTAGAAAGACAAACTCATCTCGCATAAATATTCAAGTAGGATGTCCTAAGATGAACACGATGAAAAAACACTGTTCAAGCAACACAAAACCTTCTATGGCGTTATGCCCTGGGAAAGTCTACAAAGAAACTATATTACCAAGGAAATCATACCGAATACCACGAGCCATGGATGACCTCACCAGACCCAAAATAAAACTTAGAAGGCCCTATAAATTCAGACAACGCTGGTATTAACTCTATGATGCTATGCTACGTGCTCACCTCAAAGAATAACAAAATACGCAGTTGATATTACACAAATAAGTCTAAAAGATCCCCTTGCATCCACCAAAGGCACACTCGAACCTGATAAGGGATGCTATGCACCTTTGCCTACGTACCACAGTCAATTAGATCAAGATAGGGCTTTTTACAGCAAAAGAGTCTTTCCCTCACAATGAAGGTACACACTTCACCAACAAAAAATGTAAGTTTCAATTCTTTACCTTATAGTACCAGAAAGTATTCACTAGTTTCAACAATAAGATGGTAGGTGAAGTGCACCTACATTTCACAACACTCCCCAAGTTTCTGAAATGTCACATTGACGTCCTGGAAACGAATACAAATATACAACAAGCATTGGCATAGCCAATAGGTCTCGCCTTTGGGACCTTATAAGTGTTTAGCCATGCAGCAGTTGATGTTGTTGCACGAAGGATATTGTGCTGGATAACTAAACACTTATAAGGTCCCAAAGACGAGACCGATTGGCTATGCCAATGCTTGTTTCTCTTATGCAACTAACAACCATTGACAAATCCAATAGCGATGCCTTGTTGTATTATATATCTGGATGCAATGACAGAAGCAGAGAAATGCCAGGCATGTGGCACACTATGCTAAGTACAGATTTTTAGCTTAGGCGTTTTTAGCCACGCCCTTAACTGCATCAGCCACGTCCGTTTGAGAGAACCCCCAGATTTTTCATCCCACTTAAAGCCCTGGAATCAACCTTTAGACAAGCTTACCAAATGCGTCACGTCCTGCATGGGGTGAGCGGACGACGGCAGCGTGTATCATTGGCCTTTCTATGTGCATCCTGTACGTTGGCTGCATGTTTGCTTCAGTTTGAGAAAGAGGGGATTGAGTCCTTCTTTAATCACACTCACTGAAGAATCCACACTTTCAGCCCTAATGGGAAATGAGAGTCCAGCTTAAGATATTATATGATATCAGGGTCGGCTTTAAAGCCAAATAGGGTTGGTGGATCGCTGGATGTTACGGACATTCAGGATGAACTACAAAATTGAGTGAAATCAGTAACTACAATTTTGCTGCTCCCCCCCACCCGCTTGATCTTCCCTCTGTCTCTCACTATTTTCCCCCTCTCCTCTGGCTGTCTTACTCCACGCCCCCTTCCTCTCTTACTCTCACCTACTCTTTCTTTCTACACTCTCAGCTCTCTCGCTCCTCTCTCTATCCCTTCCCTACACGTCGATCTTGCACCGTTCCTCTGTTTTCTTTGCCCCCGCCCCTCTCCTCCTCTGTCTCTCTCCCTCTTCCTTCTTTCTGTCTTCCTCACTCGGTCTGCCTTTTTTTACTAGCTCCATCATTCCTCGACCTCTAGTCCTGCCTGCCCCCTTTCCCATCTTTCATCTTTCGCCTCTCCATTCCATTTCCTCTCTACCATCTCCTTCTCTCTTAAAGGTTTTCTCTCACTAGCTCGCGCCTGTCTGCAGGCATTCATTTTACTGATTGTCAATTACGGCCGTTTCTGAGCTTTCCCAAGCTACGAGCCTGTACACCAGCAGAAATAGTTCTAATTTCTGCGTGAAATACAAATATGTTGCATTCTATGTAAACAATTCCTTGTTTCGGTATTGTTACCGGAAACGTGCCTAAAACCTTGACGCTTCCTCCTGTCATTGTTCAAGACTGTACATCCAGTTCACAAATAATGAAAAAAAACAAGTCGGATTAGAGGGGGCTAAATTTCCCTTTGTTTCTACGAGCACTTCTTTGTTCACTAAAGCCATTCGTGAATCCTGCTATTGCCCATTGGCTACCTAGATAAATATTTTAAATGTAAGACTGCAAAGCTCCAAAGGAAGAGAAAAAAGTTTTCGACGAGGTGCGCAGCCCGTCCCGCTGGCTGGGTGTGTGAGGGCCCTAGTTCCGGAAGAATTCCCCTTCCGCCTTCTCCCATGAGAGTTACCTTGTCCCTAAGGGAATTGAACACTTCTTACCTCTCTGTATTCACCTCTATGGTGACCCCCTTGAGGAACTGCATACTCTCTCTGTTTCTAATTCCAAGCTGCTCAGCATGGCCATCGATCCTCTGATCAGACTGCCTCTTCAGGAGGATCTTCTGTCGCAGCAGCAGGGGATGGTTCTCCACCTGAACCTGCCCAGTCTCCACCTCCTTGCGTGGAGATTGAGTGGCGGCAGTTAACGTCTTTCGAAATACTTCCTGAAGTCTGTGATGTAATCTTGGCAACCAGGCGTCCCTCCACTAAGATGGTATATGCCTGTAGGTGGAACAAATTTATGGCATTTTGCACAGCAAAGGCTGTGGATCCCCTTTCTGCCTCTTTTTCTGAAGTACTCTTGTTTCTTCTCCCTTTAGCCCAGGAGGGCTCTGCTCTGGGCACTATCAAGGGCTACCTTTCAGCCATCTTTGCTTTCATTCGGTTGCCAGATCAGCCTTCTCTTTTCACGTCCCCGCTAGTTAACCGTTTCCTGAAAGGCTTAAGGCATCTTTTTCCTCCAATCCCCTTCGTTATGCCTCAGTGGGACTTGAACCTTGTGCTAACCTATCTCATGTGTGCTCCCTTTGAGCCACTGCATAACTGTCCTTTACGCCTTCTGACTCTTAAAACTGCTTTCCTGGTAGCCATCACTTCTGCTAGAAGAGTGAGTGAGCTCCAGGCTCTTTCTTTGAAACCTCCTTTCCTGTCTGCTCATCCGGACAAGGTGGTTCTCAGGACCCGTCCATCCTTTCTTCCTAATGTGGTCACTGCCTTCCACATCGGACAGACCATTACTTTGCCCACCTTCTTTCCGCCTCCGCATCCTTCAATGGAAGAAGAGAGGCTCCACTGCCTGGACCCAAAACGTGCGCTCTCCTTCTATCTGGATCGCACAAAACAGTTCCGGGTGGATGATCAACTTTTTGTTGGCTACGCAGGTGCAAAGAAGGGTCGGGCTGTACACAAACGCACCATTTCTCGATGGGTTGTGTTGCGTATTAAGGCTTGTTACTCTCTGGCTAAGAAGGAGCCTCCAGTCGGGCTCAGCGCTCACTCCACCAGGGCGATGGCAGCTACTACTGCCTTGGGAAGAGGAGTGCCTCTGAATGACATCTGTCAGGCAGCCATATGGGCATCGCTGCACACGTTCACCAAATACTACTGTCTGGAGAGACAGCTTCTTTGGCCGTTCTGTTCTCCAGGACTTTCTGGTGTGATCTTGGTTTGCAGACCCACCACCGGGGTTGGTATGCTGGGGTATCTATTCTAAGGTAAGGAATCTATAACTAACGTGTTTCTTTCAGATGCACAAGTTACTTACTTTCGGTAACAATATATCTGTAAGAAACATTAGTTAGTTATAGATTCCTTATCACCCCACCCAACCTCCCCGTTCTGTGAACTGATTTCTAGGGTAAAGGACATCCTTTCAGGGCCCTAGTTTTGTGCACCAATGGTCAGTGTCTTGCATGTTTCTGGGGCGGAAAGTCGTGTACAGAACTGACATTAGTGCGCGAGGGTGGCGTCTAAGTAGCTGCTGCAACATCATCCCGGCGACCACAACGACAGATGCTAAGCCGACCGACGCCACCTTCCGACGCGCAGAGGTACTGCTGATGAAAAAAAAATCCGGATCCAGTCTGACGCCTGGGGGTAATTCTAAGGTAAGGAATCTATAACTAACTAATGTTTCTTACAGATATATTGTTATCAAAGGTAAGTAACTTGTGCTTTAAGCATGAATGCTCAAAATGCCCGGGAGACATCCCCTTGTCAATTGTTACGGTAACTCTGGGGGTGCAGTGGGATGTCAGCAGGGCCACAGTTCAAACTAGCAGCATATTTTATGGGGAGAGGGCAAGTCCAGTGCAGGGAGTTACAGGGTGGAGAGGTGCACAAGGACCTCAAGGAAAATGTTCGTGCGCTGGCTTAGTTAGACAGGCTCACGTTTTTCTTGGGATCTTTCCCAAATAGGGAAGACACCTGTATCTTGCAGGAAGGATTCACATGGGGTTTTAAGTTGGGGTACACAGGACTCCGAATGAGGCAGTGGGAAGAGAATTTAAAATCTGTTAAAATTCATTTACAAGTAGTGCAAGACAAGCTGATGAAGGAAGTGAACAAAGGTATGATGGCCGGTCCCTTCAAAACATGGCCACTAGAGAATTTGATGGTTTGTTTCCCCGATAGGGGAAGTGCCTAAGAGGGATGTGGGGCACTTTCAACTTATACAGCATTTGTCATGGCCGGTCGGCCACTCTTTGATTGACTTCATTGGGGAAGACCTGGCATCTGTGTCCTACTCCTCAGTAGAGGTGGTAATGGCCATGGTGGAACAAGCAAGCCAGGAGCCTTTATGGCTAAATGTGACATAAAATTTGCATTTCGGTTACTACTGGTACACCCAGATGATTTCACACTACTTGGTATTTAATTTGAAGGGCCTTGGTAAGTGGATAAAGGTCTGCCTATGGGATGATCGATTTCATGTGCCGTATTCGAGTGCTTTAGCACTTTCCTGCAATGGATTTTTGTACAAGGAATGGGTCATGAGAAGGTGACACACTATTGCAATGACTTTTTCATTGTCACTGACTCCGGTTTCGTGGACTGCCAGCGTTTGGTGGTTAGTTTTCTGGAGAGAAAACGGTGGGTCTGGTGTCCACCATTTAATTCCTTGAAATTGAGTTGGATTCAGTGACAATGATAGCGTGCCTTCTGCAGGACAAGAAGGTGGGAATGCAGGCGCTAATGGACACAATGTTGGCAAAAGCAAAGGTCATGGTCAAGTACTTTTGGGGCATCTAAATTTTGCATGCCGGGTGTTGCGGGCGGGTATGACATTGTGCAGGAGACTAGGTCTAGCTTTCTTAGGGTTGGCCCCTTCCCCACCACTGTGTAAAGTTGTCGGTAGGGGTGAAAGCTGACCTGAATATGTGGAAAAGCTTTTTGGACTCATTCAATAACATTCCAATGCAGACTCTTCAGGAAATTGACTGGATGTGCAGATTATTTCATACACATCAGGCACTATAGGTTTTGGTTTGAACAGGCAGGGATGCTGGTGTGCAAAGGAGTGGCAGAAAGTTGGAAGAAGGGAGGATGAACCATTGCCTTCCTTCATGTTTTCCCATTAGTGGTAGCAGTTACACTGTGGGGCGCTTGGTTGCAACATAAGCAAGTCCTCCTCAGAATAGATAATATGGCTGTAGTTCAGGTGGTGAAAAGACAGTCAGCAAGCGACGTGCAGGTCCTTAAGTTGCTGATTGCATCTGGATGTTCTGTTTAGAGCCAGGCATATCCATGGGGAGGACAATGACATTGCGGATGCTTTATCTCGTTCACAGTGGGAAAGGTTCTATTGACTGACCATGGAGGCAGACAGGGGCAGGACCTGGATGCTGCTGGAGTTATGGATGGTGGGAGGCAAAGGATGTGTCAACTGGTAGTGGGGTCCTTGGCGGCCTCCACGCATGAGGCATATTACCAGGCCTGGGGCAAATTCTTCAGCTCAGGAGCCCATCAACCACGGAGAGAATGGGAGAGGGTAGAGGGCATAGTGCAGTTTATATTGAGACTGACGGAGAAAGGTTTATCCATAGTGACGATCTCAGGAAAGTTGACAGGCATAGCCTTCATGGGGAAACTACTGTGGGTTATGTCCCATCAACATGGGAGTTTGGTAAGTGTATGTTAGAGGGTTGGGCTAGAGAACAGGATAGAGCAGAAAGCAGTAGTAAGCCTCTCTCTTGGCAGGTTTTTTGTAGAGTCATACATAGTTTGCCTGAGATTTGGTATTCGCAGGTTGAAACTGTTTTATTTTCCACATTAATGTTGTGGAAGTTTTTTGGGGTCTTTCGGGAATCTGAGCTGTTGGTGGCTGTGACTTTGGTACCCATTCATTTAGAATCGGGGTAGGCATGGAGGCAGATAGGAGAGGGTGGTCCAAGGATCAAATAATGGGACTAGGCAGGTGGCTGTCGGATTGTTATAAGAGGTATGTTAGGATCAGGGTAGGGGAAGGGTTCTGAAGCTTTATAAATACGATGTACTTACACTTTTTCTTTTTCAGGCTTGGTACCTGGTCCTATGTCTGCTGGCTTGTCGATGTGGATTGTTGGGCATTCCTTCATAAAGTGGGCTGATCGGGCGGCAGGGAAGAGTGCATGGTGTTGGAATTTGGGTTTTAACAACAGCTTGTTGTGAATAGAGTGGTTTCGAAAGGGGGGCATGAAGTGGAGGAAGTTGCTGTCGAGACTCAATAAGGTGATGTCGAGGAACATCTACCCTGACATTCTGATAATCTATTTAGGGGAGAACAATATGTTAGTTGAAAAGAGCCTGGCAATTTAACGGTGCACGAATGAGGATTTGGAGGAGATAAAACTGCAATGGTCAGGTTGTTTTGTAGAATGACAGAGTTTATTCCCATGAGGTGTTGGTGTGGCACGTTAATCCATCAGCCACAGATAAGGCCAGGAGAAAGGTAGATAGGGAAATGAGACGTTTTTGTAAGGATGAGAGTTTGGGAAGATTGCAGCCTGTGGACTTGTGTTAGGAGGAGGTAGAGTTTTCCAGGGATGACAGAGTGCACCTTTCAGAATATGGAACAGAGCTATATTAGGAGTTGAGGAAGCTTTTCGTTTGAACTTTGGGGAGGTAGGACTGAACAGTTCCGGGGGGGCAGAACATGTCAGTAGATGCCTTTTCCTGGTGGCGGTAGGCCCACAAAGTTGCAGGCCTTTACTTAAGGTAATTTTGGTTAATTTAGGCCTAGCAGGAAGAAGGGAGGGTCTCAACAAACCTGCACCAGAAGTCCTGGAATTAAAATGTTACATCACAGAAATAGCAAGTTGAGCAAAGGTTCAGTAGCTCAGTTTAGGCAGGGGAGAAGTTTAAAAGGAAATGAGCAGAAAAGTATGATAGGTCATGATGTAAAAAACTGAAGGGTATGTTTATTGGGGGAGAGAGATTAGGGTAGGGAGGTAGGGTAGTTAGATGATTGAATATATAGTGAGGTTTTAGTTTTGTAAGGGATTAGGCCAAGGAATTTTTATGTGATGCACACCTGTTTCAATAAAGTGACCTTTTGCACACATACAAGAGTCAGTGGTCTGTAATGTGTCCCATTTCACCCAATGTGCTCAACCTGATTTCTCTGCAGCAATGAATTTTGGAATTGTCCAGCCTATATTTCCCACCAGAGCTGTCCTTGGGTTAATTTGTGCAGCACATCCAAACAGTAGGAAGTAAACTAAAGTTTAGGGTTGGTATTTTTTTAATTTAACCCCTTCCCCACTCATGACGGAACCACTCCGTCATGAGCCACGGTCGCCGTGTGCTCATGACGGAGTGGTTCCGTCATGCTGCGGCCGTTGGCGGCCGCACCGCCCACGCGGCGCTAATTCCCCGCCTGTGCGGGCGATTAGCGCAGTGGGCGGAGTCATGACGGAACCACTCCGTCATGAGCACAGCTCAACCGCGGCTCATGACGGAGCGGTTCCGTCATGAGCACCGCGCCACCGCGCTGCCCCCAAACCCCCCCCAGCGCTGCGACGGAATTCCCGCCGCAGCGAAAGGGTTAAACTATGAATTACATTGCCCGTTGATATGTAGCACTGACCTTTCCTGCAAAGGTTAAATACAATATCTCAGTACCTTAGATATGCCTGAAAACTTGAACTGTATAATATTTTATCACACTTTTTAGAGTTATCGTTGACACTACCCAAAGACACTCATACATGTGACTGTGTATGAATTATTGTTAGGTTTAGGTGTCCAGTAATACGTTGAAGTTTAACTTAACAGTTGTTTTTTTTGCACACTGTTGATAAAATGCAATGGGTATATGTATTGGCATACTGCGTCTCTTAATCTAGAAGTATTTTCATCTAAATCTCCGTGTTTGCTTACCCAGTTTTTATTTAAAGTTTCATGTTTTAAATTTGAATGATGTTTGTTTGTAGCCACAATATTCAGCTTTCTTTTCTACTTGCAACTCATATTTCTTGAATAACACACCTGGCATTTGTGCTATGAAGATTCCCATTGCTAAAACACAAGATTCTCTTACAGGGATGAGTGCATGGGGTAAAAAACAACCGTTGCTAAAATACAGTATTACCTTACAGGGATTGAGTATGTGGCGTGAAAGATTCCCTTTGCTAAAACACAAGGTGCCCTTACATGGGATGAGTGTGTGGGTTGAAATATATTCATTGCAAGTGAACATTGTGTGAATCTGAAAGATACCCACTTCCATGTTTTTGTTGTTTCTTTGGTAGTGTGAATGGTTGTCTCAGTGTTTGTTGTTGTGCTGTCGTATTTCATTTTCGGTATTTTGTGTTCTACCACTGATTTTTTGCTAAGCTGGACAACTGGTGTAGTTTGGTGGTGGTCATAAATGTGGCATGTTTTTATGATGTCATTTTTACATGCATTATTTGATGATATTATGAAATGTTGCATAAGCTGGTGTTTTTGTGGTCTGTGTTTTGTGTTTAAGCTGGGAGGCATTTCCTTTTTCTTTCAAATTGAGTGAGATATGTTGTATCCTGACTTTCAGGTTACCCAATGATGCCAGGGAAGGTCAGGGTTAGGGGGATACCGGGAGGGCGGTTGAGCCAGGCAGACTGGGGCTGAGCATCTAATCCTACATCTGTTCCTGGTTGGGTCATTGATGTATCCATATAATTTACAATAAACCCACTCCTAATCTACTGGCATTGTCTGTGTACTACTACATGTCAACTTGCATCACAACAAATGGTTGATTGGCTAAATCTAGCCCAATGACTGAACAATTAAATCACAGTTGGCGACAAGAATAACTCATGTTAGCAATAAGAGCAGGAAGTGGCAGCATTCTCTTAGTATTAAAGTGTACACCTCGCGATGTCTGCTGTGTGTTCATATGACACATCATGCCTGCAGCCCATGCTCTTTCCTCAGTGGGAATCAGTGGAATCAGATAGAATGCGGGGGCTGCTGGGACTTTAAATACTAAATGAACTGGACAGAGTTTTGTCTCCCTTATTTGAATTGAGTATCCCAGCATCCCGTTGGTCCTGCTCATCTGTTCGGTTCCACACACTCTACCAATAGCTACACTCCTTATTAGCATGTGGGTATTTAGCGCTTTGGTCTCTGAAGCAGGAGAACATGTTTCAGCATGGTTGATGCTGGGTTGAGGCTACTACGTAATTTATGCAGGCTGAACATATACTGCAGCGACTTCCACAGGAAATGTGAAGTGGAATAGCAGGAGTTCACTTATGGAGAATTGGAGGTGCATTGGGAACCCTGCACAAGGGATGTCCAGTAGGGGACCTACTGCAGTGACAGCATTGTTGCTACAGAATGAAGGCACTCGAGAGGTGCTTCACACTTCCTGGTATGGCAGTAGATTTTGCAGCCAGGGCCACATGCCTTTTTTCATAAGGGACCTTGTCTTATGAAAGTTGGTTTTTCTAAAGGCCAGGCTCAGAAAATAATGAAGCATGATTAAAAAACCTAGATCAATCAATCAACGGTTTGTAGAGCCCAGCAGACCACCTGTAAGGGTCTCAAGGTGCTGGGGTTGCTGCTAGCTTCGTGGTGATCTGTTTATTCGAACAGTCAGGTCTTGAGTCTTTGGTGTGTAGGATATTGCAAGGTATATTTGGTATATTTGGTGCATTGAGAGAAGGAGGATGTCAAGAGAACACAGCCTTACACCAGTGTGGTGGTTGGCCTGCCCCTTCTGCATCAGATGTCACAGCATGTATTCAAGCCCCACTTCTTCTCAGCAGTAGGGCCTGCATGTCCATTCAGGGGCCTCTTTAACTTCAGGTAGAACGAGATCAGGGATATAGGACAGGCACATCAACTAGTTTTACACTCTTTTTCCTTTAGCGGTTATAATGGGGAACTTATGCAACAGTTACTCCTATTTCTTTATTTCAGATTTGTAATGTCCGGTTACCACAACCATGGAGATTTTAATACTCATTGCTGCCCGCCTCCCACCATAGCAGTCCCTGTTTAGTAACTCAATAAAAAGAGCAGGAAAGCAAGTACCAAAATGTACTGGCACTTAACACGTGACAATATCAGAGCTTGCCCACACTGCCCACTCACAAACTGGAAAGGCCTTTGGTTGCTTTGAAGGTTGTTGTAAAAGGCTGTGGCATGTTGAAATGTTGGCTGCGCTTCGAAAAGAGCGACAAGGATGTCTGTGAAGTGGCTGAGAGGATAGTATCCCTTTTAGAGCACCTTGGTAAAGTTTCAATGGCTTGTAAAGATGGAATCATAAGGACTGTTTCAATAAAATAACAAATGTTTTTTCAGTCTACCCAACTGTGAAAGAAGGAAGACTGAGTCGATTTGGTGGGATTCGACTTGTATTTTGCAGTACACTGCATGTTTCAAGTGCAGCATTCAAATCACAGGGGCTCCAAAGCAGCAAACATGCCCTAGTGGTAAGAAAATAACACTTGGTTTCAAGAAAACCATATAAAATAAATGTATATACTTTGACTCTAAACAGAAATACTCTAACAGTTTCTGGTCACGTAAAAATGTTGTGTGCATCGGGCGTTCCTGAACCTACAATGGACACCACTTGATAGTGAGATTAGTCAGTTGAACACATGCCGCAGTATGTGGTCAGCAAAAGAAGAAATTAATATGGTCTGAAAGGCATGCAGCCATCATCCTTACTAGATTGCTTGTTTAATTTTCTCTATAACGCACTCTATGGAATGCCAGAGTAGGAGTTAAAGGAAGGTGCAATGATAGGATGGTGTGGTAAAGTAGAATGGTGAGATAATCGCTGCCATGATATCGCGATGTCTGAAAGATGATATAATCCTTGTGAGATGTGATGACATTAGCGACAGCTCTGCCAAGTACCATGCATCAAGGGTGAGACTAACGCATTTTAGTGTGGTGGTCCGCATCACCGCCCATCACTGCATTGATGTGCAGACACAAGCTGGACGGACTGCCGCCCAAGCACTTCATGATGATCAACCACACACTGCTCTGGCAGAGTGTGGACTGCAGCACTAGTACTGCACAATGTGTAGAAACAAAGTTTCATGCGCCGGCCTGGGGGTTCAGACAGCTGCGCTGACTGTAACATTATCGCAGCTGCTGTAAGACTCAGCCCCGGCTGGCCACTGCAGCATTCAGGTGACATGAGGTCACATACTGCAACAAAGTGTATGTCCATTTGCCAGACTGACACTCTCTCTCTCTTTTGAGAGCAGATTGCAGCAGATATATTTCTTTTCAGTTTGCTGCTGCCACAGTAATTGGTGCCTCACCATGCGGAGCACGATGCCAGCATTCCCAATCATTGGCCGGTGAGAGGTGGGTGCACAGTGTCATCGCAGAGGCAGAATCGTCATGTGAGATGAATATACAACTGGATCTGACTGCCTCAGGTGGTGCATCCTCATGAATTTCGTGGCGGACCCAGCTCACTCAGGTCTGTGTAGATCGTTCTGCGTTTCTGATCTCAATACCAATATGTTGATTATGAGGTACTAAGGAGCAGGCGCAAGTGGCTTATCCGTGCATTGCCGGTCTACAGATTGCACAGAGAAACACATTCACATCTGTTTCAATCCAATGGTAGCCAAGTTACATTCACAGGGCCACCTATTGACTTTTACCAAATCTCAATTTTCTCTTACAGCGTGCTGAAATGTAAATAAACATCTATCAATAGAGATGTCTTAAAGCAAATATTATTTTTACTTCTTTTTATTGTTTTTCTACCAACAAATAATGGCTATTACATGGGGATGGAGGTGACTCGAGACATAAAGCCACTGTGGTTCATTGCAACTGTTACTGAACTGAAGTGTGAACCACAGGTAGCTACTACTAGGTGCTTGCTCACTCAGCTATTAATGATCATGTTTGTAGAACTCTGATTGAGCTAAGTCTTTTGGAAACTTTGCAGACGTTTTAATCTTCTTAGAGTTAATCTTTGTTCAAATGGGTGTAATTTCTCATATTTATATGTTTCCCTCAACTTCATTGCTTGATTTTGCTCGTGAGAAAGTGCCACTCATAGTCATTGAAATGTCGCTCATAATTACACTGAAATTTTGGAAATGTCACACATAGCAATCTGAAACCTTGGCGATCATGGATCAATATGAGTGGTTACTGGAGATCATGAAACTAGAGTTTTGCCAATAAATGATGTGCGATTGAGGCAACATTTAATGCTATTTTCTGGGATATTTTTAATATGTATGCAAGAGACACTGAATTGCTGATGGCTGTCATGTGGTGATCAGAGACACCCTTTAATATTGTGGATAGTGTTGGATGATTTGAAAAAATGAAAGAGATCTTTGGGTCAATACATATGCAGACATTTTGGTGGCAATTACGATCCTGTAAAAAAAATTCCCGTACGACTCGTATCCGGTCTTTTTACTGTACGAATCGTACAAGTGCCGTACAAACTGGCAATCACGATTCGCACGGTAAAAAGCCCATACGAGTCGCATTGGGAATAATTCCCCACACGTCCTCGGGTCGGAAAAAGTGTCCGACACGTCCTCGGACGAGTTACCGTACAAACGTGAAAAGCGAAGTCCGACCGGGGAATCACGATCCGTCCCGGGCGTCCGATAGTACAACCGTATGGTTAAAAGACCGTCCGCACCGAACTCCAATAGCAACCATGGAGACGTCCAAACAGGTGCCCGGTATGCGCCGCACCCCCCCCCCAGCCCCCGCATGTACACGCCGTACCCCCCCAGCCCCCGCATGTACGTGCCGTACCCCCCCCAGCCCCCGCATGTACGCGCCGTACCCCCCCAGCCCCCGCATGTAAGGGGCCGTAACCCCCCCAGCCCCCGCATGTACGCGCCGTACCCCCCCAGCCCCGCATGTACGCGCCGTACCCCCCCCCAGCCCCCGCATGTACGCGCCGTACCCCCCAGCCCCCGAATGTACGCGCCGTACCCCCCCCAGCCCCCGCATGTACGCGCCGTACCCCCCCCAGCCCCCACATGTACGCGCCGTACCCCCCCCAGCCCCCGCATGTACGCGCCGTACCCCCGTGTACGTACACCCGAGTACGTGTCGAACCCCCCCGTGTATGTACACCCGAGTACGTGTCGAACCCCCCCGTGTACGTACACCCGAGTACATGTCGAACCCCCCGTGTACGTACACCCGAGTACGTGTCGAACCCCCCCGTGTATGTACACCCGAGTAAGTGTCGAACCCCCCCGTGTATGTACACCCTAGTACGTGTTGAACCCCCCCGTGTATGTACACCCGAGTACGTGTCGAACCCCCCCGTGTATGTACACCCGAGTACGTGTCGAACCCCCCGTGTATGTACACCCGAGTACGTGTCAAACCCCCCCGTGTACGTACACCCGAGTACGTGTCGAACCCCCCCGTGTATGTACACCCGTGTACGTGTTGAACCCCCCCGTGTATGTACACCCGAGTACGTGTTGAACCCCCCCGTGTATGTACACCCGAGTACGTGTCGAACCCCCCGTGTATGTACACCCGAGTACGTGTCGAACCCCCCGTGTATGTACACCCGAGTACGTGTCGAACCCCCCCGTGTACGTACACCCGAGTACGTGTCGAACCCCCCCGTGTATGTACACCCGTGTACGTGTCAAACCCCCCCGTGTATGTACACCCGTGTACGTTCGAGTCGTACCCCCACCCGTGTATAAACGGTGCGTACCCCCAGCGCGACGCGCTGGGGGTACGCACCGTACATACACGGGTGGGGGTACGACTCGAACGTACACGGGTGTACATACAGGGGGGGTTCGACACGTACACGGGTGTACATACACGGGTGTACATACACGGGGGGGTTCGACACGTACTCGGGTGTACGTACACGGGGGGGTTCGACACGTACTCGGGTGTACATACACGGGGGGTTCGACACGTACTCGGGTGTACATACACGGGGGGTTCGACACGTACTCGGGTGTACGTACACGGGGGGTTCGACACGTACTCGGGTGTACGTACACGGGGGGTACGGCGCGTACATGCGGGGGCTGGGGGGGTACGGTGCGTACATGCGGGGGCTGGAGGGGGTACGGCGCGTACATGCGGGGGCTGGGGGGGTACGGCGCGTACATGCGGGGGCTGAGGGGGTACGGCGCGTACATGCGGGGGCTGGGGGGGGGCACGGCGCGTACATGCGGTGGCTGGGGGGGTACGGCGCGTACATGCGGGGGCTGGGGGGGGTACGGCGCTTACCGGGCCACCTACTCTGGTCGTTTCGCGCCGTACTTCGCATTTCCGACACTTTTTGGGTGCCGTAAAAATATTGCCGTCCGGACTGCTGTCGGTTCGAATCGTAATTCCTGGGTCGTGAAACGCTGCCTGGAAGCGTCCCGACGTCACGTCGCAGCATTCCCGGATCACATTCGTATGCATATTTTCGTCGGTCGGTGTTTTTTACGATTCGTACGGAAATGGTGTTTCCGTGCAAATCGTAATTCCATGTTTGTAATGTTTTACGACCGGGTACGAGTCGGACGGAGAATACGCTCCGACCGACGGTTCGTACCCGGTTTTTACCGGATCGTAATCGGCACCTATGTGTGGCATTAGAATCTCATGTTTAATTTCCTGCAAGGCCAACTCAACCCTTCCTCTTTCTTTCATTGGTCTTATAGTGGGTGGAAGCATACATTTACTAAATCCACAGATGGTAATGATACCATTGTTTTCACTCTTTTATATATGTTAATGTCTACTTTTTAAGTTTTGTCTGTGCAAGTCTTGTCATGATGGAAACGCTGATGCGTATGCAAAACCTGATTGAACACAATAAACTCTCGTCATGTGCCAGATGGTTTGTCTTAATGTTTATGTACTAGCCCCTCACACCTTTTAAATTGAGACGGCTGGTAGGTCCGAAAGATGGTCAATCAATCCTTTCTTAATGTGCAGGGTGACACGTATGTGTTTTTCTTATGCCTCACTGGAGTTTCTCTGGTTTATTTTGGTGAACATGACTTTTCAGAATATCTCCATATGTCTGCCATTATATGTTTTCGGACAAACTTGGGATATAATATTGTTTTTACATGTGTTAATTCGTATTCATTTAATGAATTTTTGTTTATGTAACCAATCTGTTTTTGCACGGGCAGGCCAACACATAATAGTATACTTTAGTATATTTTGGAGTCTAGGGTTTCTCTCAGAAATTTACAGTAGGACTGGGATAGAACAAACTTAGTGCCTGCTTTCTCATAGATAAGATTGTGGAGCAGGGGTTAGCTCACATTTGTGCAGTGAGTTCTATGGCAACGGGGCCCACGGAATTAATGGCTTCACTTGGGAGAGTACCTCCAGAGAGGGCAGTGTGCGTTGTTTATCTGTCTCCTGAAGTAGGACCCCTCTTTCTGCATTCTTCACTTATTCCCCTCCTTTTTCTATCCCACCTTGTTTTTCACCCACCACATATCTTTTACTTCTTAAGCCCTTGCACCCATATCTTTACTGCTGACTACGCTTACTCCTACTCTTATTTCTACTTACTCTTGCGTATTCATCCTGCTTACTCAGACTATTACTTCTATTTTTTTTACTTACTTCTATGTTTTCTACTTACTCCTACCTACTTTCTTTAATTACTGCAGCTCTTCCTTTGATTTATTCCTGCATCCTCCTACAAATAATCCTGTTTACTCCTGTTTAGTCATATTTAGTTTTAAGTCCTACTCCTCCTTTCTCTAACTTCTACTAACTCCTATTCTACTTCCATGTAGTCCTGATTACACCTACTTTTACTCTTAACTGACCCTGCTCATACAGTAATTCTTGCTCCTACTTAGACATGTTGATAATCCTTTTTACACCTACTTTTATTACTACTAACTCCTACACTTATGCAAAGATACATATTCCTAGCTATTTAAGCTGACTCCTTCCATTAAAATGTATCCCTACACCTGCTTTGTAAGTGCTCATTTATCCATCACTCAAGGATTCATCAAGTCATTAATGTAAACTTTCATATTCATGCATCTATTGATCATCCATCATGACATTCATGCTTTACACACTCACCTGATTATAAACAACAATTGTCCCTAGTCATAGGAAGAATAAAGTTAGCAATAAATAAGGACCCAATCAGTACTTATAATAAGAAAGACTTGTCCAGCCGGACAGAGGTCATGAATTTTACTGATATACAAAAGTCAACAAAAATTAAGAAGATTGATAAAGTGGGACACAAGCCTGCGTCCAGTACATACATTAGGTCAAAGAAAAAAGGAGGTTCAGGCATGAACACATAGTTTGCTTATAGGTATCATCAATAATTGAGAAACAAACATTTTAAACAACACCCTTATGTGTCAAAATCTTGTTTTTAACATATCGGGTATTTGTGAGTGTCGACGGCGTTTCGATCCTACTGAACGAATGCAAGGATCATCATCAGGACAAGGAACAATAATGCCTGTACGATACAACCTGAATAACCGCAGCCGCGGTAAATTCAGAGACGATTTTTGGAATTGTAAAGAAGGGACGTAGCCGAGGGCTAGGGTATTGTGATATTTTCTAGGTCTTGGCTCGAAGTGTAAAGGTCCGTGGACCTGAATTGAGGTTCCAAGGTGATTACGATACTGGACCAAACCGACGATGCGGGAGCAGGAAACCGACAATGGGACTGCTAACGGGAACCAGGCCTAGTTGACCTTTCTGGGTGCTCTTGTTGTTTCTAAATATTACACACTCACCTGTGCACATGTTTGCGTTTGTACACATATAGTCTGTCCTCATATCCGTGTCTACTTGCATGTGGTCTCTATTTAATTGTTTCTCACTGCATTTCTTTCATGTAATGGGTGTTTGTTGGTGTGAGGAGTTGAGCTAGTTGGATGCTAGGTTTGCATGAAAGCTCGAAGGGATGTTTTTTGTGCCTTTGGGTGCCTGTACATCTGTTGGTCTATGTGCATGGGTGCCAGTTTGTTTATTTTGTGTGTATATAAATACCTATAAGTTGACTTCCTACCTCAAGGAATAATCACAACCCTTGCCAGGGTGAATCCTTGAAGTCACTAAATTAGCCTGAGCTCAACCCCCTGGTAGCTATGGCACAGAGCAGACAGGCATATCTTAGGACAATGTGTAAAGTATTATGCCGTACCAAACAGTAATAAAGTCAAAATGCAACACAATAAAAATACCATATTGAATGTAAAACAAATTATCAAAATGTAACAAACAAGGTGACACCAAAATGACAAAATTCTAATAATGAGTACTGAGTATATATATATTTCTTATTTTAAATAGGAATAACACTAATAATCAGAAAGTAGTATTGATAGTCAATGGTCATGGTAGACCAGGACCTAGGCATAATTTGAATCAATGGAACAGGGGTTGGATACACCTTTGTTCTGGTCAAAGAGTTTGCCTTCTGACTTTAGTCCTTTAAGTTCAAGCCAACACAGGTGCCTGGGATGCACTAACTATCATGAGCAAGTGGGCGGGAATGGCTCCTCTGCATGTTCAACCAATGGGGAAAAGGTACTGGGGCCACTTTGGGTATTTTCAAGATGGCAGAAGTCTTCAGCCACACTCAACTTGGACTCTGAAGTATAGGAGTGTGTGTGGAAAGTGTACTATAGTAATCCTTGTATCCTCTCACCTCTAACACTAAATTCATCCAGTTTAGGGCAGTCTCTCTACTTATAGTAAACCAGAGACAGAAGTCTGGTAGATTAAGGTAGATCAAGGCAAGGTTTTCAGCAGTCAGACAGTGGAAACACAAGAATTGTTTTGACACCCTGCTTCCCTGCCTTCAAACTGTGTCCCTGGTGTTATTTGTAAACCCAAGGAGACCTGTTGAGCAGGCTTTGCACTGTTTTGTCAGAAGTGGCCCATTGTTATTGGAGACTGCATGGCTGGGCGCAAAGGACGGCCCTGCCCAAGTGTCAACTAACATTTGCCTGTAACAGGGTGTCCTGTTTAAAGTTAATTTAGTTCTGAGGCCCAATCTCAATGGTTGTCCTGTTAAGGGAACAACACATCTCCATACTCAGGGCTCTGCCCCATGATCTGGGAGCAATTTTCACACCTCTTCAAATGCGAATTAAAGCTCGCAGAAGAGGGTGAATAAATGCAAATTTAGCCCACAAGAACGTTAGGCAGGGAAAAGGTAACTTTATAAAAGTTCATTTTCCTTACTTTTTATTAAAAATCTGACGTAAGCATTGAATTGGGTTTTTAAAAGCTGTTAAAATGGTTGTTAAAAGACTTTTCAAGCCGCTTCCTAACCAAAATTTCCATTATTAAATGTAATAATGGAACCCAATGTTTTCTTATGGAATAGTCAGCCTTGCTACAGTGAAAATAGCCTCACTGTAAGGACATCTTTAATATAAATGTCCTAAATGTCCTACTTTTGAAACTGCAACAGTCAGGCTACAAATGGTAGATATGCTGTCACCATGATGAATGACACAATGGGTGCTGCAGACCACTAGTGAGTTTTTATTTAGAGGCCCTGGGAATCCTTTATACCTTATACCAGGGGCTTACAGATAAGTTAAATATTCCAATAAGGGTGTGCCAATTTCACCTTGTTGAAAGTAGGAGCATAGGCACTCTATCATTAGTTAGCAGGGGTTAAGTGTACAGAGTTCTACAGCCATCAAAACTATAGGGTCTAGCAAAAGGAGAAAAATCCTTGGTGTCCCTGCCGAAAGTGGTAATGTCCTATACTATGCCTCCTTATGTCTGCAAGAATGTATCACTGGTGTGCTTGCACACAAATGGGCTCCCCAGTCTACGTTTTCTCTCGTGGTACGCGTACACTATACTGGGTGAGATCCATTGGCTTTGCCGATGCGTGTTCAACAATGTTTGTGCTGCAAAGGGCTATCGGGAATATGGTAAAATCAGATATGTGTTTCTTTGCTGTGGAGGTGTGTGAGGAGGAACAGTAGCCCTTTCCGAGATTCCCTCTAGCCCATGGAAAAAACAGTGGCCTGCCCCACCCCAGTGTCAGAGTTATGTATCAAACTTAATTCTTAGCTTTGTGTAAGTTATGAAAGTGAGACGTTGAAATTCAATTCATTTTTTGCATTGATCCTTCTGAATTTTAAAATAAATCGTGCTTTCATTAAGTAGCCTCCCTGGTAATGTATTGTGCTGACCTATGCTATTTCCTATCTTATTTTTAACACTTCATTATCACATGCTTGCAATTTCGGAATTCGTAAAAATATCTTTGTTTAGTGATCAGCCTGCTTCTACAAATGTGCCTTTTCTACTGCATTTTTTCTTATTTTTGACATTGACCCATTTCTTACTTTTTGATCCATTTAAGTCTGCAATCGTTCATCATGTACACCATTGCTCCTTCCTTTATATCACTCTGACTGCTATTGCATGTACCGAATTTGAGCTCTTCTCAAGTTAGATTATTGGACCTGTTGTCACCTGCCAAATAATCTTAAAATAACTCCTACTACCTTTCACTGGCCCCAACTTCTCTGTTATACTTGTAGTATTTATTTTGTAATAATTCAAGACTATTTTGCATAGCTTGTTATTTTTTAGGTCTGGCGTTAGAACTGCTGCTATTTCACAACATACAAGATTGTATCTATTTGAAACTGTTCTTTATAAAGTTATTCTTTTTTAATATGTCTGTAGTTGAAGTACATTTATACCTGCACTTCTGCAAGTCATGGAGGTATGTATTTTAATTGAGGACTATGGTTATACTCGTAAATCAATTTAGTCTGAATGTCCTGCTTGTATGGCCTTCTACTTTGCTCTCAGTGCTCTTGTATGTCATGGATATATAACAATTATATCACTAATTGAACCTGAGATTCCAGCTACCTATCTATCTGTCTGTCTGTCTGTCTGTCTGTCTATCTATCTATTTATCTATCTGTCCCTCCCTCTGTCCGCCTGTCCCTGCATCTATCTGTGCAACACTCTCCACCTATCTACCGAAGCTTTCCTTGACATGGATTAATGTACACATGTCTTAATAGTAGAAAAATCTTGTTATAAAGTCAGTAACGAGGGTACGTGTTTGGGAAAGAGTAGGAGGTGTACACATTTGAGGGCTGTCTTCAGTGCATTTTGCCAAAGAAGTGTTTAACTGCAGGTGTAATGGAGAAAGGTAGACCACCTGAAGACTAAATTAAGGGGGCTATACTACCTTCCCCTCAGCTTCTGCTTGCTCTCTCTACTGGCTGCCCTATTTCTTGATATTTACAGTTTGAAGAGTGACTCTCCGTGCCCTTCAATATGTATACATTATGTTGGCAATCTCTATGGGTGGTAGTTCAGTCTGCTGGGTAGCAATGCCTTGGTGGAGGGGTATTACAAAAAATTATATTTCTGTGCCCATATAGTAGGGACAAATTACTTAGTGGTGATTTTCTATTCACCATCATCATAAAGGCTTTAATTTTGATTCTTCAAAAAATAATTATAAAAGCAGCACAAGATTTACATAGTCCATCGCAAATATAAAAAGTGGTTAAAAATAGTAATTCATCCAGATAGCATTTTACATTTAAAAACTGCTGTTTCTAAAAAACTTCCAACGCTAAAGCAAACCTGAATATTAAACAACGATCGTAAAATAAAGAATGCTGGCTTGCGTTGATGAAATCCATACATGGATGCTCCCGATGGAGCTACCTTGTTTAGCTGAAGGGGAGACGGACTATGGATTCCCTCCTAGGACGTCACCTACCCAGTCGGTCATTGGGCAGACTTCCTTTCGTCTCTTCTGCCGTCTTTTCCCTCATCCTCATCCCCCCCTTCACACTTCCCCCCCTCCGCTCTATTTGTCCCACCTTCCTTTCCTCTCTCAATGTGTTGCTTATTCTTGATGTTATGTGTAATGGTTATCTTTTTCTGTAACATTGTGGAACCTATTGTAAAGCGCTCTGATACCTACGGGTCTAGCCAGTGCTATATAAAACTCATAAAATAAATAAAAATAAATACGTATTTCAATAGGTTTTAAGTGCTTACGAGTAAACTGCTGATAATATTTACAAAAAAACGAAATGCTCAAGAGTGCACCGCAGACTCATCCCAGGCACAGACTAAAATCGAGTTAGAGACGTATTGAGTTGAGATCTTATGGCCCCTAGTCAGAATCTGGCTAAGAGTCATCTCTCCTGAGGGCTCCAAACCCAGCCCAGGTTCTGCTCGAGATTTGGCGTTGTTTGAATATTTGCATACTCTCGCAAGCTGGGTTTTCTTAACTGTTCCCACTCCCTGGAAAACGATGTTTAAATTTGGGGAAATCTGCTTTAGTAAGAGATGAAAGGGATGTAAACATATCCTCCCACCCAATAGCCTTGGACATACGCTTTACATAATTCAACCAAGGGCATGGTAAGGCGGTTATCACATCCCAGGCAATCAAGTATGATCATTCTGTTCAGGGAGGTAGATTTATTGACCCAAACCAAGACCTAAAGGGCAAGTGGGGCCACCCTAATCAAATCAGAGACATGGGTAATACCTAACTCCTCATGGGAGAAAAAATGCGGGGGCGGAAGGCCAAGGAACCGATGGCAAAAGTCTTTCTCCTCTGCCTGACTGGAAGCAGCCTCTTTATATTCCCACACCCCGCACCATACATTATAATCAGAGGGCATTTTGGTTGATAACCCTCCAATAGGGGCTGGACTGGTTTATTGCGCACTCTTTGCTCGAAAGCAAACAGAGCTCCCACCGCGGTTTGGTAAAGAAGGCAGCCAGTAGGATCTCTGGTCGAAAACAACCCTCAAATAGGGGAGGTCTGAGACCCTTTCAATGCATCTGCCTCTGATCAGAAAAGACCCTTCCTTTTTTGATCTTGGGCCACAATCCTTATAATTGGGTTTAGCGATATTAATATCCAGATCTAAACCATCAATAAAGTTAAAATAAAACTGCGGATTAGAGTTCTCAGACCTCTAGGGGTACGGGCCATTAACGCGGTGTTGTTCATGTAGAGCAGGGCCTGGATGGGTGTAGCCTTAACCATGGGCATGTCTTTCCCTGCACTTGATAAGCATGTATTCAAGCCATTTATATATAGCAAGAATAATTGGGGCCAGTACACAGCCCTGACGGACTCCTCAAGCTAATTGAAAGGAGTCCGTGCATTCCCCTCCAGGGCCGAATCTAACAGAAGCATTAACCCCGCAATGCAATGCTCGAAGAAAGATAACCAGGGCCTCATCGAGCCCACATCCAGAAAGAATACCCCAGAGTTTAGAACGATTTACTCTATCGAAAGTACTGCTTCGATCCATATAGGAAATAAACAGCGAACCTTCCTTAGCTAAGGAATCTTTGCTAACAATTAAGTGAAAATTAAGACACTGCTCAGACATGCCAAAGCCTGCCCTGAAGCCGCACTGTGCAGCAAAATGACTTGGTTAGCAGTTAACCACTCATTGATCCTACTGAGGGCAACTCGCCCAATTACCTTCACCGTCGAATACAGGAGTGAAATTGATCTGTAGCATCGAGGGTCATCCCTAGAACCTTTTTTGCAAACTGGAACGATCACAGCACTGCTCCCTGAATTAGGAAAGCAGCAGAGAGCTGCAGCATTAAACGCATTGGTGATTACAGGGGCCAGCGCTCCCCATTCTCCTTATAACCGGGACCGGTGCCTTCCTGGATGGAATTTCATTAATCGCTGTTTCTACTTCAGTTACATCACATTTTATAAAGAGGGTGTAGGGGAGGAGCGATCCACTGGCTCTGAGTCACCAGGGGTCATAAAAGAATAGATGGTTCTAAAGTGAGCAGCCCAATTCGCAGTGCTAATATTGGACCCAGACCAGTGGTCAGGGCTTCAGTGGGCCCAGGACTAGTAATAATTTTCAAAAAAGCACCTGTATCTTTAAGCTGGGTTGCTGCCATCAGAATATCCCAAGTATCTTGCTTTATGGCACACTTCCTAATGGTTGCCCAGTTGAATCGAAAACCCCTAAATGTAAAGAATAGGGAAAGTCTTATTAGGAGGGTAAAGACCAGTGATAAAACTGCCAACTACACCCATTTGCATCATGTCATACTCTCAATCATGTGCCCCCAGTGCAGCTATAGACAGGCAGCCCAGTTATCAAAGGAAAGACCCTTTCTCCAATTAAGACACAAATTCATACAGTTTGTACCTGCATCAGGAGTGCATGTCAGTGAAAGACAGCATTGTGGGTTAAAACATGGCTCACTTTTGATGATACTCCTGCAGGTGGGTCTGGTGAGTGACTGCCCACCTATGGGATGCTTAGTTTCCTCACCCCCACCCTTTTCATGGCAGGCTCACCACCATGAAAAGGAGGGCAGTGAGGAAACTCATAATATGCTTGGCTTATGAGTTTGGTGGTCCATCTGCACTGCCAAGCATACTGCGCATTCCAGCATAGGCATAGACTTTACAGTGCATGCCATGCTGGAATGCGCTGTGTCAGTCCCACAGCGCTGCCTTTCTATGGGCTCTCCTATGAGCCTTTGAAAGGCAGCTCCGTGGCCAGCCACCCCATGACCACTCTCCGAGATTACAACTTGTAATCCAGTGGGCAGCGAAGGAGTTCGGTGGTGTCGGAGTGGCGCGGTAATGTGGCACCCTGCTCCCACACCGAAAAACTCAGAATCAGGTCCTAAGTCTGTTTGTGATCCAATAACAACTCAAGTGCACGAGTCATTATTTATTCTTATAGCCCCTTCCCCATTTGTATGCAGTGCATGAAGATTGATATTATTGAAACTACTCAAAAAGGGATCCGGCCCCTTCCGCCAGGTCCTATATGAAGAGCATTAAGCTCTTACTTTATATTCCAGTTTGAGACAATGGTAGAGTGATTTTATTTTAAATCCTTATTTCACACACTTTATATTACTCTATATAAAAAATACCCTCAGGAAGGAAAACAGCTACGAAGATGGCAAACGTCTTTAGAATCCCTCCTGTCCATTTGTTATATACTCCTTTGTTATCCTCTGTATAATGAAGGATGTAGAGTGCAAAGATGAAAAATACTTGACACTGCAACCAAATGCCTGTAGTGCACATTGTGCTCCAAGAACGGACCATCATGTGCAGTCGCTACTTGTGCCTCTAGGGTACTTTGGTATTACAAAAAGGACTGATATGCGGCCTTTCTATGATATGCATCGTGCTGGTGTATGATGCACGCTGAAAAATTAACAAGAAGGGGTCCCTCATTTTCACTGGGGTTTGGCCCTTGACAAGTGAAGGAATGCTTTCAGACTTGTGTCTGCACCATATTATAGATCTGGGTGCATTGTCAAACAAGCAGTCACTGACTAAGCATTCAATCTTCATTGTACCCGGATCCATCATGACACGGCTGCTTAAAAAAGGAACAGTTCTCTTTTGTAGCCTGGGGTGAAGATATGGTGCTGACATAATTTGACTGGAGGGAGTTCCTATGCCCAAATTTAAATTGGAGCCCAAGAGACCAATCTCAAACTTTGCCGCCATCTTCATGAAAGTCATTCACCATAGGGGAGATGGATGATTTGGATTAATTTTGTACCTGAAGTTTATACATTTTGGGTACCCTGTTCACATGGGAAACCATCGGAAAACCGGGGCCTCAGCCACACGTGATCCAACTTCGCAAGCACTACCACGGTTGCCTTAACCATGGATATGGCTTAACCACACATATGCGTGGTTAAGGCAGTGCACGGTCTAGCTGCTGGCTGGTGGAAGCAGGAAGGAATGGGAGAGGACACATCACGGTAAGGTAAGTGGGGTTGGGCCGTGTTTTGTATGCTTTTATGGGGGGGTTGGGCTAGTTTTCAGGGATGGGGTCAGGGCAGTGTTCAGGGCTGGGGTGGGGGCTCGGGGTCATTTTCAGAGCTGGGTGGGGTTCGGGTAGTTTTCTGGGCTGGGGGTTTGGGGTAGTTTTCTGGGCTCGGTGGGGTTCGGGTAGTTTTCTGGGCTGGGGTTCGAGTTAGTTTTCTGGGCTGGGGGTTTGGGGTAGTTTTCAGAGCTGGGAGATTTGGGGTAGTTTTCAGGACTGGGGGTTCGAGAAAGTTTTCAGAGCTGGGGGAGTAGTTTTCAGGGCTGGGATGAAAGGGTTGTTTTTTTAGGAGGGATGGGCAGTTTTAGATGTCAGGACAGGGGCTTGGGGTGTTGTTGTAGGGCTCAGTGCAGGAGACAGGGATCGTAATAAATAATTGGGCTTGGGGGGGCAGGGTAGTTTTTAGGGCTCGGGGGGGTTGGGGTAGTTTTTGGGGCTTAGACGAGGACGTTTTTAGGACTGGTGGGCAGGCAAGTTTAAAGGGCTCGGGGGAGGGGTTTGTTTTTCAGGAGGGAGGGGGTAGTTTTAAGACTCGGCGGGAGCAGGGCTCAGGGGGATAAGACATACCTGTCAAGCCTTAACCACGGGTATGTCTTTACTATACATGCCTCAACAATGCATAATTCATTGTAAAGGCATGTGTGGTAAAGGCATATTCATTTGGCACCATCACTACTTGATGGCAGCGTCTTTTGTGGAGATCAGAATACAATGACAGCACCTGATTAGAATAAAGGGGGCATTTAGGCTGTTTAGTTCCTACATTAGTTTAGTGTAAACAAATGTGCGAAGAAAAGAGAGTAAATTGCAATCTGCATAGGAAATTTTAGTTTTTTATTGGAAGGATTTAGAAATAGCTAAGACGGGTGTTAGGATCGCCTACACTGACTTTAGTTTCTGAGACAATGGAGAAAAAAATAAAAAATGAATAAAGAAAAAAAAAGAATTTTGAATACTTTTCTGAAATTAGAGTAGTACCCATCTCTCACTTTCCCTTCAACCACTCCCCCCTCCCTGGCTGCCCTGGTGAGGCCCTTCACAACTCCGTCCCAACTAACCTTCTCTATCCCAGGATTCCACTTGTCATTCTCTATCTTCTACTGCCCTTGAATAATTCCCCACTATCCCTACCAACTATTTCCCTCCCCAATTCCTTGACACTCTTGCCTTTGTGAGTCTTCCCCCACTTGGATTCATCAATTTGCACCCAGACAATATGGTGGAAGCGCTGTCACTGTGTGCCACCACAAGTGGGTCTTGGGGCCCATTTTAGCATTTACCTTTGAATCATTAAGTAATAAAATGTATGAAACAAGCAAATATAGTAATTAGCAAAGTTGAGCAACATGCCGTCTTATTTGAGTGACCTTGCAAGTCAATTTTTAGTGAGGATCCAGAGATTAGAATGGTTGGAATTTAAAGGGCTAAAATCGTGGCAGCGACTGCTCTTATTTCCTGTTGATGCACAGCTGTTTCATTGGCTAATTCTGGAAATACAAAGAAAGCAAAACCTTTTATTATTAGAAACAGACAAAGGAAAGATAGAAGTCTTTCCTTGGCGATAAAGTCTTGAGAGGTTACAACAAAGGTACATGGTAATTGTGCTAACCTTTGAGTATCCCTATGCTCCTTCCAGGATACCTACAATACATACATTTGTCTGACAATCCATGGCTTACTGGTTTGTTCTGTATTTGCTTGCATTTGTTGTTGGGTGCTGCCTTGATGCCCTTTCAAGATGTTCTGTAGTGAGAATACTTATCCTTCTGTTTCACTACAACATTTCATAAAGGACATTAGCCTCTCATAGATGGTATGGACTTTTTCTGCTAATGCTTCAACTCTGAATGCTTTCTAGAGTTGATTCTTTTGAACCGCCCTGATGTCTTTCAAAATAAGTTTCAACATGGATTTAGTTGAGACAGGCAATGGGGAATGAGAGTTTTCTGTCTTTTTTTGCTCCTCTGAGTCATCAGTAGGGGATGAAAGCTGACTCTGGGAATGTCCTGGTGAAGGTGAAAATCTGTTGAGAGTCAGACTTTCTGTTGTCTGTCTAGCCATAAGCGATGTCCACAAATTGAATTGAATTCCGCCCTGCTGGATGCAGGGTGGAATTCAATTCAATAGGGTGCGTTGCAGAATGCATATAGCAAACTGACTTTTTTTTGGGGGGGGGGGGCGATCTGCCCTTGTATTGGGTGTATTTCAGGTGCAATAAACAATTCTTGCAGATTCGTTTTAGATTGAACATCTAGGGCTCTTAGAAGATTCTGTGGGCCTTCTGCATGTTGAGAAGGTGAGGTCAATTTATTGTCTATTGTCAGCAGCGGTGGTTAGCTTCTTTGAGTAAGAAGTCTTGTGCGTGCCTCAACGCACAGATAATGAGTTGTGGAGTTATCTATCTATTTCATCCCGATGAGTTCTCGCTCCACATGTTGCCCGTTTTGGACCTTGGACTTTATGGTGGGGCATGCAGAGCAGATGATCAAGATAATGAGTTGCAGAGTTATCTATCGATTTCATCCCGATGAGTTCTTGCTCCACACTTTGCCTGTGTTGGACCTTGGACTTTATGGTGGGGCATGCAGAGCAGATGATCCAAGTATTCTAAATGCATAATCAGATAATATGAAAGACATGGTGAATATCATGGTGATTGTTTTATAAGTAGAAGGAGGCGTACTGGTATGGTGACCGGTAGGTAGGCTAGCAAGCAGAGATCTGCTTGATGCTCTTGTGGGGGCTGTGCTGCCCATCTTGATGGACTACAGGTAGCATGAATTAGTTACTGCAGAGACCTAGATGAATTTCAGATATCTTTTATGGGACACCTGTCCGAGATCCACAGTGGCTTCACCCTGTGTTGGAGGCAAGGATGCCGAGCAGGTCATATATCCGCGGCAAAGTTCTCTGTCGTATCCCCTCTTATCGAGACCTTAATGCTTGAGATAAGCTTAGGAGATTTATGATTCTGTTATATGCTTGAATATGGTAGGGATTCTTATCTTTTGTATTGAGACACATTTATGTTTAAATACGTTTTAGCACAAGCCTTCATCCACATTGGAATGTAAAGAGTTGGGGAGTCATTTTCTCCAGCGGTGCTCCATGGATGCAGAAGAAAGGTGCTGGACTGCACAATAAATAAATTCTTAGACATTATACATGCTGGTAGATGTTTTTAACAGACTGGTAGCCTAGGTTTCTCTGTAGCTGTTGCCAGAGGGACGGGAGATATGATTATTTCATTTGGTAGGACATGAACACCAACTTTTGGAGTTTCAGACCAGCAGCAGTGGAGCAATTGTTCAGGACTGCAGGTGACCAAGACCTCCAGTGTAGGAGGTCATATCAGACTCGGCTGTCTTCAGCATGACTTGGTGTCCAGACGTGTGCATTTGTGCCCCACGTCACACCCTCCACTACTTTTGGCTCTTTGGCCCTTCAGTTACCTTCAAGTCCTCCTGACCTTACTCTTGGGTAGGGGTGTGTAAAATGTCATAATGTCTATTTGCATAAGTCCATGAAATTGTGGGAAAATTGCAGAAATTATGCTAAATGTAAAACCAGCCTCTGTATTTGTATATATATACTTGCGTCCGTTTTGAAAGCGAGGACACATTTTGGGCTAAAAGTCATAGAAAACGAATGTGCCTCAACAGCCGCCACTTGCCTTCTGGTCGTTCATGTTGTTCTATTATATTGTAACTATGCAACATAGTGTAATAGTGAAATTTTAGGGATTTTGTGTAACAATCCTAGGTCACCTATGCAAGAAAGTACAGCATATATGGCTTGCCAGAAGGTAGCACATTTTGATTAATTTAGGCTATCTTGAGTTCACCAAATCTACAATACATATTTAAATATATCTACATGTACTTCTTTAACTGATAATTAGTTTATTGATAGGATCAGATCTAATTATATGTAGTTTCAACCCCTGGTGAGTTTGATACATTAGTACTGTTGTATTTATATACTTCGTTCCTGCTGTCTCCCGTCTCCTCTTCTTTTGAGAAGATTCTTATAATGAGCATGGTAGAGGCCAAATCTCAAATGAAAAGCCTCAAGGATCAAATCTTCCCTAAACATGAGGGTCTTTCTAGATCCAAAAAAGCAAGGGAGAGCTAAGGGCAGAGTTTGCCACGAGAAAAAGCAATCCATTTTGTAGGGAGGTCTAAAAGGAATGATGAGAGAGAAAGCAAGTGATTTACAACGGTTCACTGACAAAATATCAAAGTATAAATTATAGATGTTGAAAATATCGGAAAAAATATAGAATGCAAAAATATCGACTCCCTATACTTAAACAGGTAAGTACAAAAATATTGACTCAAAAATATCGAAATTAAAAATATAGATGTAAAAAATAGCAATTACAAAATATAAATAAAATCAAATAATATATATTAAATATATCAAATATTAATATTCTCTTTAACAAAAATTAAATTTAATATACATTTTAATTAAATATAAAAAATAAACTTAATTTGAAAAAATATAAACACATAAATATAATAATTTATACATATACATATATTTACTTTAAAATAATTTATTAACTTTATCTTTATTTAAATTTTAAGCTTTTTAATTAAATGAAAATAAAATATGTACATATATCAATAATTTAAAATAAAAAAAACATTATATTATTAATAAAACCATTAAACTATTAAAAAAATGAAAACGTACATTTTGCAATACAATAAATACAACAGTAGGTAAAACGTTGGATAGCGGAATCATTAAATTTAGTATTCCAACTCCAGTGAATGCAACAGTAGGTAAAGAGTTGGATAGCGGAGGGGTAAAAATTACTATTCCCACTCCAGTGATTGCAACAGTAGGGAAAGTGCTGGATAGCGAAGGAGTAAAAAGTACTATTCCACCTCCAGTGAGTGCATTAGTAGGGACAATGTTGGATAGCATTGGGGTAAAAATTACTATTCTCACTCCAAAATGTGCAACAGTAGGGAAAGTGTTGGATAGTGAAGGGGTAAAAATGACTATCCTCACTCCAGTGATTGCAACAGTAGGGAAAATGCTGGATATTGAAGGGGTAAAAATTACTATTCCCACTCCAGTGTGTGCAACAGAAGGTAACGTTTTGGATAGCAGAGGGGTAAAAATGACTATTCCCCCTCCAGTGAGTTCAACAGTGGGGAAAGTGCTGGATAGCGGAGGGGTAAAAATTACTAATCCCACTCCAGTAAGTGCAACAGTAGGGAAAGTCGTGGATAGCGGAGGGGAGAACATTACTATTACCACCCCAGTGAGTTCAACAGTAGGGAAAGTGCTGGATAGCGTAGGGTAAAAAATAAAATTCCCCCTCCAGTGAGTGCAACCGTAGGGAATGTTTTGGATAGCGGAGGGGTAAAAGTGACTATTCCCACTCCAGTGAGTGCAATAGTAGGGAAAGTATTGGAAAGCAGAGGGGTAAAAATTACTATTTGCACTTCAGTGAGTTCAACAGTAGGGAAAGTATTGGATAGCGGAGGGGTAAAAATTACTATTCCCACTCCAGTGAGTGCAACAGTAGGGAAAGTGCTGGATAGTGGAGGGGTAAAAATTACTATTCCCACTCCAATGTGTGCATCAGTAGGGAAAGTGCTGGATAGCGGAGGGGTAAAAATTACTATTTCCACTCCAGGGAGTGCAACAGTAGGGAATGTGTTGGATAGCAGAGAAACAAAAATTGCTAATAACATTTAAACAATTGAAATTTGTTTAACAATCTTAAAAATAAAGAAACAATATTTTCAAAATATACGAGTAAATATATGAAACATATAAAAAGAACACATATTACACTATAATTCGCATATAACAAAAAGGAATAAATAATATATAAAATAAATTAAGAAATACATTTATAAACAATATTTATTTAAAAGGAGCAACTATTAACAAACAAACAAATTATTTAAACCATAAATGTATCTATTTTATTTCCTGCCCTGTAACCACACAAATAAAAAAAGACTTCAACATTTTAATTTTAATTTATTTCCATAATTAACATAATTAATAATGAATTAAAAAATATTATTAGTAAAAAAATAAATAAACATGCACTGAGTACACATTCTTTAACACTATAATATCCACTCCTAAAATTAATTACACTTACTATAATTAATTACTAATTAATTAATTTACATCAATTAACTAATTAATAATTAATCAATACAAAAGAATTTACTTCCCACCCTTCCCACCGTTTACACCTATAAACACCACAACACACACCTAAAATGTATTACACAATTACCATAATTAATAACTAATTATTTAACTAAAATTAATTTACAGCTAATTACTAATTCATCAATTAAAGATAAATTACTTCCCACCTTCCTCACCATTTTCACCTATAAACACCACAACACACACCTAAAATTAATTACACAATGACTATAATTAATTGCCAATTAATTAATTAAAATTAATTAACAACTAATTGTTAAATAATTAATAATAAATTAATTTGCGAATTTAACACTATAACATCTCAATTAAACAAATATTAATAAATAAAAATGATTCAATAAGTGAAATATAATTAAATTACTTCTCACCCTATTCCCCTATAAACCCACAACACGCTACGGAACTAAAATCGCAAAATTAAAATAAAAAATAAATAATAACCACTAAATATAATCAATACATTTTATATATTTAAATTACTTCCCACCCTATTCCCCTATAAACCCACAACCCGTGACAGAACTAAAAATGCAAAATTCAAATAGAAAAAATTAATAACTACTAAAATGTGAACACATAAAATAAACATTCAATTTTTATACAAAAAAATACATCACACACATATAAAATACATAATATAATAAATAACATTAATAAAAATCGAAATTTTTAACAACTATATTTTTTAAATCAATATTACTTACCTAAAATCGATATTCTTGACCACTAGAATTTGTGTGTCAATATTCCTGACCAACGATATGTTTGACACAATATTTTTGCACTTCAATTTTTTTACTCGATATTCTGTCTCTGCACCATTTAATACAGGCCACGTCGACTCAATCAGCAATCCTTTCCAAAGGAAAACTTTTTCCATTGTCTGCCCTAATCTCTAAAAGCTGGTGAATGCGCCAGGATTCGTGGCAAAACAAACTTCACATCAAATTGAAAGTGGTCTGTACTCAAATGCCCAAAGCATACGAAACGGACTCGCTCTTTATAGCACCCAACTCTAATTAACTAGTATGAAAATCAGCCTTAGGAGATTCAATTCCAGCCTGAGACATTTTAAGGCATGGGCAAAGTGGACAATTGTCCAGGACCCCATCTTCTAAGGGGCCCCAATGTAAAGCGGTTATTCTCCATTTCTACGTCTCACTTTTATTAATTCATCATCAAAACCTCTCTCTTCCGGCTTCTACCTGTACCTTGGTTTCTCACAACCCAGTGTCCTTTTAAGGATAATTGGGACCTGGGCAAGACGTATTTCAGCTGCTTTTGAGTGAAAATTTAAATATGCCATTATTTGGCATCATGTGGTCTTTGCTATTACAAAATAAGTCATGAAAGTCCGAACAGGAGGCCCCAAAATATGTCTTACCCGAGGCCGCAATATTCCTTAAGATGATGCTGCAGTGCCCGGCTTTATCCTCCTCTCAACTCGATCTGACTTCTGGCCCTCCTCAAGAAGGGCACCAAACTATTTTCACAGAGAAACCCATGTGTTAAAAAATAAGGTAGGTTAAGGGTTCCAGTGAGTATGCAATCACAGAATACACTATGAACATCCGTAGCAAAAACAGGAGTCCAACTTGAGAATACAAATTCGGACCCATATTTGTCATACTGTTGTGTCACCCTTGCGCCACGCACGAGGGCACAAGGGCAACGCTGCACTTACGAATTTATTTATCACCTACGCAATGCCACCTTGGGTGTCCCTGCAGGCTTGATAAATCTGGAGTAACGCAAGGCAGTGCAAATCGCTGCTTTGCATTACTCTGCGCAAGGGAGGTGTTCCATGAATGGCGCTTGGATATTCCCATGCATTCACCCATGGATTTTTGCACATCCTTAGATTTACCATTAGTGGTAGACCTGGGAATGCGTCAAAATGCTATGCCTCCCAAAGCAGGCAAAACAAGGAGAAATATGTTTGTTTCTCCTCGCTTGTTTCTCTTTCTATGTGTGCTGCATTGTGTGCTGCCTCTCAGAATTGTTTTTGTGCAGACAGGTGTCCCTTCCTGCACAAAAACAATCCTGCCTAAAAAAACAGACACCCTTGCACATTTCAAGGGTGCCTGCGCTGGCACTAGTCAGTCAAAAGTGTGCCAGCACAAAGAAAGGACAGAAATACGGAGCATTCCTGTCCCTTCCCTATAATTGAGCGCAGTGTAGCACAGCAAGGTGGCCTGCTGCATTGCGTGAAAGCATGATAAATATGCCCCTTAATTCATAGGCTCTTACTCAGGATTCAACGAAAGCCCATGTCCCAATACGTGGGACGTAAGTTAATAATGAAAGCCATTCGTTACATTTCTTCTCCAGGTTAATTAATAACAAGGAGGGAGATACAGCAGAGAGATTGTTGTTATGTGCAGGGCCGGACTGGCCGTAGCGGGCACTGGGCAATCCACCGGTGCGCCGCACGGGTGTGGGCCGGTTTTGGGCCCCTGGAGGCCGTTTTTGTTACAGGGCCGTTTTTGCAGCATAGCTGCAAAATCGGCCCTGTAACAAAATCGGCCGAAAAACGGCCCTGGCAAAGAGCTCCGCGGCACCACCCCCAACCCCCGGGAATGGGGGGGGGGGGCAGCTGAGCACTTTGCCAGGGCCGGTTTTGGTTCCCAGTCCGGCCCTGGTTATGTGATATGTTTGCCGGATATTATTTGACTCGAATAATTTCCTGCAGGATTTGGTTAACAATAAAGCTCTAATTTTACCAGTTACCAATACTAAAGATAGTAATTCATATTAGTTAAATTATCTTTAAAAACAAAATCTGCTAAGTTTTTTTTAGGCAGAAATTACGTTCATGTTATACGTATGCTACCCACCCTAGTAAACAAAACTATGCAATGTTTGGGAAGCCATTGGGCTGCAGCTACTCTGCCAAATTCTTCCTAATCTAGTCTTATATAACCGTGTGATTCCAAATCAACAAATCCAAAAAGTGAGCAGAGATTTCTTGTCTTCATATATCCAAAGCAAGTCTTTAAATGTGGAGGGATATTGAAAAGAAACAACTTGCATTTTGAAGAACACATGGTGCGAGAGATTATATTTTGCCCCAATTGATATTCTCAGAAAGAGCTGCTCTCTGGGTCACTGTTCATCTGTTCTGGCTATGTTATTTGCAGGAGACTGGAACCTGGTGTCCCTGATGAGGAAGTGACCCAGTAAAATTAGTGACCCCTCCGTGGGAGAACCAGCATTAGCGTTCTATGCGGAATACAAATATACTTCTATTTGAAAAGCATAGCAATGACATAGTTAATATCAAAAGTTGAACTGGAAAGAGACGTAATATCAAATGTTGTCACTGATTTACACTCAAAGGTCCAAGAGATCAATGCACATGGCAAACAGGTGATTAGCGGAAAAGCTAAATTGATGTTCTAACTTTTAATTCCAGAATCAATATTAAATAAATGGAGTAGAACAAAGCCAAGGAACCAGCTATTTTTCCACTTTAATAGAAAACTATCTAAAATATATAAAATCTGGTTCTGACTTAAAGCATAAGCTACCACTTAAAATATAATGATATACATTATTCTACCGCATGCAGTAGTTTAGTGAATATTTTATTTAGCCTAGGATCATGGCGGAAAAATATCGTGTCAGCTTTTCAGTAAGCGGTGACCTCATTTTTGACAGCTGTATACTACATCATGTCAACATTCCAAGCAGCTCATTACCATTGAATATCATTGCTGCAAAATCTTAAATGCTGATTGACGAAAGCCATAACAGTGCTACAAAATAGAACTGCTTCTATGTTAAAAATGAAGTAAAAGTGCTCATGGTTTTATCATAGTGGCACCAATTCAACAAGCATTGGCACAGCCAATAGGTTTCGCTTTTGGGACCTTATAAATGTTTAGCCTGAGCTACTGGCTTTGCCAATATATTTCAGCTATGTTGTAGAGCAGGTTGGGTGCTGTGCAGTTTGTTTAAATGTTATAATAAAAAAGCGTTATAAGCGTTTATGTTACCTTATATATTTAACCAATAAGAGATTATTGTCTAAGCAAGACCGAAAAAATGAGGTACTGCCTTATTTTCAACATCAATGTACGTGTTTCCTGGAAAGTCTGATCAGGCCCAAAGGAGTCCATGAACATCATGGGGCCAGGCCTGCCCAGACGCGCAGCTGGCTTGCCACACATTTAAGTGGAGGGAGTGATATCACATGCATGCTGCAAGGACTAAGTGAACGAGGCATTTGGATGAGACTGACAGGCCAAAGCAACGCCTTGTCTCGAGATTTTTGCATTGAACAAACATCCAAAACTGCATAGTAACGCATTGAAATGGGGCACAGAATGAAAGCACAACGGCTGTTACCTGGAAAAAGGCCTGGGTATAAGGTGACAATATAGACAAAATATAGAAGGCAAAAAGCAAGACTAGGGGCACTATTAGTATGTCGGGCGGATCGCCACCGTCCGCATGGCGGTGGCGATCCGCCCGATGTTCCCACCGCCCGCATCCCATTTCCCCCTGCCATATTACGATGGCAGGAGTGACCCTGGAGGATGGAAAGACCGTCTGTCGGTTTGCCGCCGGTCGACGAGTCGACCGGGCGGAAAAGGGGCTGTATGTGGTGGCGGTGCCTGCAAGACACCACCATCCGTATTACAATGCAGGCGGGAAAGTGCCTTTCCATGGCGGCAAAAGGCATGGGGTTCCTGACTGAGGGGCCCGTTGCGGGCCCCCAGGGTTTTGGGGGGTGCACATGGGGGTACCTATGGTACCCCTCTGCATTTGCAGGCACAACGTGGTAGGCACCGCGCGGTGCCTGCCACATTGTGCATGCAAATGCACAAAGTGCATCCACAGCATTGTGGCGGGCGGTGCTGTGAGGAATGTTGTGGATGGGAGATGCCACCATGGCGTTGGCATCCTAATTGCCGGTGCGGGACCGCCGCACCACTGGCGGCCGGTCCCAGCACCGCTAGGGTGTCCGCCTGCCTTCCTAATAGGCCCCCAAGTGTAGTGAAGAGAATAAGAAAGTGGAAGAAGGAGGTAGAGAGAGGGAAGCGAGGAAAAAGGGAAAGAAATAGTCAAATAAGGGTAGATGAGAAGAGCAGTGCAGAAATATAGAAGTGAGAGCACTAAGGGAGAGAAAATACAAGTGGGGTGAGAGTGTAGAGCACAAGAGAGGGAGCTGGAAGGGCAGAACAAAGATAGATGGACAGAGAATAGAGGCAGAAGGTCATGGGTTTTAGACAGAAAGACGGGAGAAATAATGTACAACAGGGTATTGAGAAAAGAGAGTAGGTGTGTGAGGAGACCAAAGGACAGGTGGGATTCTGCGATTCTGCAGTGCTTTTTGCATAATTATAGATTTGCTCCACTTGCCACATTATCTATCAGCTGCTGCATAATTTACAGATTTTGTCACAAAATGCTTCTCGCACAAATTGATCAGAATGTACTAAAAATGCTGCAACATGGCCTGCTGCACAGTGGCAAGCTCTTCCCAAAGGTTGACGGGTCACCTTTCAGTAGTTTACTGCTGTGTTTGAATGTTAAATTCTACACTCACGCCTCATTATCAACCACACCAATATGCCCTGCTTTCCTTAACACAGGAACTGCATCTGTAATCAGTGCCATGGAAAATCTTCCCACATAGGCTAAGACCCCACCCTTCTAATCATGCATCTACATAGCACAGGATGCTACCCATGCAAGAGATTCAGTGCCTCACATAGGGGAAGTAAGCACTATATACATTTCACAACAAAGTTGTGATGCCACAACTATAGCTGCCAAGGTTTCAGATTGCTATATGTGACATTTTCATAATTTCAGTGTAATTCTCAGTGACATTTCAACGACTATGAGAGACACTTTCTTGCAAGCAAAATCAAGTAATAAGGATGAGGGAATCAGATAAATATCAGAAAATACACCCATTTGACCAGCGAGAATAACTATTAGAAGGTCTAAAAACTTCTGAAAAGCACCAACAATTCAAAAAGACATAGCTTAGTCCCTGTTCTATAAAAATAATCATTAATAGCTGAGTGACCAACCACCCCGGGGTCCGATGCAGCCCAGCACCCGCTACCTCTGAGTTCACACTTCAGTTCAGTAAGAGTTGCAATGCACCACAGTAGCTCTAAGTCATGAGTCGTCCCCATATACTAAAATATTATTGCCATTAAAATTTCTCTACTGATAGATGTTTATTTGCATTTCGGAACACTGTAATGGGAAATTGATATGTAACAGTGGTCAATAGATGGTACTGTGGATGTAACTTTTTCTACCATCGGATTGAAAAAGACGTGAATGACTTTCTCTGTGCAATCTGTTGAGTGGCAATGCACAGATAAGCACTTCACGGTGGCTGCTTAGCACCTCATAATCAACATATTGGTATTAAAATCAGAAAAGCACAATGATTCACACAGACCCAAGTGAGCCGGGGCCGCCACAAGATTCCTGAGTACGCACCCCTAGAGGCTGTCAGATTCTGTGTATATTCATCTCACATGATCATCTTGCCTCTGTGATGAGACTGTGCAACCACCTCTCACCGGCAAATCGCTGTGCATGCCGGCGTCGCGCTCAGCACGCTGAGGCACCAATTACTGTGGCACAGCGGGAAGTGGCAAATGGAAAAGAAACATAACTGCCACGACCCACTCTCAAAAGAGAGAGTGTCAGTCTGTCAAATGGATATACACTTTGTTGCAGTATGTTGCACAATGTCACATGAATGCTGCAGCGGCCAGCTGGGGCTGAGTCTTGCAGCACCTGCGATAATGTTGTAATCAGCACAGCTGTCTGAGCCCCCAAGACAGCGCATGAAAACTTACTTTTCTGGACAGTGTGCAGTACTAGTGTTGCAGTCACACACTCTGCCAGAGCAGCGTGAGGTTGCTCAACATGAAGTGCTTGGGTGGCGCACCAGCCCACTTTTGTCTGCACACCAGCACCAGTGGTGAGAGCAGTGCCATAAATATGTGAATTTGTGTTTTATTGTGGTGATGCAGACCACCACACTAAAATGCGTTAGTCTCACCCCTGATGCGTGGTACTTGGCAGGGCTGCACAACCAGCGCAGGTCGCTTAATTCTGGTGAGGATTGCAAAGGTCTTTCGAAGACCATCTCAGTCTCCAGGTGCTTGTGATTACAACTCGATGCGGGAAAGGAACTCCCAATAACCTTCACAGCTTTGCAGGAAAACTAAAAAATCATTGTAATTATCCCGCAGTGGCCGAAAAATTTCATCTCAAGTGCCTGCAACCACATTAGAGATTCCATGTTTGAGCTTCATTGACACGGATGTCACATGAGGAAAGATGTCACCATGCAAAGACTGCCCTGGGCTACAGACCAGAGCCAGGCTTAATTAGAATGGAGCACCAATGGATGAAATGTCTCAATGACGGGCCAGACTGCTGCTGTGCAGCCAAAATAGCATCACAGCTCATAATAAAAAATAATGAAAATAAATGAACTATACATAGTGCCAAGTCAATTAGAATGAGGAAGTGTTGCCTGGTTCTCAGCAATAGGGTCTTTCTGAGCAGAGAGCGCTTCGGGAGAAAGCTCAACAAAGCTGTGAAAGGGAGCTGCCAGAGAAAGTGATTGCCTTATCAGCAAACAGCCATGTCTGTGCTCTTCTGCTCTAGCTTCTGGTCAGAGTTAAAGAGCACAGTGTTTTTTCAGTGGTTACTCCATTGCACAGCATTGGTTTTCAGTCCTTTTTTATGACTCCCCCGTTCCTTTAAAAAACAAAATAGTCCGGCGCCATCCATGTGACGTAGCCAGTAGCCTGCTAAATTATTTTGCGGCAAATGTTGAGTACTGGTGCCATAATACAATCCAAACTAAGTTTGCTAAGTGCAAACAGAAAAAAACTTGATATTCAGTGGCACATACGCCCATCCCTCCCGTCTAAACATTTATGTCATCAATCCCACTCTTGTGTTGGATAGCGGACTGTGGAATGTCCAAAATAAACGTGTGGATGGGGATTTTCATCCCCAAATGAGTACATTAACACGTTTTTTCTATTGACAAACACTTCAAAAAGCATCAGTAGAAAAAGAATACTTAGGAGCGCTTAGGATATGCAGGTCAATCATACTGAGCGGTAGTCAAGACATGGAAGAGCTGGGGTAAAGCTCTTGATTGGTAGTCTGCACGTAGGTAGGGTCCACTGCTGCTGTTGTGAGTGTGTTGCTGGTGTACATTGCACAGGTGGCCAACCACAGACAATCCCAGAGTTTATCATCAGCTGCTCCCAAGTCTCTCTGCTCTACAGTGCCACTTACTGCCAGCTTTGGCAGCAAGAGGAGAGATTTCTGGCTGGCCTACTGGGCAAAGTCTGTGGCCTCTTTATAGTGGCCCCACACAAGGGACACACTGTATCGCCCCTCTGTTCAGCAGCCACTAACCTCAAATGTGAATAGGGCTTGTATTGTAAACCACTGGAGGGTTGTAAGTGTACTCTTAGTTTGAGGGACTCCGTGACAGTAGCAGCACATTGATTCAAATTAATGCTATTCAGTGTACTGCTCTTAAGTTTCCCTGACCCATGTGCAAGTAGCTAGTCTAGTCCATCTTTTTCTTTGCATTATGAGCCATATAGTCCTGATTGCAATAAAGGAACAGGATTTACAGGCTTGTTTACAATCCTGCTGGAATTCTAAAGGCAGGGGAAGCAGCTGTGCAAAGGAGAGCCTTCCCATGGTACAGAAACAAAAGAAACAAGCATCTACAGACACCGAAGCTGAACACAGGCAAACATTCACAAGAGCAGGAAACAAATAAAACAACACTCCCCAAAACAAATAGATACACAACCAAAGCATAAAAATACAGTACTTGGTCCCTCCTCCATGGGAACACATGAAAGACAAAATGAAGGGACAAAGAGGAAAGATTGACCACTAGCAAGCAAGGATTTTGAAAGGACAATGAAACAAACAAATGAAAGCAGTGAGTGGACTCTAAGCCCAAAGAATTATATAATAAAGTATATTGAAGAAAGCTAGACCTAAAAATGTATATATCAAACGGAGATAATTCTGCATGGAATGCTTGAAGGGTGAACATTTAATATTGTCACCAATCATGCAAACTTATATCATCTCAGTTTAAAGACTCCATTTTTTAAATAATATTATGCATATAGACACTTTGCAAATTTGTGTACGATAATTATTGTCTTGATAAGTAGCCAGACACAGCATCCACATTAACTAACGCATGAACAATATACCTATGTTGGGCTTTCGGAGACACATATTTTAGCTGTTCTTCTAAATCTGATTAATATTTGATACATACTGAATATTACTATGTCTGCCTTGTTGGACATGACCAAAATGTCTATGCCTCTGTTCTATGTGTAGGAATTATCACAGTATGAAACCTGAACATCTATCTTCTTTGTTATAATCAAACATGCCACTTTACTGGTAAGGGAACATGCAGAGGCCAAATTGACATTGCTGCATCTGACAGGATTATTTATGATGCTACATTAATACATGTACTGTTCCAATGTGCACTGCATCATTTGAATTTACAAAACCATGCATGCAACTGTGAAGCTCACATTCATGTTTTTATTTAAATATAGTTAAACTGCACTGGCATCTATATAGAATGAGACTCTTCTGCCAGGTCTCTACTGGTCCCACTCCCCAAGCAAAGGCGCAAGCTGACCTCTCATGTCTTGGCTTTTACAGTCAGGTTAGTCGACTACAGTCTCCTTCAGGGCCGGACTGGGAATGCAAGTGGCACTGGCACTTGAGTCGGACTGGCTGCAGAGCGGGGTGTGCATGGCAAGCACTGCAGCTGCTTTTGTTACAGGGGGATGATAAAACCGGCCCGCGATAACAAAAACAGCCCACCAGGGTTCCAAAACCGACTCCCACCCTGACGACCCACCGGGGAAACGCCCGTTGCCCGCTACCGCCAGTCCATCTCTGGTCTCCTTTGTATGTAAACGTGTCTTTGACTAATATTTTGTGATGTAGGAGTGGCCTCAGCATTGGCCTGATCTGATTGGATTTAAACTACAGCTGCTTATACCATGTGACTCCTGGGAGAAAGAGACACATGCTCTTATTCCTGTTTTGCTGCCTCAGGCCACTCCGATCAATCTCAGTCAGGGGTGAACTCATGCACACCAGCTACCAATTAATGGATTCCCTAGCATGCCAGGACTGATGGGATATCAAATATGACATTGACCGGTTTAGAGCATGGGCACCTTAAAAAGTCAGTGTGCTGACATACTCATTGAAGGACCCAGCAGCATCAGTTTCAGGGATAACTCACATCAGAGCTTGTCTGTACTAATTCTCAAAGACCACTGGGCAATTCCTATTTGACCAGAGAGTTGGTGCAGGTCCATGTAAAGGTATGCTCCCAGACCCATCAACCTCTGTAACAAAGCCAACAGGACACAGCTTTTGGATCTATTTGCTTTGCCAATGCAGTTTGCACATCATCAGCAAAAATAAAAAAGTTTTTAAATGATTCATACAAAAATAAAAAATATACGGAAAAAAGGTGTGATCATGCAACTCGTGTCGGTTGCATCATTTTGAGTGCACGTGCATCCATCACAATGCTTGCGGGTGCCTACTAAATGGAGAGGGTACCTTTTGCCTTTTTTTCTTTCACATCCAAGATTTCAGACACCAGTAGCATCAGTCAAAAAATGAATGCAAAAGCACAAAATAAAAATAACACGAACTGCAGAGGTTGAATTGCAACAGAGAAGTGAGTGTGGGGAGCGGGAGAGGAAGTGGAGGGGTAAAGCAACAAACATGAGAGATCAAAACAGGTGTTGGGAAGACGCACATGATGGAGAGCCCAACATGGAAAGCGGACATGGCAGAGATTGGTGGGGAGAAGCATCCGAGAGAGAGAGAGAGCAAGCAGCATTGAGGGAAACAGAAATATGGAGTGTGGGGGTTGTATTTGGAAGGGGAAAACATACAAAGGTGACAGCTGGAAACACATACACTCTCATGGAGCATAACCAAAAACATAATAAAGTAGTTCCCTGAGGGTGAGGAATAGACAAAACAGCTAACCAAAAGGATGATAAAGAGGCTATGTTCCAGGGGAGGCACAAGCACAAGAAAGGGAAGGCAAACCTTCAAATAAGAAGCAAGCAAATGAGAGTGACAATAAAGCCAACCAATAGCAAGCCATGAACAGGCTGTAAACCCACTCTAATTTCGCAGTGGGTCATTCACTTCCACGCAGCCTGCGCTTTCTGGAAGGCAAGATCTAATAGAGGATCACACTGATAATTTACCTCTCACAATGAGACTGTACTGTGCTCTGTGCTGCTGGACACTGTTAATTAAAAATATATATATATTTTCCGAGCTGACACCAATTGCAAAGCAATAGGTGTGTCAGCAAAAACACTCTTCATAACAATTATACATTATTTTGCTCCACTAACCTTAAGAATGTATTATGAATCGTGATGCCAACATTCAAACTTTGACTTTCTGTAGCACCAAACTCTACCAAATGACACATGTAAAGACAGACACACTTATCTATATCCCTCTTATGGCAGGAACCAGAATGACACTCCTTCAGTCATGCTGGAAACATTTTGCTAGCTTTGAAATGACCTCTCATAATTTTGAAGGGTGTCTTACCTGTGACCGCATTGGCACTGGTTAGATGGGCAAACAACATGTACATAACATCCCTACTCCGCAAACTCTAAACAATGCAGAACACCGCGGCCAGACCCGTCCTTGGCATCCCCCGACACAAACACATCAGCCTACACCTATGGAAACTCCACTGACTCCCTGTAGAGAAGAGAGTCACCTTCAAAATCCTCATGCACGCTTACAAATGCCTACATAACAATGGACCCAAATACCTCAATGACAGAATAAACTTCCACATACCCAAAAGAAACCTCCGATCCGCCAACCTCGCACTGGCTGAAACCCCGCGCATCCACAGAGCCAGGGCAGGTGGAAGATCGTTCTCCCACATTGCAGCCAAGACCTGGAATGAGCTACCAGCAGACATTAGACACGCCCCCTCCCTGAAAACCTTTAGGAAGACGCTCAAAACCTGGCTCTTCGGCTGAACAGAACTGCGTTACCCACCACCCCCCTCAACACCTTGAGACCCTCACGGGTGAGTAGCGTGCTTACAATTCCCTGATTGATTGACTGATCGATTGACATGTCATCCACAGCCGTACACACACCAATACTGTTCTTAACAAACCATTGGATGCACTCTACTAGTGTCCTGTTTATTTTCTTCACCAAACTATTTGTCTGTGGATGATACAGTGCAACCAATTTTTGTTTGATACCAGATTTCTTCAAAAACTCTCTAATTTCTCTTGAGACAAATTGATCTCCATTATCGGAGACTAGCTCCTTCTCTCATAAAAGTTTGCTGAAAAATATTGTAGCACTAGTGTTTGGTCCATGACAAATTCCACCTCCCACCTCCCACCACTTACTATAATAAACAACCAAAACCACTGCGTATGTACACCTTGGAAGCAAAGTACTGAACTGTCCAATGAAATCCACTGCAAGCTTGGACGAAGGTCTTTCAGGGAGCTCAACAGGGTGAAGAGGTGGTGTAGCAATTTTCAAAACATTATCATTTGTCGAGCAAATAACACATTCTCTGACCGTTGGTACAATCTCATTGACCATATAGGGCCACCAATACCTTGAATGTATTCTCTTTTAGTAACTGTTTGCCCCAAATGGCCCTCATGCCCAGTATGAATGATCTTTCCTCTAAGTAAAATTTTTGGAATAAACTTGTCTCCTGTCATAATTAAATTTTCGTCCTCTACCATCAACTCATCTGAAATTTAAAAGCATGGTTGGACACTTGAAGGTAATGAGCTCTCTTTTGGACATCCTCCAACAACCAATTCACAAATGTTTTTTAGAACTTCTTTTTTCTCCAAACACTCCATCCATTCCTCTCTATCAGAAGCACACTCAAAACACACATCAACAGCTGCAATAAGACATTCTTGATCCTCACCCTCGGGCTCGCCTTCCATAGACCCAGCAGGTGATCCTGACAGGTAGTCCACTCTTATAGTTTTCCCATCATGGATATACTCAGTACCAAAGGTGTATTGAAGTAGTTTCACTCAGATGTGGCAATTGTGGGTGTACAGCTCTGATAACATCTCCACTCAAAATGCCAACCAGTGGTTTATGGTTTGTTAATATCTTAAACTTTCTACCCCAAGCAAAACACTTGAATCACTCTACAGCCCAACAACAGGCAAGCAATTCATTTTTGATTACAGAAATCTTTTTCTCATTGTCACGGAGAGCCCTAGAGGCAAAGCCTACAGTTCTTTCAACTTGATCGACTAATTGGGAAAGAGTTGACCCAACTCCACTGTTACTAACATAAACAGTGCTAAGGCATTGACTGGAAGGATCATATGGTGCCAAAAGTTTCTCTGAACGTACCTCATCCTTTACCTGTACAAAATCATACTGACACCTCTCATCCCACTTCAAAACGGGATTCTTTTTGAGCAATTTTTTCAGCCTCTCATTCTTACAGGCAAACATTTTTGATGAACTTCGCATAACATTTGTAAACCCCCAAAAATGATGCTACCCGTTCCTTACTGCTGGGCACAGGGTCTTTCAGAATGGATTCTACTAAACCTGGGCATGGTTCTACCCCTTGAATGGAAAAATACTTGACTCAAATATTAAATTCTGGAGATTGCAAGATCACACTTCTTAACATTGGCAATCAACCCAGCCTGTTGCATCTTTTCAAACACACTATGCATTATCTCGTGTTCCTGCATGTTCCTGGCAGCCACAAGTATGTCGTCTTGGAATACCACTACACCATTGATGCCCTTAAGCAGAGACTCCATGATATGTTGGAAGACTGACACTGTAGATACCTAACCGAAAGGCATCCTCTTGAATTGAAAGGTACCTACTGGGGAAACTGAGATGCCTGCAGGATTGTTCCAATTCCAACTGATGATAGGCGGATGCCAAATCAATTTAGCTAATAATAGATGCACCAGTGACACTAGATACGATATCATCAAATTGCGGTAGAGGATGCAAACCTACCCAGATGACTTTATTCATACTGCGCAGGTCAATATAAACTCTTAAATTCCCCGTTTTCATCCTGGCAATAACTAACACAAATAACCAAAGCGAGGATTTAATGGGCTCGCCAAACCCCTGCATGCATATTTTCTGAAGGATGTCAGTAAACTCTCCTCTAATGCTAAAAGAAATAATTCTCAATTTGTGTTTGAAAGGTATAGCATTTTCCTGAACCTTAATTGTGTGTTTAAACCCACAAATCATTCCGAATCCCCTCTCAAATACCTTGGGAAACTTTTCCTTTCAAAGATTGGTAGTGTTAGAGTAGATCTCCTTAACTGATGAGACTTGTACATCCTTTCCCAGTCCTAATGGCAAGCCAAACAACCATTGGTGATACCACTCTAGTATGTTAAGCCCTTTCTTAGCAGCATATACTTTTCCATGGATAACCTTTACTTTAAATTGAAGTGTGGTCTTGAAAGAACCCACAAACTCAATTTTTTTCCATCACACAGAACGGGCAAACAACTCTTTGTCATTCCGTGTGTTCTTGAACAACTCTTTTGTGATAATGGTCATCTTTTTTCAAGAATCCACAAGCAATTTCAACATCTTTCCATCCACACAAAATTCTGAGTATGGGTCCCTACATTCACACTCTTTATCGTGTATGACTAATGCTAAATCTTTCGTCCCCAGAATGACAATCAAACACAGCATTCACCCTGTTTTTCTTCAATTGACAAGCATTGACATAATGCTCTACTTTTCCACAGTTTTTACAAGTGGCACTTTTTGCAGGATAAGGAAGTTTCCATGGGAGCATGTTGAGGAAAAACACACCTGAAAGATACATTTTTTAGTTTAAAAAATAAATTCTTATCCCCTCTTATCACTTCAAATTTTTTCTCTTGAAAAGAAGATTTTGTTTTACTCTCCCACATGGAACTATTATCTGCCAGCACCCCAACACTGTCTTTGTAAATCAATACCCTAGAGGTTTTACAGGAAATTGCAATGCTTTTTAAAATGTCAATAGTCTTATTTAAAGATGGGTTCTTATACATAAGAAGTTTCTCATGTAACTTTTCATCCCAACAGCTGACCACAATGTAATCCTTGTTAACTGGTGTGTGAAATCTTTAAATTCACAATCAGCAACTAGAGTACATAAAGCTGCAACGTATGAGTCTATCGACTCCTCCTGGTGCTGCTTTCTTGTAAAAAATGTATGCTTGTTAACGATCAGACTTGGCTGTACATCAAAATTTTTCTCCCATTTCTGAACTACCTCTTGAAACTCATCCAGTTCCTCATCATTATCTGATGCCTGTTGTATCTGAGCAAGATGTTCAAAACTGGTTTGCCCTTCAAAACCCAGATTATGCTCAAGGAGAAACCTTTTCTTCTCAGGACAATATTGATTCCCTCTTATGTCTCCTAAATACTTTGTGAATGCCCTATACCAGGTTTTCCACTTAATAGGTGGTTCTCCTGGAGATTGTAAAAAAGGAGGAGGTGGATTCACTAAATGCATGGCGGAACTCTGAGCTACACAAATTAAAAGTGCAGTATACAACTTAAATTGGTCACGTCACCTAGAGCAAACTCAACCCAAATAGCAATCTGAGCCCAAATATGAACAGTCAAAGATTGACTTATATGAAATAGACTTCACTGGTAATATGACATTCGCAAACAGTTATCATGAATGAAGCCCAAATCCAACCTGTCATTCCTAACCAAAATTCTAACATAATAGTGGTAGGATAAATTTCAAAAGTGCGTATGTCACTGACAAACAGGAGGCTGCCAAAACAACATGCTGATGGAGGCTGTGCAGAAAAAAACAGTGTGTCTGTCACTGACGAGAAGCCATGCTCTGTAACATGCTGGATTTTAGTTGATGTGCAGATGACCAATTGAACACAGTGGGCGTGTCACTGCCGGCAGAGCGCTGCCTACGCAGATGCTGATAAACAAATGCCTCTGGTGGTGAACACACTGTGTACGTGTCACTGACGACAGACATTGCCGATGGACACGCTGACAAACAAATGCAATAGCCTCTGGTTTTGGGCACAGTGTGCGTGTGTCTGATGGCAGGCATTGCCAATAGACATGGTGACTGCGAAAACAAGAAGCTTAATTCGTGAAAGTACGTCACACAAACAAAATGCTGTGTGAGATATTCCAAAACAGCAAAGATGGAGCGCGAGCAGAGAGCATCGGTAGAACGTTGAGCGTGGTTACAGCATGGGCCTCTCATTCTGGAGTTGGCTTCACGTGCCTGTGTGACATTGCCCATTTGCGAATCAACATTGATGGTAGGGATCCTCACGCTTCATAACTCACACACCTGTTATTGTTTACCTGGCAATGGCAACCGTATTGTTTAAAATGTGCAGCTCAGAAAGTTTCAGTCAAATTGAAGTGCGTTGCCTACTTAAACAACAAGATGTTCTCTCACCTCTCATACACCAGCCCAAAATGCTTAATGACCCTTCGCTCTGTAAAATTTCAACAACGTGGCTCACCCGCTGAATTTAAACCTCATATACTTCTATAACCATCAGAGTTTACCATTTCTTGAATGATGCGGGTCCTGTTGTAGATGTGGAACTGCTCATCGCCAAATGGTAGCACCAAACTATACAACACGACACACATCAACAGGAAGTAGAGTTTATTCACTTCGTACACAGAACAACACCAGGAGACATTTCCTGGTTTAAATTTCCAAGATTCCATCAACACTTATACACCTACATAAGAACATTATACACAGCGCGCAAGCACTTTTGATACATCACCACACTTTCAAGGTTACCAAAACGGAAATAACATTTGGAGCCAAAGCATTCACATAATGAAATAGTAATTTCTTTGCAGTGAGGTACATTCAGCACTATTTCACTTACTCCATGCTATATTTACTTATTACACTGGGCCTTGGCAATGTACCAGAGACTCTAGTCTAGCCAGAGCGGTTCCACATGAAAGATGTCTACAAACTCTGCTTCTTTAGGAACATCTATCAGTTTCTGCACCACATTTACAAATATAGACTACTGCATTCTACATTGGAGTAATACATGCATTTTTTTTTCAAATGGTTCATGTTTAGCATTGTAGTGTGTGGTATTAGCAGTGGGAGGATTTCTCATATGGTACTAATTGCACTGGGATGTGTGTGGAGGTGGATGTGTCCTCTGGTTGCCTCCTAAGTAAAGCCTTGAGGGCTTGACATTCATAATTCTTTATAAATTAGGCTAATTGATTGGGTTTGAAAAGCAAGTCCCCATACATTTCCTCCCAATTGCTATACTTCTCAGTGATGGTTCTCAGTCAAAGACTGTTCACAAATGTTCCTATTTCCGTTGTCTCCTAAGGAACAAGTCGCTGGGCACTGCCCGCTGGTGAGAATGCTGAGTATCCTGAGTCTTGCACTATGAACTCCCATGGATCTGTCTCTTGTTTTGCCTCGTGATCACTTATTGATGGATGAGACTTGAGTTCGCTTACCTTTTACTACCCAGGATGTATTGGAGCACCAGGTCTTTCAGTTTTCAGTTCCTCTGCTTGATTATGTTTTATGTATTTTGCAGAATACTTTGCATGTGATTCGTGACCAGCAGAAGCTCCTTTACTCAGCCAGCAAATGTTATTTATCTGCGTGCTATGTATGTAAATAGGAGTACGGAATGTAGTTCGCTGCTTGATATAATAAGTTATTCATATTATTTCTGACAACAGAGCGTGATATCTCAGAGATTTAACAACCCTGTTCCTGCATAAAATATAATCTCATAAATCTGCCAGAAACTAGTTGCAGACAGAAATTCCCTATTATACCACCCCCACCAAAGTGATGAATACAGAAAACACTCACTGGGTATAATTTTCCATCCCTTTATAGGTTCCTGCAGTCCTTGCATTTTCCTGGGTATGTGGCTAAAATGTTGGCACATCTGATTGCATGAACTGCCCATCAGATGTTGGAATTTTGGCCAACATAATTAGTCCAAGCATGCCATGACCTTCTAATACACGTGAAGCAGACTGCCATACATTCAATTATGTGCACAATGTGACAACAGCCAGAGAATTGGACAATTTCTGTCAATTTCTGTCTGGAATTTTTTTACTTCACAATCAGTCTGACTGGATATAAATTATCTTATGTGGAGACTGAATTCCTTTCTCCTCCATTAGGAAGAAGTGGTAAACTGGGAATATATAACTTGCAATGTTCCTTCAGACAGTTCCTAGAAATGGAAGAAAGCAATCCATGGCAAACTATTTATTTGTGCTGCCTCTTTTTAAGTTGGGCTACAGCGAGCTTTTGCTTATTGCCTCTCGGTATCACAAAACACACATACACAAAAACAACACAACTCACGAGATCTAGCAAACAGAACAAACAGAAATTGGATTTTGTCCATACCATTTCAGCCGCTGGATTGTTTGGGTGAATTCCTTTAGATAGTGGCTGAATGGGCTGCCCATGAGGTTTTAGATTAGCCCTTGCATTTTGCGGATGGTTACATTCATTAACATAGCATTTGAATTAGTGATCAGAACAGAAACCGACAGTTGTGCAGTCCCTGGACCGTGACAATGCAGTGGTTGCTTTTTTTCTGCTCCACAGCCAGGGATCCTGTAATGGGCGTGTTTTGCTCTGTTTGAAGAGACATGGCTGTTGGCTCCATTTCATTGACTCTAGCTCTCAGCACAGTGGAGCCTCATGTCTTTCCTGCACTCTCAGCTTCTTCTCGCCATCTTGTTATGGTGTTGCAGTGAGCTGGATGTAGTAGAAGGGACATGGCTGGGAGCAGAGCACACATCTGTCCATCAGAGGTGACATACAGCATAGTTCTTATGACAGGGAGTGGCACACCAGAGTACTACTAGTCCTTCCAACGCCTGCTTGACTTTGTATGATGTTGCAGTGAGGTAAGCTGAGTAGCTGAAGTTGATGGCTGGGAGTGAAGCAGCGCTGTGCTCTCACAGTGAGGTGGCTAGCTTGGGAGAGCTGGCTAGAGCAGGCCATCAGCCCATTCACCGAACTGCCGACTTCAGCTCTATTGCAGTATACAGCGGTCAGTCATCTGATGCATCAGTGCAGTTACAAATTACTGGCATAGCTATCATTGATGCTGTGCTGCAGTGGCACAGGGGCCCAGTGCTGTGTGGTCCTAGGTACTTTACTGGCTGCTGAAGGCAGCAGAAGGAGAGAAGGAACCATAGGGAGTGACAGAAAGCAATGTAGTTACATGCATTGTGTCACAGTCCCTATACCAGTTTAGTTAGTACAAGTCCCTAAGCCAGCAGTTTGTGGAAATGGCAAATCTTCAAAGCGCGTTATCTGTCACTGAGTCAAAGCCATGAGCAAATAGCAACATATCAGTCACCATTGATCCAGCCCCCAGGCAGAAACATTATCTTTTGGTTAATGTTGCTTGGGCATCTCAGTGATGACTGTTAGCTTCAAACCACTGACAGCTTTTTTTTTCGACAGTTCTCCATTTAAAATACATATTTAAAAAAGACATTAATATTTAATGTAATTTAATATATTTACATTACCAAAATATGTATTACAAAATGTAGTTAAGAGTGCTGTAGCATTTTCTCTTTGGTTCTACATTTAAAAAAGTAATTTGCATTAATATTTAAAACATAAATATTATTACAGACGTTTTCCAAGTTTAATAAATGTTTTTACTTTTCCCTGAACTTTACCAAAGAGACGCCACAGTCAGGGTGAATTATTTCCTTTTATTTGTTTAGAACTAAAGAAAAATGTTGCCTATAGTTTAAATTAAAAATAAATTCCCAATTAAAGTAAAAATGTATTTTTATTATACATTAATATTTATGAAAGTGATCTATAAATAATAAAACACGTATTGTTACATTAATTTTGAAATGCAAAAAATTTTATTACAACATTCTAAAATTTAAGAAAAAATATTCACTATCTATACTTAATTTTAACAATAAATTATGTGCATGTATTAATATTTTAACTATTTCAAATAATTTAAAATAAATTAATGTTCTTTCCTGCTGTGGTTTATTTCAAGTCACTGTCTCAATTGATTTCTGAGGGAAAGTGTTGCAGTACCAGTAGTTGGCAATGTGTGGTGCTGGGCTTACTTCATCTCTGAGCTGGGGTAATGTACTATATTTTGGGCTGTAGTAATTTTAGAAGCTCAGTTTGTGAATAACAATGGGCTTACTCTTTTGTGGAAGGGTACACACCCTCCCTAACTCTCCCTTAACCTTTCCTTACTCCTCCCTACTCCACTCCCACATTTACTACTAAACCTGTGTGTGGAGACTCTGCATTTGGGCCAGAGTCCTTTGCACTGAAAAAGATGAGGGTGGCGAAGGCGTTAACTCTGTATGTAGGTTTATGAATTGCATTTTACAGTAAATTTAAGGTATTACAAAATGTATTACAAAATGCAGTTTGTGACTAGACCTTTCATGTGTTTTACTTATGTATGTACCTTCTTTTGAGGAAAGATTTCCAGAACCTAATAATATATAAATATATTACTAGCAATTTTTGACAGGACTGATCATTGCCTGCTATACTTTATCTCCAGGTAAGTCATGGGACATGCATGGGTCTGAGCCTGTCTTCCAAGCTCACGTTTGTTAGTTGGTCCCAAACTGTGCTTTTCAGAGGCCCTGAAAATTCAAAATAGGCCAAATTTACAGGTAGACCTGTTACAACATATCACCCTGGGTGCCAACAGACCCAGGACCCAACTACTGCAGCCATACAAAATGGAAACAGGGTGGAAATAGTAGTTTCGATATTGTCAGGACATTCTAAGTCAGACATTTTTGGAATCCCATTCACACTAGTACCTTTGAACCCTACCTAGCACATAGTGTTTGGAGAAAACAAATGAAATCAGACATGGCCTCTCGCCTTTTGACTGCTGATCAGGCCTAAATCTATTAATATGAGAGGGATATGAAACTGGATCATATACTGTGGCAGCATTTTAGGATGAGGATCATGGATCAGAATCTAGAACTGTTGTTCCAATGATGGAGTTCAAGCCAATGACAACTCCTCTTCAAATGAATCTGAAAGACATGGCCATGCAGCATAAAAAGTAAGTTAAGTTGTCCTTTCACAAGTAAAATTTGTATAGGGGTATAGATGCACAACTGTAATGTATACCATCACCATGAAGAGTGCAGTACAGCAAGGATGCTCACTTGGCAATCCTCAATTGGTTGAGTTTTGGATGAAAAGCCAATACTGCAAATTGTTTAACCATTGACTACTTCCAACGTTTTGTGGATGACTCTTTCATTGAGGAAATTAGGCAGCAAAGAAATGTTTAAGCCACATAGTTTTTGAGAGAGCACTAAGGCACTATGGAACCAAATTTAAGAGGGCTTACACCTAATTTAGGGAGTTGAAAAATGCAGGGGCGGCTCTCCGTTATGGTGGAGGAGTCTCACCCCACTGCCGAGTTCCAGCAGATTCAAACACATAAAAAATAAAATGATAATAGAACAATTTTATCATTTTAATTTTTCATCTTACTTGCAGGCTGCCTGTGAGCCGAGTCCAAGGGCAGGGCAGGCCAACCATTGACAGAAGCTGCAGCAGGAAGGAGTGGTGGGCACTGTAAGTGCGCATGTCGGTTTGACCGGCCGTCTTAGTAGGGCCAAACTGGCTTGAGCATTTAGCATTTTTCCAGCCTGAGCTGTACTACTCAGGGCTCCAAGACCTTGTCTGAGCAGCAAATCAGGCTGCTCAGACTTATCCCAATGCTTTTCTCATGCTGGGTGATAGTATTCCCGGCATGAGAGCAGCGTCTTGATTGGCATCTGGGAGTCTGCCCAGTGTGCACTAGCACGTGGGAGTTGAGGATCGGGAGAGGAGCATGGTGGTGGCTACAGTGGCAGGTAAGTGATATTTTATATTTTTTAATGAATGTTTTTATCTGATTTAATGTTTGTATCCCTTCCACGCTGGCACCACTTCACATCCCTATCAGCTCCCACTGCAAAAATGTCTGGGGCCGTACATTGCTTATGGCAATATTACACATACTCGTTTTCTATGTAATTTTGGGCAATACCCAGCCTCCCATCTGTCATGAGAAGAGATCATTTTTTATTTTCTGCAATTTATGCTGCATTACAATGCCACATACTTCTAGCTATGAAATTATGTGACAGACAGGAAGTATATGTGCTCACTATAACTCATTATAAGAATATTTCACCTGCCATGGTTTGGGGTCAGTTGGTATATTTGATTATGACAAAGAAAATAGTGAAGTTGATAACATTTACCAGTTGTTTTAACCATACAATGTGACCTGTAAAACTTCTAATTGGCACAAGTAGTTGACTATCCACCTGATCCATTTGGCAGCATAGAATGCATAAGCTGTCTAGCGTCAGATTATCATTGGAAGACTGATGTGCTTCCTGACTTTAGGTTGGCCATTATCATCAGTCTCACTTACGAAGAAGCAGGTGGTTCCACTTCATCTAATGTGGAGGATGTTGTAAGGCTCATTGCTGATCATATTCTTGCTTCTCGACTGTGGTCTCTAGCCCTGATTCCTGCACAATAATCCATTGGCGAGAGACAGCTTTCAAAAAGGGAGACTATCCACTTTCCACTGGTGCTTCTTTTTATAATAGTTTTGCCCTGGGAGAGGGGCTATGCAAACCCAAATAATAATCAACATCCTCAGTTGATATTTTCCCTTATATTTTTGGAACCCGTGGCTAGATCATTGGGTCTGGCACCTGATCATCTCCCTCAGGGAAGAAAACATGTACACTATTCATGTGACTCATTTGGCTCCCAGGGACGTCGACCCTATTTGAACCAACCCTGTTGCCCTTGAATAGTATTTCTGCTCAAAGATCATGATTTCTGAGCAGGAATTCTTTGGGGAGGGACAACATTGGAAATGGGAGACTCTCCCTTACCCAGGGTGCTTCTAACTGCAAAATATTTGCCTGGTGGTGGCTATAGACCTTAGTTACATGAAATGGTATCAATTATTTTCCCTGGTGTCAAAGCTACCCTGCCCCTCGCCAGGGGGATAATCCAAAGGAAGAGGTGGGGCTCAATAACCCTCTTGAAGGTCAATGTGAAAAAAAAAAATGGACATCAGGGAAGAGCTATGGCAGGGATGCTGCCCATCTAAACAAAAGCTATCCTTGGTACCTAGTGGATGGTTGCAGCACAAAGAACCGGGATCGCGTCCTGGCCATGCTTCCCAGGCAGGCAACCTTTAGGAACAGGTTGGAAAATAGAGACAGATACTGAATTGCTTCCTTTTCAGCCTCCTGTGGAAACATGAAAGGAGGAAAGCTCCAGTTCAATCACCAAAAGCTTCTTTGGTGCCCCAGAGATACAACCTGATGCTCATGTTCTCTGCATTACGGAGATAGTTTGGAGAGTGTGAATGTCACATCCTATGCATTCATGGTGTTAAAATTTAACATTTCCACTGTTTGAATTTTAGTTTCCTATGAGAATTCAGAAATCCTTTTAGAAAAGGCTACTTTAACACTTGTGGTAGCCAGGCAGACCCGCATTTTGGGATTACTGCAGATGTTGTAGTTTTTACTTAGACTTGGCTGCACTCAATTCACTTGATAGCGTACTTTGTGATGCTGGGAACAGTAATGCGGTGAATTACTGGTATTGCATAAACGTTTTAATGGTTCCCTCTGGGCAGGTCTGTTTTCTGTTATTGAATTATGACTTCATTGTACTCGTGCAGATTTCTTTGCAAAGTGCTTTGTGTTACCTTTGGAAGAATAGAACCAGAAATATTTATATAACTAATAACATGTATTTGTACTCAATTCAACCCTTTTCAATCTTATATTAATTTAGATATTAGATTCTGTTTTAATTAAAGGATTCCCTCTTGGTAAGCAAAAGTCAGGTAGCCAGTTCATGTATGATAGCAAGTTGTAGGTTTATTAAAGACGAACAGCTTAGGTTACAATTTGCAAGTTACATAGTAAAAAGCGGGGGTCACCACCGTACATACACGGGTGGGGGTACGGTCCGTATTTACACGGGGGGGCTGGAGGTACGGTCCGTACATACACGGGTGGGGGTACGGTCCGTACTTACACGGGGGGGCTGGGGGTACAGTCCGTACATACACGGGTGGGGGTACGGTCCGTACATACACGGGTGGGGGTACGGTCCGTACTTACACGGGGGGGCTGGGGGTATGGTCCGTACATACACGGGGGGGCTGGGGGTACGGTCCGTACATACACGGGTGGGGGTACGGTCCGTACTTACACGGGGGGCTGGGGGTACGGTCCGTACATACACGGGTGGGGGTACGGTCCGTACTTACACAGGGGGCTGGGGGTTCGGTGCGTACATACGGGGGCTGGGGGGGTTCGGCACGTATGCGGGCACATGTCTCCATGGTTGCTATGGGAGTTCGGTCCGTACGGTGTTTTTTCCATGCAGTTGTAACATCGGACGCCCGGTACGGATCGTACTTGCGCGCTCGGACTTGAGTTTTCACATTTGTATGTGAAATTGTCCGGGGACGTGACGGAAACGTCTTCCGACCCGAGGATGTGTGGGGGAATTTTCCCAATACGATTCGTATGGACTTTTTCCCATACGAATCGTACTTGCCAGTTTGTACGGTACTTGTACGATTCGTACGGAAAAAAATCCGGATACGATTCGTACGGGGAAATTTTTTCCAGGATCGGAATCGGCCCCTTAATGTGTATATCACCCCAAAAATAGGAAATAGAATCTGGAACAGAGTTATTGTTTCTGCATTTTTTGCCAGTGAAATGAGCAAAAGCGGGGTAAGTATTTTAAGATATACGAGGGCTATCGATGGAAACGTAGCCAATATGAAAACAGCCACAGATGTATCACTGTGGAATTCTGGAAATGGAGGAAAGGGAAAAAACGGAGCACTGTGGAAACAGTGGTGTGGGGCAAACTATTGCATCATGAACAATGTCCACAGAAGTACCCTACTCAGATCAAAGCACGTGGGAAAGAAATACCCCAGGTGTCAAGCGCTCAAGTGCGGGAAAGGAAGCAATTCCTTTTTGTTAAATAACCCTCACACACTCTAGTAGTGTCATGCTTCATCATCGGGTTCACCCTGACTCCTAAAGGCCACGGTGGGCTCAACCATATTTCAGGGAGCACTTAGGAGAATAAGGCCAGGGGGTATAAAGATTACAACTTCTCCCGTGGTTCCATGAATCCCTTTATGAGCGGAACCGCGGGGGATATTACAATAAGGAAAAAAAATATATATAGGTCGCCAGGCAATAATGGTCCTATGACCCTGGTGCCAACATGTTTCAGTCCTCCAAAGAAAAGCCCATTCGGGTCCAGGACTTTCTTAAGGGCAAAAATATGTACCCTCCCTTTTTAGTTGGTGTAGGAATGTCCTATTTGTTTTAGATTGTATAGGGCAGAAAGCTGCACCTATATGAAAAAGGAAACAGATCACTTATCTTTCCTCCTCTTCTGTAATGTTTTCACTTCATCTGTAAGAGAAACATATCAGGGAATTGTTTTTTGTGCTTCGTTTCCCCATGCATGTTGTGCTTTCATTACCCATACTTGCCTTCGGGATGGGTGTGAAAGTGCAATTGGATTCTGAAGTTATCGTAATCATAGTCATGCTTCACAGTGAACATTCAGTTGGAGCATTTATCCTTGTGTAGTGGCAATGTCAATCGCATACTGCCACTCAACCCAAATTAAAAGTGTAATTATAAATATATGTGTCACATCCACCACGCATCCTGCCATCCATTTGAAAGGTTTATATAGCGCGAACAAGACCCTTGCGGGTATCAGAGCGCTTAACAGTCAAATAGAGTTTTTATACATAAATCACAGGGAAATTGTAACATCTATACAGAAAAAACATAATGCAAGAACAAGTACAACGGGCCTCTATCCTCTTGAAACAGTGAAACAGTAAGATGGGATGTCCAAAACTTAGCTGGATCCTTGTCATAGTCCGGGTAGTGGTAACACTATAGCAGATCACAAGTCCTCAGTGGACAGTACTCAAGTGAATTTAGCCATGAGAATTAATTTTACTTCCTTTTTGAAGGATGCAGAAGAGGTGTTAAGTCTGGTTTCAGGTGGTAGAGCATTCCAAATTCTTGGTGCCATCCCTGAGAAAGTACGGTTGTAAGTCTTTTTCTTGTTGAATCTCTGTGGTTTTAGAATTAGGTTTTCCGCACTTCTAGAGGATCTGAGCCCTCCAGAGATTGTTAGCTTTTGTGATAGGTATCTGGATGCATCGTGGTGTATGGCTTTGTGTGTCATGCATGCTATCTTCAAGTGAATACGGGCTTCCAGGGGGAGCCAATTCAGGGATTTGAGGTCCGGTGTGATGTGTGTATTTCTTTTAGAACCAGTGATGAGTCTCGCTGCAACGTTGATTGTGGCTCTTAGTGGTGCTGTGGTTGCCTTGGGTAGGCCACAGAGAGAGACACTACCATACTCGACTCTGGGGATGACAAGTGCTAGAACTGCTTGCTTAAAGTCCTTGGTAGGCAGGAAGGGTTTCAGCTTCCTCAGTGTGTTTATCTGGTAGTTAGCTCCCTTCGTAGCGTTGCTGATATGTTTTTGCATACTGAGGTTACAGTCGAGAGTTATTCCCAGAGATTTTGCTGAGTCAACAATGATTGGTTGGACGTTGAGTGCCGTAAGGTGTTTTAACCATTCTTGCATTAAGGGGACTTGGGCGGGTGGAGCTATAAGCAAGAACTCGGTTTTTAAGGCATTTATTTTTAGATGTTTTTTTGCCAGCCATAACTAGGTATTCCCCAGCGTTGTGTTGAGCAGTTTGATATCATCTAGGATGTGGATCTTGAGGTATAATTGAGTGTCGTCAGCGTACATGTGATATTGCACGTTAGAGGCTTGAAGAATTTCGGTGAGGGGTTCCATGAAAGGGTTGAACAAAGTCGGGGATAGAGCAGACCCTTGCGGTACTCCTAATGGTACTGGGGCGGGTTAAGACATGGCGTTGTTGACCTTGAATTGTTGTGTTTGATTATGGAGAAATGAGGTGAACCAGTTAAACACTGTACCTGATAGACCCATTCTGTGCTTCAGCAGGTCCAATAGATTCTCGTGTTTGACCGTATCAAATGCTGAGGATAGGTCCAGCAAGATGAGAAGGCATGCACCATTCTGATCCAGGATTTGTAACGCGTCATCAATTATGTGTGTCATGGCTGATTCTGTACTGTGACCTGCATGGAAGCCGGATTGGAATTTATTAAGCAGGTCAAACTGGTCGATATGCTTTGTCAGTTGGAGGAGTACACATTTTTCAAGAACTTTGGCCAGTGTGGGGATGTTGGAAATAGGCCGATAATTATTTAGATCCGTGGGGTCGGCCGAGGGCTTCTTAAGAATGGGTGAGACCTGGCCCACTTTGAGGGTGTCCGGAATGCAGCCTTGTTGAGGTGAACTGTTTATGATCTTAGTCCAGAGAGGCAGCAGAAGTGGGGTAAGGGTTTTAACCGCGTTAGCGGGTAGGGGGTCGGAGAAGTGATTGGCAGGGTTCAAGGCCCCAAGTATTTTACCAATGGCTTCTTCCGAGTATGTCGAAAAGGATGCCCAGTCGGCCTTATTTTTTAGGCTAGGCTGTGATGGGGGATGGTGCGGTGCCTTTGGCCTATTTGGGGGGGTCGTCTTGTGCTGTCCCGTGTGTAGGATTAGATCATTCAGAAGGTCCGTCTTAATATTGTCTGTCTTCATGGTGAAGAAGGCAGAGAATTCTTCACAGTTGTGTTGCTTGCAATCTATGTGTTGTGGACGTTGCGCAGGGTCCTTAAATTGGGATTTGATAAGTCCAAAGAGTTTTTTGGGACGGTTTCTTGCCTGGTCTAGTTGGTGGCTAAAGAATTCTGCTTTAGTGCGCTTGATCTTTCTGAAATAAGCGTTTCTCTTTTTCCTTAGTGTATTTAGGTGATTTGCTGAGGGAGTTGACCTCCAGGTACGTGCCGTGGCTCGAAGAGAGCGTCTGTCTTCGTTGAGCATTCCATTGTACCAAGGCTTGGAGTCCTTAGTGGAGGCTCTCTTCAATTGCAGGGGGGCTACCTCATTTATTATCCTGGTCATGGAATTAAGGTAGTGATTGGTGAGGACCTGGACTTCTGAGGATCCCATGGGGGGCAGAAGTAGGTTGTAACTGGGGGATGGAAAAGTAGTGGGGTTGATTTTTTGATGTCTCTTTTCCAAATTTTCGGTCTTGTGGATTGCACAGAGATTGGTTTCACTATTTCCTTGATAAAAAAAGGTGATGACGTGGTGGTCAGACCAGTCACATGGTTGGATAGAGTCTAGCTGAATGCAATCTCTTTTAGAGATTATTAGGTCCAAAATTGAGCCTTTGTCGTATGTGGGGCTATTGCAGCTTTGGGTGAGGTCTAGGTCTTGTAAGAAATTTTTGAGGCTGTTGACCGCTGCATCCTTGTGGTTGTTCCAATGTAGATTGAAGTCGCCAAGGAATATTTGGGTATTTTGGCGCCCGGTGTTTGTTGAAACCAGGTCCATGAAGTGTTCGGTGAAGGCCAGGTTGTCGCCTGGTGGATGATAAATCGTGTGTAGGGAGCATAGTGGTTTATCATTAATGGAGATGTTGAGGCAAATGTATTCGCAAGATGGAAATACCGGAGCAATTGTTCTGCTTACTGAGATATTGCTTCCGTGTATGCAAGCGATGCCTCCCCCTGTTTTATCAACCTTGTCTAGTCTTATGATATCATAGTTAGGGGGTACTAGTATGTCCATGATCGGAGAGGAGGATTCATTTAGCCAGGTTTCGGTAAGCAATAATAGGTCAGGTTCTTGTGTGAGGATGATGTCCGCTATTTCTGCTGAGTGTCTAGCGGCCGATCTACAATTTAAGAGGATGCATTTGAGGCAGGGGGAACGGAGGGACGATGTAGGTTCTTGGATGAGGGGGACTCTTTTTAGGTTGTTGTCGATGATGCCTCTACTGTTATGTTTGGTGGTTCTGTGTGGGTTGGGGGGGATAGTTGGGATGATCATAGCAAAGGGCGTGATGGGGTTCGAAAGGGGGGGTGCATATGAGTGAAGTAGCGCTAGTAGGTCCCTCTCTGTCATCGAGTTGTTAATTCGTCGAGGGCGGGTAGAATTATTCATGAAGGGCACTGATTTACAGGTAGGTAAGATCGGAGATGAGGTATTTGATGGCTGCATCAAGCGCCCGCTGGCTTTGGGATGACTTGTAGCTCCAGAGAGCAATGGATGTTTTGAAAACAGCTCGTTAAAAGCTTGTATTACTACTTTGATTTGATGTAGTGCGGTCATGATCTCATCTAATCTGAGGTCTGGAATGATTAGGAGAGGGGTTGTAGGCTGAGATGTGTCAACAGTTGGGAGGATTGTGAGTTGATCGGGTTCCTGGTCTGGTGAAGAAATGGGTGCTATGGGTGCGGATGGTTGGTTGGGGGATGTGTAGGGTGGGGCTGTTGGCGTGAGTAGCTGGGATGGGGGTATATGAGGTGTCCTTGGGGCCAGAAGGGGCTCCGGTGGTGGTGTATCATCCGTGTGGTGCTGGGACGTCTTCTTGTGTTCTGCCAGCTGAACTGTGTGTGGTAGGGTGGGCTGCGGGCTATGAGTGCAAGGCGTCTTGGTGGTTAGTGGCGCTGGAGTGGCTGGAATTTTCGGTGTGGCTGGGAGGGGGATGGCAATCGGTGCCGCTGTGTACGAGTGTAAGGGGGATTGGTCATCTGTTGGCGGTACAAGTGCTGTCACGGTAGTGTTTTTTTGGAGTATTGCAAGAGGGTCAGGCAATATGGTTGTTACCTTAGAAACTAAGGTGCCTGACGGTTGGTGTACTGACGGAACCCGGTTGTGGTGCAAGCTTGGAAGGATAATGTGCTGCGTGTTGTAAACAGAAGTAATCTGGTTGGCGGTTGCATCTAAATCAGGTGGGGGGAGTGGAGGGGCTGGTGCTGGGGCAGGGCTGTCACTGGGGAGAGGTGCTGGGGTAACTTGTATGGAGTTGGTGAGTGTGGCCTGGTTGCCAGTTTGGGAGTTCGAAACTTGATCTTTAATGATGGGGAAGATGCTATCCAGGAGGTTTAAATTATGGTCAGTGGATTGCATGAGGATGGTCCCGTTGTTGTAAATGGTAATGGTTGCTGTTGCGTGAAAGAACTGGGAGGGGGTGATGTAAATAAGGAAAGGACGGCTTTCCTCCATTGCGCTCTTGGTTTCGTATGAAAGATGATATCGGTAGTAGTGTGCCCGTTGCATGGTGAGAAGTAAGGATCAGCGATAGGCGTTTCAGAATGTATTTTTATGAGATTGTGTTTAAAGCGTTTGGCTGCTTTTTTAGATAAGTTGGGAGGGTAAATGATGGTGTGGATATGAGTGCCTGTGAGTTCCATGGTGGGAGGGAAATAATAGGACGATAAGGGTCTCGCAAAGTGTATAGGGCTTGGGTTGTTATATAAGGTTGGATTGTGGAGGAGGGTGGCTGTGTTAAGGGGGGGTAAACCACTGTGGGGGAATGTAGAGTTGGGTCTGGGTGGGGAGAAAGAGTGGATTCTATGGAATCTGATGGCTATCTGAGCTGACCTGAGTCGCACTGTGACCGCTGGGTAAAGGCAGCTAGCTTAGTATAAAAAATAAAAATAAAATAAAAAGTCTTTATGTAATGAATCCATACCAAACGTCTTTATGTAATGAATCCGTACCATATCGCTACTTTCGTAGTACCCAAATTTCTCTCTGCCACATGTTTATCAATACGACAAAGAACATCCAACCTCACTATGGAGGTATAACTTGTCTCAAGAGATAGCGGCACAGTGTGGGGTAGCCTTGTAGTCAGACTCTAAAAATCAAATCTGAAATAATGGGGAGGCAAAAATGACAACAAACACTCACAGCATTAACGATCGACACATTATCCTTTCTTGTTGTTCACATACCGTGTCTGTAATGTATGCATATTCCTGTCTTATACTCACTTCCTCAAAGGTCCTGCCCGCTGCATCACCTATTTGGTACGCGTCTCCCGGCATTTGCAATGTCAAGTGCCCGAGACCGGCTTTTGCCAGCCATTTCGAAAGCGTATCCTGGTGGCCGGCGGGGTAAACAGACATAATATCGAATTCAAAATATCGATAGGACAGAATATCGAGTTTTTAATATAGAATGGACAGAATATCGAATTGCCAAAATATAGTGGTGAAGAATATCGAAAATCAGGTAAGAAATAAAATATCGATTTAAATAATATAGAAGTAAGTAATATCGACAGTCATAATATAGTTGTTAAAAATAGCGATTTTTTTTATAGTGTTTTAAGTGTTAGTATATGTGTTAAAAGTATGTATAAATTTTGAAATGTATGTTTGAATATTTTTAAAGTAATGAATTTTATGTTATTTAATTTTTGTGTAATTTAATTCCGTAGCGGGTTGTGGGTTTATAGGGGATTAGGGTGGGAAGTAATTTAATTATAGTACGTTAAACAATAATTTTTAGGAATTATTAATTATTTTTAATTTAATTTTGCGTTTTACTTCTGTAGCGGGTTGTGGGTTTATAGGGGAATAGGGTGGGAAGTAATTTTATTGTTATTAGGTAATTATTAATTGGTATTGAAAATTAATTGGTTGTTGATTAATTATTAATTGGTAAATAATTAGTATTAATTGGTAATTAATTAGTATTAATTGTTTAATTGATAATTATGTTAATTGTATTAATTTATTATTTGTAGCGGGTTGTTGGTTTATAGGGGAATATGGTGGGAATTAATTTAATTGTAAATAATTAATTATTGAAATAATTTTAGTATATTGCTAATTAATTTATTCTTAATTAATTATTAATTGGTATTAATTTTATGTAATAATTTTTGGTATTGAAAATTAATTGGTTGTTAATTAATTATTAATAGGTTATTAATAAAAAAGTTGGTATTTATAATAAAGTAATTATTAAATATTGTGTGATTGGTAATTAATTTTAATATTTTTCTTTGGTATTAATAATTTATTTATTTTTAATAAAATATTAAATTATTATTTTCCCTACTATTGCACTCACTGGAGTGGGAATAGTAATTTTTACCCCTACACTATCCAACGCTTTCCCTGCTATTGCACTCACTGGAGTGGGAATCATCATTTTTACCCCTACGGTATCCAACGCTTACCCTAGAGTTGCACTCACTGGAGTGGGAATAGTGAATTTTACCCTCCCGCTATCCAACGCTTTCCCTACTGTTGCACTCTCTGGAGTGGGAATAGTAATTTTTACCCCTACGCTATCCAACGCTTTCCCTACTGTTGCACTCTTTGGAGTGGGAATAGTAATTTTTACTCTCCCGCTATCCAATGCTTTCCCTACTGTTGCACTCTCTGGAGTGGGAATAGTAATTTTTACCCCTACGCTATCCAACGCTTACCCTACAGTTGCACTCACTGGAGTGGGAATAGTAATTTTTACCCCTAAGCTATCCAACGCTTTCCCTACTGTTGCACTCTTTGGAGTTAGAATAGTAATTTTTACCCATACGCTATCCAACGCTTTCCCTACTGTTGCACTCTCTGGAGTGGGAATAGTAATTTTTACCTCTACGCTATCCAACGCTTTCCCTACTGTTGCACTCTTTGGAGTGGAAATAGTAATTTTTACCCCTACGCCATCTGACGTTTTCCCTACTGTTGCACTCACTGGAGTGGGAATAGTAAATTTTGCCCTCCCGCTATCCAACGCTTTCCCTACTGTTGCACTCTCTGAAGTGGGAATAGTAATTTTTACCACTACGCTATCTAACGCTTTCCCTACTGTTGCACTCTCTGGAGTGGGAATAGTAATTTTTAGCCTTACTCTATCCAACGTTTTCCCTACTGTTGCACTCTTTGGAGTGGGAATAGTAATTTTTACCCCTACGCTATCCAATGCTTTCCCTACTGTTGAACTCACTGGAGTGGGAATAGTACATTTTACCCTCCCGCTATCCAACGCGTTCCCTACTGTTGCACTCTCTGGAGTGTGAATATTAATTTTGACCCCTACACCATACAATGCTTTCCCTATTATTACACTGTCTGGAGTGGGAATACTAATTTTTACCCTCCCGCTATCCAACGCTTTTCCTACTGTTGCACTCTCTGGAGTGGGAATAGTAATTTTTACCCTCCCGCTATCCAACGTTTTCTCTACTATTGCACTTACTGGAGTGGTAATAGTAAATTTTACCCGCCCGCTTTCCTACACAAAAAATATTGCTTTTTTCAAATAAATATTACGTTAATATATATGTATTATTATTTGTTTTTTACTTACATTAATTATTTATTAATTTTAAAGTAATTTAAGTATTTTTAAGTATGTTTCAGTGAATTATATGTTATATTTCATTAATTTTACATTAATTTTAAGACATTTAAAAAAAATTGATATTGTGACTAACTATTTTTTTAACAACGATATTTAGGATTCTATATTTTTGTACTTACCTGTTTGGAGATAGGGCTTCGATATTTTGGCATTCTATATTTTTCCTTCGATATTTTGGCAATTCGATATTCCTCTTCTCGATATTTCGTCAGTGATCCGGCCGGCGGATGTGTCTCCACCCCCTGCGCCCTGTGATGACGTCGTACGAGTGAGTCGGACTACACAGACCCATCTGTCTCATGGGAACCGTGGTTTCAGCCCCTCCTGTAATAGCGTATGTCCGCAGCAACTAACTCACGCCGGAAACACGCCCCTTAATATTTTTGATTGGCATATGTTTGTATTATCGTAGCCTTAATTTTGAATAAATCCCTGTCACACTGGCTGCCCCGTGAGCCTGTCATTTTCTTAAAATGGGGGAACCATGGTTTATTAGTTTAATCATGATATTAGTGTCTCATATGGAGATAAATGATTGAATTGGTCTGGTCATCTATCTCAAATTAATATTTTAAAGTAGTGTTCTCTAGGGCGGGCTAGCCACTGTGGATTCGTTGTAGTACAATTGATTTTCTATTGGTATTCCACTTAATTTTTACATGCCGCTCATTTGTATAAATGCATTTTTACATAGATACTTGTACCCAGATGGTGTGATACATATTCATCTTTGGTTCAGTTGATTCCATGGAATGGAATCGGTCATACCTGTCAAATGGGTCTGCAGCCAATGGGTTGAGTGGCAGTATGCGATTGACATTGCCACTACACATGGATAAGTGCTTCAACTGAATGTTCACTGTGAAGCATGACTATGATTACGATAACTTCAGAATCCAACCGCACTTTCACACCCATCCTGAATGGCAAGTAAGGGTAATGAAAGCGCAACATGTATGAGGAAATGAAGCACAAAAAACAATTCCCTGAAATGTTTCTCTTACAGATGGAGTGAAAACATCACAGAAGAGGAGGAAAGATAAGGAATCTGTTTCTTTTTTCGTATAGGTGCAGCTTTCTGCCCTCTACAATCTAAAAAACATAGGAAATTCCTACACCAACTAACCGGGGGGCGGGGGGTAGATTTCTTTTCCCTGAATAAAGTCCCAGACACGAATGTACCTTTTTTTGGAGGACTGAAACATGTTGGCACTAGGGTCATTGGACCGTTATTTCCTGGCGTCCCACATGTATATTTTTACCTTATTTTAATATCCCCCACAGTTCTGCTAATAAAGGGATACCTGGAACCGCGGGAGGAGTTTTAATCTTTATGTCTCCTGGCCTTATTCTCCTAAGTGCTCCCTGAAATATGGTTGAGCCCACCCTGGCCTTTAGGATTCAGGGTGAACCCGATGATGAAGCATGACACTACTAGAGTGTGTGAGGGTTATTTAACAAAAAGGAATTGCTTCCTTTCCCGCACTTGAGCGCTTTACACCCAGGGTATTTCTTTCCCACGTGATTTGATCTGAGTAGGGTACTTCTGTGGACATTGTACTTGACTTGGGAGGACATATCCCTACTAACAATCCCTCTCTTTCCTTCCAGCTCTGGAGGAGCTCCTTCCTTCCAGTAGCTATAGTTTATGAGTATTACATCATGAACCCTGTTAATGAAAGCATATGGTGGCAATAGAGATTAGCTATTACAAACGCGGCAGTAGTGAAAAGGATACAACCCACACAAATGCCCCCATACACATGTGGTCAGTAATTAAGACAATATTACAAGAGTGTGCTCCTGCTGCCAAAAGGTGCGAACACTGCACTGCTGAAACAGTGACTTCTACAATTTCCTACTAATGTCTGGATCACAAAATCGGTAACACTACCAGCACAACCAAATACAATTTTGCCCAGTCGAAACCAGCACAGCCAGTACATGTTTGGTCTTAAAAAGACTTCCTCAGGGCCTCTGACATGTAGAACCCAAAGAGCTACTGATGTGCTTTGTTGAGTGATTGATATTGGTGAGAATAGGCTATATAGAATCAAAGAATTTGCTGAGAAACATATCACTGGTTTTGAAAATTATGTAATCACTCAAGAGTCTGCAGTGATTAATATATGTTGTAACTAATATTCAGGCAGTGCATGAGAAACCCTTGATAATGAGTACACTCCCCAAAGTCAGGCTCCGCCGCCCAGGGCATATGTGCAGTTCACAGAATGCCATAGAAACATGTTTCACATCAGTGATGGATGTCCTAGCAAATTCTTTGATTCTATAAAACATAATCTTACCAATATCAATCAATATTTGGTTGTGCTGGTTTCATTATGATAAAATTGCATTTTGTGAATAGACTATACCTCAGATGGGATGTGTCTCACATATATATATATTCACTGAAAAAACCATAGGTTTCACACATGTTATAGTTAGCGGAAATTTTACTGATAAAAAACCAATGAAATTCCCCCGTTATAGTTAGTGCAGGAAACTATAACTCACGCGACCGCAATCTTCTGCTGATGCTAATACTGTATTTAGACACTTATTTGCCCATGTCTTCTTCCATAAATTTTTAGCTATACATATATTACAAATATTTTATTTTCATAAAGACACATATGTCATCAGCAGAAGATTGCGGTCGCGTGAGTTATAGTTTCCTGCACTAACTATAACGGGGGAATGTCATTGGTTTTTTATCAGTAAAATTTCCGCTAACTATAACATGTGTGAAACCTATGGTTTTTTCAGTGAATTTGCAAGGTTTTTTAAATGCTAATTCCTAACTATAACGTGTGTGAAACCTATGGTTTTTTCAGTGAATTTGTACGGTTTTTTAAATGCTAAGTTACTTTACGCCATTCGTGGCATGCGCGCCCACTTAACGCAGTTCGTTCCGTGCGCGCACGGTGCGCTTCGCGCACCGCGCGCCCACTTTACGCAGTTAGTGCCGTGCACGCACGGTGGGCACGCGGTGTGCTACGCGCACCGCGTGCCCACGTTACGCTAGATGGGCCATGTACGCACGATGCGCTTCGCGCACCGTGCGCACATGGAGGACATATTATGCGCTTCCTTGTGATAGGTAATCTGTTGAAATTTTTTTGGGAAATGCTGTGCTCTTATATGCCATGCACAAATGGTGGCCTTCGGCCACCATTTGCACACGGGGTGGAGAGAGTGGGGTTTTTTTTTTTTAATAATTATTTACCGTACGCGTACGGTAAGCGTACGGTAAGCGTAATCGGCGAAATTTTTGAAAAATAAAAAATTACCGTTTTTTGCCTTGGGGGATCTTTGAAGACTCAACTAATATGGTTATGTGCATGGGCGCTGTCTAAACAGCCCCTTTATATGTTTTTGGCATTTGTTTATCAGCTCCCCCCTCAGAGTGCGAGAGAGAAAATGGCGGCCGCCGCTTCCTGGTTTCGACCGATTCGAATGTTTACTAAGATCTAAGGGCCAATCAGAATCGCGCTCGCGCACGCCACCGTACGCGTACGGTAAGCGCACCGTAAGCGCACCGTAAGCTGGCTCAGATATATATATTGATTTAAAGGCTATTTTCTCAGAATCTACTGAACAGATTTACACCAAACCTACAAAAGGCACTTCCTTGACCTGAGGACTACCTCTCTGCCAAATTTCAAGTAATTCTGTTCAGCCGTTCGGGCTGTAGCTGTGTCTAAAGGTCCTATGGAAAAATGCATGGGAAAAACGCGTTTTGGGACCCCCCTTTTATCTCAGCCCCGCTATATATATTACCTACTGGCGGTCGCCAGTAGGTAGTTATAGTTAGGACCACGTTTCCATAGGAAATCCGCAACATTCTATTTTGAATAACTTTTGCGCCGGTTGACGAATCCTCGCGAATTTTTCAAAATAGGTGGGGCGCTACGCTCCGCTCCTACCCTGAAAGTCTCGGGGGGGATTCGTCAAGCGGGGGCTGAGATGAAAGGGGGGTCCCAAAACGCGTTTTTCCCATGCATTTTTCCATAGGACCTTTAGACAGGGCTACAGCCCGAACGGCTGAACAGAATTACTAGAAATTTGGCAGAGAGGTAGTCCTCAGGTCAAGGAAGTGCCTTTTGTAGGTTTGGTGTAAATCTGTTCAGTAGATTCTGAGAAAATAGCCTTTAAATCAATATATATATCTGAGCCAGCTTACGGTGCGCTTACGGTACGATTACCGTACGCGTACGGTGGCGTGCGCGAGCGCGATTCTGATTGGCTCTTAGATCTTAGTAAACATTCGAATCGGCCGAAACCAGGAAGCTGCGGCCGCCATTTTCTCTCTTGCACTGAGAGCGATTTTTAAAATTTAAAGCCCAAAAACATGTAAAGGGGCTGTTTAGACAGCTCCCACACACATAGGCATGTTGAGGGAGTCCCCAAAGATCCTCCAAGGCCAAAAACGGATTTTTTTTTTTTTCGGTAATTTCGCCGATTACGCTTACCGTACGCGTACGGTAAAAAATAATTAAAAAAAAAAACATCATCCACACTCTCTGCACCCCGTGTGCAATTGGTGGCCGAAGGCCACCAATTGGGCATGGCGTATCACAGCTTAAAAAAACTAACATTTTTAAAAAAAATAAATAAAAAAAAAAAAATTATCCACACTCTCTCGACCCCGTGTGCAAATGGTGCCCGAAGGGCACCATTTGTGCATGGCTTATAAAATATAAGAAAAATTAAAATATTACCTTTCAAAATGAAGTGCATCATATGTCCTCCATGTGCGCACGGTGCGCGAAGCGCATCGTGCGTACATGGCCCATCTAGCGTAACGTGGGCACGCGGTGCGCGTAGCGCACCGCGTGCCCACCGTGCGTGCATGGCACTAACTGCGTAAAGTGGGCGCGCGGTGCGCGAAGCGCACCGCGTGCTCACTGTGCGCGCACGGTGCGCGAAGCGCACCGTGCGCGCACAGAACGAACTGCGTTAAGTGGGCGCGCACGCCACGAATGGCGTAAAGTAACTTAGCATTTAAAAAACCGTACAAATTCACTGAAAAAACCATAGGTTTCACACATATTATAGTTAGGAATTAGCATTTAAAAAACCTTGCAAATTCACTGAAAAAACCATAGGTTTCACACATGTTATAGTTAGTGGAAATTTTACTGATAAAAAACCAATGAAATTCCCCCGTTATAGTTACTGCAGGCAACTATAACTCACGCGACCGCAATCTTCTGCTGATGACATATGTGTCTTTATGAAAAAAAAATATTTGTAATATATGTATAGCTAAAAATGTATGGAAGAAGACATGGGCAAATAAATGTCTAAATACAGTATTAGCATCAGCAGAGGATTGCGGTCGCGTGAGTTATAGTTGCCTGCAGTAACTATAACGGGGGAATTTCATTGGTTTTTTATCAGTAAAATTTCCGCTAACTATAACATGTGTGAAACCTATGGTTTTTTCAGTGAATTATATATATATATATATATATATATATATATATATATTGCCCAAAAATCTTTTCATCAAGGTGGATTATGACTGCACCTTACTATTAGCGATTTTGTGCTCCAGACATGAGCAGGAAAGTGGCATAATGCAGAACAGTGTTGGAAGCATACTGGACCACTATGGGGAGTGAAAGGGGGTCTTACTTTAACATTAAGAAAGCAGTGAAGAAAAAAGCCTACCTGCACATACAAACAAAAACATGAACAAAGGAGGGCTTTATGCCAGATGATTGACTACCACAACATATTGAATACAAATGTGACAAACAAAATATTGTGCAGATAAGTAGATGTTGGCAAGCATTCATTTACTCTTTTTAACTCAACATCACAAGCAACACCCAAGCTTATCTTGCAGACATGCCTACCATCTCTGGTGGTTCTCGGCACACCCAAAGCCAGGATGCTATTGAAATGCAGACTAAAAAATGTATACAGAAAAAAAAAGATCTAGGATCTGTAGCAATAGCCGTATATCCATCCAAACCTCCCCAACGCTGTTCCAATGTTGAAAAGAATTTTTGAAGATTCCCCTCTTTAAATAAGACAATATCACAATGCATTAACTGTCCACAACCCACCCTCCTCTTCTATTACTCATTATGCTTCTCTTTGACCATGTACACAGTGCTCTGCTGCCTTTGATTAGGTTTGCGCTATGTATATATATTAATTTGCTAAAAAAAAACAAAGGTTACAGAGACGTTATAGTTAGGCTCAGATTTCACTCTTACAAAACCAGTGAAATTCAGCTGATATAATTAACTGAGCTAACTATAACTACCGCCCCGCAATGCACTGCTTGTGACCACACATATTGCATTACTCATAACATGGTCAGTGCATCACTGATGACATCACTGATTACATCTCAAATGACATCACTGATGACATCATCGGGTAACTGTGAGTGTTTTTAAAACGTTTATGATTGTTCAATATATATACCAAGGTGTATTGGTAAATCAATGGATGTATCAGTGTCTGTATGGATGTTTCAGTGGGTGAGTGAATGACTGTATACGTGAGTAATTAGGTGGTTTATTCCATTTCCTAATAATAACATCCCTGTAACCTTTGGTTTTTCAATGAATTTCTATGTTTTTTTAAGAAGTAATGGTGATTGCAGAGTGGTGGAGAAAGGGGGTTGGCCTCTGACCAATACACAGCAGAAATGTGTAGGACTTAGAGAAAGTACCAGGAGGGCTTCTTGGACCACAAGGTCCCTCAGCATCCAAGAGGACTTAATTTCCAAACCAGTAGTGGGCCAGGAGACATGTTTGCAGAGTGGGGGAGAAAGGGCCTTTGGCCTCCAATGACCTATTAGCAATTACGCTGTTTGGGACTTACTGGAGGTAACAGAGGTCTTGTTGGCCCCTAAAGACACTGAGCAGCTAAGGGGACGTATTACTCCCCCAGCAGTGTGACAGGAAGCATGATTGCAAAGTGAAGCAAAAAGGGTGCGGGGCCTCTGGCGTTGTACTGGTAGCATTTTTGTTTTTAAAGGAAGGGGGGCTCCTTCCATGGGCTGTATTTGGTACTAGGGCGCCCATCCCCTGGGGCCAGGGATTTTTAGAATGGGGAGGGGGCTACACAGCACCCCTCCCAGGGCATATTACAGTCCCAGGGAACCTATCTTATTTTTTTCATTTTTTAAACATGGGAAGGGGGCAGTTGGCCCCCATCCCAGGCAGAGTTTGGCCCCGGGGATCCATCCCCAGGGCTTGGCAACAATACTGGGTGCCCTGGTCGCACCCGGGGCACCCAGTTTTTCAATTTAGAGACCAAGGGGGGAGCCTGAAGACCCCCGTGGTCCCTGGGAGTTCCGCAGGCCCTTAGGGAATGGCCTTGCTTCTAGACAAAGGAAGCTGCTAACATGCAGCTCCCTCTGTCCAAAAGCAATTTTCCTCTGCTAATTTACATTCTCTCACCCACTCAAACCAGAGCAGAGTTTGCTATGTGGGCACCCTAGAACACTGCTGGAGCTGGGGGGTGTGGCATTCCCCAGGGCCATTAGTGGCTCCTAGATGGGTGCCACACAGCCCACCTCCTTTGCTGGACACAGCCCGAGGGAGTTGTGGGTCCTAGGGGCTGTGCGGTGTCATGTGGCCCTGTGTCCTTTATTATTTACATTTGCCCCTGGGAGGTGGTGGTCCCCAAGGCTGCCGGGGTGCCCTACGGGCCCCTGCAATTTTTTCACTATTTCCTCAGGGAGGAGGTGGTACCCGGGCTCCCTGCATTAATTTAATCTAGCCCCGAGGAGGTTGCAATCCCCAGGGCTGCGGGAGGCGGAATAGCCCATTAATTTTTAATTTAGCCCCTGGGAGATGGCAGTCCATACAGCCCCCCCTTTAAATGGTAAATAAAGCCGGGGAGGTGGTGGACCCTGAGGTACCAGGGTGCCACATGTGCACCTCCTACATATTTTTAATAAACATGCCCCCAGGATTTGGCCCACACGAGGGGTTCTTTCAAAAGACGTGTATCCACGTGCGATTGGGGTAACATTTTAAAAAAAATGCTTTTATCCTCTGGCAGGGTCCCTGTGGGACCCACCCACTATATCAGGGGGGTCAGAGTATTCTTACCCTGTTCCCTTTTTTTTTTTTTTTTGGTTCTAGGCTTCAAGCTGAGTCCCAAGATGCCTGCCAACACATCCTGGTTGAAGTGTTGGCAGCCAAACAAAATTTTGTGGGGTCCGCAAATTCCCTGCAAGGACTCACGCCCCCAGATATCTATATTTTTTAAACTTGAATTTCTTTGAACCTACTGAACAGATTTACACCAAATCACAAAAAAGCACGCTTTCTCAACCAACATCTAGCTTTTTACCAAATTTGATGTAATTCTGTTAAGCGGTTCGGGCTGTAGGTGTGTTCAAAAAAAGAAAAACCCAAAAGATTTAACATGGGGAAAACGCTTTTTTCCGGTCTCCTCTTGAAAGATCACCCTCAAACGTTCAACACAGCAGCTAAAAAAACAAGCATTGGCATAGCCAGTAGGTCTCGCCTTTGGGACCTTATAAGTGTTTAGCCATGCAACAGTTGCATAACTAAATACTTATAAGGGCCCAAAAGCGAGACCTATTGGCTATGACAATGCTTGTTTAATTATGCCCAGAAAGTTTGTTTACACACTGCATTTGTTGAACAAGCAGGAAGTGGGATAAGGGAGGGGGGTAGGCGGAGAGAGGCACGCAGGCTGACAAATGGTGTGCACTTTCGCGGCCGCTTTGATGTTCTCAGTGGCTGCGCAGCTCACTGAGAACATCAAAGCGGCCGCTAAAGTGTTCACGCAAGCTGACAAATGGTGCGCGCGCCCGGCGCACATGCACTGTAGTTGGAGGCCTGAAAAGCCACTAGTCCGCACTTCCAAATCCCGCTTACTAAAACTCTCGCCAGAGCAGTGCTAAAGCGCTGGCTCAGGCGAGATCTAAAAAATGAATGTGTCCTTGTGTAACGCAACTGATGCTCACGTAAAGTGCTCTGATACCTTCGGGTCAAGTTTGCCCTATATAAAACTCTGGGGGAAAACAAATTGACCAAGCACTGGAACCCCCTGACACAGATCAATTTAATTTCTAATACAGACGCATTGAGATGGGCACAAATCCACACCACCTTCAGACACTCCACATACTTACCTATTCAAGCAGAACAACCGGACAGCACATATCACCAGAGGACGCAGAGCTTCGACATCACTGAGTCTTAGTTTTATGAAGCAGGCTAACATTAACACAGCTGTAAATAATGTTACTGACCAACAAGAGCCCATTATATTAGAGGTGCTGCAAAGTACAGGCATAGTGTTCTCTTGAACGCTATACTTGAATTTAATGTATAATGCAGAAAAAAGGCTTTTGCTTAGCGTGAAAAACACTTAAACCATAGTAACTTTAACGCGCATAATGTAAACATTCTTTTACAGCAGAATGTGTGTAATCAGACATTTGTTTCCATTGCCTTCTTCCTCCAGCGGAGCGGGTTTCACCAATCAGTACACAAAGTGAAGTCTCTAAGTACATGTTGTGACTTACGCACTATCCTAAAATATCAGCCATGGTGTTGTAAGTCTATTACTAGTACATCCTGCCCCTCCCACGATATGCAGAATCAAAATAGAAGTTTCCGCGTAAAGCAAATTAGTTTTTAAAAAAGTACCTCTTTTCTTTGTTGAAAGCTGCAATGAATCTCCCAACTTACGCTTTCCTTAGGTCCCTTTTCTAGAATGAAGATGCCAGTAAAAGTGGCTTTCCATGGCATGCTGCCTTTGTTTTGCCTCCTGTGCACACCGGTTGGCTGGCAGGCTACACAAGGCTGATTGATCTGTGTTTACACATGACCCTCTGAGGAGAAAATGGGGGGTTAATTATACTCCCGCCAAAGAGGCAGCTGGCTGATAACAGAGACGGTGCTCCTCGTGTTTCTCCAGTGACGGCTGTTCTTTGACGGAAAAATACAAAAGCTTCTTTTCACAATTTTTTTAGTATGAAAATGCGCATGGATAATTCAAAGGTATCCCATGTTTATATTCCCTTTAAGATATCCGTGAAGTTTTAGAATTCTGACACCGCTGACCAGGAAGTGCAAAGGTCAAAAGAAAGAGGGCGCAGGTAACCTTACATTGGGAGACACCATTAACTTTGACACACTCAGTCCTTCTGTTGTACGCTTGACACCGCTTACCTTTTTGGTGTTTTCCATCTGCTATATGCATTCGAAAGCTTTTTGGCCAAAGCATGTGCAGCTAACCTTCGAACAGCGTCATTAATACCAAGCCCCTGAAAAAGCAAAAATACCTATGAACAGCAAATCTTCGACCTGTGTGTGTTTATTACATCCAGGAAAAAAAATATGTAGATAAAAGCAAGGTTAAATAATAAAATACTAATGTTCTCCTCAGTATTTTCTCTATTTCTCTTAGTGTGCCCTCTCCTAACATATATCTGAGAGCTATGCTGTGTACAACAGCAAAGAGGAAATGACTTCAAGTTGTCATATTTTCGGTTTGGGAAATTCACCTACTGATGTTTCAGTAGATTCTGGAACTAGTCGTTTTGATTTTAACCCTATTAACACAGGGCAACAAGTACCAGAATGCAAAGATAAACAAGCGGCCGTGTGGCCGCGAAAGTGATCACGATCAAACATCAAAGCGGACGCGAAAGTGAAAGTAATTGCGGTCAAGCGCGGCGCGCGTGCCCGCGCACATGCACTGTAGCCCTAGGCTGGCCTGGTAGCACTTTTTGGAGCCCTCTCAAAAAGTCTCGCCAGACCAGCGCATGCGCTGGGTCAGGCGAGACCTTAAAAGGGGAAGGTTTTTTGGAAACATTCGTCATGATTTGTCAAGCGGCGCCAAAGTTATTCACAATTATTTTTTTATTTTTCTATAGAAACTTTGTTCCTAAGTATAATTTACCTACTAGCGCCCACTTTACAGTAATCCTCTCTACACCACTATAGTGTACACCGCTGCACTCTACACCCCTCCATTGTATGACACTCTCCTCCACTCTATAAAAGTCTAACACATTTCATGGCACTCTATGATATTCTACTCCACTCTATCCTCATACACTCCACTGTCCAACTAGATACTCTACTCTATGCCTATACACTCCAATGTCCAACACTCTTTTCACTATACAACACTTTTCTACACGACAACAGGGCTCCACTCTACTGTATGGGACCCTTCTCCAATTTATCACAGTTTACTACCTACACTATGCCAGTAGACTCCTCTCCATGCCACTCTAGTGTAAGACACACTAATTCACTCTATTGTACTTTACTTCACACTATGTTACACCACTCGACTCAACTCGACTCTACTCCCCTGTACAAGACTTTGCCTCACTCTACGCTACTATACAACAAACCACTTTATGCAGCTCTACACACTGTACTCTATGCAACTTCACTCTACAACACTCTACTACACTGTATGCCACTCATTGACACTTTCCCCTGTCTGTAACCCTTCATTCAACTGCACAATATTAAACTATACTGTATACCACTTTTAATACTCTACTCCATGATACTCTAATCAATTACACAACACTGTGCGTAACTCTTTGAAGCCACTGTACCCCACTTTACTCCACTCTACTCTATACATTACTCCACTCTACACCACTCTACACTACCCAACTCCAATGTACTCCACTCTGCTATACTACACTATACTACACTTTATCCCACTCTACACCACTGTATTATACTCCGCTCTGTGCCTCTCTACCGTCCGCCACTATATTCCACTGTTTGCAACTCCACTCCACAAACCTATACTATACTGTATGCCACTCTACTCCACTCTATGCCCATCCACTCAATGCAACTGTAATACATTGTGTGGCACTCAACAACATGCCACTCAACTTCTCTCTCTGACATGCCACTCCACTATATGACGCCACACTTCACTCGCCTCCACTGTACCCTATGATACTCCACTTGACTATACTACAGTCTATCAATCAATCAATCAGTTGATTTGAGTGCACAGAGGGTAGTGTGTTTCATGCCTTCACTGCTATGTAGGAGAAGGAGTGAGCTCCATATCTACTACATTGATGCAGGGGTGATGGTTAAAGAAAGGGACACAGTATGGAGGTATCTGGTGGACTGATGGAAGTTCAGGTGGTGGTTCAAGTAGGCGTGACTGCAGTTGTGTAGGGCCTTGTATGCATGGGTGAGGAGCTTGAACTGGCATTTTTTTCTGTACAGGGAGCAATTGGAGTTCTCTGAGGTAGGAGGTGATGTGGGACAAGGGAGATCCAGACCGAGTCTGGCTGTGGCTTTCTGTATGGTCGGTGGTCATTGTCTAAGGTGAGCTACGATTCCTGCGTCAAGAGCATTGCCAGAGTCAGTTGGCTGGAGATGAGGGACTGGGTGATGGTGCGTTCTGAGCTTTGGGGTAGCCATTAGAATATCTTACCAAGCATGCAAAGGATGAAGAAGCAGGAGGAGGAGACCAAGTTGACCCGAGTTGTCGTGGTTAGCTTGTTGTCCAGAATGATGCTTAGTTTCCTAGCGTGGTCAGATGGGGTAGGATTAGTCCAGAGTTCTGAGGGCCACCAAGATTCATCCCATGGTGACGTTTTCTTTCTAAAAATCAGTTCCTCTGTCTTTCTAAAAATCAGTACCTCTGTCTTGTCCGTGTTGAGTTTCGGGCAGTTGTCCTTCATCCAGTTGGCATAATTCACAGATGATTTCCTTGGGATTGGACGTGAAGGGGAATGGTGGACTTTTTTTTATCTTCCATTGAGGAAAGAGGTGATCCATCGGAGAGTGGCTCCTGCCTATGTTGTATAACATTGTGATAAGTGTGTGGTGGTAGACCATCTCGAATGCTTCCAAGATGTCTAGAAGGATCAGAGCTCCGGTCTCTCCTCAGTTGAGTAGGGACTCAGATGTTGTCGGAAGCTGCAACAAGAGCTGTCTCAGTGCTGTGGCTGCTGCAGATTCTGGATTGGGAGGAGATGGTGGTTGATGGCTTTTTCTAATACTTTGGCCAGAAAAGGGACAAGGGAGATTGGTTGATAGTTGTTGAATTTGCTGGGGTCTGCTGTTGGTTTCTATAGTAGGGCATTGACTTCTGCATGTTTCCATTCCTTGGGTTAGGTGGCTGTGGAAATTAGGGTGTTGAATATGGTGGTGAGTACGTGGCTCATTCTGGCTTCGCCTAGCTTGAAGATGTGGTGAGGGCATGGGTTAATTGTGGCCCCTAATTGGACTAGGTTCCAGATGGAGATGGTGTCCTGTGGGAAAAGCTGGCTCCATTTGGTTTGTTTGATGTCTGTGGTGATAATGGGTTGTTGTTTCTCTTGAAGATGTTGGTCGCCTTAGGCTATCAGTGCTTTGAGTCACACTTGTGTCAGTGGGATATTCAGAGGTGATTCTTCATTGAAAAGTATTAGTAAGGTTCTTCCCACAAACACATTATTTAAGTTGAGTGTTGACACAACAGTAAAGAACTGTAGTTAAGAAGGGTAAGTAGGATATGGGACAGGAATTGATTTTGTCTTTAGGAACCAATGAAGATTTGTCTTAAGAGAAATGATACATGAACAATTTTGAGGGTGTTATGGAAAACGTTTTGTTCTTGGGGGTGGTGGACTGTAAGAATCCAGAAAGAAGACCAACTGCTACAAAGAGCATAGTGGCAGGAATAGGCTAGGAGAAGAAGCAAGAAGGATGCAAACTGCAGCAGTATTTATCAGCACAACCATGCATGGCTCTTTACAGTTGATGACCTTGTTGGAAGATTTACTTCAAATAGTAAGAAAATATGTTTCAGTGGAGGGCACGCAAAAACACATTGACATTTTCTTTCGAGTCATAAAGGAATGAAAACTACTCATATTTTTATATTAGGGTAAGTACCCATACATGCTGAGGAGTATAAGTCAAAATATCATTTTCCAAAAATATAGTCTGTCTGAAATATTGTGTCCTAAACATTGTTTACAGACATACATTGCCCCATTGGATGTAAAATGTCTAATTATAGCTCAAATCGGGTGATACTTTTATAAATGATATTTGTGACAAAATATTTATGTAAGAAGATATTTTAACAACTATATTCTGGTACCATACCCCTTGGGGAGGCAGTTATTGCATATTTGACAATGTGAAACTTTGACAGTTTTTTGAAGTCTTGTGAAATTTTAATATTGGAAGCTTTGGTAGCAAATATTTATTGTTTTTTTACATCTTCCATTCAGTGTGCAGGTTGCCTAAATGTATAGTTTATGGATGTAGGTTCCATTTTGAGTTTTTACGAAAGTTAATTATTAATTGGGGTGGGTGAAAGTCCACCACAAGTAATAAAATTTCTGATTTGTTATGTCTAGTGAACTGCTTCAATAATTTAAACCTAAACAATAATGTAAACCCCTGATAGATATGGTACATGGGGAGAGGTTTAATTTAAAGAAAATCTGTAAAGCATTAGACGACCCAAAACAGTTTTAAAAAATCATATTCCAATTTATAACAATAGATTAAAATGTAATTAACAAAATGACACCAAAACAGAAAAAAATACAATAAGGGGAATCAGAGAGAGGGATTTTGGAAGATTTAGGGAAAAAAGCACCAAAATTCACTAAGCACCAATGATAGTTAAGCTTCAAGGTTAACTGGAGCCAGGTCAAGAATTAAGGCCGACTGAGATAGAGTGCAGGTCAGATACACCAAACAGGTTCATCATGGTAGGAGATTTTAACTTGGGACTAAAATGGAAGTTGAAATCCTGCAGCGAGGCATGGTTGCAGCGTGTATTCAAGGAAGTCATCTTGAAGTCAGATAACCGTTGTGAGAGGTACCGCAGATGCAAGAAATCATTGTATTGGATGGTTTCTGTTAGCACCTTTGCCCATCTAAGACTTCTATGTGTGGAATTAGTCTATTTTTCAGGACTCCAGAGGAACAAGGTTGTACCCAATGAGTTCCACAAGGTCGGACACCTTAGTGCCGAGGGCCACTGAAATGGATTTGCTGCTGTGAAGAAACTCAAAGAGAGAGAAATTGCATGGCTTGTTGGTCCTGGTCCTCTGAAGCTCTAAGAGTCCAAACATTTTTAACAGCACTTATGTTCTAGCCTCACTCCAGCAGAGGCCAACAGCAGAGTCCATTCCGGGTCCAGTTGCTGTTGGTAGCGGAACACTCCTGAGAAAAGGCCTCTTGCAGCTTTTTGTTCCCTCTAGCCACTCATAATGCCAGACAACTGATCATTGAGTCCACTTCTTAGTACTGGGTACACGTCCGAGCAGGTCCAGCTCTTCAGGTTTCCTCATAGGTCTCAAACAGCAGGTGCCTTTCTTCCAAAGGTCCAGGCAGTGTTCTGAGGAAGGTGCTTTGGATGCCACATTTGTGGTTGACACCATATGGTGGATGGAGGTGACTCTTTGCTCCTCCCTAACCAATAGGGTAAGCGTTCCCACTGCAATTCTACCCACTTTTACAGTATTTTCTGCTTGGCCTACTGTAAACAATCTCACACTGCACTTTAATCCCAAAATCCAAAATTGGAGATTCCTTTCTCCCTTGTAGAGAGCCTGTGTGTTCACCCTGAGGTGTGGTCAGGGAAATGAGGTCCCTTCTGTGCACATTCAAAACTTGGTCAGGGGGTAGGGCCCCTCCCACTGGGTTTGGTGCTAGCCTGGCTAGTAAAGTAAAGGGATGCCTTCTCCAGATATAATCTTACATTTACTTGTGAAAGGACAGGCCCATTTACAAGTTAACAAAGTGCCTGGGCCCACCCTAACTGGTCTTCCCGAAAGGGTAAAATACTTTTCCACACCAAAGCCATTGTTCCTGCTCTGGGAGAAGTTTTCGCACGTCATTAAGGTTAAGCACTGGCTAGGCATCTGGTGGAGAGCTAATGCAAATTATCATTCAGAGCTTTAGACAGGGAAAAGGTAATTTTTCAAAAGCTTTTTTTCCTAAATATTTATTAAAAACACAACTGAGCAATTGAATTGGACTTTTAAAAAATATTAGAAATAGTTGTTGAAGCATTTTTCTAACTGGTCCCAAACCCAATATAGCAGAATTACAATTTTAATCTCTACTTTTGTTTACCTTGAGGACTGCCAGGGCCTTCCACCCTGAGGACCTGGCAGCTGTGACACTAAAAATGCACTGGGTTGTCTAGCAATGGTCTATCTTGATTAAACAATAAGCAATATAGAATGTCTTGAATAATGTTTTCAAAATACATCTGCAGTAATATGAACTCTGAATGCTTGAACTCATTCAACCGTCCACAAATAGCTTGTAATCCGGTGACCTAGGTGTTATTCACTATATAGCAATGTCTCTTTGTAGTTATTGCGCTGAAATGCAGGACACAGAACAAGCCATGAAAAAGGTAGCTTGCTATAGATGGTGTGTTTGCCCAAGAGTGGCAGCAGGCAGTAGTTGCCTACCACAGTGGCATCAAGACACAACTGCCCCTCAAATATCAATCAAGTTAAAGGAATCTGTGCTACTGAGTAGATGGATTTTGTTTACTTAGTGTTTTTTCAGTTCAGTCATTCATAACAAATGTGGGTCAGCAAGTCTCATCATTTTTGTGGGGCCAGTTTGTTCACCATAATCTGAAAGTAAAAGTCCTGGCAGTCTACCTGCTCAGCAACAGTGTGTTCTGCTGCTAGCAGACTCCTGGTGAACTGTGCTTTTCCTGGCCCTGCAGTAGAAAGCCAAAGATGTCATCTGATTCTTTGAGAATTTAGAAATTTCCCGTGCAGAGAAGAGAACGAGGTAACTCAAGCTATCTGAGAACATAACCAAACCAGTGAGAAATGGGACAACGGAGTCTGGGGTTGCATTGTAAGAATAAAAGCACCCACCACATTGTAAAGCTACCTTATCCTTGTCATTTGTTTCTATGACTCTTCAACGTGCAATTTAGTGCTAGTCAGCGTCACCCTTTTGTTTATTCGGATAAGTGAAACCCTAATTTTGTCTCCCTTCCTCTAGTATCAAAGGGATCCCCCCTCAGAGACTACTCCGCACAAGCCCTAATTCCTGAAAGCATAATTGTAAATTTTGAGGTGCATATTTGCATTCAGAGAAGCTGCCCCCTGACTTATCAGTGTAAATTATTTACAGAGGTTTCGGGGTAGGCAATTGAGGATTGCTGAAATGCTGGGATTGTGGAAGGGAATAATAACCATAGGAATTTGATGTGATACTCCTGATTTCATTATGGAACTAATCACTTTTCAGGAGACAGTAATAGATCAATTTGTGATCCCAAACCGTTCATCCCAGAATTACCAATGGCCGTGGTATCAGAAATTCCAGCTTCATTCAGTGGAATCCATTCATTTTACGTATAACTTTTTCAATACTTATCATGATCATTAGAGCTTGTGTGCATGGCAAACACTTTGCAAAGACTATCGATGGAGCTGTCGTTATGGTTACGCACAGCAGAGCACAAACATTTGTTTGTAAGAATGTCAGTTGCAAAATAAAGGATGGCTGTTGTCCTCAGGGGCTATCCTGAACACCTGATTTCTTCCACTGCATTTTTTACATTTCCGGCCTATCTGAATGAATACACAAGGGTTCTCCAAGAGCGGCCTGATGGAAGATTGCATTTGGCCATATACATGTTGCAAAAGACCCAGATTTTAATACATGTAGTGCTGTAAAGTAGGTAAAGCAATGTTTACAAGAGGTGTGGACAGCTATGGCTGCAGTGAGAGCAATATAGCACTAAAACAATTGCAGGGTAAGGGTGTTTGTTGTACCAGTGGGTTCATTCATTTAATGATTGTAGCCATTACCTTGACTATGTGTTGGTAGTCAAAGTAAGTGGTTGACAATGTTAGTACAAATGGTAGTATAGGATGCTGGTTAACTATATGTTGGTAGTCAATATTGTGAAGTACATGCATGTCAATCTATTTGATCTATATATTGTGACATACAATTATGAATGTCACCTTATCAACAGATGATCTATGCATGATACAGAAAATATGGCATTGACATCCTGATCAGTTTTTCCAATATCTATCTGTCTGTGGTGAGTGGCATTCGTGGTCGACCAATATTTGCTGTGCATCATAATTTATGTGTTTTTCAAAGATCGCACGCACTCCTTGGAAGTCCATTATCATGCAGTGTGCAGCATGTAAGTCCGGTGTGACTTACAACTGCAGAGTTGTGTCGAATTAGTGGCCATTATCACATAAAACAGCCACCTACAGGTTCTCTGAGCCCACAGATTCATACTGATGAATTTATTGGGTTTTGCAAAGAAAACGTTTTGTAAGTTTTATTTTTATGATACAAGTCTGAATTCCATACATTCATGTTCTTCTTTGCCTCGATAGCAGACTATAGCTATGCAGCATTGATAAGGTTTAATCAAATTGACATCTTGTGCAGCCTAGGCATCTTGTGCACGATCTCTGTGATGCTGCAGTGTGTCGTCCATCGTTGAGAAATTGCTTAAATCATATATTTTTCTGCTCCTATTTTAGGTCAAAAGGTGTGCTTGGGGAACGCCAACGAGCCCTGTTACAAGATTGCCTACTTCCATGAAATCTCAAGGCGCCTTGGGTTTGAGGAGGCTCGGCAAGCGTGCGAAATCGGGGATGGAGTTCTGTTGAGCCTTGAAAGCGAAGCAGAGCAGACACTGATAAAGGGCTTGCTTCAAAACCTTACAAAACCAGGCTCTGGAATTTCTGATGGAGATTTCTGGATTGGACTCTGGAGAAACGGAAGATCTCAGACTTCAGCAAGTTCCTGCTCCGACATGTACGAATGGGTCGATGGATCCAGTTCAAATTTCAGGTAAAGGGTCGCTACGACTTGTAGGACAGCTCTCCATGTGTTTTTTGTCTATTGGCTGCAAGTCAAGATTACAAGAAACCTACAAATATGCCAAAATGATGCGTTTACCATAATTTCCTTTTTTTTTTTTTTAATGAAAAAAGGGTTTGATATTTGAGAGTGTGATTGCGACACGGAACATTGGATAGTTTGACAAAAAATGATTGTACATTAGAGTAAATGTGCTGTGAATCAAATTCAATGAGTAATAAAAATAATTCACAAGTAATCAAAGAGTACTACGAGAGTAAGTCATAAATACTCATGCATCGATCTTTGCAAATCAGGCCCAGGCATGTCACTTGCAATGGGCACCCTAAATATAGAACCAAGAATATCAGTGGGACAGAATATCAAGGACTATATATATATATATACACACACACACACAGGTTTTTAAGTTTAGATTTACTACACCTTACTCCACATATATGTACCTGTGTGGCACATACATCTTTAAAGTACCTAGATGTGGAGGTAAGAATAGTAAACCTATACTTCCATATATTCACTTACCTTTCGACATTCTGTCCATGATATTCTTGTTGCACGAGATTGTTGGCATTGACATTCAGTGGTGCAGCCTTTGCAGTGCAATGTGTAATCATGTTAAGAAGAACACTGTCTCCTACTCTTCCATTTGCCATCAAGTTTAAGTCATACTTTCTATTTATCTGTGTTAGAAACTGGTACATTGATGAACCCTCATGCGGAAGTGAAGCTTGCGTTGTAATGTATCATCAACCGACTGCGAACCCCGGCATTGGCGGCCCCTACCTTTATCAGTGGAATGATGACAGGTGTAATATGAAACACAACTTCATCTGCAAGTATATTCCAGGTGGGAAAAAAAAATCAAAAACAATGTATTGATAATGTACATTAGAAATGCTTTTGAGGCACTTTTGAGCTTTATAGCATTGGACTATGCTTAGTCTCACGGATCAGGAATTCTGCTTCTAAAGAGATGACATTGGGGGATAAAATACTAGAAGATGCATAAGGCATAACTTCAATAAATTATCCATTGCGTATGCTGAATGTAGTTTTTTTGATGTGCATTGAACCAGAAGCAGGTCAAACCTAAGATTCAGTTTTGCATTTAAAAAGAATCACAGATTACTGCTAAAATAACCATGTGTTATCTACTTACAAGATGCTCTCACTATTACTTACCGACAGCATACATTTTTTACAGTATTATAAGCTCTGAAAGACTTGCCACTGTTAATTAGGACTGCCACAATTTGAGCAATAAATCAAGCACAGAAATGGCTTTCTTTACATAAACTGGAACGTTTAAATCCCAGACTCGTTAAAAAGTCACAGTGAAGCTTCACTTCATTATAGTACAGAACTGCTACTTTTTCAGATTTTGATTGGTTACAAATATCACTCTGAACAGAAAGATTAATCTCCCCTAGCAACCAAATGCTAGATGACTAATGCCTTGGCGAGTAACTCTACCCAAAAACTGTGCTACATAGAGCAGTCAAAGTCGCCCTGACCTCGGTGTGTCCTTCCCCAGCAGGCTTCATGAAGCCTTTTGAGTTGGCTGCATTATGGTCGAATGGTTTAGAATTTCACCTCCAAGTATTTCCAGGACAAAATTAGCCCTTTGAAGTTACCTTCAGTTTACGAATTTCAGAGCCTCTCCTGATGTTTAATCCTTGAGAAAAGTTTAGGAGCAGGGGTGGGAGGGTCCTGGTAGGAGGGTCTCTGGAAGGAGGGCCGGGGAGGGAGAACCCTCAATCAGTCAGTCAATCAATCAGTAGTTATAACGTAACTAATCACCCGTGAGGGTATCCAGGCGCTGTGCCAGACCCAAGCTCATGTAGTTCATCGCCCTATGCCTTAATACAAACTGGTTTGTTGACAACCTTGCAGAAAGTCTTAAAAATGCACTTATTTTAGGTGACTTGCTTGACTGATGCCTAGAGATGCCACGGGTAGTGTGTACACTACAAATGCTATTATTCATTCATTCATTCTATTTCTATGGCAGCCATAGCTGTACTGAGTTGGATGTGTCCTGCCCCAGTAGACTTCGCAAGTTTCTTTGACTCACTTAAAGCTCTCATCCTGTTGTGTATCTTTTATCATATCTAATGTGCCCCACCCTTCCACATGTTTGAGGCACTGAATGCACCTTCTTATTTTTGTATCAAGATCTTTCTAGCAGAAGTCATTATCTTACCATAAACGGAAATAATTTCTCTGTTGTTTCTACTATTTTTTTCAAAAAAAGCACCACAAGAAATTGGATATCGGATGCTCTGTTTATATATTTTCCAAGGCAAAATCATTGCGTGACTTGTCACTTTTTACTTTCACAAGGAAATCATTGCTATTTTGGTACCCTCCTGTACTTATAGTGAACTCTAACTCCCGGTAGTGGCAGTTTCTTCCTGATTACAGTACAAAGACTTTACTCAACAAAACAATGTCGGGGAGCGGATGTGGCCTAAAGGCTAGAGCGGTAAACCTCGAATCTGGGAAACTGGGTTCGAGTCGCGGCAACGACGCACTACATCCTGTGTTTCTGGGCAAATCACTTAATCTCCCCGTGCCTACCAAAATGAATGTGTCCATCTGTTACGCAACTGGTGCTCATGTAAAGCGCTCTGATACCTTCGGGTCGAGTTCGCGCTATATAAAATTCCGCTCCCCGCCCCCCCAAAAAAAAAATTGAGTTCAATTATAAGACACTTACAAACTCAGCTCACATCAAGTCTTTTTTATGGTGTAATAATCTCATAATCTACAATATTAGGAATAGCTGAAATATGGAATTGCACAAATCTATCACAATAATGTGATAGTATGGTTCCCTTTGTGCTTTTTAGAACACTCTGCAGCTCTTGGGTGTATCTTTTATCTACAAATCAGTATTCAGACACAGTTGTGCCTTTCTTCCTCCGTATTCGACCAGTAAATACCGTGCCTCAGGCCTGGGCATGCTTTGTCCCCTTTTCATTACAGCCTGGCCTCCATATTGATCTAGTGATGTTAGTCTTATGTTCCAGATCCAACCTGGCGAAGATGATGGTTATTTTTAAAGAACACTGTTTACTGTAAGACCAGCATCTCTGCAATTAGATATTGATATTTCTATATAGTTCATTGAAGGGGATGAATTGCTTTTTGCAAGGCCACGACTGCGAGGCAGAGGAATAAAAAACAGAACAGGAAATAACTTTCGGCTTGTTTAGAAATCTTTAAAAATGAAGTTCCAGATGACATTTCTTCGTTTGGGTCAATTGTCTTTTGGGATTATTAGAGAGGAAAGCCTTCAATAAAAAGAACATTTTGCTACTGATGCACAAGTAATCTCATTCCCTTTGTTATATATTTTTTAATGACTTGTTGCTGCAGCAATGCTGGCGTGCAATGTTTGGTAAAATAATGTTAGCTGTATAATTGTTTCTCTTCTCTGTCAAATGTGATTTAACTTTCCTTTCTTTAACCTGAAACATTTGTATGGGCAAATCTCATTTGCAAAGGTAAAAATGCTACCATTACCTTTTTTCTGTTAAACAGGGGTGTCTTCGAAAATATTAATTTTGTACATCTAAGATGAATCACTTTTCAATAAACAGACGAAAAAAAATATGAAATGTGGGCGCATGAGGCATATTTTCAAAATCATTGTAGATTTGTGCATACTTAAAATAGGCATACAATTAGAAGCTCAATGAGTGTGTGGAAAGCATTGTCAATTGTTCTCAAATGTCTGTCTTTGTGTGTGTTCACTAGACATGGCACATGGAAATAAATATTTTCCCATTTCTTCCCAGGTTTGTGACTTTGTAAAATCTGACCGCCTGATAGCATTGTCAATTGTTCTCAAATGTCTGTCTTTGTGTTCACTACGACATGGCACATGGAAATAAATATTTTCCCATTTCTTCCCAGGCGTGTGACTTTGTAAAATCTGACCACCTAATATATTAGTAATTGCCTGTAGCAGAAAGTGTTATCTGCACTTCAGATCATGTTATGCATTTTGCTTTCAGATGATTGCCTTTTACAAAGATTCTCAATATGTTTTCCTAGTCGGCGACATAATGTCCAGAAAATGGAAGATCCAAGTTCTAACTTCTACACATAATGAATATGTATTATTAAACCCAGTAGCAAAAAACAGGAGCACCATAATGAAAATAAATTTGACAACAGGAATTTGGTGTTAGCGTGTTGGAATAAAGTCTGTTCTATGTGATAGGTAAGGTCAACACACAGTGGAAGAATTCCCGAGAAATGCCAAATTATGGGGTTTTGAGAGAAGAGTCATCCTTCGAGCTAGAAGTAGTCTGGAGAGTTTTAAATCAAAATGTGAGAAGATGAAGTTTCTTCAGGATGGCACTTGATCTGTCAAGATCAAATATAATAGGAATGGCTCATCCAAGCGCTGGAGTACTGAATTCAAAACCATTCTATTTAACAAATATACGGTGGATTCAGAAATTATCTATACATTGCAAAAAAGTTCTTCCTTATTGAATGCTGCAATACCTCATCTAGTGGATCTTATAAAGCCAGAGTCTTTTAATGCCTATGGGTGAACCTCTGTTGATAATGAACAAATTGCAGCTGGCATAAGAGTGTACCCTTGTTTACTCCATGAACAGTGCTTAAATCTGCCTTCCTAAAGACTTGTCAGAGATTCAAAGAGCAGTCACTAATGAACTTGTGCTGTTGTAGACTTCTCACAACATGGAAGGAGTTGTACTCAGGGCAATAGCTTTAATTTCTCCTTATGTGATAGGCCTGGCACATCTACCAGACAAACAGAATCCCAGGCTCTAACAATTCTACCTAAGTTTGAAATATCCAACTCAGCCCATTATAAAGATATTCTAAGCTCATGATGTATTCCTTTAGCTCATAGAAGCACTATTAAATTATAACATGTATATTACTAGCTTGGGCAGCTGAAAGGTTTATGAAAATAAGAGTACAGAAAAATAGTCCTAGTCTAGTGTGAAAGCAGAAATGTTGAATCAAAGATGGTGTATGGTACCCTAGTTTTTGTAGGTGGGTGGCTATGATCTTTAAGCCTAGGCACTGACTAACTCTAAAATATACCCACACAGTCAATCAGAGCAGAGTAAATTCTTCCAGCGATACTGGGGCTGTTCCAATTATACAGGGGAGAAATAATATACACAAGCACCAATCAAGGAGTCGTCAGAAGGGACAAGACAGAGGTGTTTCATTGCTGAGGTAACCCTAGAATGGAATGGGATTATTGATAAGCGATAGTTGAATGTGTCTCTTGCTGTGCTCTTATAATGCGTATCGAAAATAGCATATGTAAGTCAGAGATAATGGCATATGTTGCCAGTTATCAGAAGAAACACAAGCAAAACTAGCAAAATATAAGTGCAGGCCTTTGGCATAACCAAGAGAATTTCCTCGTCTTGAATTAAACCTCTGGGTTTTCTTTGTACTATACCTAAGCAAAGGTAATTTATTAATTTGGTTTTCATCATACATCTCAAATTATTTTCCATTCCATCCCTTTCTTCAGAAATGAGTACTCATCATTGATAGAATTCTTGAGGTCTCAAATTTTCATTGTCCCAACTCCACTAAATCAGGTATCTTTTTTTCTTGAATCCAAAGCACTAAAAACACTTCTGGTCAAGATCTTCTTCTCTACAACTTTAGGTAATCTCGAATGCACACTAAGTCCATTTCCACAATCTATGTTTAGATCTTTCTCTATTCTGTAAGCAAAGTTACAGAATGACATTGATTTTCATATATGTCACTTTCCTACCTTTAGTTCTTAAAACACAATCTTATTGTACATTTTCTTGGGAACCTAAGATATGCAAAGGCATGCTGGTCTCTGGTTCTAATTCATTTCCAGAACTGATTTATGTTAGAAGCTGGAGACTCATTTGTAATCTTTTAGAATGGGTCAGAAAGGCAGCAGTCAAGATGTGTAACCCCTTTACTTTGTGTGAGAGGATGGCTCTTTCAGCAGGGACACTCTCCCTCAAAGTTATACCACCTTGAGCTAACAGATCCAGAATAAATAAAAAGATTATCAAAGATCCTAAAATTAATAAATGTGGTCAAGGTACAAGTAAACAACAAGGTGTACATGTGGACAGAGAGGTATGCCAAAAGGGGAGCTCTGATCGGAACTAGTCATCTTTAACTCAAGATACCAGTGAATCCAATACTTGCCTTTCCTAAAGGACAGCTAAAAAGTGGCATCCACTACACCAGAGAAAGCACATACATCAGTCAGCGTCAAGAACCAAGAAGGAGGGAGTGCCACTCCCGAGGATAAAGGCTCTACTAACGTGATAAGTAGTTAAATCATAGACACAGAAACTACATTGACATCAGATTTTGAATAGAGGATATCCCAAGTTTTTTAGGAAGAAAAAATCAATTCAACGTACTCAAGAGAGAGCATTTAAAAATGAGAACTAAGGCGTAAAATAAGAGCCTCATGATTAACATTTCACCGCTCATTTTGAAAAAAGAGAGCATTGGAAAGAGGGGCATTATTTGTACACATGTACAGTGCTAATAAATTAGAGATTGATTTCAGCTTCTACAAGTTCACGAGAAAATTAAGACTCAAATATAATTTGCTACCAAGGACCCGACAGTAAAAAGTGGTGAATATTTTCCTGAGAAGTTCAACAAAAAATCAAACTGTATGCCTCTATCAGCCACAAATTATTGAGCGCATTTGAAAATTTAGTGTTGAAGGATATTTCAGCAATTAATTGTATATCTAAAAAAATCAAAACCAATATAAAAAGCAATGAGCAACCTGCAATACTGAAACTGTAGAACCACTCCACCATAATAATCAGAATGATGGATAAAGAAGGAGAAATTCTGATTATGGATAACGATTTCTACACTTCTTAGCTAGAAGAGCATCTCAAAGACACACCAAATATTTGAAACTAGAGAATAATTGAGTTATGTAAATGTCCAGTATTTGTAAAGCGCAAACAATTACCCAAAGGTGTCAAGGCGCTGGGGGCCGTCGGGAAGATTAAGCGAGCTATTGCCCAGAGTCACATGGTGCTGGGCTGATCTGCAGCCAGCACCAGAGATCAAACCGTGAGCCCCCGGGTTACGGAGTCAGTCGCCCTGGCCTCTGCGCCACACCTCTTCCCGATAGCATTAAAACACATCATAAACAAACTTGCATAAAGGCAAAGAATAAGGATGGATAATACAAAACACATATAATTTCCAAATAGACATCAAAATGATAGGAAAAATTAGGTGAAGCAAAACGGAAATAATCAGAACTACATTAGAAAGAATACATTTCATGCATGAATACGAAGAAGGCAAATGGCCACACAAATCAGTAATATTCAGAGTTGCATTGGCTTCGTGTAAACGCACTGCATGCATCATTAAACAGAAGGTTCAGCCACTCCAAGATGGCAACTGTCTCTGATTTACAGATTATGTCACTGGTTCTGCAAGCTCTCAATTGTAGGTGCTCTGGAGAATGTAATAAAAATAGAGAAGGGATAGATGCAAACATTCGGGACTCTCAGTCCTTCAGTTGACTGCCACTGAGGGTACACCTGCCTGTGAGAATGTCAAAAGAATTATCAGTAGCGCCAGACTGAGATCAAGCGAAATAATCTGGTTGAAATGTGGGCTGAAACAAATTGAATGGCAGAAAGGTCACTTCTCAAGTTATGTATTAGAAAATTATGCCATTTTCTGATGGCAATTGCCAGTGACTCTTAGATGATGTCCCTGATTCTGGATGCCTCTGAGGTAGATGTTAAGGAGGAAATGAGACAAATAGAGAAGGAGTAGATAGACACAATATGGGCCGGCTCTCAATTAAACAATTGAGGATAGGTCCACCAGTGAGGACACCGAGAGAGGTTGTAAGGAGTGCAAAGCTAGTTCTGGATTATTGGAGAGATATTAGAGCAACCAGGGTTCTTACGGGTGATTTGTTCATTTCAAACAGCCGTGCAATCCCATGGAGCAGACAGCTGTTCCCAAAAACACAATACTGGTGTTCTAAGCAACAGAGGTTCCACATGTCAGACTTACTTGAGTAATATAAAGTTAATCTGGAAGGCATTCTAGGGATGCTGTTCACCCAGTACAGCAGAATCATAGTAAGCAGACTCATCACTGGTGATATTGGAAAATAAGACTCTTTGAACTAGCTTACATTTTTGAGCAGCCAGCACACCAGTCATATATTACCTGTGATGACTTACAGTACAGTAATTATAGAAGGGATGAGGGTGTTAGAGCTAATGGAAAGGCAATTAATGCAGAACACACACCACAGGAATTTGTTGATATAGAAAAATGAAGTATTGTGGGTTTTTCTTGCAAGCAATTACACCTGTGCTGTTGAAAGTGTGTAAGGGTGAAAACACCTGGCTAGTTAATGGTAAGAATAGAACATTTAAGAACATAGTTGATATGTTGATGTATAGTATAGTGAATAAGTATAACCATCATGGTCGTTTGAGAGGCTTTGGTCAGTTGTTGGAATTAATGATGTTATTGATAGTATTCAAACAACATGTGAATAGAAGTTGGGTACAGTACACATGTTTTATCTTTGGCTGCCTTCTTTACTCCATAGATTTGCATTAATTTGATTACCCGCTAACTAATATTTCCTCGCAACTTTAAATACATATGGAATTTATAAAGAAAATATATGTGTGTACATCTATAAGTTGAGTTCAATATTGGATAGAAATAAATGTGAGTTCAAGGAACACCAGCATTGTGGAACAGTTTCTCTAAAGGGACAAGTAATTGAAGCTTGCCCAGATGGGCAATCTGTGGTGCCCAACCTACAATACCTAATTGCGCATGACATGTAAAACTGAAGCATTTACGACACATTGAGCAGGCTAAACTTTATATACTACCTTTAAATCCATTACTTTTTGAAAAGCACTTAATCTGTGTCTATATACCTGGCGCATAATACACATGAAATTCAAGCACACACTATCCCTTTAACCATTTTAGATGTGTTTTGGTGTGTGAACTGATTGCAGATTTTTCAAGATGGAGCAAATTTAAAGGGAGTCCCAATAATCATTCAGATTAAAATGATTGTAGTGTCTTTTGTCAAATCTGCCCAAAACATGCTATTAGTGTGTTGAACTTAGTTTTTCTAGATCACATTTTATGTCAATGGGGGGAAACTTAATGAAGAGATCAAAAATTAGTGTTTCCCATTTTCTGCACCAAAGAAATGTTAATGTTTGGGTGCAGGGCCTTTGTATCCACAGAACTACCTTTGCACTCCTTTTGGCCATTGGGAGCTGTTTCAGTAGCAAAGAGATCTCAATTTAGGGAATGGATGTAAGTCACTTCCTCGTCCCAGACCCCAGTGTACACCGTCCAGGTTTGCAGGCAGTTGGGTATGTGAATAGGTGCCCTGCACACAGAGCTTGCAACATATAGACTCATGCCAACTGGGATGGTTTGAGAGCTATATGGGTTTGTAATATGGTGTGGGTAAAATACCACATACTGCCCCTATCCTCACAGTGTACAGCTGATGGCTCTTTAAAGTCATGATCAGGGGGATTTGTTTGAAAAAACAGGGACAGCCACACAACGAATTCTGTGCAGAGCTGCCTTTAACTTTACTTCCCAACCCAGCAGAATGGAGTTAACGTCCCCAGGCAGCTGGCGTGGGACGTATACGGAAGGTGCAGGATGTGGTTTAATGCTACACCCTAGGCACATTCCTTTCACTACAAGGGCAAATAACATACACGGTGGACTTGTAATTTTTAGGGCTGGTTTACAAAAAAAACAGCTGTGCACACCAAAGGCTGCATCCAGCAACTCCAGAACGATTGATTTCAAACCAGCTGCACATGCCCAAAGGAAATGCACATCTGGTTTGAGGGACAACCTCTGAAAATGTCAGTTTAAACAGTCCACTTCACTTGACCCTAAAAGTGTGCATAGAGATCTTCAGGGTGCACAGGCAACCGCTGTATGCAGTGGATGACATTGTGGCTTTACGAATTCACGCTTTGAAGATTTCTGAGAAACGTTGTTTGAGTCTATTGCGCATGGTCCAAAGCCATACACAGGTGCCCAATAATGATTACTTCCTTAACCAGCTGAGCATTGCTCAGTGTCATACAGAGTTAGTCTGGAGCATACAGGTTGGGCACATGTTGTGGACGAATGTCACACTCTTGGCCAAATTCATTGCACATGATGGAAGACTTACACTGAGGGTGCATACTGACAAAAATGCTAGGTTGCTGCACATAGCCAAAGGCTGTGCGCAGCTGCTAGAGCATTTTTACCTCCCAATCCAGCTGTGCATGACCTCTGGGTCAATCCCTGCAAAGAGTTTCCATAATGAGCCGTTAAAGGTCACCCACCCCTGGTAGGCCCTGTGAACATGAGACACTTGGCCATGAAATATGTGATCCTCCGTTATTAGCTTCAATCCAGACATTTAACCTGAGGGGTGGGCATCAACATATATAGAGGTGGGAGTTATTCGTATAATCTGCTTCCGTGAAATAACACGAAATTTCAACAAAATAATGCATATTTATGTGACATGCAAATCTATCATTTGACAATATATTTTAACGCGAAGTACGTTCTGCGTCAATTTTTGATGCAAGAGCGCATGAGGTGCTAAAAAAGTAGTGTGAAAAACAAAAGCAATGTGAGCAGCAGCTGCTCACGTTCTGTTGTGGTCGTGCACAGTATGTTTTTTCTCGCAAACAGCGCGTAGTTTCACGGGATGGCATAATCCCTCAATTTCAGGAATTTCCCTTAAAAAGCATAACGCACAATACCAAAACTACACAAATTATGCCGGTGTAATCTAGATTTTGCCCATTCCTAGAAATTGATTGAATAAGGATTTCAATTTGTTATGCAGAAAAATGTGAAACGAAAGAAAAGATCATCAAATTGGGTGGCAACATTTTGCCTAAAGCCTCATATATTTATTATTATATTTTGCATGGCTTGGGCATCGCCCCAGTGGATGGTAGACCGCTTTACATCAAAGAGATGGAGACGAGTGATATTTCACTTTGATCAGACAAGAAGCGAGCCAGGGATTCTGAATTAAGTCCTGTACCCATTTTTATTCCGTAAACATGCTGGCTTTAAGATTCTGTGCTCCAAGGTGTATAATGTGCAATATCAGCATATAGCTGAAACAGAAATCAGTTTAATAAATTGGGGGGCGGCGAAAAAAAAGAACACAAGATGTATCTATGTATTTGTACGTAAATATATATATATATACACACAGACACACACACACACACATATATATATATATGTATTTATGAACATCGTTCTGATTATGGGACAGTGTTTCAGAAATGATGCAACCATTTGCCTCTATTAAGTCTGTTTAATCTCCATTTATACAAACACGTACTCCTTTTCGCATTCGCATACTTACTGGAGCCTTCACGTTTGAAGGAAATATGGTGTCAATAAAGCAAAGATTTAGAGTTACAGGATGCCAAAAGAGCATGGCACTTCATCATATGCTTGCGGGAAAGACTTTTTTTAATTGAATGTTCTCTGCTTACATTTCAAGTTGGTTTCTGCAAAGTGCATTAAGACTTTAAGACATCTGCTTATTCGTTCTAACGTGTCCTTGCACTTGTAAACAATTCATTCAACAGAGAATGTCCTAGAGAAAGAGCTCGGAGACAGAGCAGCCCCAGAATACGGTAAGAAATGTGAACTTTCAGATCGAGTTTCAACGCAAGAGACACAATAACTTCATGAATCATTACCGCCACTAACAGGCATGAGGTCAGAGGCTAAACCAATGTTTACTTCACTGCAGTAAGATATGTGAATGAACGACCCAAAGGAGACCATTCATGTGCACGGATTTCCTACTAATCAAAGAATGTATGTAGAGTGGTTCACTGATTTCCATTCCAGATGTGCTACCAACTTAACTGTGAGACCACCCCAGTTATTTACACCTTGCCATCTAGTCACCAGAAGCGTGTCTGCGTCTGCAAAATAGACCTGCTTTTACAGAGTAGGTGCTATACGTTTATGTCTGATGGAATACTTTTAATATTTTTCAGAGACTTTCCCTACAACAACGGTTGGAAAGCCATTTACTTCAACCAAAGCAGAGGATTCGTATCACGTAGTGATTTCTGAAACAGGTTTGTACTTTTATTCACTTTTCCAAACTAAAATCATCCGGTACCTTTTATCTTTTATTACGATTTCTGTGAGTGTTAATGCCATTTGTAATTTTGTTGACTGCAAATTTTAGAAAATTTGTAAAGTGCCTGACGTTAGAGGAGGGTGATTTTTTTCAGTATGTTGGAAGCGAACCAATCCCATCATCCCCGAATTAAAACAAGCATTTGCAATGCAATTGGTCTCGCCTTTGGGACCTTATAGATATTTAGCTATGCAGCACATTAGCCTGAGTGCTGAACCATCTACTGTTCTTTAACATGGAGAGACAGTAAGCACCAAACTGCGTGACACGCCAGGTATGGGAACACATGGAGAGAAATATTGCCTTTCAGCTGGAAATGGTATAGTCCAAAGTTCTGTTTTAAAAATAAAATCAGAGCCTTCTGTGGTCATATCTTTGAAAAACTAAGATTTGAAACAAGTATTATTGTCTACGGGTGCTCATGGAAGACAAAATCTATGGACCGGAATCTAGAGAATGCTAAAGTGATTCTGGTATTTTACTGACCTCTGCTGATCGTTTTCTATCAATAAAGTTAAATAGAGGTAGTTGTCAAAAAAATTAAAAAAAGAATGTTCCTCAGCAGAAAGCAATTCTGGTATTTTACTGACCTCTGCTGGTCGTTTCCTATCAAGACAGTTAAATAAAGGCAGAAACTCGAAATGTGGACAGTGGACAAAAGCAACATATGCAGCACCTGTACCGTAAATTACCAGTACATTTTAAATACAAAGCAATCCTGTGTACAAATCTCCAAATGTGCCCCCTGCCCAGAAGCACCTCCCCTACCAAGGGGATAAAAAAGCTGGATTGGAACTGCACTACTGTAAATCAAAAAGTCCATATGAAATTATCCGCAAACATAGGAAATCATAATTCAATGAAGAGAGTGGCTTCTAATGGGAAGTGTATATTATTTTCTTCTTTATTGTTCTGTTCGTAACCAGCAGCCAACACGTTTCGTCCTTGTAAACCTAGGACTTCTTCAGGGCACTATCATTGTAAGGCAACAAACCAAATCGCTGGGTTACACCTTGATTGTGAGAACTGTCCTGAACATATGCCGTTACCTGGCATCTTTTCAGTACTTCGAAGTAATATTCCAAGCTGAACTATACAAATTGATTGGCGCAATCCAATGCCCAAAAAATAAAGGTCAATGGAAAGCGTGGTAAAATAGCCATCTAATGGTGTTGATCGTGCAGGTTCAAATAAGACTAGCACATATTGATGGAGACTATCCCCCCTATCTTGTGCACTTAAAAAAAAAGTGCATCCCAGCGTGGTTCATTTCCACAGCATGATGGGAAAGATATATTTGACGACTGCGCTGATTTAGTACAGAATTTAAAGCTAAAGAGCTCAATGGCTCCAAAAGTACATCATCAGGCAGACCCACAGGAATGATAGCCGCGTAATACCCTTGGAGGAAAGAGCAGATTATTCCTGGGGGTCTGCCTGATGATGTACTTTTGGAGCCATTGATCTCTTTAGCCTTAAATTCTGTACTAAATAAGCACAGTCATCAAATCTATCTTTTCCATCATGCTGTTAATATATTCTGCAATACCGCAACAAGATACAGATAAAAACAGCGGGCCTCGTGCAAAAAGATGACACTCTTTCCTCCTAGGGTATTACTTGGCTATCATTCGGTTATCTTGAGCAAGAACAAGATACATAAATATATCAGTGGTCTTGTGTAAAAACACTTTAAACAACATTGCAGTCAGGAAATAAAAAGCTTGAAAATTTTAACCAATTAATTTCACAACTATTAACTAAATGTAACAGGAATACATTAAGAAAGGTAAAGAAGGTAAAGCAAATGAAAAATGACCCCTTAACCTATTTAGCTACACATTTTACCTATTTGATGTTGAAAATACCAACAAGAAACAATAAAAATTGATTATCTATGATTAGAATTCCCTTACCATGTACTTTGCCATTGATTTGGAAAAATAAGTCAGCGCTAAAAATGGAAGCAAGAGTTCAGCAGCATCTCGAGACTATGCAGTTAATGGAGCACTGGCGGTGACTGGTAGGTTACGGACCACCTCAGGCAACATGAAACTATAGCTAATGGGCTAGACTGTGATACCGCCACAAGCTGATTGAAGCACTAATACCTGTCGCTCTAGGTTGCTCCATTGCGACGATTGGCACACCTTAGTGGTGCCAGACCCAGATAGTGATATTATCACCCTCTGTACACTGGTGATAGAAACACTCACAGGTCCTGACGAAATGCAATGAGGGCATGAAACATGTCGACCACTAGATTAGGAGACAGTTAGAGACAAATACAAGTCACACTAACTGTCCATCTTCCTCTAACTTTTTAATGAGGTGGACAGCTGACCTGAATAAACACAATTAACAGACTATCCAACCTTTTTTAACTCACTCCACTCATCTACATTCCTTCAGGCCCCTCACACCCACGCACTAAACGGCATGGAACAAAAGATCTCCGCCAAAAAGCCCCTTCACGGGTGCCCGTTGGGCATTGCACTGCCGACCCGACGAGGAGTAGGCCAAGATGATGAAGCATGACACCTAGCTTGCTGGGTGTGTGAGGGCATTAGTTCCTAATATGGTAACTCCCCTTCCCTACCTATAGGTTCATTGAGTCCAGTCAATATTGACGGATTTGTGAATTGACCTCACAAACAAACCATCCTCCTTAGGAACTGCATACCCTTTCTAAATATATGCAGTGAATGAACTCACCCAGAAGTGTTAAAAGACAGTCCAGCGGGGCAGGGAGTAAGCATTTATATTGGCAGATGGAAGCACTTTATAGTAATATAGTTATCTTTAATATGTTTCCCCACATTTCACAAGATCATGGATCATACACACTCATCGGTGAGATGCAGACCCCAACTTCTCTTGAAACTGTCACCTTATAGGTTCCTTCAAGTTAGAAAGTAGGGCTCAAGCAACAGTTTTATGGTACTGCAGTCAATAGTAGGGGGCATTTCAGGTCTGAGCCTAACAAGATCATTTCCTTGAGCACGGGTTCTTTTTGACCCTCCGAGAGGGCGGCCCATTGCTGTGCCCGTTCAAAGGTGCTTTAGGTCCCCTGCCATGGAAGAAAACACAAATTCTTTTCCAGCAGGTGGGAGTGTATCACCTCATCTGTGACCTTTTTATCACGCAGATGGAGGAGTTCTGCATCCATTTTCTGCAGTTAGGTTTCTGCTTAAAGATTGTTGATTTTTATTCCAAAATCTAAAGTATCTTTCGAACGTACGTCTTCTCCCTGCAGTTAAAAAATAGATACAAAACATGCTTTCTGGCCTTTCAATGGACACATACCTGCTGGGGTGTGCAAAATGTCGGACATAGTTTACCAAACACCACATAAAAAAGAGTACCGGACAATAGAAAGGAAAAAAATCACAAAAATGCCAGGCTCAAAACGCAAGTGCACCACTCACTAAACAGAGGGGACACTGTTCCAGTGCAATTTACAGTGCACAAGTTTAACTTTTTCATACCTCACACTGGTAGGTGATTGTGTGTGTAAGGCATGAGGCGCGTTTAACAGGTCTCAGACTTCAGAAGAAGTGTCCAAAACACAAACAAATCTAAAAGCAAAATATGTGTGTGCTCACCATGGGTACAGGGGGTTTCTTACAGGTCATATGGTTTAACTTAAATATGCACCTGGCTCAGTCAGAGGTCAGTGAAGTGTTAATGATTTATTATGGTAAAGTCACAATTCAAAATGTAAGTAGGAACTTTGTCACACTTGATGATTTCATGCTAAAATTGTAATGGTTTTACCTACACAAGAAATTCTTATACCATTCACAGTCGTGTTAGCAATGTTATGTGCTGTACGTAAAGTGTGACGGCTTTAGAGACAACAGAACATGTTATTTATGAATGTTCTCTTGGTGGCGACCAGCATTTCGAATTCTGGATAGAATAGCAGCTAAACTCAGCACAAAGGACTCCTTTAACAGAAGCCCAAGGAGGCACTGAAGAAGGGAGCGCAATGAGCAAGCCCTATACCGTTCAGGTAAATTTGGAAACAGTTCTACTCCTAGTAGCTGTCCTAATTGCGAACAAATAATTCATTTAGTGCACAGTTTTCTAAATATCTTTACTAAAAAGGATTTACATCCTTGTGGTGGTTCTGGCTACGGGGCACGCGGCCTAGACTACGGGCCAGACAATAAGGCAGGCGACTACTTTGGTGTACGCTCCGGCCGTAAGGTCACGTGCGACTCGGCCCATTTATTATATACCCTCGGACAGAGCCCGGTCACGAGGGGTGCGTGCTCACGTTCGGGCGCGTAGAGGCCGAGTGGCCCTCTACAATCCTGATTGCTTGAAGATTGTTTACGTATGTGCTCACCACCTTCAGCAGAAACCGGGACTCACCTTTCTAGCTCGCTTCTTTACGCAACGCTGCAGAAAACCTCCACAATCTCAGTTGCAAAGGTGAAGACAGTCTAGAATTTCTGAGCAAGTTACTGATAAAATCCCCCAGTTTTTGACATGTGCTTGGAAATAAGCATGTGCCTCATTATCATACCCACAAGGAATGAGGTTACTCACTCCCAGATCAACGGATCGGGTGCAGAAAATCAACCGTTTTTAAAATAAGGTTGATGTGATTTGATGAATTCAGTTGTATGTTGATCTGTCCTACGCCCCTGCTCAATAGCAGGGAGCGGTGGAGTGTCGGTAGCGCTATATGTATCTAGTGCGCAGCGCTTAAATGATAGACTGACTCTGTGTTATAGTTGGGCGCGAACTACCCGAGTTCGCCCGCCCTTTTTATTTATATACGCGCGCTCACGCACGTCGACGTGAGCGCAAGTACGATCGCGCTCTAGCCGGAAGCTAGAGCGCTAACTGTAACATCCCTCTATAACTCGGTCCTTGACAACAGTTCAAACATTATTCAGTGGCGTCACTTACTTGGCACACAAAGTCTCTCAACCGGCTGCTGGGCCTGGGGTTTTCTCTCAGCACATTTCTCGAGTTCCCCCGAGGGGCCGAGGTTTGGGTTGTTGGTGATGCGCTCTGCCCTGGTTCACCGTCAGGGCTCTCGGTATCATTCGGGTCTGACCCGGGGCGCACTGGGGGATGGGGCTGAGTATGCTGGCTGGGAGAGCCCCGGGGTCGTGTTCTTCTTCGACCTCGGTGGTTCTATTGTCATCAGCGGGGCTCCTCACCACTTTGAACCACGATATGTTCCGGGTGACCAGTTCTCCTCGTCGTGCAGTCACCATGGTTCCTTACCGGTCGACCACTCTCCAGTGGCCCTTTTCATACCTTGTTTTGAATTTTCCCCCGGGCCGTTGTTCTCTTAGGATTACTATATCTCCGGCTTGGATCTCTCTGGGCGCGGCTCTCCGTGCCTTACTGACTTTGTAATTTCGCTCTTGGCGCCTCTGGAACGCCCTCTCCTCGTCGAAGGGCGGGGCCGTCCAGCCTGGGGCGACTGGTAACCCGTATCTACGAGGTCCCTTGAACATCAAGGCCCATGGTGCTTGGCGGGTTGAGCAGTGGGGGGTGCTGCGATATTCGCCCAGAAATCGCTGCAATTCTCGCTCAGGGTCCAGTTGTTCAGACACAGCGATGCGCAGTGTTTTTATTGATGGTACGCATGAGCCGTTCTACCTCTCCATTGGCTTGTGGCCACTGAGGGGTGATTCGCCGATGGCGGATGCCGTGTGATCTTAAAAACTCTTCGAATTCGTGTCCTTGGAACGGGGGTCTATTGTCTCTTCACAGTTCCTCTGGGCACCCGAACATTCCAAACACATTTTCCAGGGCTGGGCCTACGTGCGTGAAGGCGGTGGATGGCAACGCTTCGGCTATCGGGTACTTCGAGTAGCTGTCGATGATCACTAGCGTGACTCGCCCATCGGGCATGCTCCTGAAGTCCACACTGATTTACTCCCACGGGCATCGGCCATGTTCCTCGGTTATGATGGGGGCTGGCGGCTGGGCTCCACTGGTTATCTGACACGGCTGGCAGCTGCGGACTGCGTCGTCTACGAACTCATCCATGCTCGGAAACCAGACTTTCTCCCTCATTCGAGCTTTCATCTTTTCCATCCCTTGATGTCCTTTGTGTGCTAGCTGCGTTGCTCTTGTCCTGAGGGCGGCTGGAATAACAATTCTGGAGCCTCGTAGGATGAGTCCTCCTCTGGTCACACTCAGCTCATGTCGTATCCTCCACATGTGTTGGAGGTGATTTCTCTCTTCGCTGGTCCATGAGTTAGCTGTTTGTAGGAATTGCTGCCAGGTTCCTTCTAGGATTGTGTTTTTGACCTTGACCATTACTGGGTCTTGTTCGGCTGTTTCCAAGATCTCTTCTAGTGTCAATGCCTGGGGACACGTCAGGGCAGCCACCATGTCCAAGTGACCTTCTGCCTCTTCTTCTTCATCTATTGGCGTAGGATTGCTACCGGTCTCTGGGTGCCAGGACATAAAGTCTGCCGGGGTTTCTTGATCCTGGTCTGTATATCACGCTTAGGTGGTATTGTTGGAGATTGATGGCCCATCGTTCTATCCGTGGAGGCGGGTGGGGCGCCGTTCCTCGGAAGAGTGGTACTAGCGGTTGATGGTCTGTCACTACTGTGAACGGGTGCCCGCACACATACAGATGGAAGTGACGGCAGCTCCATCGGATTGCTAGGGCTTCACGCTCGATTGTTGAGTAGGCTTTCTCCATGTCCGTTAGGGCCTTGCTGGCGTACGCTAGAGCTGCCCACTGCCCTGGTCTTTGCTCTTGCGTCAGGACCGCTCCTAGCCCTATGGGGCTGGCGTCCACTACGATCTCGGTTTTCTTGCTCGGGTCAAAATAGACCAGTGTGGTCTGGTCTAAGAGAGCCTCCTTGATCGTTTGGAATGCTGTCTCTTCTGCGACTGTCCATTTCCACATCACATCTGTCTTGGTGAGGTGCCGAGGGGTTCGGCAAGGGTGGCCAGATTCGGAATAAATCGTCCACAGTAAGTGGCCATACCCAGAAAGCTGCGGACCTCCGCCACTGATGTTGGGGCTGCGGCCGCTTTGGTGGCGTGTGACTTCCGGGGGTCCACTTGGATGCCTTCCATGGTGAAGACATAGCCGAAGAATTCGATTGTTTGCTGAAACAGCTGGCACTTATCTCGATGTAGGGTGATGCCATGTTCCTGCAGACGTGACAGTGTGGCCCGGACGTGTTTGTAATGCTCATCGACGTCTTGGAGTATATCAGTATATCGTCGCTCACATTTAAGACACCAGGCAGGCCGAGCAGAATGTCTTTGATTGTGTTTTGGAAAATCTCTGCTGCCGATGAGATTCCGAAATTTAGCCGTTTGTATCGTCTCAGTCCCAGATGCGTGCTAAACGTGGTGATGTACCGGCTCTCTTTCGCTAGGGTGAGTTGGTGGTATCCGGCATTTAGGTCCAACTTCGAGAACCATCGGGCTCTGTTTAAATCAGCCACGATATCGTCTATGGTGGGTGTGATATGCCTTTCCCGTTTGATGGCTTTGTTTGGTAGGCGCATATCAATACACAGCCGGATCTTCCCGGGCTGGCGGGGTTTCTCGGCGATCACCATTGGCGATACCCATGGTGTGGGCCCTGTAACCTTCTCAATTACTCCCTGTTCCTCTAGCCTCTGGAGTTCTTCCTCTACTAGTGGGCGTAGGTGGAACGGTATACGCCTGTGACAGAGGGCTGTTGGTGTTACTGAGGGGTCAATGTAGAGGCGTATTGGCGGCCTTTTGATCTTCCCCAGCCCTGAGAATAGGCTTTTGAACGTCTCCAGCAGGTCTTCGATTTGTTTGTCCTGGACTTTCCTGAGGAACGCAATTAGTCCTAGATCCTCCGCAGCGTGTCCGCTGAGTAGCGTGTCTACTTCTTGGTCAATGACGTGGATGTCAATGACAATTTCCAACTTTTCTGAAAGCACTGCTACTGTCATCTTGCCTTTCAGTGGTAGCGGCGTGTCGCTCCCATAAGCGTAGATCTTGGCAAAGGATTGTCGGAGTTCAGGTTTTGGTCTGAGACGGTTGTATTGTTGTACGCCCATCAACTTTACGGACGCGCCTGTGTCAATCACTGCGTTTACTGCTGACCCAGCTATGAGTATGTCACATCGTGGCTGCGGTCGCCTGGTACTCTTTAGGGCTTTGGTGAACGATATTAGGTATGTTTCCCCATCATTGTCAGAATCTGTATCTGAGTCTCGGTAATCTCTGGTCCCCTCGCTTCTTGACTTTGGCTGTGATGACAGCGACGTGTGCGACAGTTGCCTCACCATCTTCCTCATCGGTCTCTCCCGTCTGTTCCCGCTGTTCTGCGTCTGCCTCCGACAGACAGAAGCAAAATGGGTTTCAATGCCACAGTTTGTGCATGTCTTTCCTCTCGCTGGGCATGCTTTGGTTGGGTGATCTTCATACCCGCAGTAGCCACACTGTCTGGCTTGGGCTGGAGGTCGCCGGTCACGGGGTCTCTGTGGTCTTTCCTTCGCTCGCACCGCATCAGTCTTCTCCGTTTTCACTTCAGCGCTCTTGTTTGTCCCTTTTACCAGGGCCTGGTCCATTTCTTCAGCTCGCGCCGCTGATAGGTCATGTGTCCTGGCTAGGACGAGGATATCATTCATCGGGATGTTCGGTTGACGGAGTATTAACCCTCGTAGTGTCTTGCTCCGGATTCCCAGTATGAGCTGTGCCCTGATTTCTTCCTTGGCCCTGTCTCCTACGAGGTGAGTGTCTGCCAGGGCTCTTAGTCTCGTGTGGAAAGCATTCACTGACTCACCTTCGCGCTGCTTTGCTTGGCGGAGTTTGAAATGCTCGTAGTCTGGATTGACCTGGGGGTCAAAGTGCGCGTTCAGGGCTGCCACCGCCGCGTTGTAGTCGTCTGGTTTCCCAGTGTTCGGCAGGTGTTTGAATAGGAGATATACTTCTTCCCCTGCGTAGTGTAAGAGGAGGGACCTTTTCACTGCCCCATGTGTCTCTCTGGATCCGATAAAGTAGTTTTCCAGTCTGCCCAGCCAGGTCTGCCATCGCGGCGCAGCTGTTGTGGGGTCAGCGGCTTCGCTGAATGGGGGTAGCACCCCTGATGGGGGGTGATGAGGCAGCACCCTCGCGGGGTCGGGCCGTTCATTGTCGCTCATGGTGGCGTGGAAACCACGTGCCCGCTGCGTCTGTAAAAGTGACCTGTGGACTACTAGTCCGTAGTGTTACTTTGCAGGCCGCTTCGCCCCGTTCCACTGCCAGGCGACTCTACCTTCAGGGTGTGCTGCACGGTGGCTGGTAGTATGGGTCCCAAGAGGGTGGTGCGGGCCTCCTTGTCTCTGCAGCAGATGGATGTGCTGATCAGGTACTCTCTGCGCGAAAGGAGGGGCAGGGGACCACCCTCGTCGCCAGTGTTCTGTCCTACGCCCCTGCTCAATAGCAGGGAGCGGTGGAGTGTCGGTAGCGCTATATGTATCTATGTATGTATCTAGCGCGCGGCGCTTAAATAATAGACTGATTCCGTGTTATAGTTGGGCGCGAACTGCCCGAGTTCGCCTGCCCCTTTATTTACATACGTGCGCTCACGCACGTCGACGTGAGCGCAAGTTACGCAAGTGCGATCGCGCTCTAGCCGGAAGCTAGAGCGCTAACTGTAACATATGTCACATGACAGCGATATTGGCATCTATTAAATTTGTATCTATTGCATTGACCTACCACTACTTTGGAAGATAAGTAGATAATAACTATTTTCAATTCCAACTCTTATTTCGGAGGTAGGAATAAGTTTAGAGTAGTGATTATAGACGTACCCCGAAATGTAGCAGTAGTTCGATGACGTGTATACAATATTACTGGCATATTACTGAAATACAGTGACTACCACGATGTATTCATCAAGTAACGCTGCAAAGAATTCCATAGTTTCAAAAAAAGTTTGTGAGTTATTTGTAAATTGATCTGAGTTGTTTAAATGATACAATACTTTTGTTTGGCATGTATTCTAAAATGGAAGAAAACGTTATTTCCTGCTGTAGAATTTTGCTGATCAGTGTGACTATTTGTCAAATTAAATTGCTCTCAAGAAATGTTGCTGAGCTTGGCGGCGTCATTGATGTCAGAAACTGCATTACGGTATTGGATGGAGTGGTCTCTGTCTTGGCGCGGGCTGCCACTCAGGGCCCGTGAGTGACAAAGAACCTGGCTCATTACATGAATAGGTGAGCAATGACTGGAGTCCTTAGCAGATGAGCTCAAGCAGCAAGGCTTTCCTCCGACAAACCCGTGCAGTATGCCTGCCGCAAATAACAAAGAGAAAACAATATAATTAAGGAAATAAAAAATATGAAAGCTTCAATCCAAGTTTGCCAACATTATAAACAGTGGCGGCTCTTCTGCTATGGCGGAGCGGCGTCGACCCACTGCTTTTAAGCAGTGGGAAGCAGAAACATAAAATTATGATAACTTTAAGTTATTATCATTTTATGTTTCGTGCTGCTTTGCGGGAGGGCGGCTGGGTGGGGCTGCTCTGCTCTGGCAGCAGGGCAGGGGGGAGTGGGTTGCCCACTCCTAAGTGCACATGACTGTTTGGCTGGCCCTCTCGGGCCACCCACAACAGTCACGGGCACTTTCTGTATTCTCCATGCAAGCTGCATTACAGCCTGCGTGGAGAACATGCCCTGTCCCTCATTTCTTTGCTGAGCATCCAACCAGGACACTCAGACCAATCACAACACTGCACTGCAGAGTTGTGATTGCTCGGTGGGGCCTGGCTGTACTTTCTGTTCCTCGAGTTTGTTGAGGAGAGCAGGAGCAAAGACGCCGGACCCGGCAGCAAGGTAAGTTTATTTTTTTAAAAGCTTTTTTATATTGTGCACCCCCCGCATGATCCCCCTGCGCGACCTCCCCTGCACCCGCCACCCGCAATCCATGCCTGCTGCCACTGATTATAAAGATACGTTTATAATAAGTTTAGGGTTCCGAATAAGTTTAATGCCACAAAAAGGCAGGGGTATAATCAGACATGTGTACCTTAATTTACTGCAGTATAGGATTTGATCTGTATGTGTTCCCTTTCAAAGGAGTGTGGCATGGCAGTGTGGAATGGACTGTTCCTATGGTGCAGTTTGAACACTGATTTACATATGGCTGTGTTCATCTGCAGAGGCTGGCATGGTGAGAAGAAAAAGACAATGGGTTGGAAGGAAACGCAGAGTTGTTAACAGTAGCATAAATCAAATCAAGCATTCCATTTGTTACTTTTTTTAGAATCAGAATTATTGCAACAATGAGATGCAACAATAGTAGGGCTTGGGCAAAAGTCTGAAGATTTTGTTTCTCCAAAATGATTATAAAGGGGCGGCAGTGCAATTGCCCAAAACTGCAACAACTTTAAGAAAAACCTGCAGACAGTACGCCCTTCAAGTCTGTCTCATGAACTGAATAATTCTTTAATGTATTAACTGGCCAGTATAATTTTCCTATTCTGTCGCGGTTAATCCTCTACTAGAAGTAGATTAAACAAGCATTGGCATAGCCAAAAGGTCTTGCCTTTGGGACCTTATAAGTATATAGTTATGCAGCACAATATCCTTGGTCCCAAAGGCAAGACCTATTGGCTATGCCAATGCTTGTTACCCCTTCTTAGAGCCCCTGCATCTCCACTCTGCCTATTGCTGAAAGAATTAGCCCCCCCCCCCGAAATTTGTCTCTAGTTGCGCCTCTGGCCCAAGACATGACATTGCCGCCACCAACCACAATGGGCATTCAACAGATGTGGGGAGGCCAAGAATACACGTGACGATCTGAGCCAGGGCTCCGGCTTGGCTCTAAGGGCCCAAGAACGAGCCGAGTGTATAAAAAAAATCAGCATGGAATCCACAAAAATGTAACTTTTTCCAGTCCCGCAAAAACTGAAAAATGAGCAGGGCAGGCTGATTATAAAGTAATTAACACAGCCCTCCTCCTGGGGCATTGGGCTGGGGGTCAGTGAGTCCAGTAAATTGTTTTCCGTGCTGATGTGCTAGAAGCCAGTGCGGGCAGGCATATGTTAATGCAATTAACACCCCTTCCCCATGGCATTGGGCTGGGGGTCCCTGATGCTGTGCTAAGAGGCAGTGTCTTCCTTCTACAGTTCCAGCACAATGCTGCTTCTCACTGCCTGTGAAACCAACATTGTGCTACAACTTTAAAAAGCACTAACAGGTGCTTTTAGACAGAGATACTAAAATGCCTTGGTCTTCATGTTTTTAGAATTTTAGCCCAATGCTGCTTTTCACAGCCTGTGAAAAACAACATTTCTTTTTTTGCAGTTTTATAAAACGCGAACTCGACCTTAAGGTATTGGAGCGCTTTACATGAACTCCAGCTACATTATACTAGTTTCCATTATTTTTTAGGCATGGGAAGATGAAGTGATTTGCCCAGAATCATAGGGTGCTGTTGAGCGACGCCGAGACTCGAGACTGGTTCACCAGGTCCAATGTTGGAAGTTCTGGCCATAATGACGACCCGTCCTCTCGCCACATTCAGTTACAACTTTAAAAAACACCAACACGGACACTGTCTTTTAGAAAGACGTGGTAAAAGACACTGCGTTTGTGTAGGTATTTTAGAGTAGTAAGAAGGTGCTGCTTTTCACTGCTTGTGAAAACCAATAAGCTGTTACAACCTTAAAAAACACCAACAGGGTTGCATTGTCTATTGGTGAAAGATGTCAATAGACAATGCGTCGGTGCTTGAGCTCCTTGACTTAATGGGAGGAGCTGGGCCCAGATTGTGTTGGGCTCGAGAGTCTATGAGAACTACGAGCCAGACTCAAGAATTGAAGGGATACTCTGAGGGGCAATGAACACTGAGCCGGGTCACACGGGCCTAACCTGGGCATGGAGCACCAACTGTGCGGCCTCTAGCCCGGACACAGGTTTGTAGCGGGACGGCCTTGGCCCACAGGAGGCAAGCGGCCCAGGCTGCTACGATTCTCTAACCCACGAGGAAGGTGGACGCCTAGTGCGAGCTGTAGCCCGCCAGCACACACAAAGCAGATGCGATTGGGAGGGAATGTCATGGCGGGGAGGTGGCCAGGTACCAGAGAGGAGACGGGGTAGCAGAAAAGTATCCCATTGCGAGAAGGGCCTCGGGCTCTGGCAAAGACATCTTATGAACGAGTGTGGCCTGTGTCAGGAATCGATGTCTGACCATAGAGTGTGTGCACACGTACTCATGCAAAGATAGAAGTGTGCAAAGGTAGGAGGGAGAACGGCCGCTGCGCTGGTCAGGAGGGAGGCCAGTTGCTGTGCTGGGCAAGAGTGAGGACAGCTGCTGTGCTGGACAGAAGTGAGGTCGGATGTTGTGCTGGGCAAGAGTGAGGATGGCTGCTGTGCTGGGCAATAGTGATAACGGCTGCTGTGCTGGTCAGGAGTGAGGACGGCTGCTGTGCTGGGCAGGAGTGAGGACGGCTGCTGTGCTGGTCAGGAGTGAGGACGGCTGCTGAGCTGGGCAATAGTGAGAACGGCTGCTGTGCTGGTCAGGAGTGAGGACGGCTGCTGTGCTGGGCAGGAGTGGGGACGGCTGCTGTGCTGGTCAGGAGTGAGGACGGCTGCTGAGCTGGTCAGGAGTGAGGACTGCTGCTGTGCTGGGCAGGAGTGAGGACGGCTGCTGTGCTGGGCGGGAGTTAGGACGGCTGCTGTGCTGGGCAGGAGTGAGGACGGCCGCTGTGCTGGGAGACAGGGAGGATGGCGATGCACGGGCATGGAGAAGAGTGGCAGAGGCGGTGAGCAGACAGGGGAGCAGGTTAGCGAAGGCTAAAAGAAAGTAAGCAGAGACATAAATTTGGCTGCGAGATAAGACCTTAGTGAAGGCGTTATCTTTGGGAGGGTTGGATTTTTGTCTTTTTTTCTACCTTTCACAGTGGTTATTTTTCCTGGTTTGCTTGGGGTTTTTTACACTTGTTTGTTGGGGGTCTCAATGATCTGGGGGGGCTGTACAGGCTGTGTTGATTGTGATGGATGTATAGGGGGTTGTAAAAGGAGCTCTTTCCCCAAAAAGTTTCTTGATCTCAATTTGTACCTCCTGCCCTGTGCGAACTCAATGGTAGACCCTCCAGGTGGCAGATCAGTAGTGTTCAACCCCGGCAGTGACCCCTTATACAAGTTTTTCCTTAACGGCCCTTTTACTCCTCCAAGCTGATCGAATTGTTGCCCTAAGTGCGGATTTTCTACCTCCATGTGGTGAGGGAAAGAATCATTCCCTAAACTAACTGTAGTGTGTGACTGACCCCTATAGGAGGCCGAGTTCCCCCCCAAGTCTAATTAGCCCCGGGATGGTTATAACTTTAACCTCAGAGCTATATTGAGGGGTGTAAGTTGGACTGAAGGTTAGAAGGGGGCTACAGTCTTCAATGGCAGGGCTGGTTGTTTTCAGGGGAGACCCACTAAGACTAAGACTTGCCAACATATGACCAGGGCACTGAAAGTACTCAAATCTCTGCACACGCCGACATTCGGCTAGTGCCCCTGCTGCTCTTGGAAAGAATACTGCAGTGCCCCCGCACATTCAGGCTGGTGGCGTTGCAGGCACACCGGAGAGAGAAAAAGGTTTATACTGTTAAGTTAAAGGCTGCAATCAACAATCCCTCACACAATTCTCCAGTATCCCCTCAGGCCTCACTCACCCCCTTAACCGACAGTCTCACCCGGCAATCTCACCCCATCGGCATCGGCACACCACGCCTTCAGTCAAACCTGACCTCGGTGTAACCACCGGGCGCCCCTCCGGGTCGACACTAGCGGGAGCTCCAAACACCAGGCCAGATCCCGCGAGGCTCCGAAAGGCAAAATCGGATCCGGGTCAGCTGGCGACAACAGAGGAGCCGAACCCGAGGCAGAGCGAGAAGGCAGCTCCTCCGGATGGCGAAACGCAGACGCCGAACCCCCGGCAATCACTGCCGAAGGTAGGTAAAAAGGGGGAGTAATCGGGCCAAAACCCGGCAAAATTAAGCAAAAGAGAGATGTTAGCGTGCCGGCATTAGTTCCTGGTTAGTCCCAGGTTAAGCTTGCAGGCAGGCATCGACTCCGATGTAACAATTAACGGATGGGAGAACGGCCGACTCGTGACCTGCTGCTATCTGGCCGCCATGTTCCCCAGTTAACACCTTCACTAAGGTCTTATTTCACAGCCAAATCACAGATTAAGAGGGACCACGATAAACAGGCTATGGCAGAGGGAGGTAAATTGTCTGCCTCAAAATCTGCTGTCCTACTCTCAAATAGATTTTCTATATTAAGCGAAAAGGTTTCTGAGACTTGTGGGATGGAGGGGGTTAATCAAATTGAGGTAGAAGAGACAGGGGGTGCTTCTCCAGATGGAGGAGTACCTAGCCCTGGGGGTGCAGAGCAGAGCCCTGTAACACTACAAAGAATGTTAAAACAGTTATCGGCAGATATTGGTGTTCGTTTTTCCACCTCAGAGGCCAATCAGAGAAAGATACAAGAGACCTGTACTAGCTTAGAGGAAAACCTGATAGCATAAATACATCGGATGGAGGTGTTGGAAAATAAAGTGGGAGAATTGGACCTGGAGGTTAAGGACAATTCGCAGGAAGTGATGAGGCTTGAAGAGAGGGAGCGGGATCTTGCTGACAGGCTGGAGAGGCTTGAAAACACCTCGAGAAGGAACAATATAAGGATTTTAGACCTAAAAGAAGGACTGGAAGGTGATAATTTGAAAGCCTACGTAATAGATATTCTGACGAAAGCATTCCCCCAGTTTGCCTCAGTAGCAGTCTGGGAAACTGAAATCCAGCGGGTTCACAGAGATCCCTTTAAGCTGAACCCTGCACGAAAGAAACCAAGGAAGATCCTTGTCTTTATTCAGGCCTACCTTTTGAAAGAACAACTTTTGGGGGCTGCTCTTAAACTTAAATCCATACAGGTCGGGTATGCCTCGTTCAGAATTTGGTCTGATAAATCAAAGGTAACAGAGCACAGGAGATGGGAACTAGGGAAGCGGATGGATGCCTTAAGAGAGCAGGGTGCGCAGGTGCAGCTGAGGTTCCCTGCCTTCTTGAAGTTTCTCTGGGCTAATAAGATGCATAATTTTAGGTTTCCAGAGGAAGTAGACGGTTTCCTGGCACAAATTAAAACCAGTTTGTAGTTCTTAGTTGTTGACTCATGATTGAGAAAGCTCGGCTTCGATGGTTTAGTTTTTTTTTTTTACTTTTAGGACGGGAGAACTCCGACTCATAAGGTAATAGATATTGCCAATGGTTAGAAAGGGAGGGTTGGAGGGAGTTGGGGGGGGGGGGGTTGGGCGGGGTGGTGGTGTTCTGCACGGTTGGTGGTGGGGAGCATTGGGAAAAAATAAAAATAAATAGTGTAATAATATACTCATGTGACATAATAACCTCCAGTAGTCAGAGTAGTGAGTGGGATCAGGCTAGAAATGTTGGGTAGTCTTCAATATGAAACAAAACAGGCTTTGGGGTTCTAAACCTAGAACGTAAATGGCTTGAGAGTTAGAAGAAGACAGCGTTTAGTTCTCCAGTATTTAAAAAACAGCTCAGCCAGTATTATTTTGATACAGGAAACTCATCTTATGTTATCTGAGTGTAAAGCGCTGTTTGGGAGGCTAGGATGGGTGGACAAGATTATAGCCTCAGATCAGCTATGTTGTTTGAAAAGGGTTGCTATTATACTTAAATCTAACTCAGGGATAGACCTTATTAAGTCCCAAGTGGATGACAGAGGACGTTGGGCTATTGCCGAGATCAAAATACAGGGCTCTAAATACACCTTAGTTTCCTTTTATGGTCCTAATGAGGATGACGTGGGGCCTTTAAATAATCTCTGCCTCGCTCTGGCAGACTTCGAGGCGCCCTTGATAATGGGAGGAGATTTTAATGTACTTTTGGATAATATTTTAGATAGATCTTTCCCCCAGGTACAGATTTCTGCACCACGTGTTAAAGCCCATCTTATGTCCACTCTTAAGAATTTAAATTTGAGCGATGTCTGGCGGGAAATAAAGGGCCAGAACAGGGAATATTCTTTTTATAGCAAAAATAACTCACACTATTCCAGGCTTGACTATATATTTTTGGATCACTCTGAAATCGATAAAGTCAACCTAATCGAATATTTGCCTATCCTTATTTCTGACCATGGTGCTGTAGCCCTTATCTTAGATCTCCCCCAAGAATTTCCCTTGAGGAGGTGGACTCTAAACAGGAGATTTTTATTGCAGTCGTCTACTCCAAGTTTTTTGAAGCTTGCAACAGTCTGTTTTTTAAAAGATAATGTGGGGTCGACATCTTTGAATAACGTCTGGGACACTTTTAATGCCTGTTTGAGGGGAACACTAAAGGGAGCAATATCGTGTTGGAATAAGGCAGAGAGGAAAGATCTGGCGGACTTAGAAGCCCAAATAAAAATAGCCGAAGGTGATTTAAAGTTTAGGACCCCTCTCGGCAAAGAGTATGAAAACTTAGTGAAGAGGCTGGAAGAGCTGCAGTTACAATTTAGACTCAAATCGGAAGAGATTCTGCTTCAAAAATGGGAAGTCAGCAAGATGAGAGAATTCTAGCAGGGGGAGAACTGTGGAAAAATATTAGCCATGAAGACTAGAATCGATAGGTCTCGTAACTGCATAAGGAAGATTAGAATAAATACACAAGTAATTGAGGCCAAAGATAAAATAGAGCAGGCTTTTGCACAGTTCTTCCAAGAGTTGTATCAAGAGGAGGAAGTTGCTGCCAAGCTAGATATCGATAGATGGCTTACAGCTAAACAATTGCCGAAATTATCCGAGGATAATCAAGAATCTCTCAAAGCGGAAATAACAAGAGTGAGATACTGACAGTATTGGATAAAGCTAAGAATGGTAAAACTCCCGGTCCAGACTCAATTCCGACGGAGGTTTACTCTCTACTGAGGGAAGAGGTTGTCCATGTCTGGTTGGTGTTATTTAATGATATCCTGGCTGGAAGATCTCCTATGCCAGCTTCTTGGAGTGGGGCTGTCATATCACTGATATTAGAACCCGGGAAAGACCCAATGCAGTGTCAATCAAATCGGCCAATCTCGTTATTAAACGTTGATTATAAGATTTTTGCAGGGATACTGAATACCCGGCTGTCTAAGATAGTAGGTTCAATTATACATCAAGATCAGAAAGGTTTTCTCCCAGGTAGACAGATGTCGAAATTAGTACCCTAATAGGGGCAACGGACTTGGCAGTCTCACAGGGTCAGCCCCTTTCCATTATTACTGTTGACGCTGCCAAAGCCTTCGACCGTGTGAGCTGGGTCTTTCTGGATAGGGCTTTGAAGGTCTTTGGGTTTGGTGAAGGGTTCCAAGAAGTGCTTAAAAAAATATATAAGTTGTCCACAGCTCAGATCCTAGTGAATGGCAGTCTTTCTTCCACGGTCAGAATTGGTCGTGGAACTAGGCAGGGCTGCCCACTATCTCCTATTCTTTTTGACTTATATATTAAACCTTTCGCCCAGAGCCTACGGCAGAATATGAAGATAGTGCCCTTTGTAGTGAATGAGTTTGAAAGGAAAGTAGCCCTTTATGCAGATGACCTGGTTTTATTCTCCTCAAATGTCGAGGTTACTTTCCCAGAGCTCCTGGTTGAAGCTCAGTCCTTTGGGAAACTCAGGATATGAGATTAATGAAGACAAAACCGAGATCATGGCCTGGAATATCCCTGACCATAGGAACACTTTTGCAAAACAGCTTAGATATCTTGGAGTCATAATCACTCAAAATCCCGATAATATTCCAAAAGTGAATCTAGATAGGGTCTCTAAAGAGGTGGATGTCTTATTTAAAAAGTGGCAGAATAACCAACTATCTAATTATGGAAGAGTTAACCTCGTTAAAATGTGCATACTCCCAAAATACACCTACTTATTTAACAATATCCCGCTAGAATTTGCAAGGGCAGACCTGCTTAAAATCCAGGGTAAGATCTCCTCCTTTATTTGGGCACATAAAGGAATCCGTCTCTCTTGGAAAAAACTGAGGCGCAAACTACAGAGTGGAGGTATGGGTTTGCCGGACTTACAGTTATACTCATGGGCCTACCAATTGAAAAATTGCAGGATGCTAATGCAAACTCCAGACGACTCATTAATCGGGAACATGTTTAAAGCTATGCTAGCTGGCATAACGGAATCCGGGTGTATGTATAAATTTGGGTCTTCTAAATTTTTTAAGAAAGTACGCTTGAAGCCTTTGCGTGCGGCGGCTAAGTTATGGTCGATTTGTCGAGGCTGTTTGGGACTTCCTTACTATAGCGACTGGGCCCCGGTGTGGGATTCCCCCGGAACCCCAGAATGTCTATTAGATGCTCTAGCTCGCCCTTTGATCGAGGTCGGAGTAATGCATCGGAAAGATATTATATTGGGTAGTGAATATCACCCTTGGGAATACTGGAATACCATCACCGGAGGCGCCCTTTCAAGGTTTAAATTCTACCAGATCTCCTTCTGGAGTAAGGCACAAAGTTGGCCATCTCCGGTCAAGCTCTCAATGGAAAGCGATTTTTAAAACCCCACACCGAGGAAAAAAGAAGTGGCTCTATGGTACAACTATCTTCTCTCTGCAGCAGATAGTAAGATGAAGAAGCCAAATCGAGTTTGGGAAAAGTACTTGCCGAGTGAGGAGTTGGATGAGATATGGCAAGTATCTATAGACACTCTTTACCCGTTAATAAAATCTGCTGCACTCAAGAAGAACCACTTTTTTACAATCCACAGGCTATATTGGTCCCCTCTTAAAATTTCAAGAATAAAAGGCGGTGGAGAAGCGAGATGTCTCAGGTGTGGTACTTTGAACGCGGATGACATCCATATATTTGCTTCCTGTCCCAAGCTTCATGAATTTTGAGGAAGAGAGGGTAAGACCATCGCATGGGTGCTGGGTTCTGCTGTGGAGGTAAGCCCAACTTTAATATTTTTTGGTGTAGCAACTAAAGTTGGGGGTGTTCATATCATAAATGGGGTACAACAGAAGTTACTGTTTTACTTGATACTCCTGGCCAGGAGAGAGATATGTAAGCTGTGGCGTCAGGAGATTCCTCCTTCATGGAGTGCCTGGTGGAGCTCTGTTAGATATTTTAGAGCTTTAGACCAGAGAGTAAATACCCACAGAGAGAGACCGGATATTGGGTCATTTGGGAATTTGTTAGATATTGTACATACCGAATAGATAGAATATATTATGGACACGGTTTGGCTCCAATGATTAAAACCTCTGGGTCAACTCAGGTTGTGTATTTCGGGTGGTCACCGAAAAAGAAAAATACTGGCTGAGACTGTAATCCACCAAGCTATTAGCAACAGAGGTGGATCAGGTCGAGAGGTTGGTATAGCTACGGAGGTCATATGAGGGGAAAAAAAAAGCAGAGACATAAATTCACTCAGCACTCGAGTTCCGGACTAGAATTTAGTCAGAAGGTTGAGACGCATTAAATTGATTTGGGCCAGAGTGAAGTGGAGAATTTAAGAATAAATTACCTCGCTTCGTTTCACTTACTGAACTAAGAATAAAATGAATGTACATAGAGCATTCAGAAAAGATTAAGAAAGGAAGTGTAAGCATACAATTACTGAAGGAAACAAGTCCGCGAGTGCATGCGCTAGTGCTTGTGCTTGAAGAAAACAAGCCCGCGAGTGCATGCGCTTGTGCTGGCATCAGCCTTGCGGGAGCAAGCAGCGGCTGTGCGAGAGCCATATGTTGTCAATTACCACGTGCGCCCCTGCTCGCTCCCGCAAGGTGGATGCCAGCACAAGCACGAGTGTGGGGAAAAGGAGCAGACCGACGGCTAAAGGCCCTCCTAGTGCAGCGCATGCACGCTGCCTAGGCAAGACCTAAAAAAGGAATCAGTGATTAGGGATAACCTCTAAGGGACACATACTAAAATTCCCAAGCAATTTCCTAAGGCATTTGGTAGCCATGGGAGCCAGACTTTGCTAAAAGGATATCCTTTCAGGGAAAATGTACCCAACAGCCCTTTCTACCATCGAAACCCGAAAGAGTCAGATATGTTATTTCATTCTATGGGGTATGTTGCATTGCCAAGGTCCTCCTGAGGCTAGCTGTTAAGTTCTCCAAGCACTGAAAAAAATCCATAAGTAGTCATTGTTCTAGCCCCATACAGTCTTTGGCTTCAAATCTCTTTGGTTTGTTCCCTACACTAAGTAAGAACTTCCTACACAAAGGAAGAGTTTGCCCACTGGGCTTTTCACACGCAGATGTGACTTCACCTTGTCACTTCTTCCTTGGCATTTGAATGGTTTTCCTTTGAAATAGCAACTGCTTGTTTTTTCATTCCAGTGTGATAATTAGGTGGTAATGGCAGGTGTTTATTCGAGAAATGCAGAAATGTGAATTCCCTTAATATTTCAAAAATGGTTTAAGCACTGTAGTGAGTAAAGATCTAGCTAGACTAGTGGTCATTTCATTAAACATACTTTAAATGGTGTACATTTTGTATATATAGCCTATTTTGTAATAAACATATACCAAGTCTGAGTTGCAATTCAGTTATTACATTGGACATTGAGCATGTTGCTATGATGGAGAAACAAGGCTCCTCTAAAACAACATATTATATTTTAGATGCAAGTGATAACCAGTTTCCTAACTCTGACACACCAAATCTGCACAATGTAGAACTATGCAAATTATTTGCAAGCATACAGATTGCAGGAAATTGGGCTACTGGTTGAGGGAGGAGAAACCTTACTCAGGAAGCAACCAAAGTTCTTGTCGGGGTGAAACACATGCCAACCCCAAATTAACCTGTGGTTAACCCTCTGGTAGCTTGGCACAAAAGCAGCCTGCCTTAGCTTAGTGGCAATGTGGAAAATATGTACGCAGCACACAAACAGTAATAAAGTGACAACACAAGAAAATCCCACACCAATTTAGAAAAATAGTGTGAAATTTAATAACTGACACCAAAACGACAAATATGCAATTAGTATAACTGGAAATATGGACTTTTCAAGATTTAGGTAAAAATAGTGCTTAAAAGCAAAAACCACCAACTGTGGTTATCTGGTTGCGCCGGACCGAGACAAAGTCACAAGTTCAGGCCGACCACGATGGTAGTGCTGTCTGGATACAGGGACCAAGATAGTCCAGCTGAGAAGTGCACCTTAAATTATGGTTGCAAAGCATTACGTCCTACAGCGGCAGTCCCAAGAAGAGATGTAAGATCCAAATTGAAGATGCATCACTCAGCGGTGGTTCCAATGAACTGTGTAAAGGCTGTACCATGGGGTGTTGGTTCTGATGAGAGGCTGTGAGGTCCGTGGAGAGGATGCGTTGTGCAGCTGCAGTTAGGATGAGCAGTGCAGGCTCCAAGGTAGGCTTGTGTTGAGGCTGTGTTGGTTCTAATGTGGTGCTGAAAAGAGCTGCGCTCGGTTTGCATCACACTGCATCAGTTCTGATGAGACTTCAGATGACCTGGCAGAGCACCTTTAGCTCCACTTCCAAGGGTCCAGGACTGGAGGGGCGCCACTTCAGGGATAAGAACTCACAACAGGCAGAGTCAAGGTGCACATTTCAAGATGGTTGGACCCTTTTCTGTCCCTGAGGTTCTGATCAGGAGGCCAGCCAACTAGCCCTTGGAGTCACTCTGGTGGTCTTGGGTTTAAGGTGCAGATCCAGTCCTTCTCATTCAGGCAGCAGGGCAGCAGAGTCCTTCTTCTGACTCTTTCCCATGTCCAGAAGTGCACTGAAGAGTAGGGTCTGATGATCCACTTCATTTATCTGGTGCTCACTTTGAAGTTGGAGAAGCTTCTAGAGCCCCCCCCTACAGAGGTGTCTGGAGCTTCCTTCCACCCTGCCCTGGACACAGCTTCTCTGGGGCACAAATGACTTGTGTGAAACCCTTTGTGACGGTGCTGAGGCAGAGTCTTCATGATGTGGAAGTGTGGTAGGTGACTTCTCCTCCCCCCTCATTCTGACAGAGATGACCCATCCTGCCAACACCTATTTACCTTTTGTCTCACTGTTAGGGAATAATACACAATGCCCAGCTGCCAGCTCAACCTATGGCCATGGATAAAGGCTGCAGGCACCAATTGGTTTGGACAAAAACATACAAACTTTCTAAAAGTGGCATTTTCAGAATGATGACTTAAATTTCAACTTTACTATTAAAGAGGGGTTTAGACCAAACTCAAATTTCCTACCTGCTTCCAATTGGAAGTTATCACTTATTAAATGCAATAAGGTAAACCAATGCTATCCTATGGAGAGGAAGGCCTTGTAGTAGAGAAAAATGAATGTAAGAGTTTTTGACTACCAGGACATGTAACAGTTAAAAGTACATGCCCCGCTTTTTAAATACACTGCAGCTTGCCCTATGAGCTGTTTATGGTCTTACCTAGGGAATTCTTATATGTATTAAAAAGGAGGGTTTAGGCCTAGCAACAATTTATTTTGCCAGGTCAAAATGTCGGTTAACACTCAACAGCCAGGCTGCAATGTCATGCCTTAGACACTTAAAAAGGCTACTGAAGTGAGTGGCACAATCAGTGCTGCAGTCCTACTAGTAGCATTTAATGTATAGGCCCATGGTAGATGTAGTACCACTTTACTGGGGTCTTAAAGTAAATTAAATGTGCTAATTGGGTGCAAGCCAATTCTATCATGTTTTAGAAAAGCGAGCACAAGCACATTCTTACTGGTTAGCAGTAGTAAAATGCAGAGAGTCTTAAAGCCATCAAAAAAGTCACCAACAACAGAAGGATTCAAGGCAAGAAGAGTTGGAAAGCCACACCAAGGTTGTCAGGTCTAACACAAATAGTTTAGCTGAGTGGCAGGTATAGGAACGTCTGACTAAAACCAGGTGTATGTATTTTGTAATTATACTGACGCCTGGTCAGTAGGCATAACTGTAGAGATCAGAAACACCGTTGGTTCCACAATTAATAATTTAGAGAGACCACGACAAAAAGATGGTCTTCCTCTCACAAGCCCACCAGATAAAAGACCGGTGTAGAGTCCCCACCTTCATTGGATATTTCATCATTTAGGTGACAAAACATAGGCAGTCCATTGAATTTGGTGTGGCACCTATCAGTCAGGCACCTACCCAGACAAAGTTTTATTGGGTTCTCTTTCCACCATAAAAAATGTACATTCAGACCTAGGACACGCATCCAAGAGGAGGATAATTCCAGCCTGTTACCAGATGGATCCTGTAAGGTGGTATTCAGTACAAGGGCCATCCAGGTTATGTGGTCCGCTTTAAATCGTGTCTCCTCTCTTAGCAAGAGTGGAATCTACCAAGAAGTTGAACTAGCAGCAAATTCTCAGTGCAAATGGACTTGGGCTGTCAGAATTGACAATTGTCACTTTGCATTCACTCATATGTGAATGCTTAAGTACAGTACCTGAGTTAGGCCTCACTATTACTCTATGGAGTCACATAGAGATCCTGAGATCTGTCCAGATGAAATCCAGGACTATTGGTGTGAGAAATTAGGGTACTAGTTCAGAGAGGTGAGTACCCACCTCCAATAATAAATAAAACCCTTGTCAGGGTGAACCCTAAAAGTTACAAAAATTAACCCGAGCTTACCCCCTGGGAGGTATGGCATAGAACAGAACAGTTTAACTTAGAGGCAATGTACAAAGCATGTTTTCAGTACCAATACAGTAATAAAGTTGAAACACAACACAAAAAAGATTCCAAAACAATTTAGAAACATAAAGTACATTTTAATAAAGACAATGACACAAAAATGAACAATATCCAATTAGAGAAACCGGAGTTCTGAATTTCTAATGGTTGACTGTGAAAATAGTCACAAAAAGCATTAAGAACCATCCGCAGTCATCTGGTTGCACTTTACCAGTCCTTAGGCACAAGGTAAGGCCTTCTGCGACGGAGTTAGGGTTTGATACAGAAGCCAGGGTGGACCCAGTTGGAAGTTTCACCTTTGGTTTTAGTCTTGGAAAAGGAAGCAAAAAATCCCAACAGGGGGAGTCAGCAGGCTGAGGCCTATTTTTCAATAGCTGCTGGATGAGGTCTCAGTGAAGTTGTTTACTTTTGGTGGAAAATCTTCGAGAGGGAGACATTTTAATTTCACCGCCAGAGAAGGTCCTTTGTTGGCCGGATACGTTTGGCACCTTCACCTGTTGTAGATTTCTACCTTCAGACTTTGTCGCTTTTTTGGAGCTTATTCTTCCAGTGAGCATAGCTGCAGGCTGTATCCAAACAAGGCTGGATACCTTCTCTGCAAGGTTTCACTCAATCAGATTTGCTGCTGAAGTAAAGCTACAAGCTAGAGGACTCTTAATCTTCCTTCATCTGAAAGGTTTGGCTGGTTGGTCCCTGTCCTCCAGAGATCTGTGGAATCTAAACATTTCTAAGTCTCAGGTTTAATGAAAAGTTAAGAGGGGTATACTTTGACACAAGCCAATGGTCCAGGACCTTGGGGACCACACTTGGGGCTGAGAGACACTCTAGCAGAGACCAGCAGCAAGTCCAGGGCAGTTCCAGTTGGAACTAGGCAGTTGCATAAAATGCCAATTGAGTAGAAATTCCCCGGGGTGACCCTGCCCACTTTTGCAGCATTTCCTATGTGCACTGCTGCAAACAATCCCACAGTGCCCTTTTCTGGCTAAAACCAAGATGGCAGAACTGTTTTCCCGTCTGCAGGGCTACTGTGGCCATCCAAGAGGTGTGGCCAAGTGTAGGAAGTCAGGTTATTGAATGAGTAGTTAAAAACATTACTCAAGCAACAAAAACAGTCCTTGTCAGGGTGAACTACAAAAGTCACTAAATTAACCTGTGCTTAACCCTCTAGTAGCTTGGCACAAAAGGAGTCAGGCTTAACTTAGAGGCACTGCATTAAGTATTTATGCAGAAGACAAACACTATAGAGCGAAAGCACAACACAAGAAAAATCCCACACCAATTTAGAAAATAAATTAGAGAACATTTGATAAATACAGCAACACCAAACCAAATTAAACCCAAACCAAATTAAACCCAATCTGTAGTTTTAAGTGAAAAATAGCATCAAAAAGATCAGAGTGCCGAGGGGCGTGGCTTGTACGGCAGTGGTAATGGCTGCCTGATCCCGTCGCTCGGTGCACGGAGGAGTGACCTCACTGCAAAATCTGGAGCTAAAGCGACAGTTCGAGGATGCGGACACCAGATTTCAATCCATGAATGTATGCGGCGTAAACTGCGGCAGGAAGACCCGATGGTTATTGCCCTGGATGTCTGCAAATCGCTAATAAAGATAGCGGGACCTGTCGACTCGAAACCCACAAAATGGTGCCAGGAGAATAGGAGATATTAAGACTGTGTGGCAAAATCCTTCTGCCCTGACACAACCCCGACCCCAGAAGGCTGGTGATTACAGCTAGCGGTGCATAAATTGTGAGATTTTAAGGATCCAGTCTGCTAAAACAAGCCGTCAATGTCTGCACTGCCTGGCCCTGCTATGGCGCTGACTGTTTCACTAAGCCCGTACTTTATAACACCTCCGGCGCTGCAATCCCGAATTAGATCGTAAAGATCTGCGCTTTCCTGCATCCACATATCCTACAGCTCCTACTTCTGCCGGCAAGGAAAGTGAGCACCGCACCCGTACCCGCTGACTACAGGGAAGAGGAACGCCTGAGCTTAAGATGGCGGTGATGCTCCCGTGATCGGGATCGGGAGAGAAGACAAACGCACGTGTACTGTTGCTTTTGTGCTCCTGCGGTTACTTCTCTGCTCTACCGTGCTGCCTCACTTTTAAATGCAAATGCGTCACAGAGAAGTTTGTAGACCTGTTCTCCTGATACCCGGTCTCTGTTCAAATGTGCTGAACTATTCCCAGAGGCAAAGTTCTCATGTGGAGCTAAGGAAGTCCCAACTGATACTCACAGCACTACAGAGGTCTCTGTGCTTTCAGAAGTGTGCTGAAAAGCGAGGCTCGACCCCATGTGTAGCAGTGGTCAATCTTTTTTCGTTCTGCCGCCTTTGCCTTTGCTAGTATTGTTAGGGACGCTTATGTGGCCAGTGTATTGCCAATTTATTGCCAGTGTTTTACAAATGATGTTGTGACACCGTTGATGCTGATCAAACATACTAGCCTTGTTGTCCTCCATTGACATTACCACCTGAATTGCCATCCACATTACCATCAATTTCAATTCCATATACCTCAAACTCCTTTGGTAGTCAGGATAGCGTCCACCACCAAGCAGCCTGAATAGACAGTATTACCTTTCCAATACATGTTTGGTCTTGTCTGATAAGAAGAAATAACAAAGGCATCATTCGGGGGTGACCTCTCTGAGAGATAATATCTGTCTAGGAGGTGTTTGTGCGCTGGGGATACTGCTGGGTCCTCTTGATCGTCTGTTCTCACTTACCTGCGTACTGGAGGGGATAAACCCCATACTGGCCGTCTCCAGATTCGCCATAGGTCGCAGGTCCCAGCGCATGGTAGCTGACAAAGAAGCTAGAGCGCTAGTCAAAAAGTCAGAAGCCGAACCGACGGTCTCAGACTCTCCAATCAAAGCCAAATCAGATACAAGTAGTACAATGGACATGATCTTACGGAAACTGGCTGAAGTACACGACTTAGCAAAATCAACTAAACAAAACACAGACTCCATGCAACTGGAGCTCACCGCCATCAGAGCAGACATGAGCACAATCAATTAAAAATCTACCGATGCAGAGCAGAGAATAAGTGGTGTGGAAGATATAGCCTCCCAGCCTAGCAAAGAAGTAATGTACCTCCGAGATATCACATGCAAGCTTAAAAGACAGGCAGCTGAGTTGGAAGACCGCAATAGAAGAGGCAATATACGCATTTTTGGACTTCCGGAGGGCTCAGAGGATGCAGGGGGATCTTGCGGAGCATTTTAAGAATCATGGATACCCATGGTTACTGGCATAAAATTCCCTCAGCCTTTAGAAATGGACAGGGCACATAGGATCCCAACGTTCAACTCCTCAAACAGGAAAATGGCTCATTAAATGATATGGAAACCTTTGCATTTTCAACACATGGAGGCCATCCTTAACTTCGCTAGGAAGAACCACCAAGTTTCCTGGGAAGGCCACCGGATAAACATCTCGCAGGATTATTCAAAACAAACAGTGGACACAAGGAAGGGGTTTCCTCTACTGAGAGACAAATTGAGAGACAAAAACTTCCAATTTTCCTCTGCAGGCCCGGAAAAATTTAGAATTTTTGAAAATGGCAAGCCACACTTCTTCACAAACCCTAAGGATCTGGCAAGACATTTGGAAGCTTCCCCAGTACAAGAAATCGAACTCGCTGCTGAGGCTTCAAACGGAAGTCCTTTGATCTAGAATAGTTGTTTTATTCTACTCTTACTTCCGTAAATGTAACGTGTGTCTAGTGCTCTTTGGCTATGGTAATGTTTTTTTATACCGGGCTCATTGACTGGGCATACTGACGTAAATGTTCGTTTTTGTACGCACTGGAACCCTAGTGTGCTTAGGTAGATTGTAACTTAGTATGCAATGTACCCGTGGGAACAAGTTGTTGAGCACGGGTGGTGGGTTGTTCACCATTACTACATGCGCTTAAGCTTCCTAGTTTGATGGTTATAAATATCTCTGTTAATTGACGCTATAATCAGTAACAATGGTTGGCTCAGCAGTCCATGTTTTTCACAAAATATTGTAATTTCAATATTTGAATATATATGAAACTTCACAAACATGAAATTTCACAAACATATTGAAATGTCAAGTTTTGCTTTATTGCTCTCCGAATAAGATTGGAGCCTGTCACTATGGTTCTATTGGTTAACACGGTTTATACGACTGAATATTATGTACAGGTCGCATTTTCTAAAGTTAAATAGTAAGTGTCCGGCGCTATTTTAGTTTGCATTAATCCAGATTAGATAAAATCTAGTTTAGACCCTCCCGGCTTCCAGTTGACGGACCTGCCGTCGCAGCTCCTACTTCCGAATTCTTTAGGTAGGGGTGGGAGGGAGGGGGAGAGGAGGGACTGGGGGTAAATTGTGTGGTTGTTTTCTTTTTATTGTATGTTCTCTTTTTCTTTTATTTTTCGAAATATGTGGAAATGACAGGTATGCTCTACTCTAGGTACAAGCCCAGGGTCAGGGCCCTTATGGTCCGCAAAGATAGAATCCCCTACCGGCTGACTGCCCCCATGACATTAAATGCACTACAGAGGGGGTTACGAATGTTGTCTCACACTCACACTAAGAATATGTTTATCTATGTAGCCAATAATAGACCAAGTGATGATTCAGAATCAAAATATAGTAGAGGATCTCAACATAGTCTCTCTAAATGTGATGGGGCTCAACCACCCTATTAAGCGTAGGAAAATCTTCGACTACCTGGCCAAAACCAAGGGAGATATTATTCTTCTCCAGGAAACGAAACTCTCGGAGGAGGATGTTAGTTTCATCAAACACAACTGGATTTCCCATATTTTCTGTTCACCAACAGATCATAAGAAGAAAGGTGTTATTACTCTCATAGCCAGGAAATCAAATATTACTAATATATCACACACACATGATGATGAAGGGAGAGTGTTAGTCACACACTTAGAAAAAGGGGAGGATGTAATTCATGTTCTCCATATTTATGGCCCTAACTCTGACAAGCCCATCTTCTGGGAAAAGATCGCGGATACCATTGGAAGTTTTCCCCAAGATGGACTCGTCATAGTAGGCGGGGATTTGAATTTGTCTCTAGATCCCCTAATTTACCGCCAATCTAAATGTAGATACCAAACCACCCGTTCCCATGAGGTTCTTCATAAAATATGCTCCAAATTCAACCTCAAAGACGCAAGGTGCCTTCAGCACCCAGACACGTGCGATTATACGTTTTACTCAGCCCCGCACAACTCATACACTAGGATCAACTATATTTTAATATCAGGCTCCTATAGCCATCTTATTCACCAAACGGACATTGCCCCTATACTAGTGTCAGACCACTCCTGTATTAGTACCAAACTAGCAGGTACTCACCCCACACTTCCCCCTAAACGGTGGCGCTTTAACGAGAAGGTACTTTCCGACCCAGCGAATAGAGAGACGTTAGAGAATGCTATCCATTACTACATTAAGCACAATGAATACCCAGATACAGACACTTTCACCTTGTGGGACGCGCTTAAGGCAACCATCAGATGGGTATTCATTGGAATTAAAGCAAAAATTAATAAGAAACTAAATTCAGAATTAAGCGCTCTGGAAAACGAGATTAAACTCTTAGAAAACTCACATGCCAATGCGATAGATAATAAGGATTTATTGGACCGACTAGCCTCTTACCTCAAGCACATGCAGAGACAGTTTGCTATCTCTTCGATAAAAGATTCCACCAATACCATCCAAACTAAACAAAAAGAGATCCTAAACGCATTTAAAACCTTCTATGAGGACCTTTATAAGAACAAACAAACAGTAAACTCGGAAGAGTGTACCAGATATCTAAAATCTCTAAATCTACAAAGTCTATCAGAGTCAGATGGTGAAGCTTTGGGTAAGCCCATCTCAGTAACAGAATTAAATAACTCTAGCAGATCCCTGAAAAGTAACAAGGCCCGGAGTCCGGATGGCTTCTCAGCTTCCTTTTATAAAGAATTCTGAGAGTCTCTACAACCAACCCTGTTAAAAGTTTTTAATACCATTGCCAAGGAGGGACGCACGCCCAAGTCAATGAAAGAAGCCAAAATAATTGTCATACCCAAAGAATGGAAGGATCCCCTATTACCTAAAAACTATAGGCCAATTTCACAGATTAATGTGGACTGCAAAATCTATGCCAAAATTTTAGCAATAAGACTGAATGGAGTTCTCCCTAAGTTAATCAGTAATTCCCAATTTGGATTCCTCAAAAACCGAATGTCTAATGACAACACCCGCTTATTGTGTCATATACTTGAGCAAGCAAAGATGAAACCTGATCCTTCTATAGCCATCACTCTCGACGCAGAAAAACTGTTTGATAGAGTTTTGTGGTCATTCCTGAAACATTGCATGCAGTCTTTTAACCTAGGTAGTCCATTCATTAATATGGCTATGGTGATGTATTCAGCACCCACAGCATGCATCGCGATCAATGGAACATTATCGGATGCCTTTACACTCGAACAAGGTACTAGACAAGGCTGTCCCCTCTCCCCTTCCCTCTTTCTCCTAGCCCTTGGGCCATTAATCCAGGACATTAAAGATAACCAACCATGAAATAAAAGGAGTACGCGTTAAGGATTTCAGGTGAAATTGGCAGCTAACGCGGACGACATTCTCATAGTCACGGAGGATCCAGGATCGTCCAGTACAGCCCTGATGCGAACCATAGATACCTATTCGTCCCACTCCGGATATAAGCTGAACAGAGACAAATCAGAAGTTAAGCCTCTCAACGTCCATTGCACTAGAGAGATACCAGGTGACTCGGGCCTCACCTGGCAGCCGGGATTTATTAAATATCTAGGGATGGAACTCGGCAGTAATATCCTTTAGTCTCTACATCAGAATGAATCCACCACTCTGGGGAAAATTAAAGTCCTTTTAGACGCATGGTCTCCAAGATTCACCACGTGGTGGGGTAGAATCGAGACCATCAAGAGGATGCTCACGCCATTAGTGAACTACCTAATAACCATGCTTCCTCTTACATTGACGGAGGAGTTCCACCGTAAGCTAGACATTCTTATCTCCAAGTTTCTATGGCAAGGGTAAAAAACCTGGATTGGTCTGAAAAAACTCAGACTAGACAAGTCACTTGGGGGTAAACCTATCAGACTTTAAGCTTTACCAAACAGCGTTCTTAGCTAAACAGGGCTCTTACTGGTTTGCTCCACCTGTGGGATATACTCCAGTCTGGCTAGATATTGAGAAATCGTTGCTCAATAACTTGACCCCAGCTGCTCTACTTACCTCCACTTCACGAGTGTCAACTGCTCAAAATCTATTTTTAAGAATACAAAATACGCCCTACTGATACTAGATAAAAAACTGGACATCAGCGTAAGACAATCGAACTTAGAGTCATTTTGGGACAACCATAAGATTCTATATAGAGGGAGTACACTACACTACACAGTATGGACAGTCAAAGGTATTTTCTTTCCATTACAATTAGTAGACTCAGCGTACCCCATTACCTTCAAAGATTTACAGTCTAAATTTAATCTGGACTCCATGGAGTTCTACAATTTCTTAAAAGTAATGGCAGCAATAACAAAAGCTAAACTACTGCCCTCTTCCCATTCCCTCCGACAATACATAGCGAAGATAAATAAGTTGGGTCACCAGGTGTCCTGGATTTATAAACGACTTTGTCCAAAACGCTCAGGCCTTAATAAGAAGCTTACCTCCTATTGGGAATCACACTCCACTTCCCCGATCTCCGAAGAGGTCTGATCCAAAACGTGGTACTCTGTCTTTGGGAACAAAATTTCACCAGCCCTCTCCCAGACAAAATTTTGGCTCCTACATAAGGCGTATTGGACACCAGCTCGCCTACACTTGCACAAGATTAGAGAGGACTCCAGATGTTGGAACTATAAGGAGGAGACAGGAGACCTTGCCCATCTGCTACTACACTGCAAATGTGTAAAACCTTTTTGTTATAGTATATTTGACTTTATTTCTAAACTATTCTCTTGCTCCCTTTAAAGGGAACTTTCTACGCTGATATTTAGCTTCATCAGGGTGGAATCCTTGAACGATAAAGATAGTGCTCTTTTGGATCTCCTCCTGATAGCTGCAGTCAAGGTTATAGTAAATAACTGGAAGGACACCAAGAAAGCGTCTTTTAAATGCTGGTTAAATTGGGTCTCCCAACTCAGAGGCACTGATAATATTGCTCTACATAACTCACCATGGAAACCCTCCATTAGACATATGTGGGATAGCCTTGATATTTAATTTGAATCACATAAACTGCCGTGAATGACACCCCTCAAAGTGGTGGGTAGGCTCACCGTCTGCCCATACCCGGGTAATACCTGCATGCTAATCATTCTCTTCCAAAGGGACCCAGCGATACCATGTGTGTATATTATGTGTATTCATTTGTATAGAAAAAAAACAATAAAAACTTTTGAACACAAAAAAAAAAGATCTGAGTGCCAACCGCAGGTATCTGGTCGCTAGAGACCGCGGCCAAGTCAGAATATAAGGCTGACAGCAATGGATTGTGGTTCAGATACACAAGGTGAATTGGGTCCAGTCTCAGTTTACCACCTGAGTTAGAAAAGGAATGACAAAGCAAAGTTCCTGAGACGGTAAAGTCCGGTGGGGCAAGGCAGCTGGTGCTGTTCGAGGAGGAGGAGGTCAAGATTTCTACGTTCAAACTTTGTCACTTTTTAGAAGTTAGAAATCTCCAGTGGGACTAAGCTGCAGGCTGTAGCCAACAAGGGCATCACAAGGCCAGATACCTTCTGTGAGAGGTCCCTCAGAACAGGATTTGCTGCAGTGGAGAAGAAGGTAGCAGGAGCTACTGCGGTAGATAACAGTCTTCTGTCAGTTCTCAGGCCAATTTTTGTTGAAACATTTTCTACATCCCAACTTTAAGGGTTAGTCAGGAGCAGAACCTTCAGCACCACCATCAATGGTCCAGGACTGGAGGGACATCACCGGGGGGGGGGCAGAATTCACTCCAACATGGCCCAGGTGCAGGGTGCAAGGTCTCTGGAGCTTGTTGTGTCTCTGTAGCTCCACAGGAGGCCAGCCTACTAGCCCTTGGATTCACGCTGGTTGTCCTAGGTTCAAGCAGCAAAACAGTCCTCTGAGGGTACACGGCAAGCCTTAAGCAGCAGGGAAGTCCTGTAGTAGCCTCTGGGCAGTCCTCTGAGGTACAAGGCAGGCCTCAAGCAGTAGGGCACTCCTCTGGCAGTCGTTCTGATATCGTCCGCATGTCCAGTAGTGACCTAAAGAGGTGGTTCAGGAGGTTGAATATTTATACTTGGTGCCAGCCTATGAAGTGGGGATGTCATCCTGTCTACCCAACCATCTGGTTCTGTAAAGTTCTTCCCTTCTCCTGCCAAGGCTCCAAGTAGTCTGGAGTTGCAATAGACTGGTGGCAAGTTCCTTTGTTAGCGTGAGGGAGATAGCCCTTTGAAATGTAAGTGTGGCTGAGAACAGCTCTGCCCCACCCATCCTGTCAACACCTAGCCCCCTTTGTCTCACTGTCTGGGACGAATACACAAAGGCCATCCTCCAATCTATTTACAGTCATTTGATCCTAGACACAAGCTTCAGGCACCAAATGTTTGGGACAAGAAAATGCCAATTTTCTAATAGTGAAAATTAGGTACCCAGAAATATATCTGGGAGTACCCAGTGCACTACTATTAATACACTATCCAGTGTACATAACATCATCAATAAACCTGCAATAATTGTGCACAATTATTCATCGCATAAACAAAAGTAATCCAAACGATGTTTCAATGAATCAAAAGTACAAAGTCCACATATGTTGTCGAACATAAAATTAATCTTCTTTATTTCTGAAGGATGCTGATGTAGATGTTGTTGAAAAATCACAAATCATACAGCTTGTAATCAGAGAAACCATCACAGTTTCAAGTATCCCAATGCATTTCGGGCTTTCCACATAAGCCCTTCATCAGGGGAATCTGTAAAAATGACAATGGCGATTTATATGTATGCTAAATCATGACATGAAGTAATAAAACATTCTGGCTCTTTAAAGGGCAGGAAAAAGTTATTAACTAGCAGTCTCAACCATTATAAGTGAAAAAGAATGAAAAGCGAATAACCAGTGAAATGATAGAAAGTCTGAATCCAACCACAACCAATGTATGGTAACAAAAAGAAAAATAAACGAATCGCACCGTGACATCATCCCAACAGACTAAAACCAGTAAAAACAATCCCAATTTGTATCGTACCTCTAACGGTTAGAATACGAAAACTCTAACCGAAAAAAATTAAACCAGCGCCGAGCAGATTCAATATCCTAAAAGAATTAGAATGTGCACTAATGAAATTCAGAGAACTGTATCTCAACTAAAGCAAACAGTATGTGAACCAACGATAAAACCAAAAGCTTACCAAAAGGCTTTAAACAGAAGCACATAAATTAATGTGCTCATGAACCAGTCTGAAAGATGTGACAAATCGTCAACTGTATCTGCAAAAGCGAGAGAAAGCCCCAATGAAAAAATCCCAACGAGGGAAAAATATAAATATAAACAAACGTTAGCACTGCACGGAAACACTTGTCTACAACGGAGAATCTGAAAAAGCCCCAAAACTTCAAAAGCGTTCAGTGAAGCCGCCATTCTATTCACCAGCTTACCATAAAAAGTCAATCCGCGGCTACTCGAAACACGCCCGCTCAAACACGCGCACAAAGCGAGCCTGTGCGTATATGAGCATGCTGATTCAGAGTGGTGTAAAAATTGAGGTAGGACTAAGTAAAAAGAAAAGAGAGGAAAGTTGAAGCTAAAACGGCAGCCATGATGACACAGTGATGTTGGAAACACCCCTATAGCAGCTAAAGCTAAAGTGACACCAAAAAGTTAGAAATAACCCAGGGGAAAAATGAAACCATAATAGCACCCAGTGATTGGTTAAGAACTGCTGATACAAAACCGTAAAAAAACAAGTAATTGTAATGACAAAGAGGGTAGAACAACCCAATCTAATACAATCATGATGAACCTGTCCTAGTAAAGCAACAAGCAGAGAAGTAAATAATGCATAATGTAACAAAAATTCCAAGGTTATTTGAAATTTATAAAAAGCAAGACAATTCAAATTTGTCATTCAACCCCTTGGGGGACAATGTTTGCATGAACCAAATCCAGTGACATTCACGTTGTGATAAGATTTTAGACATATTTCTATCTGGGCTGGCTTCAACAGTTTCAAGAACCCCAAATTTGAGCTGAGCAATAGTATGTTTTGCAACTGACCAATGTTGTGCTAACGGAGAACTAATAGTTTTTGTACGAATTCTACTTTTGTGTTCGGTAATCCGGGTGCGAAGCACTCTTTCAGTTTTTCCAGCATAATACAAATCACATGGATATTTAATCACATAGATTACATCATAACTATTGCAATTTGCATTAAAATTCAAGTTGATCTTTTTTCCTGTTCGAGGGTGTGGCAAACTTTTACCTACCATCACATTATTACAGTGTGAACAGTTCATACATTTAGACATACCTTTGTGGGAGATTTGCATTTTGTTGCTGGGTTTATTCAAAATTTATTTTTAAATTCGATGACCTCTTGTATGCAAACAATGGAAAATCAGAAAACAGTCCTTTAAAGTCAGACTCAAATTGAAGCAAATTCCAATCTTTGCAATATGCTCTTTTTTAAGAAATGGGAATCAGTTGAAAGCATGGAGACACGTTTTACCAGTTTGTTTTGTTTTCTTTTTTAACAAATCATCACGGTAAAGAGCTGTAGCCCTTTTTGCTGCCTGATCTACTGTGTATACAGGATAACCTCTGCTTAAAAACTTTTGTTTAGAATCTTCAATAGTCTGCAAGTCTAACCCTAAGTCAGAGGTGATGCGCCTAATTCTTTAGAACTGAGAAAAAGGAAGATGACTTTTCAACAGCCAGGGATGGAAGCTTTGATACAACAAAGCATTGTTGAGATCAGTGGGTTTCGTAAAAACAGTAGTCTTGATCAAAGTGCCTGATAAAGTAAGTAATACATCCAAGAATGCAATGCTACAAGATTCAATCTGATAAGTGAATTGAATTCACGGATTAATACCATTGAGTGACACAATTTGGGTTTCCAGATCACATCGTGACCCTTTTATTGATGATGTTATGTACACTGGATAGTGTATTATTAGTAGTGCACTGGGTACTCCCAGATATATTTCTGGGTACTTAATTTTCAGTTTTTGAACCAGGTGGCCTGCAGAGCCCCTAATCTGGTGCACACGGGATTTGTTTAAGTTTGTTGACAGTTTAAACTCATACACACACTGGTTAAATTAGATTACTTGAGTGCATCGCAGCTGCGTTCTTCTCCCAATTTTCTAATAGTGACATTTTCAGAATTGTGACTTAGAATTAGATTTTACAATTAAAGAGGATTTTAAATTACAATTTAAACATGACATTTCCACCTATTCCCAATGAAAGATTAGCACTTATTAAATTTAAGAAGCGGATCTAATGTTATCCTATGGGAGAAGTAGACATCATAGTAGTGAAAAACAAAGTTGGGACCTTTTCACTTCCCAGGACATGTGAAATGTGAAAACAAGCTTCCTAACATTTAAATACAATGCGCCCTGAGCTATGGGCTGTTTAGAGCCTACCTTACGTGTGACTTATATCATATGTATGAAAAACTGAGGTTTAGGCCTGGCAAAAGGTGTATTTTGCCAGGTTGAATCAGCAGTTTTACAGGCTATAATGGCAGACCTGGGACATGTTTTAAATTGCTACTTTAGTAGGTGGCACAATGAGTGCTGCAGACCCACTTGTAGCATTTAATTTACTGCCCTTGAGTACATGTAGTACCAAATTACCAGGGAAGTATAAGTAAATGTAATGTTGCAATCAGATGTAGGGCAACTTTACCATGTTTTAGGGAGAGAGAGCACTGGTTAGCAGTGGTAAAGTACGCAGAGCCCTAATGCCACCAAAAACAAATTTCACAAAACAAGATGGGCGAAGGGAATAATTTGGGGGTGACCCTACAGAGAGGGCCAAGTGCAACATCAGGGAAATGAGTAATGCTTCATCTGTGGTCCTGCTAAACCAGCTCTGGGGGCAGCTCCTCTACCACCTGGCCGACGAGGGGAAAATGGAGGGCCCTGTCCAGGTATCAGCAAACATTTGCCTGTGACAGGGTAGGTCTCTTTAAAGTTAATCATGCTCCTGGGCACACCATAGATGGTCATCCTGCCAGAAGAATAGAACACCTCCCCACACCCAACATTTGTCTCAGCTCTGGGAGCAAGTTCACACCTCATCAAGGGGATTTTCAGCTGCCAGGTGCAAATGTGTTTTCAGAGCCTTTAGGCAGGGAAAAGGTAACTTTCAATAAGTACCTTTTCCAAAATATGTATTACAAAGCTGACTTTACCAGTGAATTGATATAGTAATACATATTTCAGTCCAAGAATTAATTTGTAGGTGTTTCCTAGCTGGAGATATCATTATCACATTTAAAATTGTATTCCAGTGCTTTCCAATGGAGCATCCAACCCTGCTACAGTGAAAATAGCTTTTCGGGTCTTTTCACTGTAAGTGCATGTTTAACATTAAACATTTGCATGTCCAACTTTTAAATAAAATGCAGCCTGACTTATGAGCAGTAATACCTACTTAGGGGTGACTTATTGATATTTGAAAGGGAGCATTAGGCCTGCCATAATAGGTTATTTCGACAGATTGAATGTGCTATTTTAAAACTGTGCAGCCAGGTTAGAGGATACACCTGAAGTGATGTTTACACTGTCACTGTAGTGAATGACACTATGGGTGCTGCAGTCCACTTGTGACATTTAACATACAAACCTTGGGTACGCTTTGTACCATATACAAGAGACTTATAGTACGTTAAATATGCCAATCAGGGGTAGGCCAGTTTCATCAGTTTGAAAGGGGGAGCACAGGCATTTTACCACTGGTTAATAGGAGTAAAAGGCACAAAGTTCTAGCATCAGGAAATAGATGCGAGGCAAACATATGTGGTGATACCACATTAAAGATGGTCATTTCAAATAATAGACACCTGATGTGTCATAAGCTTCTAATTAGCACTCATCTAGTCCTTTATTCACTGGCAACAAATAAAACAGGGCCACACATGTAGTAGTTTGCTCCTGGGTGCTGCAGTAGATATCTTTCCTAAGAATGGGAACCAGCATTCCTCAGATATGCACAGTAAGAGCACAGGGTCTCCTTTAGAGCCTGTCTGCAGTCTCAGAATAAGCTGCTCATGCCCTCCACAAAGGCCTTGAAGGGTAATCTTTGTATCTATTTCCACATTTTTTGCTTACCGCAAGTGTTTCTGTTATCAAGTAGGTGAAAAGGTTTCATGTAAATAAGAGCCATTCTTTCATTTCTCATTCTTACTGAGACTTACAAGGGATAATAGCTTGTCTCCTTTTCATTTTGAATATTAGTTGTTTCCATACATTTTCTACTTCAGGTATGTAGATTTAAACCATATTTTTGAGAATATTTTTGTGCTACAAGGAAACACATGGCAGCATTAACATGATTTAGGTTTACGTAAAATACACAGTGGCGGTCGGCACTGGTAAACCCAGTCAGGCGGGGCAGGGCGCGAAAGGGGGAAGCCGACTGTTAGAAATGGGATTTCTAGTTGGCTAGGGCATGCACCTAAGCCAGGTACTCCACCACCACTCTAGTCAGGGCAAGGGAGTTACACGCTGAAGATAACCCCTGCTCACCCCCTTGGTAGCTTGGCAGAGCAGTCAGGCTTATCCCAAAGGCAATGTGGAAAGGGATTGTGCAAAACGCTCACACAGCAGCGACACACTAGGTACACCACAAAAGAAACTCCACACAAGGTTATATAAAAGTAGCCCTTTGTATTATGCATAAAAACACATTAGAACACCATCACATATATACACTGTGCCACCAGGCACTTGTCATTAACTTACAGGGATTAGATAAACCAATAGGCCAATCGGGCCACTGTCATAATCATCACAACTCACAGTTAGTGGGGACAACCAGTAATTACTGGTAAGGGTGAACTTAGCACACCACCTTAGGTATAAAATATCATCAGCTGTGTATCATAGTAAATATTAGTAATGTGCACATTTGATAATATTGCCATTACAGTACATAGGGTTCCAAACTTGGCAATATAACACCACATACATGTGCACCTCAAGGCATACTCTGCACAGTATGACACCACATCACCTTAGACAGTTAGTGTAAACCTCCTCATCACTGGACCTAATCAGCCATATGCAGTATAAAGCCTTCTGTGTATACACTAGCAATGAACATAAGAATGTCAGGGCATAACACCAACATTACTGCTAAGGTAGCTGTCCTTCCCAGCGTAGGTTCCTGAGCCACAAGGGACTGATAGGTAGATTAAATATGCCAAACATGTGTAGACCAATCTTACCAAGTTTACAATATTGAGCAAATGCACTTTAGCACTAAACAGCAGTGAGAACGTGCCTAGAGTCAGAAAACCACCAACAACAGGTCAGAAAAAATGCAGGAGGAAGGCAAAAAGTTCTGGGATGACCCTACAAAAAGGGCTAAGTCCAACACCGACAAACAACAGAATAGGTGTTGTTTATTTATTTAAGTATACCTATTCTGTCTACTGTCGACTTCCTCCTGCTCCCACCCCACCACGTTTACCTGTCCAGGCTGCCGCTGAAAATACACCCCTATTTTATTCTCTAACTTACAGGAAAGGAAGTAATCCTGCCCTACATGTATGTGGTGTTTGTTTATATCACTACTGGCCTCCACGCAAATATTAAAGCATGAACCTTTGCCCTATTACAAATATGCATTGTTGACTCTTATTTGCAAATATCACTGCTGCAAAATGTAGAAAATGTCACATTATGGTAAAATAGACCTCAGTAGGTTACCCCAGAAGTCAACTTCTGAAGTATATGTTTTACCAGAGACAACCACCATTGAAGAAGCAAGCTAAAACGTAAAAAAACGATTAAAAGTCAACAATTAGAACATGGTGCTACCAAACACTCATGTAATGACAGAAGTAAGTTTACCTTCGGACGCTTTGCCAATGTTTCACACATCATGATTTCAGAGCAGCATTTTAAGACTACTGGGGAACGTAATAAATACAAAAAATAAAATAGAAGTGGTTGAAATCCCCATGGACTACAGTTACTAGCGCTAAGTTAAGTGGTCAATATTAGAGGCGTGTCTATAAAATTGTGCAGCAGGTGCAGTGGTTGTGAGGGGTCCCTTTCTCTCCAATCAGTAGAAGTTTTTAACTACCAAATTAGGGGTTGGGAAAAGTTACCTTGCATGCAGTAGGGCTCAATCCGCCCTTGTCACGCCACTGAGGTCAAGATTTTATTGAACGATGGTGTTCACTGCAGGTGTATACTAAAAGAGATCATTAAAGGAGAGAATGTTTGGAAGGCGAAGATGGGTGTAAAGTGCAGGCCGCAGCAAGAACAAATAACTGAAAAGAGGTAAATCTGAGTTTGAAGGAGATCTAAAAAAAAGTTGTAAGGTGCAGGCTTGTGGTGGAAAGTGTATGAATGTGATAGCCAGAAATGCTAAAGAGTTGATCCTAATGGAAAGAAACGCTCAGATTTACTAGTTCCTCACACTAAACTTAACCAACACTACAATTGCTAAATTTTCACCTTTGATTTGGGTACATATACACCGAATCGACACTAAAGTTTGATAAGTACCAGAGCTTCAGAAGTTGACACGATGCAAGTAATTTGGGGTATATTATCAAGGACGGCGTTACAATTATCGCCGCTTTAGCGGCAGGAAACTGCCGGTAAAGCGGCGATAATGGGCTTGATAATATGCCCTGGAGAATTCCAATAGAAGCCCATGTTCACACCAGAACATGGGCTTCTATTGGAATTCTCTACGGCATATTATCAAGCCCATTATCGCCGCTTTTAGCGGCCGTTTCCTGCCGCCAGAGCGGCGATAATTCTAACGCCGTCCTTGATAATATGCCCCTATGTGTTTTATTGTGGAGTACACTATAGGTAAACGATAAGCGACTGCAGGGCAGCACAAACCTTCACAACAGCCATTAGTTGTTTAGGTTGTACATAGTGAACATAAATAATTCACAGCCTGGCCACCAGATGGTGCTTGTGCTGCACCTATGAAATTTTCTGGACCAGCTCCTTTAGGAAAAATGTCTCTTTCATTTTACAGCCCGAAACAATTATACGTGCTGATTGTGTGGCAATTCACAGACATAAAACAGTGCACTGTAGGCTCATTTAGCCTTATTGTTATTAATACTACGATGTACGCAACTATCTGCAATTGCTCAGCTTACTGTTGAAATGAGTTTTTCGGGCTTCTACCACCAAAACAAAACATCCCGGAATTTCTAACTCTAAAATGCATTCTCATTATTCGTAAACGTAACCCAAATTGTAGATAATAAATCCTATGATCCAGCGACGTCAATTTCGCTAAAATAAAGTATGAATTCGAAATATAAAAGGCTGTCAAAAGGGGGTGGCAAATCCATTGGCCCCTTAGAGGTACGATACGGGCTTTTAACAGCAATCAAATAACCAGTGAGCTCTGGAGTACCACACTATCAAAATCAATGCTGAAAACAAATTTGCTGTGTCCAACGTAAGCAAGCCGTCTTTACTCCAATCAAAATCCTGGAGTATTTATTTATAACAGGATGGAAGTTAGGGTCTGAACAAGCCGCCTCTGCCGATAGGGCATGCCGATATATGCCATTGGTGACCTTGGCTTTATGGGTTTCTAATGCGTCTGTCACACCTGGCTGCCCGAAAAATGTGTTCCATACCTGCATGCCTGTTTCCAATGCTGAAAATAACAAGGACAAAGCAGGCATTGACGAAGCCAGTAGGTCTGTATTACATTTTGAGTCCTCAATATAACACTAAAACGCCTTTTACAGTAAAAAAAACATTGTTTCTGTATACAATGCATCTACGAATTAAAGAATTTAGGGGCAAAGTCATCATTCAGTTGTGTTGCCCTTACGCCACACAATGGGGTGCAAGGGTGACACAGCCACTACTGCCATGAAAAGCCACCTAGAAACATACAAAGCAGCACAAATTGCTGTATTGCGTTACTCTGTCCCAGGGAGGCGTTCCCATACATCCACCCATGGATTTAGAGGCATTCACAGATTTGTAACAATTCTTAATCAAACTAATGAGCTGTTAAGCCACCCCTAAACTGAGCACCTCAGTCCAGCAAGAGTTTCCTGCCAAAGAACAGAAACATAAAGGAGTGTAGCAGCTCTTACATGGACGATTTTTTATTGCAGCAGCAATTTCTCAGACTTGAATTGCGCTAAAGTGTAGTTTGTCAAATACTACACTGCAGACTCACTTTTTACATTAACCATAGTTACAATTTGAGGGAAAAGGGACGGAGCAATTAGTCCTAAATCTTCCTATGTATTTGGATTATTTGCAGAAATTGGAGTTGGAACTGGGATCGTATCCTCCATAACCATCAGTTTCGCATCAGAGTCATAAATGTCAGCTTCGAATGCAAAAATAGATTACCTGCTAAGCGTTTCATACTTTTCCGCATGCCAGTTTACATAAAGAGCAACAAAAAGTAAAACTCTGGTGGGTCACGTCCCCTCTACAATTGTATGCAAATCCTGACCTCTCTCCTGATCTACTGCTATTATATAGATGCATGTTAAGTGCATGCCTGACTTATTTTATGTTTTGCACATCTATGCATACCTACTCTTGCTCCTGCTTTTAGGATCGAATTACTTTAGTAACTGTTCCTAAAACATTTCTAAAATGCATTAGATGTCTGGTCAGCGCTACAGAAAACTGTATAAATAAAAGAAATTACAAAAAAATAACTTTTTTCTGCATGGGGAGACTACTATCGAGGAGCCATCTTCCCTATAATTCCACATAATATGAGTTTTTTTGTGGATAATTCACACCTAATTTACATACTTCGACCAGCCTTTCTTGTCATTAAGTATAGGTGTGTTAATTGAGGGATACATTTCCTACTATTTCACGTGGCGCAGCAAAGGAACTTGCTGCGATGAGTTGCATGAAAGCGACAAAGCAGAAATGCTTCATATTTACAAAGTTATGGAATTTCTGATCTCTACTTATCACTTTTTGCACAAGCTTTTTGACATAATCCAGCGGAAAAACAATCTTTAAAGGTGTATTCCTCTTTCTCTGTGTTCTGCAGAATACAGCACACATAGTAAGTAAGTTTGTCGCTAACCTAGTTTTACAAGTCTTTGTAAACCTGGCTTTGTGTCAAAATACATGGATGGATGCATGGGAATGTGAATGCTCCCCCCATATAATGCTTAACTGATGCTAAGTAAAGCAAGGATTCTCTAGTTAATTTAATCTGTTGGTGTGCCTTATATAAGAATAGCCCAGCTAATCTCAGATAGATGGGTTATTTAAGGAAGTAATGAAGAATGTGTAAATCTCAGCTCTTTTAATTTATGAATATTGCAGATATAGCTTGGTCATAAACTACATCTTTTTAGGTCTGTCTTGGAGACACATTTTGCTGTTGCACCAGTCTCATATAAAAGACCCAATGCATGCATATATACATATATGCAGATGCCTGGGGTCTGTCCTCTTCTTCTACTGGTTTGTTCAATGCTCATTCACATTTTACTTTGGCTGATAATAAAATACAACATGTGCCAGTGGGTCAGCCCGAAAGCCATAGACTCTCTTTCAGTTTGCGTAAAAGATTTTTTTCTGATTACAGGTTTTTTCCCACCTAAAAAGAAGTGTAGTTCGATGCTAGGGCTGGTGGGCTTATGCTTTACTTTTGCAAAACCTTTTCATTCTTTATCTTTTTTGTGTCTGTTTTATAGTAATCCGTGGGTGTAAAGTATGTCTTCAGGTTGCACTAATTCGAAGCCAATAGTACATTTTCTTTGCACCAGTAAAGATCATATTTTCCTGTGAATTGCACTAAAACTACAGATGGTTTCAATAGCTGTTCTTAGTGCCAATGACTGTTATTGAGCACCTACGTGGGTCATAGTTTAAAAAAAAAAAAATGATGTTTTTGTTGCGAGCATAGGACCGCCATGTTTAGGCAGCTGTTCTTTTTTTCCATTTGTTTTGTGAAATATACGCTTTCCAATATTTTTTTACTACTACTACAACAACTTCTCCCCATGCCCTTCATCTGGGAATAATGCTGCTTCTTCCGCAGCTACTATGGTCCACTTTATGGCTCGTTTTGGGAACAACTGTTCCCATCCTTCTTCTAAAGGTAGCACTGTGAGAAACCTGCCGTCTCTGCTAATGCTCTTCTGTACTGAGGTCCACCGATGGCCATACATGAAGGGCACTAAGCAGTGTATTGAGCACATTAATAAAAATTTTAAATTGGCATAATTGAATCACTGGAAACCACTGCCAGGAGTTAAAGTCAGCTTCCTCTGACATACTGCGTTTTATTTATTAGTAAAATTACATCTAATAATGTGAGAGCGGAAATTAAAGCAACCCAATATTCAAACTAGTTGTTTGAAGGTTTGGTGCAAACAAAAACATCTTTTTGTTTTGGCATTTTAAGGGTGATAAATACCTGAAGATTCTATCACATTTTCTTGCAATGCAATTGACAAGAAAGAGACTAGCCTTAACCAAATACCCTTAACTGTTGATGATTTCAAATCCATGATCTTCGATTAAAGTGTCAGAATGCAATATTGTACCCAAATTGCTAATGACCTCACAGAAAGTCTGGCAGGAGATATCCTTCACATCATGTTCAGATTTCAGCTACTTCATTATTGTTGTGGGAGCCACTGGCTTTCCGAACACAAACTTCTGCTTGATCCGCCATCAGAACCCTTGACCTGGCAACCCTATCTCCATAGTGCCACCAGGACACAGTGGTGTCAGCTCAACATTATTTAGGATAGGGCTAACTGTGATGTCCTCAAAATGAAGAGTGTGACAAATGTTTGAGGTAAGTCAGGCTTTAATCTTGACAGCGTCCAACTGTCGCTCCCCCTCAATGTTCTCTCTCTGACAATCTTGTCTGATCTTATCACATTCTAAACATAGGTGTTTTACTAGGCTCTATGTCACACTTCTCCCTCCCAACAAAACACCCCAAAACCATTACAAGCAAAAGACTCTTTAACAGTAACCCTTACTCACCCCCTCAACAGCTATAAAGAAATGAACTTAAAAAAATATAGTGTCCTAGAAAAGAGGCTAAAAGGATACTAATACCAAGAAAAAAAAACATAACGATGAGAACAAAACATTTAGTGAACATCATTTAATTACACAATAGAGAATAATGGATCTATTAAACTCACACTACAAAATCCTTGAGGTACATAGGTTTCCTGGTTACTCTACTACTTCTCCTCTGCACCACCGTTACTTCACCCCTGCACACTTCAACCTAACATAAAAAAGTCATCTTGATAGCATCTAACGTCATGTAAACTTTTCAAAACCCTCATCATGATCCTTTGAAAAACTGCTGCCACCAACATTAAATCAAATGGCATCCTTTAAAAACAATAAACTCCAAAGGGAGTTTTCATCCAATTCAACCTGATGATAAGCTGATACTAGGTCCAGTTTGGTGAAGATTTTGACACCAGCAAAAGTCATGATCATTTCCTTTATGTTGGGTAATGGAAACCTGTCAACCACCACTTCCCTGTTGAGAGCTTGCAATTCGACACAAAGATGAATGTCCCCATTACCTTTGCGTGCAACTACTATGGGTGCCAGCCATTCAGTTGCCTTTACTGCCTCAATCAATCCACACTCAACTAATCTTTGCAAATCATCCACTACTGCTGATTGCTTGTATATGGGAATTCTTCTCACTTTGGCCACTACTGAACTTGCATTCATCTTCAATCTTATTTTTTGTTTGTAACCATATAAACTACCTAAATTGCTTTGAAACAAATTCTTAAATTCCTTAACAAATTTGTTTTGCTCACAATCAATTTCATCTATTTGAACCTAGGTATCTTGTTGGTATGTAGATTCACCCCTAACTCCTTCTGATGGTTCCACCCCAACAAATTATCACCTTGACACGATACACATACCTTACCAGATGTGCTCTTTCCACTAACACTTAAATCAGCTTTGAAATACCCCAACATGTCAATCTTTGCTCTTCCATAGCCGCCAGGCTGTATATCCATCCTCTCTTCAACGGCACCACCAAATTTACAATTCAAAGCTAGTTTCCTCAAACTCATCACAAACTCTTCCACTGATTCATTCTGACCTTGACATCTCAAACCAAAATGATACCTCTCCAATATAGTACTCACTTGCGGTAAGTAATGATGATCCAATCTGGCTATAGCTATTTCAAATTCATTCAGATCACGAGCTTCAGCTTGCGGAAATTCTGATAAATTCTCTAACAAATCCTGCCCCTCTGCCCAATGTGGAAATGTGGATTTTCCTGATCAGTTATGTCCCCTATCTTGGACCCCAACGGTTCTATATGCATGTTACAAGTACATGTATGTTCCCTCCAGTTCCAGTTTCGAAGACGCAAACATATGTGTGTCTACCGTCGACATGTTCTCTGTCAGATCCGCCATCAATGGGCTGGATATTCGATTCCTAAGCATGAAAGGCCACCGACTTTATATGGCTAAGTTACTCCATTTTTACAGTTCAGGCAAGTAGGCCCGATTCTGTCCTCAAAGCCTTTCCCTGCTCTCTGTCTCTGACAGCTTCAGCTTGAGCTCGCATCTGTATCCATGAACTTTGTCCTACTCCCTGTGCAGCTAACGGTGCCTGCCTCGGCCAGTTTTCGCCTGCCTGCCAAGAAGCTGTATTTCACCTTCGAATTATCTATTTTGCTCTTCAGCCGATGCATTCCTGTCTAGTGATTTAGGTAAACATTTCCTTTAGCTCACAAGCAAAGGACTCAGCCTTTCCGTCCTCCTGCAAGTGATTCATAGCCCTGCTGCCATGGAAAGCTTTCTGCCTCTCGCTTCTCATATAGACACTTAGGCGTTTGTGCACGCACACAGTCAGTATAGACTAGATTCTGTCCGAGAGTCCTTCCTTGTGGATAACATAGTTCTTTAAACATAGGATGTTAGATATGATTTGGGATTAGGTTGACTTGACCCCTCAGACTTCTCGTCTCCACATGTAGAGCTAAATGTCAAGTCCCTTCACCCCCTAGTTGCACGTCAATTACACGTCATGCTGCTGCGCGCGCATCTATGCCAAGTATTATCTTATAGATCCACCTATGTCTGATAATCCTAACCAATCATGTTTCTTTTATTCCTTATTACGCCTAGTTTCGATTACGTACCTGTCATGTCACTTTTCTTATCAAATGTTACGCCTTCTACATTCGTTTCATTGTAATGTACTTATTATAAAAATGCATGTCTGTCAATAAAGTATTGTACTTCACTTCCTGAACCCTCGCGGTGACGGAACCTGAAGGCCGCGACTCGAGTCGGCCATTTTGAATGGAATAAAGCCCATTTAGAAACTCTTATACCACGGATTCTGCCTCTTGTTATTTTGAGCTATTTTACTTTATTTTAAGATCCCGTATGAAATTCAGTCCGGTAAAGAAGATTTTATTTACCACATAATGGCGCCCGAACAGGGACACTTTCTCATCTCACGCGCCGGCGGTGCGTTGCAGGCCCGGTCTCCTGCCACAGCTGGACGGACCATAAACGCGTACCAGCAGGATTTCCTGTAAGCTCCCTCCGGTCAAGCGGGGGCGACTGAGGCTGCGATCAACCCAGACGAGGCGGTGAGAAGTGCGAAGTGTCCCGACCAGAGCCTAGCTGAGAGAGCAAGATCCGAGGTATACAGAGGCCCACCAGGTTTCTCGAAATCCCGATGTCCAGAGGGTCCGCTGTCCGCAGTCATCGAGTCCTGTCCATTCTCTGAGGCCTTTCGTTTCAAGGAGCTACTCGGTGAGTACCATCGCCGGGGAGGCGTGTTGACGCGCACATGGGTTGTGCCGGTCAAGACGGATTTGGGTACACGAATCCGGTCTGCACTGTTTAGCAGTGTATATGTACTGTTTAGCAGTATATCAAGTATTCCGAAGTATTCAGTTATTGTCAAGAATTCAGCGTGGTGATTAGTTAGGCAGACTGTCATCATTGTCGGTCGTTGTTAAAATGTTTAATGTTTAATGTTTAAAGTGTTCAAATATTGTGGTATGAATGAGTGTTCATTGTTCACTGTTCATTATTGTGTTTTTCGTATTAAGTGAGTTCAAGAGTAAGTATCAGATCAGTTGTCAATATGCCGCTCTTCTCGAAGTTAAGACAGATTACTACCAGAAAAGGGGTGCTTGAAGAAGCAGTTCCTATTCCTCCTAGGGACACTCCAGGGCATTTTATGTACCATAAGCATGGCTTAGATGCCATATTGTTTCTTGATCTATGGGTAGATTATACCAAGGGATTGCCGGAAAGTCAAAGGTGGCCCGTAGCGGGAACCTGGGATGCAGAATGCATCATGAAAGTGGAGGAAGAGTTATGGAAAAGAAAGGTCAGACAATCACAGAAAGACGCTGTTGAGTTATGGCGTAAGGAATCTCATAGACGAACAGAAAAAGCACGTAGGCAAGAAGAGAGGAGTAAAGAAAGTTCAAATAAAGTTCAAGAAAATCTATTAATTAAGGAAGGTATCCGAGTGAAATCAGAACAAGTAAATAGACAAAGAAATGCTCTTATGAATGGTATGTATCCCCTTCTAGCCGAAGGACTACCTAAGGCTGCTCCAGAGATGCCAAAAGACTTGCCACCCCCATTATTTCCAATTAAGGTACATCCAAAAGGGCATCCCAGAACCGCAGAAGATGTTTTTCTTTCCTCATATCTAGACGACGCAGCTCCCGAGTATGCTAACGCCACACCACATAGACCGTCTGGCGGAGGGGTTCAACGTCAGGATCAGGTATCTGTCCCCGTGCAACAGCAAGTCCCGATACAAGCTTCGGCAAGCACATCTGTTTCCGCATCTGTCTCCGCAGTCGATCCTACAGGGGTATCGACACCCATAGTTGCTGTGTCACGTTCAACGAATCCATTCACACCCGACGCCCCAGATGGGGCCACGGGAGGTGCTAGCAGTACCTTTACACCACCCAGAATAAATAAACTTGTTTTTCAAGAGTCAGCGCATTCACGTACACCTAAATTCGTAAGTGAACGTACGCTTAAGGAACTCCTTGTAAATTGTAGATATGACCCAGTGGTTGGTAAAGAGGACGAAATGGTCCTGGCATCATTACGTATCAGGCGAGCCGCAGAGTATTTAGCAAGGTTACCAGGAATGACTACGCATCTAGATAACATATATCATTTTGTTCAAACAGGACGAGATCCAGGATGTATTAACAGAGCTATGGAATTCCAGAAAGTAGAGATACAGGGGGAACTGTTACGTTTCCTCATAAACTGTGTGATCAGAAATCAAGACCGCCCGGGGGTAGACCCGAATGCAATGCTTATTCTTACAAGATGGAGTCAGAATATATCAGAAGGGAGACACGATAAGCAAAATTGTATAATAGCCATGTGCCGAAAAATCCGTAAAGAAATAGAGCGTATTCATGAAGAAAGATTGGGAACAGACGAGTTTGAGCAAGATGAAGTGTCCGAATCAGGGAATTCCGCAAGACAGTCAGAGACCATAGCCTATGTAGGCAGAGGAGGATCCTGTGATAATGCTAGATGTTTTTCTGATCCCATACACTCAGTATGCCCAAATAATAGCAGAACGTATCCGACGCCTGTAATGAATCTGAAGTCTCCAGAACATTTGTTTCAAGCCGCAGATAAAATACTACGAGAACGAAGAGGTTACCACCTCCTCGATTCCATGGATGAGCAAGAATTAGCCAGATCAGCCGTTCACTGGATTGACAGTCCTGAAAAATACGGTGATGAGACCGTAGCACACACGTTTTTTAATCTCAGTACAGATGAACAACGTTTAGCTGGAATATATATGATTCAGCAACTCCTCATATTATATAAGAGCCAACATGCTGACCCTGGTCCTTTACCTGATATATTAACGGAACTACTCACGAACAGATGGAGAGGTTCTAGTAACAAGCTAATTAAAGAGATATTAGTGTCACGTAAGCAGTATGTCCTTTTTGTAAGTCCGGATCCTCTCTCGCTGCCCCGCAGAGAAAGAGCGCCGTACTATATGGATAGACAAAATCCCCTACGAGAAGTGCACCCAATAAAAGGCGAAGACAATGAGTTTCACCGTGTATTTGTTTACACACCCATATCAAAAATGGAATTATTAGAAATGAAAAAAGTAGTACCTAGTCATGACAAAGACCCAGCGGGTTTCCACCGAGAAATTAAAGACATGTTACTGATGGGAGAGTACACCTTTCCTGATATTATGACGATATTAAAGGTGCTTTTGCCTGCTGGCATTTATGAAAAACTGAAAGAAAAAGAGTGGGAAGTGGGTGACCAAAAGATAGACTGGACAGCATTAGCAGAGGAAGAAAGGGGCCGAACTGCAGGTTCAGGGCTCGGGGATAAAGTTAAACTGTTACCAGGTTTACTAGTACAGGTACTGCCACGTTTATTAACTACAAAAAAGGAAGATTGGGGTGCAATCACAGCCTGCAAACAAAAGCAAGATGAAGACACAAGCGATTATTATGCTCGATTTGAAAAATGTTTTGGTATAAATAGTGGTATAAAAGCAAGTAGTGACTCATATCCACATTTATTTGTGACAAAATTAGTGGAAAATGCATTGCCTCCAGTAAAGAATAGAATATTGAAATTCGAGAGTACCTGGCAAAGTAACACTCCGTCGCAAATGCTACAAATGTTACAGTATCATCACAATAGAATTAGGGATGAACAAGAACACGAGCATAGACGCATGAAGGATACAAAAATGAAAATGCTAGTTTCTCAGACAGTACCAGCAGATGGTCACAAAAAGGGTGTGACACATTCTGGTGATTCTGCAGTTCCTGTAAAAGGAACCTGCAATTACTGTAAACAACTGGGCCATTATGTACACGACTGTCCAGTCCTGAAACGTAATATAGCTACAGGTATTGCAAAGGAGAGACCACGATTAGTTAGACAAGATCAGAATGAACAAGGAACTATGCAGCATGGACAGTCCATGCCAGTTCAGCAACAGTCCATGCCAGCCTCACAGCAACCCATACAGTTTGTGCCAGCTGCACCACCGTTGCCTGCTACTGCCACACAAACCACGACACGACAAATGTATCAGACTGCACAGTATGAATACCCTGAGTATCAGCGTTACGCATGAACCAGCCTAGAGAGGGAAGTTGACTTACCGCTTATCGAGATTCCTGTAGATCAAGAAGGACCTTATGTACATAGTGAATTATTAGGTCAGGATAGAAAATTCTTACTCGATACAGGGGCAAGTCGAACAACTATAAAACGTAGTGAAGTTCCAGGGGCACCCCTCTCAGGCTCTCAAAATGTTTCCCTTGGTTTTTCAGGAAAACCTATTGTTAATGAAGTATCACAGCCTCTACCACTTACGATAGGACCTTTGACACGAACTACAGATTTATTGCTTACTAAATCATGCCCAGAAAATCTGTTAGGAATTAAAACTCTGAAAGCACTAGGAGCCATAATATGTTGTTCTCCGGAAGGAGTAAGGTTGTTTTTACGTGATTTTAAAGGTCACTATGTGTCTAGAGACATGGATCCCCGACTACAGACTTTACCAGTACATCTATGGGCACAAGGCCCTGCGGATGTTGGCTGCATGAACATTACACCCTATCGAGTCACACTGAAAGCAGGAGTGGTACTACCACGAATGCGACAATACAAGTTACCGCATGATGCTGTAGTGGCTTTGCTGAAAATCATTGATGAGCTGATTGCCCAGGGAGTAGTTGTAGAAACAGACTCCAATGTATGTAATTCACCGATAATTCCGATTCTTAAACGAACTGATCCTACTGCCCCACCAGTGTACCGATTGGTTATTGATTTGCGTGAACTAAACAAGTGCATTGTACCACAATTCCCTGTGGTCCCTGATATATCATCATTGTTGACAGCAATTGATTCCGAAGCAACATTCTTTACTGTAATTGATCTCAAGAATGCCTTTTTCAGCGTCCCAATAGATCCGGAAAGCCAATATTTGTTCGGATTCAGTTTAAATGGGCGCAGCTTTAAATTCTCACGCGCTCCCCAAGGATTCACAGAAAGCCCCAGCATCTACAGCCAAGCACTGAAACGAGAACTTGACAGTATCCACATGCCAGTCAATACAGCACTGCTTCAATATGTCGATGATCTGCTGATCACCGCGAGAAGCGAGCCAGAATGTGAAAAAGCTTCTCTGACAGTTTTACATTTTCTAGCCGACAAGGGGCACAAGGTGTCTCCTTCTAAGCTGCAATTCTGTGTCCAGCGAGTTATTTATCTTGGTCACTCGCTGTCCAAGGAGGGAAGGCAGCTTACACCAGATCGCATCCAGTTAATTGCTAACATGTCAATACCCCAGACACAAAAGGAGGTGCGGGCTTTCATAGGCCTCACTTCATATTGTAGGCAGTGGATCCCTCAGTACGCATTTCTAGCAAAACCACTCATTCAGTTAACCACACAGGAGGCAGCCACATCGACTGTTCTCCCTTGGACTCAGGAGCATACACAAGCTTTTGAAAACCTAAAGGAAGCTTTATGTCAAGCACCTGTTTTAGCAACACCATGTTATAGCAAACATTTTACACTCTTTGTTACAGAACGCGAAGGTACTGCCTTGTCAGTACTCACTCAGGATCAAGCAGGATCACGCAAGCCATGTGCTTATTTTTCCAGTACATTAGATCCCGTAGCTCAGGCTTTGCCTGCATGCCTGAAATCAGTGGCAGCGACAGCTTTAGCAATCAGACAAAGCGATGCCATAGTATTAGGACACCCATTGACAGTACAAGTACCACATGCAGTAGAGGTTCTTGTGAACCGAACACAAACACAACACTTGACCATAGCAAGACTTACCGGTTATGAACTGACATTGTTTCAACCACACATAGAGATCCGACGGTGTAATACATTGAATCCTGCTACACTATTACCTGTAATTGGAACAGACCCACTAGCTCATGATTGTGTTGAAATCATTGAAATAAAGACGAAACCTAGACAAGACTTGACAGACGTTCCATTGTTAGATCCAGACCTGACGTTGTATGTAGACGGATCGTGCATGAGAACAAGTACAGGAGATTTAGTGGCCGCGTATGCAGTCACAACAGACACTGAAGTTATTGAGACAAATTGTATAGATACTTTGTCAGCCCAAGCAGCAGAACTTATTGCTCTAACACAAGCCTGTATTCAAGCCACAAATAAGAAAGTTAATATATACACTGACTCACGTTATGCATTCGGAGTTGTACACGACTTCGGCGTGCTGTGGCGAGAGAGAGGTTATTTAACTTCCCATGGTGCCCACATTCAGCACGGACCCCTCATTCATGCTTTGTTAGATGCAATACATCTACCCACTGCTATATCGATTATGAAATGTAAAGCACACACGAAGGTTACTGATACCATTTCTCAAGGCAATGATTTAGCTGACAGAACAGCTAAACAGACTGCTCAGAATCGCACATTAGACATGACAAAGCCAATAGTTCAGACACCAACACAGTGTATGACAATTAAGGATCCCGCACTTGACGTAATTGACATACAGACACATGCCACAGCAGAAGAAATAAAGAAGTGGACTGAACTAGGAGGGATCCAGACAGATCAAGGATGGATGACGAAGGAGAAATCTGTATGGTTTCTCCCTGATTCCATGGTTCAAGCCATTATAGCTACAGTTCACAGTCCAGCACATTTAGGAGAGAAGGCTATGCTAGACAGCATTCAGCACATTTGGTTCAACAAACATTTACGAGCAGCAGCTAAACAAAAAGTTCGTACCTGTATGATATGTTGTCAGTTTAATCCAGGAAAGAGTGTTCCCGTAGAGCAGGGTGGATTTCAGCCTCCTGACCATCCTTTTGAAGTCCTCCAGATGGATTATATTCAGATGGAACGTTGTCGAGGATTCAAATATGTTCTCGTAGTTGTCTGCGCTCTCTCCCGTTGGACAGAGGCGTATCCCGTATCAGATTACACTGCCCCGACTACTGCCAAGCAGCTAGTTCGAGAATTCTTCCCACGGTACGGTTTACCACGTGTTGTATATTCAGATAACGGCCAGCCTTTCGCATCCGAATTAATGAAACATGTCTCACTTTTGTTGGGATATCAGTGGAAATTCCACTGTGTCCGACACCCCGAGGCAGCAGGTCTCGTGGAACGACATAATCAACTTTTAAAAATCAGACTGTCTAAAATATGTCAGGAAAAAGGTGTGGACTGGATAGTAGCCTTACCAGTTGCGCTATTTTACATGAGGATGGTAGCACACTCTCGAACAGGGCTATCCCCTTATGAGGTGATCTTTGGTAGACCACCGAATATGTGGGGGACGCCTATACCCCGTAAAATAACTGATGTTGACTGTAATATGCTGACAGATTACCTGGCTTCCTTGATGTCTGCACTACAATCTTGTCGTTCACAGGTAGTCGCAGCTTTTCCCGACAACACCGAGGTGAAACCTCATGACGTAATTCCCGGCGATTATGTTCTCGTCAGGAATTTCGATCGGAAAACCCAACTGGAGCCAAGGTGGAGGCTTCCTAAGTTGGTCCTGCTGACGACCAGAACAGCTGTGAAGATCGAAGGGAGAAAGGGCTGGGTGCATTCCAGCCATATAAAGAAATTTCATGGACTTCCTCCTGACACAAACAGTACTCCCCGTGTGTCTTCCCCCATTGACTCAAAGCTACCTTTGGCTGAAGCCAGTAGCACCGAACTCTATAAGCAGAAACTCAGGTCCAGATCCAAACTGTCGGACGATTTGATTGTTTAAGTCCTCTCCAAGGTGAAGCGGTTGAATCTGTCCCGACATGTATCCCTTAGGTCTGAATGATGTAGAGTCCAGAATCATAATGAAACGACATGCTTATTGTAAATTACTGCGTAGCCACTGTATTGTGACTTTATTAATTTTGTTTTTCTTGAGTTTTTTAATAGTTACTGCAAGTATATTGTTGCATATGTATTATCCTGTTTCTAAACGTGCTTTCAATATAACTGATGAACATTCTTTTAGTGAATTACCCCCACATGAGTTGTCCTATAGACTTGCGCTGCGCACCAACACCTTCATTAGTATGTTACATCATTCCCATCAGACTAGTAATGCCACCAATTGTTGGGTGTGTGGCCGACTCCCTCCCTATCAGAATAACAAAGGAGTTCTGCCTTTCTTTCCACATCCGTTCACACACAATGGCTCCTGTGGAGCATGGTTTAGTTTATTAAATTCCATAGACCCAGACACAGCAGTTTATCAACAACATTGGATATGGGGAAATCTGAATATAGTTTTATTCAAAGTCTGTCACCCTAATAAGGAGGGTCACCCCAGTAGAACAGGAACTGATTTAGAAAATGAAGTGTATAAATTAGGTAATTTTACGCCTAATCTTATGATTTTGAATGTCAAATCCGAAGTTGAACTAATTCTGCCCACTATGTCAGTATTTCCAGCTAAGGGTGAATTATGTGTAAGAAAAGTTGGTTCCATACACATGGGCCATAGCCAATGCGTTACTACAGTAGAATATAGTGATCAAGGTAAATCTTCATTTAGAGCTTCTCGCCATTCTTACTTTATATGTGGTCAGACTGCATATATGCGTCTGCCTCTAGATTGGGATGGTACCTGTTACATAGCATTCCTTTTGCCACCTGTTTTCCTAGCTCCCCCTGATTATTATCGAAATGTTCATTTAGTACACAATAGAGAGCGAAGAGATCTCCCAGTTGTCGATTATACTGAGACGGCATGGGACAAGTATGTAGATTTCAATAAAGGTATCTTTCCCTATATAGGTACAATATCAAATAGTAAGCTGATACGCAGACTCACCAAGACTCTTGAAGCTGTAGTAAACGAGACTATAGCCGCCCTAGGCAATCTGACAGAGGAACAATCAGTGATGAGAATTGTTGTTCTCCAGAATCGTCTTGTCCTTGACGTCATCCTGGCCGATAGGGGCGGAGCTTGCAGGGTCATCGGATCCAGCTGCTGCATATTCATACCAGAAAATTCGCCATCTGTATATAAAGCTATAACACGCCTTCATAAGATTGTAAGCCAGATACACGAGAATCCAGGCACTTGGACGTGGTCCGGGTGGTTTTGGAGTGTGATATCGGCCTGGGGATGGAGAGTTCTATCCTTCCTAGGTATTGGCCTTCTTATGCTCTTCAGTTGTTGTTTATGCCTGCAATGTGGACCAGCGATTTGTGGTCTGTGTGCCACATCATGCATTCCATATCACAGTTCTCGTTCAAAACACCGGAAGAAGAAGGAAGAAGAAATGATGCTCCATGAGCAAATCGATGGAATGATGAAGATTGATATCTCTTAAAGGGCAAGTAGGGGACAAGGAGGGAATGTGGAAATGTGGATTTTCCTGATCAGTTATGTCCCCTATCTTGGACCCCAACGGTTCTATATGCATGTTACAAGTACATGTATGTTCCCTCCAGTTCCAGTTTCGAAGACGCAAACATATGTGTGTCTACCGTCGACATGTTCTCTGTCAGATCCGCCATCAATGGGCTGGATATTCGATTCCTAAGCATGAAAGGCCACCGACTTTATATGGCTAAGTTACTCCATTTTTACAGTTCAGGCAAGTAGGCCCGATTCTGTCCTCAAAGCCTTTCCCTGCTCTCTGTCTCTGACAGCTTCAGCTTGAGCTCGCATCTGTATCCATGAACTTTGTCCTACTCCCTGTGCAGCTAACGGTGCCTGCCTCGGCCAGTTTTCGCCTGCCTGCCAAGAAGCTGTATTTCACCTTCGAATTATCTATTTTGCTCTTCAGCCGATGCATTCCTGTCTAGTGATTTAGGTAAACATTTCCTTTAGCTCACAAGCAAAGGACTCAGCCTTTCCGTCCTCCTGCAAGTGATTCATAGCCCTGCTGCCATGGAAAGCTTTCTGCCTCTCGCTTCTCATATAGACACTTAGGCGTTTGTGCACGCACACAGTCAGTATAGACTAGATTCTGTCCGAGAGTCCTTCCTTGTGGATAACATAGTTCTTTAAACATAGGATGTTAGATATGATTTGGGATTAGGTTGACTTGACCCCTCAGACTTCTCGTCTCCACATGTAGAGCTAAATGTCAAGTCCCTTCACCCCCTAGTTGCACGTCAATTACACGTCATGCTGCTGCGCGCGCATCTATGCCAAGTATTATCTTATAGATCCACCTATGTCTGATAATCCTAACCAATCATGTTTCTTTTATTCCTTATTACGCCTAGTTTCGATTACGTACCTGTCATGTCACTTTTCTTATCAAATGTTACGCCTTCTACATTCGTTTCATTGTAATGTACTTATTATAAAAATGCATGTCTGTCAATAAAGTATTGTACTTCACTTCCTGAACCCTCGCGGTGACGGAACCTGAAGGCCGCGACTCGAGTCGGCCATTTTGAATGGAATAAAGCCCATTTAGAAACTCTTATACCACGGATTCTGCCTCTTGTTATTTTGAGCTATTTTACTTTATTTTAAGATCCCGTATGAAATTCAGTCCGGTAAAGAAGATTTTATTTACCACACCCTAAACAGTGTAACAACAAAGCATGTTTCCTCCACACACTCAACTTGGTCCCACATACACGTGCATAGTTGGTGAAGACTTTTTTCCACTTGGCCCACCCAATTAAGGGATCTCCAGGGGATGGTAGAAAAACGGAGGAGCTGTGACATTTTGCATTGTGTCTGCCCTCCCACTTTTACTTTTGTTTATAAAATTCAATATATGTGAAGGAAAATTGAAGAAAAAACAAAATAAAAAACTAATTCCACCTTGAATTATACCTGAAACAAAAAAAACCTCAAAATATTGTATTCTAATTGATTTCAATACCATAAGTGCTTTTCCACACTTATTTAAAAACAAAATCGTCAAACAAAAATTCCAGATGTACAAATCATCATAGGACATGCAGCAAACATGACTTGGTTGGTTGAATTCCGAAGTGTAGGTCTAGTCACAAATGTTTGTGTAGACAAAACAAAAGAAGCATCACAAGTCAGGCTCAATTAGCAACCACCACTTGTAACACGCATGTGTTCCCTCCTTCAATCTCCTCTGGGGCAGGACGGGTGCTGAGTTGACTCGCGAACAAACAGCTAACAGCATCGTTTCGAGCCTTTCCTCCACACGCTAAGGTGCAACTGGTGAGAAATACAGCCAAAACTCTTCACGTGCTTAAAATCATCAAACTCCATGTTACGGGAAGCGCCGTGGTATGACTCGCAGTACCGTTCCAGCCCTCACTCTTCACATGCTAAGTCTGCACGAATACGGCCTCCCTGGCTTGAGCTAAATTACGGCGTGACAACGCAAACAACATTAAACACAGCCACATTACATTATCATCAGTCTGACCTGGCTGAAGTGTATGTATCGGCACACTGAGAATTGCCCACCTGGCTGTAAGTTCACTTGGCTGAGCGTCATGCCTGCTCCAACAAGCACTTGTTGCACCACGCAGTTTCATTTGAAAGCGGGAACTCTAGTCAGTCATGGGTGTTGCCTTGTTGAGGTGTATCTTCAGATCCCATCGAGCGTGGCCAAAATTGTGATATCCTTGAAATGAAGAGTGTGACAAATGATTGAGGTAAGATAGGCTTTAATTTCGACACCTCATCCAACAACGACACAGTCTGACTTTTGCTCCCCTTCAATGTTTTCCTCCTGACAATCTTGTCTGATCTCAGCACATTCTAAACATGAGTGTTCTGCTAAGCTCTATGTCAAACTAACAGCACTGATTTTCTCAAACCAGGACCTTATGCCAGTCACGGCGAACCCAGACAGAGAAAACACACAATGATCCTTGTGCACAGAAAGAAAACTCCCTACTAGTGCCATTGTTTTTTGTTTTTCTGAAACAAACTCCCAATTTGTGTGGATCTCAAAGGACCTCTGAGGCATTTCCATGGTTGAAGAAACATTTAGTCATGGAAATAGATGTGACTAAGTTTGCGTGCATTACACTCCATTTGTGATAGTGTATGAACAGACATACATGTGTCAAACGTATGCACATTACTCACTTAAGTCTAAGTAATGTATGCCCTATAGTTATAGTGACATTGCTGGGTAGTCGTGTTCCTAGATGTATGTCAGAAAAGGTGAGCACTGTTAGCATATGCATACAATGTTTAGGTGTAAGTAGTTCTTCCAAAATTATGTGAAAGTGCACCCCTGATCCTAGTTCTTATGGAAAACCGGGGCACTGGGAAGACCAGTGATGTTTGCATCATTCCATCAATCTAGTTCATGTGCATTCTAGGAAGTCTTCAGCTTTGGGAATTGCTTAGTCCATCATTTCAACAGTCACTACATCCATCAACAGCAAGAACCCATCATACAATCCTTACCCAAATGTATGCATTTACTCATATTTATGCATTCTTTCATATACTGCATATACCCGCTTACACTGAACTATTAATCCAATTTCCCACACCCAATCATTTACCCATCCACAACCACTCAAGCATTTATTAATCACCCAAACCCATATTTGCATTCAACCACTTATGCACCCATTGTGGTATGCACAAAAGCCACCCAACTGTACATTCATGCATAAACACATCTATCTTTATGTGCCCATTTGTGTGTTTACCTGAAATCATTTGTACTTGAATGTGCATTTTCTGTGTATTAAGTCTCTCTTTGTAACCTCTATATAATGTGGGGTGTGTACTGGCATTGGTATGTTTGTTATCTGTTTCTGCCTTTAAATGTATGACACAGCAAAGTATAGCTATACAACATAATGCAACAAAGAACATGTTCACCTATAAAAATCCTAACCTATTAGCTTTGCCAGTGCTTTTGTACACGTAAGATGATGCAGATCTGTTAAGAAAGTCTTTGTACTATATTGATTGTCCTTACTTTGTAATGAAGAGCATTAGTTGGCATGCTATCCTGACAATTTCCAAATATAAATGGGTTAGCACCTTTTTGCGGAGTGCAGGATTTTTCTGTAATTGTTTTTGAGCAGTTTTAATACAACCATGATTTTTACATTTCCTAAATAGAAAGTTCACTTACTCTATTCGATTGTTCCATCTTGTCCCTAATCATGCTTGTACGTCCACAATATACTCCCTGGCTTTATTCAAATTGGCACAGGTTTCAGGAAAAGTCCAGAAAACATATGACACTGGCAGTTTTCCAGGAGTATTCACAAGCACAATTCCAGTTACTGCAAGTGTAAATTATATTACTGCACTTACTATACAGATGAAATGTTTTCCCCAAGGAAAATCCATTTGTCCCAGAGCCCCACTAATTCTGGGAGTCTTGTCTTTCCTTCCCAACATGGAAAGTTGATGTACTAATGCGATTTGTGCGATTAAATCACAAACTGTTTTCACAGGGAAAACAATCTACAAAATGTTTGGGAATATCAGCAGATCAGCATGGCTGTGGGTGTTCAGCAACATTTGCACTCCCTCTCAGGAAAGCCCACAGCCCAGTCCTGTGAACAAATTTGCCCATAGTTAAAATTCAACCTGAAGGCCAGAATTTTAATTACATATAAATTCACCCCTTCATATTGTTTTGTTTGAATTACTGGAGTAAAGATGAGCTCTTAAATGGTGGCATTTGCTAACCTAACCTTTCGTTTGTTGTCAACTATTTTTGGGAATTGCAACTGTCTTCATTTCCAAAACTTCAAATACTTTTGTGAATTGCAACTTTCTTAATTTCCAAAACGTTTTCAATTCATTAAAAATTCCTACATCATGTATTCCTGTGTGACCATGACCATTCTGTATCTTACACTCTTAATACATTTCTGGGTGAATTTCATGGAGTCTGGAAGGAGTTAAAGATATGTGATGGAGACATAAAATATTTAAAGTTAGTGCCCTGAATAACTCCCATTGGTAAGGTTCATATGAGATATGTGACTACTAGCCTTATGCGTCATTATAATTGCTTTTTACCAATCAGCACACAAAGCTATTGTCCACATCTCAAACTAACAGGCTTGAATCACCTTTTTGAGATGTTCCATGCACTCTCTTCCCAGGCAAGGACCATTTGAGCTGCAAATTACAACTCACCACGATACATTTGCTCCTGAAGAGCAAAACACACACATCTTATCAAGCATTACTCCATGAACATTATTTCTGTCATATCCCACACATTTGAATACTGTGTGGTCATGGATCCCATTAGACTTATTACCACAATCTACAGAGCTAGATGCCCTAAACATAATTAAAAATCAATCTGCTAAAGCAGCATTAGAAAAATCACCTCCTCTCAACACATTGACCCACCTAATGCACATCATAGATGCTTTCCGGAACTGCAGGTCTGTAGTCTCTAACTCAACCTCTGTATCCCTCATCCAAGACTGTGACATTACTGTTATTGCATGAACTGAATCCTAGTTCAACTTATGCTTCATAGCACTATTATATCTTACACTACCACTGTGAGAAATTGGATTACTGGTTGAGGAGGGTTAAACCCTATTCAAGCAGCAACCACAATCCCTGTCAGGGTGAGGCACAAGCAACCCCAAATTAACCTGTGCTCAACCCTCTGGTAGCTTGGTACAGAACAGTCAGACCTAACTAAAAGGCAATGTGTAAAGAATGTATGCAGCACTTTAAACAGTAATAAAGCGAATACACGACACAATAAAAATCCCACACCAATTTAGAATTGAGCAAAATCGAATAAATAAATCAAGACTAAAACAATATAACCAATAAGTAGAACTTGAGATATGCAATTTTAAAGATTATAGGCCCACATGCATCAAAGCAAAAGCCAGTCGCAAACGGGCAGATTCTCAGAATCTGCCCCTTTGCGACTGGGATTTTTGCATTTGGGATGCATCATCACGAAAGTTTAAAAATTAGCGATTTCTCTAATAGGGGGAGCAAATTACCATCAAGTTGAACTTCATGGTAATTTGCAAAAACTTTGAAAAATGCACTAAAGTGCATTTTTCAAAGTTCCATTTTACACACACACATGCCCTTGGGGCATGTGTGTGTGCAAGATGTATTCATATGCAGATTTCAGGGGTGCAACAGGGTGTCTTTTTGACGCCCTGGCACCCTTGAAATAGCATGAGCAATTTGCGATTCTCTAATTGAGATTAGCAAATTTAGAAAGTCTTCCCATTCATTCCTATGGGCCTCTAGGCCAATAGGAATCAATGGGGAGGTATTCCTTAATTGCGACTCGCAATTTGCGAGTAGCAATTAAGGAATGTTTAGAAATCGCTATTTTGTAAGCGATTTCTACATGCATAGCCTTTTGCTATTCCTTATTAGCGAATCCTTATTTTTCGCTATTAAGGAATCGCAAATGGCATTGTTGATGCATGTGCCAGTAAGTGATTATAGCGCCAAAAAGCTGAAAGCACCACTCAAGGTTATCTGGTTGTGAGAGGCCCGGGAGAAAGTCACATGTCAGGCCGACCACACTGGAGCATGGGTCTGAAACAGGGACACGGATAGTCCTGCTGAAATGTTACCTTCTCAGTCCAGCGCAAAGAGTCCCGTTCACGGTGGAGGGGGCATTACAGCGGGGTGAGCAGGCTTGGCATCTCAGACAGTCATTGCTGTAACATAAATCCTGTTCTTGTAGTGGGCATTAGGGCTAGAGCTTCGTGATGGCAGAACTTTGAATTTTGAGTTTGTAGGCAGTGCAAGTGACAAGGTTTAGGCACGAATGGGCCTGTTTGCACTCATGAAGATCCCCAAAACTTTAATTCAGCTTCACTGAGGCCACATCAAGGCTGCAGGACCTGAGGGGCACCACGTGGGAGCCAGGGGCTTACTCCAGCCAGATCTCGATGCTGAGTCAGGTTGTTGGAACCCTGTTATGTCCCTGACCTTTGAACAGGAGGCCTGAAGACTAGTCTCTGGACTCACTCTGGTAGTGGAGTTCAGGTGCAGATCTAATCCCTCTGACTCAGGCAGGAGGGCAGCAGTCCAGCAAGGCAGCAGTCCACCTAGGCAGTATTTCAGAAAGGCAGCAGTCCAGCAGAGTGGCAGCACTTTCAGCAGCACACAAGTCCTTCTTCTTGGCAGAGTCTCTACAGGTCCAGAAGTGTACTGAAATGTTGGTCTCTGCAGTCCAATATTTGCACTTGGTGCCTTCTTTGAAGTAGGAGATGCTTCTAGACGTTTCTGTGCACAGGCGCCCTGCCTCCACTGCCCTAGCTACACCCTAACTACAGGGGGCATGCAGCCCTTCGTGTGGAGGTAGGACTCAACCTATTCGATTGAAAGTTGGGCTGTGCTCAGCTTGACCCTTCAATTCTGCCAGTGATGACCCATCAAGGCACATCTAGCTCTCTACTGTGTGTTGCTGTCTAGGAAAAATACGCAAAACCCAACTGTCAGCTTACCCAGCCATGTGACTCAATTACAGATATTTTGCCCTGTCTTTGGTCTCCTCCTTGAATTGCATTGGCTCCCAGTGGAAAAGCACATCCACTTTAAAGCCTTGAGTGTTACTCCTAATATTCTGTATTCCCAGAGGGGTCGCATCTAGTCCAATCTTCTTTCTTGGTACCAACACTCCCACTGCCTTCGCTCAGCTGATCTTAATCTGGCCACTGTCCAACATTTTAGGAAAGTCAGAGCTGGATGCCGCTCCATTCGTGTCAAGTCCCCTGTGCTGTGGAATTCATTACCTCTCCCTATTAAAAACATTGCAAACCAATTGCATTTCTGGAAATCCATGAAGACAAGGCTCTTTTCCTTCCAATAACTGCCCTTTCTGTCAGGCTGCTGGTGACAGTTTATTCATCTGCAAGGGCTAGCAATGGGAAGCCCCGTTGTTGGGGCAGCTATGCGCTTAACAAATCCCTTTAACAAATCCCTTTAACATAACATAATGGGCTGCAGGGCATTAAATTGGCTAAGGCAGGAAAATGTCAACTTTGTAAAAGTGTCATTTTCAAAATTGTAAACAAAATTCCGACTTCACCATAAGAGAGGATTTTTCATGAAAGTTCCATAGACACCAAACATGAACTGGTTACATGTTCCCATATGAAAGTTACAGCTTATTAAATGTAATAGGGTAACTCCAATATTATCCTATGGGAGAAGTAGGCTTTGTAGCGGTGAAAAATGAATTTAAAGGTTTTTCACTACCAGGACATGTAAAATGTAAAACTACATGTCCACCATTTTAAATACATTGCACCCTGCCCTCTGGGTCGTCCACAGCTTATCCCAAGGGTGACTTATGTATATTAAAAAAGGAAGGAAATAACAGGTTTCTTTTGCCAGGTTGAAATTGCAGTTTAAAACCGAACACACGTGCAATGTCAGACATGTTTAAAGGGCTCTATAAGGGGGTGGCACAATCAGTGCTGCAGGCCCACTAATTGCATTCAATTTACAGGCCCTGGGTACAGGTAGTGCCACTTTAGTAGAGGCTTACAAATACATTGAATATGCCAATTGAGTATAAGCCATTTCTATCATGTTATAAGGAGAGAGCACAAGCACTTTAGCAGTGATTAGAAGGGGTTAAGTGCACAGAGTACTAAGAGCCAACAAAACTGGATTCAGAAAATAGGATGGCGAAGGCAAAAAGGGCCACATCCAATAACAACTAAGATACAACATCCTCTAATTTGATATACCAGAAAGAATTTACTTGTATCTACAAGGAGTCCTTTAACTGCAAAGTGGCTATCTCAATAAACTCCCCGTTTTTGTGTCAACCTGTAATAAGAAAAAGAAATATTTATGGATATGCTCATCCTCAATGCATTCCTGTCAGACAATGATATATATGACAACATTACACCTTTCCTACCCACAAGACTTATGACATCTGCCTTGGGCTGATGTTTAAAAAGAACCCCCCTCATACAAAACTCTAATCCCGTCATATTTGACTAGTCAATCCTATTCTTCATTCCTTTAAAGCATCTGCCACATACTACACAAGAGACAGAAATGATAAAATCTAAAGATCTCAAAAACATTGACAAAAAGTATTGACAAAGCAAATATGTCTGGATTTGACCTTACCTATACAAAAGCTTGCATTCACAAATGCGCACAGACTTTGTACTGTAACTCTGTTTTACTGATTTCTCTCTGTATCACTTGTGTCTTTGATCTGTTTTAAATTATACAGACCTACGGTTCTATTATAGAGGCTTGTGGTGCCACTGTCCTGCAGCTCTGCACATTGTGGGAATAAAAATGGGCCATGTACATGAGAGGTACAAAAAATGACTGGTTGCACTGAGCTTCAGCTCACATAGTTCATTTGCATTTGTTTGCATGCCATACCACATTAAAGCCAGACCTGTTGGTTTTTCCAATACATATTCATTTTTCTAGGTGATGAGCAGTAATGAGTTTAGTTGTCATGGAGCCAGACAGACATGTCAGATTTACTCTCTCCTGCTTCCATGGGGCAAGAGGAAAGTCAGACATGTTCTCTCCATACCTCTGCCTTACATAATGCAGCAGATGGTGAACGGTCACTTGTTGTTCTGCTCTGTGTTTACGATTTGGCAATGTTTTCCTTCGAACTTCGGGCCTCATTTATGAGAAGGTTGTGTAACATTTGCACCATGCAATGTGGTACATGCATGCCACAAACCTCAAAGTCAGGTTTTTGAAGCCAAGCAAAGCCACTTTAAGTGGCTCTGAGTTACATAAAAAATGTGGCGTAATGCAATGCAGCGCAAATCAATGCGTGGAGTTACTCTGCCCTGGGTAGGCATTCCATGATGGATTTTAACGCATCCTCAGATTTACAAGAACTTGTAAATCTGGGGATGCACCAAAAATGTACACCTTCCCAGGGGCGGTGTAACAAGGAGAAATATCCCTACTTTTCCTTGTTTCTTCCTCTTTTAATGTGTGCTGCATTCTGCACAAAAGGCAGCCATGCACCTTGCTGCCAAAATGGCGCCAGTGCAAGCGAAAGGATTGGAATACGCCATAGTGCCTCAATTACAGTGCATTCCTGCTCTGTCCCTGTCACACAGTGCAGCTCACCAAGATGACTTTCTGCGCTGCGTGACTTCCTCACAATGAGGACCTTAATACACAACAGAATGTAACATTAGATGAAAAGTTCCATCACAATCTTGCATAGCTCTATGCTGCACCTTTATATGGGGGCGGGCGATAATTAATCTTTTTCATCTCTAATTAAGGATTCATAAATAGAGGAATGAATGAATAAATACATGAAGTATGTGCATTGCACAGCAATGCAATCCGAATTACCTCAATACAATTATAATTTTTGGAGGGGGACGGAGAGGGGTCATTATTTGGTCGTGAAAAGGGCAGTTTATGTGAAATTGTCATTTTTTTAATTAATCCACTGTTGTGATTTAGGTTTCTGGACTGGCATTGAGGCACCATGTGGACTTTGCACAATGTAGTTGATTTTTCAAACAAGACATTACATCATTTAGTGTTGGTTGAAAGCTTCAAGCCAGATACATAATTCAGACTACATTTCCTAATAAGTTTGAGCGTCACACCGTACGAAAAAGGTTTTCCATGGTCACTTGCAAATGTTATAAGTATTGTAATAATACGGACTAGTTTCACAAGTAGTCATGCTGTGAGCCAAGTTCTTTATCTTTCAGCAAACTGCAAGTTGTTAATACTCACCTTGTGAAAGAGGACACCGAGATAGTCCAGTGAACAATGTTTTCTTTTTCTTTCAGGAATCATGCCAAATCTGATTTATGTAATTATTCCAACAATACCATTACTGCTACTGATATTAGTAGCCTTTGGGACCTGCTGTTTTCAGATGCTTCACAAAAGGTAAATACCAAAAAAGTCTCACGATTTTGGCAGCGAAATCACTTCTGCTCCTCTGAATCCCTTTGATAGCTTTTGAAAAGAGTTGATAACACAGTAATTAAATGCTCTCTCCTTTTCTCCTGCTGCATTATTCTCATGACTTCTGTTGTCCCTGTTAATTTGCAACAATTACTGATCAAAAACCAGGGATACTGTTTCGGTAAATGTGATGCAAATTTATTCTCAATCATGCTCAGAAGCCTTCCTTATTTTCTTTTTTTTGCAGCGAAGCAAGCTACAACTGCATGAAAACCCCCACCCCTATTACCATCTGACTTCCTTGCGGAAAGGTTACATTCCACCTTGGTATATGCACCTGGTTTTCTTTCTTTGCATTTAATTTAGAAAAGCAGCTTCGTGAAGGGACTGTCTGCTGATTATGCTCCTGGTTATGAGACTGCACAATTACTGCTATTTGTAGCTGCTCACTTCCTTCCAAGTACTTGATAGGCGCCTTTGCAGAGACATGAATGTTTTTGATCATCCCCCCTTGCATTCTCCAGGACTCAAGTGATAGGGAGCTCCAGCAATTCAGGCATCCTGTGTACAAAGAGGAAGCTGCAATGACTTGTGGTGAATCTTACAGAAAAAATGAATGCTTCTAATCAGCAGGTTTAGTTTTCTTGAGATGTCAGACATTTTGAACAGTTCAAGCATTTCTTCACTTCAAAGTTGCTCTAAGATCTATGTGTCTGCGGTTTTTGCAGATTTGTCGAGAATACGAAAAGGCAGATTCAGCCAGATGAATCAATGGCCAATTTGGAGACCAACTCTGTGTTCAAGCATAGCTGACCCTCCATTTGACATAGAGCTAACTGTATTACCCCAGCATCGAAAAAATTGGCTTTGCTGCTCTCCATGCTTAGTTCGACCAATAATTATTCATCCCAAAATATGACATCGCTTCCTAATCTTGCAGTCACGCATGAACTCCCGGCAGGGATCACTACTAGTTAATTTTGTTAAGTCCCTTCTAGCAATAAAAGAGTTGCCGCTCTTGCAAGGTGTTGAAGATATGCCAATCTCTATGTAATTAATCTCAGAAGCACATTAAATCAGCAAAGCCACATCATTTCAGATTTTGCAATCTATTGGTGGGTGGCAGACACACACGTTTATTCAACAAATGTCAGGGGCAGTGGAAGTGGCATCATACACCCAATGGCACCATGAGGTTGACCTCTTGCCGAACCGTTAGTCAATCATCATCTTTCTAATTTCTACTGAACGGCTGGGGGATATACACAGAGGGGCTCATAGGCCCTACGGGCACTTTTGCGCTGCCGGAATGTCACTGTTTTGATGTTACGGTGGCGCAATTTGCGACTGTCATATTTATAAGACCACGTAAAGCCACGTTATGTGGCTTTTCATGGCCAGTAAATATGTGCCCCTTTCACGCAAAAAACTGCATGAAAGGGGCATTGCATGGGTGCTGCTGGGGGCATTCCCAGCAACATCCATGGCTTTTTGACACTGCCCCAAAAAACCATGCTCTGAGGCAGCACCAAAAACTTACGCTTCCCCAGGGGAGGTGTAAGGGAGGCACAATGAGGCTAAATATTTTTATTTCTCCTCATTATTGCTCTTTCTATTATACTGCATTCTGAGATTGGTTTTCTGCAGGAAGGTTTCCCTTCCCCGCACCGCAGGCACCCTAGCACCATGGTGCAAGGGTGCCTGTGTTGGCGCACAGCAGCCCATTGTGCACCGGCGCAGGGGAAAATGACAGGAATGCACCGTATCTAATAGATACAGCGCATTCCTGCCCTTTTCTTTTGCCGTATGGCAGCGCAGCAGCAAGGTCTGCTGCGCTCCCTATGGCAAAAAGCCCATAAATGAGGCCCAAAGTATACACTACATGAAGTAAGAAGAAAGTTCTAAGCTGAAGGTTCTTTCCATTGCCTTGTTGACTCCTAAGGACAGGGATAGCAAGGCATGTGTCAGAGATACCTAAGGACACACCAGTTGTTTGTGGGCTACACCTCTGTTGACCCCTTAATTAATGTCCATGGCGGTAAACCACTTCCAGCAGAATGACTGGCCCAAGAAGCCTACAGAACATAACCACTTAAAAAATATTTCTAGAAAAATACCAAACATGACACTTTTTCTTCTGCCTCCCTTGTCTAGCAGCATACATTTGAGGAAGAGTATACCATTAATATTTTTTTCGAATGTATGACGTTACATCGCATACATTCACAACGCGGTATTTTACATCACGTTCGTTACAACACAAGTCGTTACAACGACTTGCGCTGTACTTAGGAATAGTATGATTTACTATTCCAACTCCAGTCTACGAACAGTAGGGAAGGTGTTGGAATAGTAAATCATACTATTCCTTAGGTTAGAGTGCCATCCAGCGCAAGTCGTTGTAACGACTTGCGTTGTAATGACTGTGATGTAAAGGCATTACGATGCAATGCCCGCGTTGTAATCGATGTCTCCCATTTTTTTCTAGCATATTTGAGAGTGGGATACTTGACATTCACTAATGTTATGAAAGGTTTTGCACACTATAAGCATACAAACTCTCTTTGAAATTCTGATATACGCCTATTTGTATAGGTAACAGAAAGAAACCTTTCATTCTAAGAAGAAAGAAAAACGTATTTTCAAATTCTGCACACCACAAACAAAATATCAGTGAGTGACAGATTTCCATAATCATAAGTTGCTTCTTAAGATATTTGTCAGAAAAAGACTACATTCAGAATTTTTGCATATAGGGCTGAAAATATTATGGTCCATTTCCACTTCTCTTGGGTTGAAATTTCCATACGGAAGGAGTACCTACATTTGCTTTCCACCTAATTTCTTCACTCCAGGGATGTCAGACCTTCATTATGGTTTAGGTCCCCACGTGCTGAACCAGATGTAGATCAGGTAATTGATGACAGAATGGTTTCATCTTTTGATGACAAATATCAATCCTAGATTCTGCGAAAAACAAACCAGAGAGTCCGAGGGCAATCAGAAGTTACTGTTCCACAATGCTTCTTGTGTCCTTGAGCCTCGTTCCGAGGACCCCAACATGTTATCCAAGTATCCCTTTTAGTATTTGACTCTCAGGGTAGTGCATCAGAGATTAATAAGGTAAGGCAGTCCAGGGTGCTGTGGACTATAAACTAGAAAAAGGTGCAAGGTGCTGCAGGCTGGAAACTCTGAACTCAGCAACACAAAAATATGGCAATACTTGGTCTGTTAAGTACGCTGTTGCACGTAAAAATAAATATTACCCACAAAATGACAAATATTTTTAAAATGATAGGTAGAATTACCAACAAGGACACCTTCTAAAGAGCCTCTCAAAGTACAGCAGGGGTGCACAACAAGGAAAGGACATCAGCAACTAATAGCCCCATAAATACCGACTAAATCTCAGGTACAAGAGGAACCTTTAACAGTTTACAAACCAGACACTCTGATCTCCAAAATCACAATTCCCAATGTGTGATTACTAAACGTGGCATGCATTACAGAATAGTCAGGCATACTGACTTTGACAAGGATATCTCCTTACAATCCATAGGAGTGCATAAGGCATTACACAATTTTAGCCTGACATCAAAATGTGTCCATTTTTGAGTCTGGTGTTGGCAAAGACATTTGAGTTAACCAAAGCTATGTGTATAATAGACTTAATGGGGCTTTCAGCCAACTTTCTCGATTCATTGGTCCATTGTTGTCATATTCACATTTTACTTAAGCTCACTACAGCATACATGATGGGTCAATGAGTCAGCCCACTTCAGTCATTAACTGACTTCACTGTGAGCACATTCACACACAAAATAGTTCACCTGTGTTCCAGGGACCACTATGGTAGTTTGCCCTCTTTTGAGTCCCGAAAAATATTTTAGTGTTTAACCAATGGTTTTGCTTTAGAATTATGAGGGCCCTTTAGCTTCCTAAACAAGAAAATGTTGCAAAAAAAATGACAGAACAAAACACGAATTGCCAAAGCCAAAAGTGACAGACCACTTCTGTTCACATTTGCATATTTTAGCAACAAAGAGCTCAAAGCAACAAAAACTTCAGTCATGGGCTTATCTCTAAATCCAACAAGGTTGTCCAGCACTCACAGAGAATGTAGAAACAAAGGTCTCTTCACTCAAGACCCTCTGGTCCTTAAACCCAAGTCCTGGGAACTCTTGAAACAATAGCTATTCTCTCCAGAGGTCACTGTTGCTTGGTCCTCTAAGACTTAAGGTGGCAAAGTCATCAAAATTCTGTGAGACCCTCGTGGTGGGTCTGCACTGCTCCTGGCAGCCACCCTCAACCATCACACCATAAAGAGTATGCACATTTTAGACTCTCTCTTGCAGCCCAGCTCTCCTTCTCCTCTCATGATGCTCCTGCTCTTCCCACACTCTGGTACTGATAGTGCAAGAAGCAAGGAGTCAAGCACATGTAAACCCGTGGAGCCACCTTCCATTAACAAAGGCCATGAAGCTACGTCCAGCAAAAATTGTGGCCACCACTTATAATTTGGGATAATGATAGCAGCATTATGGTGGTTCTGTGCAGGCAGGGGTACCACAGGCACACAGGCAGAATTTCTATGTACAACACTGTTGGTGGAAAGGATCCATTGAGCCCTGTAGCCCCATGCAGTCTCTGGGGACCTGAAGATTGTTAAAAAATACTATGCCCAAGTGTCAAGAATGAATCTTAATATCCCTAACACTGGTGGGCCATTTCCTAGAGGTGTTGTATTGTTTGCCTCCTGGTGGTGTGCTTCAGCCACTAGTTGTTACAATTTAGTATTTTTGGATAGCGTTTCTTGATAAAGTCCCAATAATGTAGCTCTTGAGTATGCTTCTTCCTTCCTACCAGTGGTGGACTGCAAAGAGATTTAGGACTTGCTGTTCTGGTCCTACTCTTGTTATTCTCCTGGCCTGGAGTTTTCCTGCAGCAGCTTCCATGGCCCTCAAAAGCAGACTACGTTTCCCCTGCCTGAACTCTACAAGCACTTCAGGTCTTTGACTACTTCTGGGATGCCTGTGTCTCCAGCAGGAGTCAGTGGTACCCACTTCAAAGGTACCCACCAGAGGACCAGACCAGTCCATGCAAGATAAAAGGGACACTTATTGGGTCTCCACCAACTCCAACTTCTATGGTCCCCAAGTCTGAGCGAGGAAGCTAGTGCCACCTACTCTGGAGGCAGAGTTCACTACAGTTCAAGGATACAAGTCCAATGTGTTTCCCTTTGCTTCAAACAGAAGGTCTGTTGTCTTTCTTTTTCTGTCATTACTTTCTGCTCAAAGTCTCTTCCTTGTGCAGGGTATTAAAACTAGAAATGGAGAGTTCTACACAGTGAGAATTCCGACCCAATCCCGATATCACCCTTCCACACCTGAGCTTTCCTTGGAACAACCCACAAGCTGGCCAATCCCTTGCATAGCATTCAAGGAACCTTCAAAATGACAGAATCAACAAAAGTTTAGAAATAGTACTCCTCTGAGCCAGACTCCACCCAGCCAAAACTATTTTTTCCATCCAAAATTTCAATGGGAAACCCTGGATTAATAAGTGCCAAAGCTACATCTTCTCTTTCTTTTCTCTGCTGGAGAAGCATGAACAGAGTTTTCAGGAAGAGGCAGCTAGTGAACATATGCAGATTTCTTCACCCTCACCTCTTCCTCAACCAGAAGGCGGCTAATCCAGCGAAGATTGCCTATTGTTCAGGAGGAGGCTTTGAACATCCAGCTGGCCAGGAGGGTAATTAACTTGGCCCAACATGGCTGATTCTCATTAAGATTGCTGTAGGGTTATCCTGGTGAATATAAAATACAAAAATACATTTGAAAACCTTTCAACATTGTGATTTGATGGAAAGCAGTAGTACCTGCATGCAAAAAAGCTGTCAAAAAGACCTATTTTCTATATTCTCTTTCCTCTTATTTTGTGATAAGAATGTGGCTAGCTTGCCCCCCAAATATATATTGTCTATTTTTCTGGTGAGGACTTAGGATTCATAGATTTGTCGATATTGACATGAGTTAGGATGCTCTCTGACCTGGGGAGAATATGAAGGAGAGTGTGCTTCATAGGTTGCAATCTTTGTGCCAGCTGTGAACCATGACTGGCAAAATAGGACTTTGGTAAGAATGGAAGAGTTTCCACTTTCTATCAACCCCCTTCTTCATTCTTCTTTCTTATTGTGGTGCAACATATGATCCACTTTGTGGGGTGTACCAAGCTACAATCCAAAAGACAAAGAGTATATTTAATTCTAGTTGCTTACAGGCTGTCCGAGAGATCCCTTGGCCCCATGTCAGAAACCATATTTCTTCTAAACCCTTTGTTACCAGTGTTTCTGCCAAGGATATGTTCCCTTCTGCAACCCTAACATGTGTCTCCATTTCTCTCAAGGGAATGTAGATATGGGAATTTTTCTAGTGACGTCCTTCCTCTTTTTGACATTACGATGGGGTCATGATGTGAACACTTTTGATGCATATTAATGGCCCTAAAATAAAATAACATATGCATCTCTTGACACTGATTGTGCTATGCTAGTTAGGAAGTAGAGTCATTTTAAATACTGTGCCCCAACAAACACAAGGTCATAAATATGTTTGCCTAACGGAAGGTTAGCAAGTGGATTTCCCAGTGTGTGAGCACAGTGCCTACATTATTTATTATACCTCTTGTTAAATTATAGTGCAGGTAGATTAAGCATTAAGCTTAAAAAGATCCTACCAACAATAATCATTCAGATTAAACTAGACCCCTGGAAGGAAGATTGCACACCAATAAAAGCAGACACATTCACAAAACTTTAAAGGTACCTCCAGGACAAACTGTCATGTCTGAGATTGGCTTCTTAACAAAGGTGGGTATAGCTTGCATAATTACCTGTAGGGTAATTATGTAACATTAAGGCAAAATTATGCAAGGTTATGTTGAATTATACCAGGAGTTTAACCAAGCATTTAGAGTTATTTTCTTAGCACAAAATGCACTCTCGGGTCCAAAATGGACCCGAGGATGCAAAAATGCTCCGGAACACAAACAAGAGCAGCCCTCACACGCGCTATGTGTGCTGCTCATGTGCACCTGTGGTAGGTTTATTGAGCCAAATTACTCATTACTATGTGAACAGGCATAATCACACAATGTTCATTGATTTCACGTCAAAAGAATAACACAAAAATAATCAAATTACTCTGGTATAATTAAAATTTCGATCAGAACTAATTCTTTACAAAGAAGATTTCAGAACACATAATTTTGCAGCTGAAGCATCTGGTACAATGTCACTCTTCTTAGCTCTGAGATAGCATAAGAGCCTGAACAGTTTGCATGTTGTTTCATGGATAGATGACCAATCAATTACACTACATGGGTAAGTGTACACATTTCATGTACACAGCCCATTTATTTTGGCGCTATAATGTGTTAGTAATGGTGGACTTCTGCTTACATCTCAATATGGTTACCTTCAAGTGTAGGTTTTAGTGCTAACAAAAAGGCACTGCAATATGGGAATTTTGATCCTTCAAATGCCAATATTGTATTGGAATGGTTGGAAAGAGAGTGGGTTTGGAACATTGACCTAGCTCTCTATAATGAGGGTGTATTATTGTTAAGGTATATTAATAATATCCTCTTTATCAGAAATGAACATTATCACGGACTTTGGCAATACTTTTATGTCCTAATTAAATCAAAATAAGGTTCACCAAAACAAAGAGTTCTATGGCTATTTTGTTCTTCGATATTGGTTGGTATGTTGAAATCTTAATTGCATAGAAAACCGACAGCCTCTAATACGGAAACACAGGCTATGAGCTCTCGCCGACATCATGAGAATAGAAATATACTGACACGCGAATGCTGGCGCTTCGTAGCAATTTCACTACTTGTCATTATTTGAATAGCCACTTCAAATGTACAGTGAAAGACTTTAAGAACACGGCTATGATATGAAGTATATTACAAGAGCTAGGGCATACAACAGAGATACAGATTAGTGTGCTAGCAATCCAGAACAAAAAGACAGAAAGAAAGAGCATGAGTCATTGCACAATATATTAACATCAATCAAAGTATGAGTGGAATAATATTCAAAACAAGTTATCTGAATGAAAATTCAGATCCTACACCGCACATAGGAAATACGTTTTATTTATTAAAGGTCTTGAAATGTAAAGGACATCCTATGCCCCCATAATTATATTGTCATCACCAATGGTGGAAAATTAAACTTTGTTGTTACCTTTCAAACTAGTTGTGTTCTGTACTTGTAAATGTCTACATTTAGCTGCAGTAATGGTAAGAGGTTGACAATTCATTAACGCATTATTTCTAATACTCTTGTCCATGCTTTTCAACGTATTCTTGCATTAAACAGGGGCAGAAATAGCCACCTACAGCTAAGACCTGTGAATAGTAAGTTTGTAAGATTTGAACATGATTTTAGTGCACCAAACCGGTATGTTGAAATTCACACTTGTAGGTATATAAGGGATATGTTAATGTTGTGGATTGAGTTTTGAGAGAAGTTGAACATTTACAATTTATGCCAACTATATATGTAATTGTAGGAAAATGGGTTGTTGGTTAAGGGGGGTGATTATGTACCTTAAGCAACAACTACAGTTCTGGTAAATATGAACCACTAAAGTCGCTAAATTAACCTGAGCTTCCAAGCCCCGGGTACATATGTCAAAGAGCAAACAGGCTTAGCTTAGAGCCAAATGTGTAGAGTATTTATGCAGTGTCACAACAGTATTCAAACAGATAGGGCTTTGGAGAGACCCAAATACCTTGTTAAGGGTTGAGAGATCCTTCCTACAAGAAAAGAGAGGGGATACAAACTCCCATTGACATAACTCAAATACACAAGCTTTGTGTGTCACAACAGTAAACACAAAGCACCTAAACAATAGAAATCCAATAAGGGAAACCATAAATACAAAATTGTAAAATTTTAAATTAAAATAGTTTAAAAAAGCATTAAGCACCAGCAGCGGTCAGCTGGACTCAGTAAACCAGGACCTAGGAGTGACTTGAGGCTGACTGCAACGGAGGGCAGGTCAGATAGGGGATACCAGGTTTTACCTGGATAGAAAATTTACCTTGGGACTTAGTCTCAAAAGTGGAAGTCAAAAATCTTCGGCAGGGCAATGCAGCAGATTGTGCCAGAGGAGGGCTGGACAAGGTAGAATAGTTATCGAACATAGTCTAGGTGAAGCTACGGATTTTTGCCATGAAATCTCAGTGGCAGAAATTGAAATTTCGTGTCCAGGAAAGGTCTCTCACCGGTCAGATGCTTTTGGTACATTCACCCTGTCAAGTTGTCTTCATTTACACTTAGTCACTTTTTTGGAGCTCAGATTTCTCCAGCGGGGCAAGGCTGCTGTCTTATGTAACTGTAGTGGCTCCACAAGGCTAGATATCATCTCTGTGAGGTCGAGCTGAATTAGATTTGCTGGTGCGGAAAAGCTCAGAGTGGTGGGTGCCGGAATCTTCAGCCCAACTACAACACACCATGATGAGATCAGGTTGGCCGGTTTGTCCTGGTGCTCCAGAGGCCTTTGTAGCCAAAACATTTTAAAGTCTCAGGATTTCAGGAAGGTAAGAGAAGTCCAGCCAGACACAGTCAAGAGTGTCAGGACCTCTGTAACAGCACTTGGGGGTCAGGACTCATTCCGGTAGGGGCCACCAGCAGGGTCTAGTTCAGGGACAATTTGAAATGGTTAACTGGGAATCTAGAAAGGTGTCCTGTAGCTTGTTGTGTCCCTGTAGATTGAACAGGAGGGCACCTTTCACGTCTTTGTCTTGGGAACAAAAGAGCAGACCCAGTCCTTCAGGGTTTCCGACAGCAGATTCAGTCCTCTTTGGACCCTACTCAGGTGCAATAGTGTTCTGAAGAGGGTAATGTGGATGCCACATTTGTGGCTAGCATTGGCTTGCAGTGGTGGCAACTCCTAGTTGCTCCCAAAATATTAGGGTGAAAGTTCCCAAGGTTACTGTACCCATTTTTCAGCATTTCCCGTGTGCCCTACTTCAAATAATACCACAGTGCCCTTCTCTGCCTAAATCCACGATAGTGAAGCCTTCTCCCCTTCTGCAGAGCCTGTGTGCCCACCCCAGAGATGTGTCCAGGAAACTGGGTGAGCCCTCCCCTGTTATCACTTCATACCAGTTCTGGGGAAAGCTACCTCCCCACTGGGATTGGTGCTTGCCTGACTGGGGAAATAAAGGAAGGGGCCAATCCAGGGTCCATCTGACATATGCTTGTGACAGGGGAGGCCCCATTGAAGTAAAGTAGGTCCTTGGGCCCAGGTCAAATGACCATCCTCATACTGCCAGAGGAACACAATACACCTCTCCACGCTGAGGCCTTGGTCTTTGCTCAGGGAGTATTTTTCAAATCTCTTTCTGGACTTGAAAACTCACAGAGCTGCAGATTGAGGTTAATGCAAATTAGAAACCAGAGGCTTTAGGCAGAGAAAAGGTAACTTTTTAAAGGGAACTTTTCCTTAATATGTATTACAAATCTGACTTCACCAGTGAATTGGTATTTTAATAAATATTACGAAGAGTTCAATAATTATATTCCTAGTAGTTTCCTAGCCAAAAATATTATTAATAAATTAATAGTGCAACCCAATGTTTCACTATGGAACCACCAGCCTTGTTACAGTAAAATTAGCTTTTAAGTGCTAGTCACTGTAAGAACATGTTCAACATAAATGTTCTATATGTCCTTTTTTTAAATACCATGCACCCTGTCTTATGCGCCATAAGGTCTACTAAGGGGTGACTTATTAATATTTAAAAGGAAGATTTAGACCTGTCAAAATGGGTTATTTTGATAGGTAGAGTTGCAGTTTAAAAACTTCCTCTGTCAAGCTACACTGGTAGGCCTGCAGCCAGGTTTTGACTGTCATTGCAGCTGATGTCACAATAGCAGTCCACTAGTGCTATTTATCTTACAGGCCATGGCTGCTCCTTGTACCTTGTACCACAGACTTATAGGTAAGTTAGATATGCCAATTAGGTTTATGCCAATTCACCCATTTTAAGAGGCCCCCTACTATTGGTTAGCAGGCGTAAGGTGCATAGATGTGCGCAGTCTGCAAAAACAGATAGGGCAACAATCTTGCCATGCACCATGCAAAAGAGGATCATATCTTACAGAAATGTTACCTTTATTCTTGAATTAAGCCATTGTTTTGTAAGCTTGTTGAATTATGATTGTCTTTATTTGTGTCTTGTAATGTTTCCAAAGACCTAACTAATAAATCTGTGGGAGGAACCTAGATATCTTTTTCGGATGTTAATAGAGAATTTATACTAGTTTTAAATTTCACATGTTACAGTTAAGTACCTCAGAGACTATATGTGAACAAGTAACTTAATAAATTGTTTGTGTTGCTTGAATATGAATTTACCCTAAATAAATGAAAAGACAAGGGGCATTTGGCAAAACAGGAATAAGTTGGTTTAATTAAATGCAGTGGCCAGGATAGTATTGACAGAGGCACGTCTGAAGACAGTCTCAGAGTACAGAAGTCTTTTCTGCACATATATAAATTTTGTGAGTACAATAAAACACTTAGACATTCTTTGAAAGACATCATACTCATACAAAGCCATCTGAAAAGTGAGACACAGATGGCTCTCGACCTCGGGGAGGGCTAGTGTGGGCCACAGTGTGTGTGAGTCTAGATGTCTGGTGTGATGAGCTTGGAATCACTTCATGTAGATTAATTGTTGTGTCCTGATTCACTGAGTGTTCTTAACTACATGTGGCATCTAACTTTGTGGTATTTTAGGAACGCGTAAACTTGGCTAAACGTGATTTATTGGGGCCAATCTGCTCTGTCCTGTTTGTGGTGTGACTATTTATCTGTGGGATTGATCAGGGTTTTCCCTGGGTGCGCATTTGTTTTTGGGCTAAATGTGACCCCACCTGTGACCTGCTGTTAATTGGTAGGCTTGGGTCGCAGGGCCGGTCTGAGCACATATCTCTTACTTGGGGTTGATACTCTCAGATAAATCCGACAGCAATGATACCAGTTTGTGTGTGACTGCACGTGTAACATGGCGGTCATTGATATCATTTTTATCGATATTCTCATTATTATACATACAGTTGTTACAACGTACATCAACATTGCATTCACTGAGATTGCGTCATTATGCTTGCATAAGTCATGGTGTACATCGATATTGGATTTACTGGTATTGACATCACTGTGCATGCATAGGTTACAGCATACATCTGTGTTGCATTTACTATTATTGGCATTATTGTGTGTGCATAACTTAGAGCATAGATCGATATTGCATTTATTGATACTGACACTGCTATGGTTGCATACAGCAGGGTGTACATTGCTATCATATTTATCGACCTCAACACTTGGATTTAATATGCCCCACTCACAACACAGTGATAGCATGATTAAGTTCTTGACATCACTCTTTTTTGCAGTGAACAAATTATTTCGATCATGACAGCAAGCATCCATCTATAACATGCACCATACATTGCATGTCAATCATGATACTAGATGGAGGGTTGATGTAATTTAAAGGGGAATGGATTCAACTCCATGAACAGCTCAACTAATACCATTTCGGTTATCAAATCTTCGTTTTTTATCAAATTTGTGTGTTCTTTCATATTTAATTCAATAGTTCTTCAATTCAGAATATACTGAGTTACCTTCAACACCCTACATACTTAGCAGTTTAAGGAAGGATTATGGAAAATGTCTTCATTCCAGTTAGCACCAGAGGAACTATATGTAAAGCTCTAATACATGTCACCAGACAAAGTCCTTCATTAGTTGCTAAAAATGGAAGGCCCTCATGTATGGATACAGTGGCATAAAGGAAATGATATGCCCCTCCCCAAGGAATGTTTCAAGAGGCCTCTGCTTCCCTATGTCTCACAGATATTTATAGGCCTGGAGCAATGTGAAGCACCCGAATGTTGGGAGCCCTCCTGTGGCGCAGGGGCTGCATGGTCCTGTGTTATGCCCCTGTATTAATCAAGAACTTGTAAACAATTCTGCTTTGACTCATAGACGACACTTTTAATATTTTGGTACTTGGGAATTAAAGCCATCTTTGTATGTGATTTTTTTTAGTATGAGACACAGTGGTTGTCTGTATTAGTTGGAATATGCTTGTTTAAGGTAGCTACAGATAATCGATTGAGAAAATGTTTAAAATTACATGCTTTTCTGTTGCTAACTGCCATTACTTTGACAGTTATTTTCGAAACGGTATGGGACAACAGAGGAACTATTTGCTCAGTATAAGTTGAGAAGATAATATGATTGACATCATAAGAGCGGCATTGTAATGTTTGGGGTATACAAGAGTAAATTTTCCCCGATAGAATTGATTAACTGGTTGCCTAATAAGGTGTAGTAACTATAATTATGACACCCTTTCTCTTTTCTCAATTATTCGTATCAATAATTTGTGTTAGAGTTTTCAAAGACATAAATTTAATAGTTCATGTGTATTATGCACAGTGCATCACCTTATCGATGAACTTATTTTTTGGTGAAAGGGTTTCCTATAGCCCCAGTGCACTGGACCTCAAAGCCACATGATATATGTTTCTTGATTTATTGATTCCTCCTATGGGCAGGGACCAACCTTGAGTCACTGTGGTGGTAATAGTATTTCAGTCTCATTTAGTCCTTTGCATGCCTGCCACAAAGCTGCAGGTCATGGAGGTTCCATCAGTGCCAGCCCAGCAAACGCTGGCTTCAGGCCTGCTTGCCATGTTTTGAGTACCCTCTAAATGATTAGAGAATGTTCACAGCAAATGATCCTGCATAAATGATCACTCTCTGATCATGCAAACCTGGACATAATATTTTGTGAAAATGTAATAAATACAAATATTTGATTTTCAGCCCTTGACCTGAGAGTCAAGTCCTCCATGTAATAATCTCGGAATTAATCTCATAGAATCCTCCCCCAAGTTAACATTTTATAAGCAAAAATATAAATAAATAAATTATATAGGGATTTGGATTGCCTTTAATCCTGAGCTTCCACAATGAAAAAACCTTGAAGGCATTACATTTGTTTCAATAAAGTTAAATGTTTTATGTACCATACACAGGTATCTCTGGAGCACAGGCTCAGACTAATTATGGGTGAGGGCCTCCCACTTGTGACCAACAGAAACCTGCATTCAGGGAAGGCAACCTTGTTTTCTCAATGGGTCTTCATACGTAATAAATATGGCAATGGATTTCTAAGTATCTGGCGATCCATAGTGCAAAACAAATGCGACCTCTAGGGCCAGTGTATAAAGAATATTGTACCATGTTCCTTCCTTCACTGATTGTACTCTAACTCAGATGTCATCTTAATAAATCAGGACACATGACGTGGCTGCATACTATCTCTATATAAAAAATGAATTGATTAAACAAGTAACAGGATCACAAATGAGTTTTATAAAGGAATGTTCTGGGTCAAAATAATATCATGATATTAAACAATGACACGCTCCTGGCAATGAATGTAGATTTAATATTTGTGACGTTTGTACTTACACAGAAATACCTTAATAACTAACTGCAACATGCTGTAACTTCATATATTATCATTATAATATTTTTACAGTAATATTTATTCTGTCAAGTCAGAGAGTGTTTTTACTGTAATCACTATGTTTTCAGATCTTCACCAGCTCATCATGATCTATTTGATTATGATACCTATTGTCATGTGAATTGTATGGTTTATTGACTTATGTACTTTTGACCAGATCTTAAATTTAGTAAAGGCCTTCCTAATGGACTACCAGCAGATATATGTCAATAAAAGGTTCAGACATCTTCTCTTTGAGGCAAACATATACACTACTTGAATGATATCCATATCATACAATGACTAATGATTACCATATGCCTTTGCTTACCTTTACAATGACTGAGTATATGGCGAGAATAATCCTTCCCCAGCTTTCAGCCAATCGAAAATCCCTTGGAAACTATTTGTGTGTAAACATTTGCCAAAGTCTCTTTTAGGTTTAACACCCCTGAGCCTTAAATGACATCCTTTTCATACTATGGACCAAGAGGCAGTCATTTTTCATGTACTTCGTTTTGGGCTCTGAAAACTCTTATTTGCACAAGAATAACTGTTCCACTTACCTTACCTTTCTCATAAAGTGCTACTCTGCATCTGAACTTTTACTGAACTAATGGAAATATACTTTGAAACTAAATGCACATTTTTGTTGACCCTTATTTACAGGGGTAAAGGAAGTTGTTGGACTTGGCCCTTCTGGCAGGTTCACCCCTAAACTTCTTGCTTTTACTGGTGACCTGGTGGTAGTGATTTTTGGTTTCTGCGCACTCTCCCTGTGTCCCAGAGTAAAGTGTGTGCGCACTCTGAGTGCATGTGGTGAGATAGGCCTGCCCTCCCATAGGAATGCATGGGGAATGTATGTGCCCCTGGTAGTTCCTGATGCGTGGGGTGTACAGGGTCGAGTCTGGTATGTGCGGACTCGTGTGATGAAATGCTGCGCAATGATGTGTGCGGCGTGCATGTACCTAGAGTGGAAGTGCCACTTCTAGAAGTGGGCACTTCTGTGTACAGTGTGAAATGTATGCCTTGTCTGGCGATTGGCTGGCTGAGGTCATGTGACGGGCTAGGGAATGCCCAGATTCAGGAGGAGTCACCCAGTGGTGAATAGGGAGATCAGCAGCTAGATGGGTGGGAGGAGTACACCTGGGTCCTGAATAGGGCTGGGTTTTCCCCACACAATGCTGGCTCCGCCCCCTGTGGTGCGACTGATGACCCTGGCCTGCCCTGTGAATAGGGAGAGGGGCTGAGCAAAACAAAGTGCTCAGGAACCAGTTGTAAATGGTTCCCCCCTTCCCTGCACCTTGAGACAAAGGAAAGCTATGTATAAAAAGGGGCTGTGACCCCATGAATGTGGTTCTCTTCCAGGATCCTGCCTGAGGGGGCTGCTGCTGTTGCTGGGCCAGAGGACCGCCACTTGGACTACCTCCCTGCCTGGAGGCCCAGTGAGCTGGCTCTGGGCCCAGCCTTGCCCCCCCCTGCCTTGCTGCATACAGAGGAGAACTTTGCTGGACTTTGTTTTTATTCTCCTCTAAACACTGGGAGCGCTTTATTTGTATCCCTAAGCACCTGGAAGCGCTTTTATTTGACTTATAGAGCTAGGAGCGCTTTATTTGGGACCCCAGCATTGAAGCGCTTTCCCTGAAGAGCGCCTTCATTGTGGCCCGTAGCGCGGCGCTACGATAATCTGCAAGGGGACCCCGACGTAGGGATTCCCCCGCTTTCTGACGCGTTTGGAGGCGGGAGCCCACCCCGCATTGTATGTTCGTTGGCGGGTGCCTACCCCGCTTATTTAATTATTTTCATTGCGGGAGGCCACCCCGCTTACTTGTGTCATCGCGGGTGCCCACCCCGCACCTGAGCCGTGAAGGAGTCACCGCCGCGGCCCGAGCCGCGCATAGGATTCCCTCCGGGCTGCTGCCCAGCGTGACCCGGAAGGCAAGGACTCCGTGGGCGGGACTTCCGGATCGAGGGAAGCCCGGCGCCGAGTAAAGAAATGCCGCCGGCAAGAGAGAGAGCCCCGCCGCCACCGGAGACGTCCAAACAGCGCCTGTAGTCCGGTGAGTGGGAGCTCTTGCCTGCCTAGTGAACGGGGCCAGCCTGTGTCTATTTAGAGCACGAGGGTGCTCCTAAGAAGGGGCATTGGGTGCTGGCTTAGAGCGCTAGTGCGCTCCAACGACGAGGCCCGCATAGTTCGTTTCACGAGCCCCGTGAGGCTCCAACGTTGGGTCATACTCGTGATAGGGTCCAGAGGACTCCAACGCGGGCCGCAGTGTTGTCACGATTCCCCAGAGCGAGTATGCTCCAACGTGGGGGGCATTGTTGTGTTCCCGAGCCCCGAGAGGCTCCAACGAGGCCCACATTGTTTTTCTAAAGAGCCCAGGAAGGCTCCCACGCTGGTGGGCATTGTGTATTTCAGAGCGCTGGCGCGCTCCAACAACGGGGGCAGTATTTTGTAGAGTCCAGAGGGACTCCCACGAGGCGCAGTTGTCTAGAGCCCTGACAGGCTCCAACGTTTGGGGGCATTCTTTTTGCAGAGCCCAGAGAGGCTCCAAGGTATGCCATATTTGTTTTAAAGGCACAGTGGTGCCCACGCTCGTTTCCCCAGCTGCCCAGCACTTAGTGGGCAGCTGCAACGTGTAGGTTGGGCTCAGTTGCTCCTGGCTTGCGCAGCGTTGCCTTGACTTTTCTGGATATTGGGCATTTCTGCACCCGTGAGAGGCCAGTTGGCCTGTGTTGTACCCTCCCCTAGGGTACCTGGCGCCGTTTGGCGCAATTGTGTTTTCCTGCACCTCTGAATGTGTTTTTATGCGTCATGTGCCTTGTGTTTACACCTCTGAATGTGTTGTGATGCATCATGTGTAATGTGCTTATACCCCTACCGGTATTGTGATACTTAGGTGGTTGTTTTTCTCCTAGTACAGGTGGTGCTAGTGAGGTCCTGGTTCCCTGCGCAATATTTTCCTAAGGTGGTTAGGGTTGCGTAGGTGGTACTTACCTGTTACCAGTAGTTACTGGTTGTGTGCTACACGTGTTATTTTGTGCTACAGTAATTTTATATCCTATGTTCTAAGTGCTAAGTTCTAAAAAGTGCTAATTCCTGACAGTGGTCCATGTGGCCCTGTCCCCTGTACATATAATCCCTTGTAAATTCTGCCCAGTGCCAGTTGGCACAGTGTAAATTGTGTGAATATTATCTAATGTGTTTGGTATAATACAAAGGCTATTTTTATATATACCTTGTGTGGAGTTTCTTTTGTGGTGGGCATTGGGTGTTGTTGCTGGGTGCGCGCGCAAACGCTTTACACATTGCCTCCAGGATAAGCCTGACTGCTCGTGCCAAGCCACCAAGGGGGTGAGCAGGGGTTATCTTTGGCGTGTAACTCCCCAGCCCTGACTAGAGTGGTGGTTTCTGCCTGGCTTTGGCGCAAGCCCTAGCCAACCAGAAATCCCATTTCTAACAGAAGTTATGAGTGGTATTAAACCAGAGCTGTCACAAAAATCGTGTTCTGCTGGCCAATATAAATTATAAAATGGTAGATACCTTTATTAAAATGTGTTCTCATTCCCATAGCATGTTCTAGCATGTTCTAGCACTACATCATAAGTGATGGTGACTCAGAGTTAAATAAACAACCCAATTTATACATTAACCACATAACCACATACCACATACCAAACTGATAAACTCAAAGATGAGACAAATGTGATAAAGCTTAAGCCTAAAAATCTATAAAAAAATCTATAAAAATAATAGGGAAATATTATAAAACATTTAAATGACAAAGGTACTATTTTCTGACATATTAAAATGGTGACCATGCTTAACCTGATTCATATTGATTAATAATTACTTGTGTTGGCTGCCTCTCTTCATGTCATCTTTATGAGAGTTCTGAGAAGATATAACAAAAACATTCTAACAAGACATTTACGAGAAGAGGGCAGCCGTGGATGCACTTCAGGTTCAGGTTCAGAAGCAAGTTTATTTAGACATTTGTCCTTAAAACATTATAAAAAAACACACTTAACAATTAAAACCTTTAAAAGAGAGAGACAAGATAGCGCCTGACTGAGACGGCCGCGCTGGTCGCCCCTTGTTGCTGCAAGTGCTTTAAGCGACACAGGACTTTTAGCACCCCAGATCAACATATGAAATCCCCTCCATGACTCACCAACGACTTTGACTCCCTTCAGTCCCTCAAGACACTTCTGACGCTGGTTTTGGCTGCCGTCTGGGAGACACGGAGAGCACTCCAAAGGAAGGCTGCCGAGGGCTGGTGGAGAGGAGGGGGTGGAGAGATTGGACCGCCCGTAAGGGTCGGGTGGTTCATGGCGCAAAGGAGCACCAACGGAGCAGAGGAAGCGAGGATTCCTCCTAAGCCCAGCCGGGTGACACGCCTGAAGGCTCCCGAAGAGCAGGCGAGTTAAGAGCCAAACGCTAGAATCATGGCACATCGTACCAAGGAAGCCAAACCAGTGGGCTCCGCGAATTCCAACACCAGGATATCAGCGAGGGGAAACAGACCCAGGATAGTCCAAAGAAAGGTGAGAGCCAGGAGACTGTAAAACAATATGAACTAAATGACAATAATGCGGGGGTTAAGGGAAAGAAAGCCTGTCCAATCAATCCCATGGCATATGTACAACCACAGTTGCATCCACATTCACAGCCGCATCTTGCACTCCAAGGGCAAGTGGGACAGCACAGCATCACAAATTATTTCACCCCAACCCCCCAAGCCGATGGTAATGACACAGTGTCCAACCACAAGGAAAACTTGATTAAACAATCTGATACAGACAATGCTGGATAGCAGCTAAGCTCATCACACACGGGGGATGCCACCTGTAGCACATATTCAGTTGGCAAAGAGACAATCCTGACAGAAGAGTGCTGTGGCGAGATTGCTATGGAAAACCCTGAGGATGCCAACAATTATAGACCTCATATGTCGTCTGAATCTGGGTAGACAGTCCCAACTTGGGGGGATAATCCTGCTATTGTAGACCACTCCTCCCTGGCACAGGAAGGGCCAGCAAGCACCGTAGACCATCTGGGCACCAACTTGTTAGTCGAGGAGGCAACTGGCTTTAAGGAGGATACTTTGGATCTAGGGGACAAATTTTATTCTGTGACCGATGGTTCCGAAGTTAGCTCCTCTGAGATAGAAGATAGTAGCAACGTGCAGCTCTCCAGCTCTAGTCTCAGTATGCTGAAGAAAGACACGGTTGTCAGGAAAAAAAGGTTCCTGAAGAAATCCAATACAGACCCTAACCTAAAATGGGACTACTCGGCTACTAGGAGTGTTTATCCAGATCTCTCGGGCTGGAGGAGGACACTGCTCCCTCTTTGAAAATGATTTACGAATCCATAAAGCAACTACAGGAAGAGACCCGAATGGATGGAAAGAAAAATAGACTGGCAACAAAGAAACTTCAGGGTGCGGTAAATGGCTAAACCCTGCACCGATATAAACTCAAGACTGACGCATGTTGAAGAGCGAACAAGTACACTTGAAGATGGCTTGGTCAGAACTCAGGCACAGTCAGAAACGTATGCAATGCAATTCACGGATCTTCAATGGAAAATTGAAGATTTTGAGAAGAGGCAAATGCGCAATAACCTCCGGATACTTAGTATTGAGGGAGGAATCGATGGGGATGACTTACAGGCCTATATACTGAGGATGAAGAAGGGACCCTTTCCAGAACTACTCCAGCACTGGAATTGGGAAACAAAGATACAGCGGGTTCACCATTTCCCTATGACCCTGAAAATCTTTACAACCTGGTAGAGAAGGAACTGCGATGCCAAGGGCAATACTAATTTATTTTGGGAACTTTCTGCTCCGAGAGGAAGTATATGCTAAGCCCCGCCCGAATGCCAGATGGACTTATGAGAACCAGTCCTTCTTAGCGAAACCAGACTTTTGCCATGTTACCGTGGAACGATGATGGAGATTAAGAGAACTGATCCAACCCTGTCAACCCTTGGGAGCACAAGCGCCTTTGATGAACCCAGCACGATTAAAGATTATCCACAAGAACAGCACAAGAGTCTTTACCTCAGATATTCAAGATAAAGACTATATTGAAAAACTAAAAACTTAATGATGTTTGTGGGGGTAATTATGTTGAAGTAAGGTGGGAGTAAAACTGTGGACACTTTATCTTTTTCACTTTTTTATCACTAGAATAGCCCAGTACTCTGGGGGGCTCACTCTGTGGAAAAGAAAAACTTGGATGTACGTATTACTGATGGGATGATTACAGGAGGGTAATACCTTAAAAAGAAAAAGAGAGTGGGGGGTAAAAACAAATTTTATTGAAAATTAAAAAGGGGTAGAAAAACCCAGAAAATTATCTAGTAAGTAAGCAACAAGGGGGGCTGGCTCAGGCTCCATCACAGAGACCTTAGGTCTGCTTGTCTCACATTGTAGGTGGGGGAGGAGGGACAGGGGATGCCACAAGGACAGGGGGGCAGAGCGGGGATAAGCAGAGGCTTATCGGGAGGAGGATTGGGGGGAATGAAAAAACACCATTATGTGAGGAAGGTAGTGTGGGAAAACAAGTGACAGATAAAGGAAGAGTAGGAAATAGGGGACAGGGTGGTAACATACATACATCATGCGTATAGCAACGATTAATTATACGCGAGTTGAACCATACTGCCAAACGTACGATAGCAAAGGAACAGCTTAAGACATTACATGCCGATACAGTTTGGATAGAAGAGACGTATAATGAGGGGTCGCGAAAGTTTCTTCTAGAATAGTTGGGACTTCAATTGATAGCACACACCACAGAGGGTCTAGGACACGTGGGGTAGCAATATTGGCTCGGAAGAGGGGGATTGTGTTTAAATCTTGTTTAACTGATGGGTATGGTTGATGGGTAATTGTTGAATCCCGAGAACAGGGACGTAACTTTACGCTATGTTCAATCTATGGGTCAACGGGGGATTACCCCGAAATATTAGATTTTCTTAACTCGGAACTGGCTAAGTGGCCTTTACCGATCATTGTATGTGGAGATCTTAATATAAATGGCATAGAAGGATTGTGGAAGGGGAATCCAAGTAAATATACAGGCCGGAAAAAAAAAGGCCACAGGGTTCTAATTCAGATGATGGAGAATAATGGATTTATAGATGCTTGGGCACAACTGAAACCACAGGAGGGGGGCAGCACATACTACTCTGCACCGCATAGAGCTGTAGCGTGGCTAGATTACTTCTTAGTTTCATCTTTACTCCTCCCCATTTGTACCATTAAGAAATTCTCTTGGGTGATTTCCGACCATAGTCCCTTGGTCCTGGAGGTTCAAAGTTGTGCTGGGGGTATTGAAAAGTAGTTGGACCTTTGAACGCACCCTGCTACAGGACCCAAATTATTTTCAATATATGAACAAATGGCTTGAGGAATTCCTAGAGAGCAATAGGGGAAGTGCTGGATATGGGGTGGTATGGGATGCTTTCAAGGCTCTTATCAGAGGGGAAACCTTGAGGTACTCGCTGAACCGGAATAAAAAAGACAAATAAGAGATTAAGACCATGCACAGAACAATTATAGACTTGGAAGAGGAACTGGTTAGGGCTATTGTCACTGGCTCAAATACAGACGAGACCCTCCAGAAATTAGCGGTAGCAAAGGCTGCAGCAGCCGAAACCATGGCAGCAAGAGCTGCAGGAAAATCTTTGGCCAGGAGGCAATCTTGTTATGAATTTAGCGAGCAAGTTGGGCACATGTTAGCTGTGGAGACTAGACAGAAAGCCACGGGGGAGACATTTTAGAGATTAAAAATTCAGAGGGGGAAGTAGTCACAATACCCAGTGAAATACATATGGTTTTTCATAGCTATTATGAAAACTTATATAGGAAAATGTGCACAGGAAACCCCAGAGAATGTAAAAGAATATTTAGCTTTGCTCACTTTCGAGACATTTTCGGTAGAAGACTCAAGCGCTTTGGAGGATAAGTTCTCAGACGAAGAAATTCAGGAAGCCTTAAAGGGATTGCCATCAGGCAAAGCCGTTGGCCCTGAGCAAATTCCACTAGAATTATATAAGTTTTTTTGTTCAACTTTGGGAGGAGATTTAAGCTTTGTAATGCGCCAGGCACAGAGTGGGGAAACACCTCCAGACTCATGGGCAGAAGCTAGTATGATTATTTTTTTGAAGAAAGGAAAGCCCCCTGACGAACAGGGTTCTTATAGACCGATTAGCCTAATGAACAGTGACGCAAAAATCTAGTCCAAAATCCTAGCAAATCGCTTTAGCACCATGATTGGGAAGGTGATCTCGCCCTGTCATCACAGGTTTATCCCAGGAAGAGGCACAGCCGAGCATATTCGCAGAGTCTGTACTCTGTTTGATGGTACATCTGTCACGTGAGATCCTATGGCGCTTATCCAGCTGGACGCAGAGAAAGCATTTGATAGGGTCTCGTGGGGCTATCTTTGGGCTGTACTTGAGAGCTCGGGAGTAGGAAAGGGGTGCATCAAAGTCATACAGACACTATACAGAAATTCTAAGATTCAACTCCGGTTGATGGGGGGGGGGGGCAAAGCGACTCAATTGCGATTACGTGAGGGACGAGGCAAGGGTGTCTTTGTTCTCCCTTCTTATTTGCTTTTGATATGGATCCCTTGATTAGGAAAATTGAGGCAAATAAGGGTATCCTCCCCGTACGACTAAACGGATTTGAAACCAAGATTTTGGGATATGCAGATGACATGGCAATAACTGCCTCAAACCCATCTGTGGCTTTAACAGAAATAGAGTATGAGGCTGAACGCTTTGGGGTGGTCTCTGGTTATCGACTTAACCGCGGAAAGACACAAATAGTAGTTAATAACAGGCTCTCTATCTCAGATGCAAGAGTCACTGAATCCGCCAACTATCTTGGGGTTATTATAACATCAGAATTAAGTAAACTTGTCGAAAAGATCCTTGTCCGCATGATTCAAAAATCCAAGAGAGATTTTGATAGGTTTAATAATTGGCATATTTCGATTGTGGGGCGATGTAATATTATTAAAATGATATTCCTGCCAACAATTTTATATCTATTCAGGACGATACCCCTGAAATTTGAAAATCATTGGTTTAAGGAAATGGAGACAATGATTAATCGATTAATTTGGGCTTAAGGGAAGATGAGAAGAGCACTTAGATTTATGTCCTTTCCTCGGGAGAGAGGGGGCTGGGCGGTACCTGATTTAAAAACATACTATTGGGCCACGGTGATCCAATATATCCGAGGGTTATTGGGGGGATAGGTCATTGACCAGTGGAGGGATGATGCTCCTCCGGATTTATATGAACTACTCATAGAGAGCCCCCAACTGGCTTTTGAGGTTTAGTAAAGCCAGTTATTACAAAAAAGTTAAATTCAAGACCCTTGGTGCAGCAGCAGCGGTTTGGACGGGTGTCAGGAAAAAGCTGGGGTTAGGAAGAATTAACTACTACACTACTCTATTTGGGAATCTATCTCTACCTGCGATTTTTCACGATGGAATTATGCAGCAGTGGAATGCTTTGGGGTGAAGACGATGGGAGACCTCTTGGACTCAGATGGTATAATCTCATTTGAGAAATCCCAATCCCTTTTTAACATTGATCGCAGGGAGTTTTTTAAATTCCTCCAGATTCGGTCCTCTATCTTAAGGAAGAAGGGGGGAGCAAGAGCTTTCTCTAGAGATCATGTTTTGGAAGGGTTCCAAAACTCTGATGGGTGTACTATCGCCCAGATTTATGGAGAGCTGAGACAACTACAGGGCGATGATTTAGAAAAACACTCTGAGAAATGGCAGCAGAAGTTGAACGTTGAAGGAGGCGAGTTTAGGGCTTCACTTAAGCTTGGCTACACCGTATTAAGAGTAGCGAGCCTCCGAGCACAACATTATAATATGATTTTTTCACTTTATTACACCCCAGCTAAGATAGCTCAATGAGGTGGGACTGAGGGTATTTTCTGTCCCCGCTGCCAATGTGACGAGGCAGATATTGTTCACATGTTTGCTTCTTGCCCTGCCTTGGAACCTCTTAAAAGAGCTATAAAGGATTTTATGGGGCAAACTCTGAGGATTCAAATTAAACTATCTGCCGAGCTGATGGTTTTAGGTGTGGCTAGAAATGGAACCTGGTAACTCACCGGGAATTTGTAGTTCCTTCTATCGCTGTGGCTTGAATTTGTGTGTCATCTGCATGGGTGAACCCTAAACTCCTTACATTTCAACAATGGATAATACGACTCTTAGCTATGTTCAATTTGGAGAAGGGTCTGTATGAGAAGAAAGGATGGAAGGCAGGGAAATAAGGAAAACTTTTTTGGGCTCCAGTAATAGATTGGAAAACCAGAATGAATACACCCCAGGTTTAAGCCAAGGATTTAAATATCTTGGAGTAACCTTCTTTATTGTTTATGTCTTGACCCTTTTTCTTTTGACAGCATTGGTATATTCTGTAATTTAGATATAATGGTACTGTATTACGCATTCTTTTTTATTAGCTTTCAGGATTTGCTTGTTTAATGCTTCCTTTTCTCTTCCTTTTCCTTGTTTAAGAATGTTTTATTATTTATGGATGCTTTTATATTGATGTACCTAAACCGATGGTGGAATAAAAAAATAAATAGCAGTGCATTCCCTCAGTGCTGGTTTGCCTGGAAAAGCAAGCCAAGATATAAATGTGCCACTTTTTAAATGGATGCTCTTAATTGCAATTATTCTGGTTCTGACGGTTCCCACATCCTTTCACTACTTTGGATCTCTTTCCAATTTGGAGACTTTAACGACCTCATCATCCTCCAACAGTGTGTTAAAGTATCTTAGGGCCCGAGTAGAGGCTGCCATATTCCAAGAGACAAGACTGCACTTCAGATTAATACTCCCAGTTGGACTTCCCAGTTGTACTATTAGTAAATACCACAGACAATTATATAGTGTTTTTGAATAAGACCCTCAACACATTTTTTTTTGTGTTGTCATTTTTTATTATTCCAATAGAGGCGTACAACAGAGATTCAAATGCAGATGGAATGCAATAGTTAACCACAACATTGAACGGTGCAATATAAATGAATATAAAGAAAATACGGGGGTAGGGAAGAGGGGAGGGGAGCAGATGTGGTGTAAGGGAAAGGGCACGGGTCAAGAACGAAGAACTGGTATCTGGCATTTCACCCCATTTCTGTATGCCGGAACTCGGCTGCTAATCGTGGCGTAGTGGTCATTGACACCTAAACAGCACAAGCAGTGTGCAGCGGCCCTATTGAAATGTCTCAGGAGGTAGAGGAAAGGGGAGAAGGAAGGTGGTAGGTGCCCAGGGTTTATGCGCTGTGCAGGTGCTAAGGCGAACAGGGCAAGCCTATGTGTGGGTGAAGACCGTTGGCTGTGTTGCAAGGTGCGGTACACTGCAAGTCCCAAGCTATGGGGAAAAGTGTCACAACCATGGGGGGGGGGGTAGAGGTTGCGAAGTGGGTGTAGGGAGGGAGAATGGGGATGGGTGGGGAGGTACAGGGCATCCTATGACCCCAGGGTGGTGGTGCGCCCAGTGTACAGAGGTACGGAATTTGGGGTCTCCATCAAAAGAAGGAAGATCCGAAGGTCTGCGTGTCCGGTGGTGGGGAGGGAAGAGGGGAGGGGGTAGGAAAGAAACTGTGGGAGAGGTAGGGGGAGTGGGAATGAGGAAAGGGACATAAATGGGGGAGACAGAGGGTATGTGAGAAAGGGGGGCCAAGTAGGAAGAAGAGGGGGTGTTGGTGTAGAAGGGGGGTGGGTCAGCGGGGGGCTAAGGCGGGTATTTGAGTCAGAGATCTAGCACAGGGCCTCAACACATTTTGATGAAAATTGCTTAGTATGATGCAACATGAGAAGAACATTTGCAACCAAGAATTCTTTTTTAATAACACTAACCAGGATGTCATGTGCAACCATACGTAATGTCATAGCTATGTCCGTGTTTCGTGATATTATCAGGGATGGCATCCATGTTGTCATTGGTAATGTCTTATTTGATGCCACCAGTGATGCCATTTATGATGATATTCTGTTGTCATCTGTGATACAATATATACACTGAAAACTAGTGCTTGATTGGGAGATAAGATTGAGGCGCTACTACAAATATAAAGTTGTGTGAGATTTGATGAATTGTGCATCATCGCCTCAGGATTTATTTCCAATAAAATTGCACTGTGTTTGTACTGACATTCCTTGGCCCTTTTTTCTAGTCAGGTAATTCTGTAGTCCTCCTAATTAAATATATTTCCATCAATTTCTTGATTTAGTTCAATGTTTGCATGCATAACAACAACAACAATAATAATAATAACAATAATGATAATAATAACAACAATAATAATAACAACAGCAAAAATAAAAAAACAGCAATACAAATAACAATAATCATTATTATTGTTTTATTAATGTTACTGTTATTAATGTATCTGAACTGCACATCTTTAATTACAGTCCATATTTGCTGATTCTCTGTGGTGAGTTAAGATGACTATTTGAGTGTTTCTTTGGCCTTCTATCAAATGAACATGACTTGCTGCTGCTCAGCGAGTGTAATTACATCTCTGCTCTGTGCATAGATAGCATGCTATATGGACAGCTTTAGTTGTCTCACCAGCCTCATGCAGTTAAAGCAAATCATCAATACATATAGAAAGCAGTCAGTCAGTCAGAAAAACTTTATTTCGGCTACGAGCCATAAAAGTGATAAAATATCATGGTATAATATTTACAAATTTAAAACATGATTGATAAGAACAATACAATAGAACAATTCACAGATTAAAACAGATTAATAAGAAAGATTGGTGCCAATGTGATTGATTTAGTGGGGTAGTAGTTGTCTTCTGGTTAGCCACATAGAAAAAAGAAATTTAGCAATCACAGTGACGTAAAGGGGGGAAGGATCATAGAAAGCACATACATTCATTCATGCATTCATGAGGCCTCATTTCGAATGGGCAGGTGGTGGATACATTATTTATTGGCCTAATAAAAATAATGCCCCGCGGATCAGTTATTATGGGGCTGATCATTAACGCCAGTCAAAAGTCTTCCCTATCCAAGTGACAGCAGCATTCTGAGTTTGGGCATACTGTGTGTACCAGTATTTACAGTACACTTTCAGCTGGGGAAAAATTTGGGAGATGTCATAATTACTGCAATGCTCTTAGTTTCGAACCTCATACAAATATGTGTTTCCCCAAGAGAGAAATTAGGCGCAGCCACAGATTGCCATTGAAATAAAGTTCTTTCCAAAATCATGCTGTCATAGTCATGTACAAAAGGGGAACAATAGCTTCTACTGGTCTGTTTTACTTTCTTTTGGGTAGCAGGCATGCTACTTCCCATCTCTTTATGTAAATTAAGTAACCAAGACAATTGCCAACAGTTGAAAAGTAATAGAAGGGAAACATACAAATAACAAATTAAATGAGCCCAAAATAACATAATTGTCTGACTTCTAAATGGCCTAAACATACAATAAACATGAGCATTCAAAGATTGTGTAAAATAATGTCTGCTAAGGAAGGACCATAGTTAAGTAAAGAACATGGTTCAGTCTATGTACAGAGGCATGCACAAAGATCAAGTCCAGTAGCTGATTAACAGTGAAAGTATATAGGGGGTCATTACGATAGCAGTGAATCTGCCACCGGCAGCCTGCCAAGGGTGGATTCACCGCCATCGTGCGGCCATTCTCCCCCCGCCAGATTAGGATGGTGGGCGGTTTGCTGGCGGATGGGAAGTCCGTCCGCAATAGGTCCGACACAGGCAATCGTTACGAAATCCTGTCGGACCTGGAAAGCATACCAAGAATGGTGGCGGTGCCTAGCAGGCACCGTCCGCCATGTTAGGATGCTTCATCCCCGCCAGCCTTGAATGGCAGTTCACCCGCCATCCAAAGGCTGGCGGAGATTGACTTTGGGGGCCTGTAGTGGGGCCCCCTTTAGCAGGGGCACTACAGTTTTGCACTTGTGGCAACATATCCTTGAACCATGTGGCAGGCATCGCGTGGTGCCTGCCACGTAGTGCAGGGAAATGCAAAACCTGCATTTTTACCAGCGGGTGCTGTAGCCTGCATCAACCGCTGCAATGGTAAACATGCCCACCATGGTGGTCGCATTGTAAGCGCATCTGCGGGACCGCTGCCATATAGGTGGCTGGTCCCAATTCCCGAGAAGATGGCAGACGAACTTAGGTCCGCCCTCCATAGTTAGATTTGGAGTAGAGAAAGGCCACAAGGATGAGACCTCAGATACATCCTATGGAACTTAATATTGGTGAAGCAATATTGTCAAGGTTCCACGGTGTCTAATATAGCTCTGCTTACCGGTTGCTCCTTGCTAGTGCAATGCTTTGTCCAATAGTCTTGGGCAAAAAAGTCTGTTCTAGAATCTAAGTCCTAGATTTTCAAACAAGCAATGAAGCAAAACATTTTGCAAGTAGAGAGCAGGAATGTTCCATATCTACTACCAATGCATGTATCATTGGATTACAGTCAAGATTGTTAATATGCAGAAAGGGCCACTTTCCATCAAACAAACAGAATGAAGGCATGATTGTTTATATGCAGGAAGGGCTACCTTCCATCACAAAAACAGAAATAAGCACACGTAGAAAGAGGAACGAACTAGGAGACATAAATATATTTCTCCTCATTATGCCTCTGTTGGGAAGGCATAGCATTTTTGACACGTTCCAGGTTTACTACTCTAAGTGAATCTGGGAATGTGCCAAAATCCATGCCTGAATGCCTTGGAAAACCCACGCTCCACCCACGCTCCACTCATGGAACACCTTCTCAATGCAGAGTAACACAATGCAGAGACTTGCACTTTTTTCTGAAAAACACTCACCCAGCAGGACTTATATTATTCAACAGTCTAGTTCTATTTCATGCGCGAACACCGTCATGAGCAGACGCACGCGCAGAGCACTGAGTGGACTCTATTTAGACCTACTTCCGTGTTTCCCGTAACCGCCTCAGTCAGCGGTCTAGTAATAATAGTCTCTCCTCCCACTTCGCGATAGCGGCGATAAGGGCTTGAACATGGACATGCCGACACTCACGTGCCTGCACTTAATTGGCCAATTAAGTAAAGTATTTAACATCGACCGCCTCCTGGCCTCTCAGTATCCACAAAGCCATGGAGGGGACGGAAGGGTGAGGTAGTACCCTCGCATTTGTAAGTACGGCACAGCCGCTTCAACACGACCACAATTTGCTCTTACCAAGTAAGTGGGGGTTTCTGTGTAAAAATACAGTTCCTTTTTCCTCACAGAGTGCTCATTAGCACAGAGTCCCCTGCGTTTTTCCTCCCAGGCTCATGAGGCTTTAAAACTTCTGGATAGCAAGTATACCATCTTTTTTTCAGCAGTTTGTGTTATTGCCTCTTTTTTGCTTAAACGTTTGCCAATGGTTTACAGGAACAGTCCCACATAGTGTGTGTGCTTTATGTTACATGTTGTGTATGTCTAGTCTTTGTCCACATTTTTTACAGGAAAACTGCACTTACACTATATAGTAGACACTGTATGTACCACTTTACAGGTCATGAACTTCACGTCTGGAATATATTATCCAGCTAAAATGTACCTTTTATTTTTATGTTTCTTTTCAGAAGGAGATAGAGATATTCACTTTGTCACCAACCATTTGAGCCTATCAGGCACAATATACATGTAATTTACACATAGAATTCCCTATGTTTTTCGACAGTAGTTACTGTCTTCTGTGAGTAGGGTAGGGATCTGTGTACCTGTCCTGAAGAAGAAGCTTTTGGCTTCGAAACATGTTGACACAGACACGCATGAGGTGTTGTACATTAATACGTTAAACCTCTGTTTCACTGCTCTTAACAATACCAGCAACGGGGTTTATTAAAATGTTTCTAGTCCTCATTTGCCAGGTATTTTTTAATATTCACTCACCAATAACTGTAGACCCTACTACTCGCACCCTCACACACTACACATGGTGTTTACATCAAGTGCTCCCGCGTGTCCGTTGGTTAGTAGCACGCCACGCTCCGTAGAGGAGTGCGAAGACCCCTATGACACCAAGGGCCCTTTTGGTGTGTGAGGGGTACTTTAAAAAACACTGTGTGCCTCCTACCATTGTAGGATAGATATCACCCGCAAGACCATACATCTTTTCACACCTTTGAATTCTTGTGGGTGGATTCCATTTGTTTAGTAAAAAAGAAACAAGAACCAGTCGTGAAGCCATGTAATGGAAGCCTGATAGGCTTCAATTGTAGCTATAACCCCCCCACATCCCCATAAAAAAACTAGAATGCTACTATTTTTCTCCCAGCTTATGGGGGGGTCAGCTTTAATTTTTCCTATTTACTACCAAGCTTCCTTTCATAGCAGTTGTAAACAAGAAACTATAAAGCGTCCTGAAGCGTTCCCACAGCATAGTGTCTCCTCTGACACCTTAGTGGATGTTGCTCCATGGCAGATCGTCTACCTACAAAGAGTTACTGCCCCCTGAATCCTACAGAGTAAACACCAAATCGTTCCCTAGCCTCTTAAATAGGTGACAGTGCCTGTGAGTCAGGAAGCCGATACTTGGCAGATTGCTCTACTTCTGCCCAAAATTCAATCACTCTCATAGTTGTGAGTGTCTGAGCAATTTCTAAATGTCTCAAATACATCTTTCAAAGAGCAGGTAAAAATGTATCTATGTGGCATGTTGGAAAGGTGTAATGCATCATTACCTCTAAACTGATTTAAAGCTAACAGGAGGAATGTAAGACACTTCATCACTTTACTCTCTAACCATATACAGGAAGAAAAGTTGAAAGGAATGGTTCGTGTTTTAATATATCAAATCCTGCTAAGACATGAAACAATACAAGTAAATTAGCAGTATACAGAAATCTGGCAGTTCGTGTCCACATGGAGAGGAGTTGGTGCAATACTATGCTCCAAGCTTGAATTCAGGCGACTATTTCTATAAATGATGCTAGTGATCCATATCTGTCTGCAGCTGATCCGCAATCACTATATAACATTGTCAGAAGACGGCAGACTGGCGATGAGGCAGATCTTTTTAACAAACCTGCCTCCTCATCAAAGGAGAAAACAAAACCATTTTCCAGAGGGAATGTAGACACGATGAAGGCATTAAGTGGATCCAGAGAGGTTGTTAAGCTTTGATTAAATAGTCATTGTCAGAGCCAATAGACCTAGCTTTCATTGTAAGGTATACACCAGACTTATTCACTCTGGCAATGTATAAAGAACACAGGTATATAAATTGACCGGTTTAAGAAGAAGGAGTAGCATCCCTCGAATTATGGTGTTGCCTCAAAAGGTGAGACTGAAGGGGAGCTGGTATCAGTACTAAGGCCCAGGCCATTCAGATTGTAGTGAGCCTCCATCTTTATAGTAAAAACTACAATGAGTTTAAAACGTAAGTGAACAATAAAGTCCTGGTACGGCATATACGCCATTTTAAATTAAAACCTCAGAGAGTGGGCCTCTGTCACGCTATGACACAGAAGCAGTGCTAAAGACAGATGGTGGTGGTGGGGAAAAATATATTGAAGGCTATGATTTGGCAGATGCGGGTCAGTTGTAGCGTAGGTTGTGGTGAAGAGCAGAGATTACATATGGCAGGGTGAGTTCCACCAAACGTCTACAATATTTAAGCATGATTTTACAGTTTGGTGCATAGGTTACTCAGCCACAAATGTGATGGGTATTCCATTCTCCCATGGGGAGAGGATGTGGTGCAGTGGCCTGAGCTGCTGACTTGCGAGCTGGGGATCTGGGCTTGTGTCTTAGCACCAGCGCAACATCCTGTGATTCTGAGCAAATCACTTAATCTCCCTGTTCCATGGACAGCACCTGGATACCCTCACAGGTGATAAGCAGTGCTAGATAGATCTAGAAACCTAACTTAATTCACCTTATTACAAGTACATTATATCCTACGGCACTTGTAATAAGGCATATGAGATATCCGTCACATTGTGTTGGAGTAACCTGTACACCAAACACTGAATCTGGCCAATTGTTTCTACAGGAAGTAACCAATTGGTAGCAGTGCCATTTTGCCCCAGGTTAGGTGTGTTTTATTCCTAGAACCTTGGGGTAACACCATTCACAGAAAAAGGTTTGCAAATTTGCCACATTGGACTAGCAAAATAGCTTGATGAGCCAAGCATAAATTGCAGAGACCCATGCCTAATTCACAGGTATAAATAAAGGAAATAAAAAATAAGACCTAGGTAGCACTTAAGCTGCATTTTAGCTTCCGTTAAGACGTTCTGAGACTTAAACGCACTATTATTAGAACCGATATGAAGTACTAAATGACTCCCCTGTCTCTCTCCTGGCATAAGGACCTTCAGCCCTAGGCACGGGCTGAGGGGGTCATTGCCCGGCACAGAAAGGAGAAACGGGGCCTCCATCAGATCAGCATTGCTGATTTTTTGGATGCCCTGGTACTTGTCCATAAAACATTGATTCTAATGATGATCTCCCACCTTGAAGGGCTTCTGCCAAACAAGTTTTGTAATGAGATATAAACAGGTCCTTCCCTCCATCTTGTAAGCCACCCCTACCACAGCCCGTATATCTGCTGTAGAAATGTGGTTCCCCTGATCCAATGTTTCACTACTTTCATGAAGAACCTATGTCCCAACTCTGGCACTTATTGTTGACTGCCCCCAGGCCCCCATTGGGTTATGCTTGCTTAATTAATGTTAATCTTACTGACTGCACTGTCAATTTTGAGTGTACTACTGTAGGGACGATAACGTGCAATTCATAACGCATTTGTGCTGTGCTATGCTACATAAAATCAATAAAAGTGGTTTTGAGAAAAAAGCTGCACGTTAGCCATTTTCAGACCACTGCCTCTGCATCTTAATATTTTGGGAAACCACATTAATGAAAACATTTTTCTTCAGCACATACTTCCAGGTAATGGTGCAAGGCTTAGAAACATTTCTAAATACATTAAAAAAAACGCTGCAATAAAATTGAAAAGAGGATGGTTCATTCATTTGCATCTGTCTCTTAATCTTCAATTGTTACTTGTAAGCAGGGACTAAAAGAAATAAGGAGCCTATTTAACTCACTGGCTCTGCATATTAATCAGAACAATCTGCGGTGAAGACAACAAATTAGATAATGCTGGCAAATAAAGATGGCAGACTGAAGACACATTTTTAAATACATGGAAGGCTCTGCTACTAAGAAAATCAATTCATGCACATTCTCAAGGAATTCATATCGCAAAATAACAACAATATAGTGGAAGTGTAACAAACACAAAAAAACAGTATCTTTCTTAATTTTTTCCAAAAGGTTACAATAAAGCAAAATGGTTTCATATAACAAAGGAAATGGATCAGAACATTTTGAGGGCTCTTTAATGGCACTGAGTGTTTATCACCAGATAAAGATAACAAATTGAATACACTTTTGCAGTTTTCAGTCCATCGTATTAATTATTAAGGAGCTTGGCAGTAGCGACAACATTAATAATTGCATTTCTCATCAGCATATGCTTCTAAGGAACAATGGCACGTGTTCACAATTTTGAATAAATGAGAAACATTCAGCCAAGTGCCACAATGTATTCATAATCTCAAGTAGTGCACAATACATAATTACTATGTGGCACTAGCAGCCAAACATAAAGAAAATACAAGTATTGTTGATACAGTTTTATAAAACCCATTGTGTGCATCTCTTTAACCTCTCAAATTGCAATAGCTGTAGAGCGTGGATAAAAAAACATTATTCTGCAAGAAAGCCTATAGTCACACATATCTGTACAAAAATATAACTTCTGCAACATGTTATCAGACAGCAAAGTAAAATAAGTAAATATGGAAGGGTGAGTAGTGAACTCCATTGTGTCTTTATTCTATGCAAAGACACGAAAAGAGCTCTAATTTCAAAACAAAACAGCCATAAACCTGCACATAAAATATATTGGTCCGGCAAAGTAAAGCATCAAAGAACACATCGACTCTCAATTACAAGCAACTACTAGATGCTCCATCATCAAATCATAAGGGAACACAAATATGAAAATGTAACAGTCCACAAAGTGTCATGTCCTTTATGAATAGCCCATCCAGGCAAAAAAAGGCAAATCCTTAAAGGCACATGAAAGCAAAAGGTGTTCAAGATGAGGACCAGGAAAGCGGCATAAGCAGGAACTCCATCATCATGCCAACACAAATGTTTTTGATTACAGAGCGATAACCCCTTCATGAGGTTTGTTGCAGGGGCCCCTGCACACATGAAAGCAGAGGCTGCCTAATTGAAACTCTGAAGAGAAAACCTGCTCCGCGTAGGGTGGATGGAGGACTTTAATGGTGTAAGACGTAGGGGGGAAGGAGTTTGGTTAGGGCTGGAATTGAGCTCTGAGCGCAGCCCTCCATGGATTTGTATCGCTGCCCTGGATTGGCACAGTGCCGCAGGCATGCAAGTTCGGCCCGGGGATTGGCAGGCGGTGAGTGCAGAGACCCCTACGGGAGAAGAAACAGGTTGCAAGGCCTGCACTTGAAGGAGGTGTGAGGCGCAGGGGCCGGGGTGTAACAGGAGATGGTGACTGAGGTGGCTCTCACTGGCCCACATCAGCTTCATATAACTGCTGCAATGCTTACTGCCGTGGACTGCAGCACTCCCCGACATAGTGGATAGTGGCTATGGGGACCTCCTCAAAGTTACGAGGACTGGGAGGAAATGATCAGAGGAGTTCCACATAAGACACCGGCTCTAGACAGTTTGAAATGTGAGGATTGGACCATTGTGGCCCTCAATACAACCCTAAAGCTTCCACCACCACAACATTAATTGTCCGACGCAGTCAGGGGCACTCATGTCCCAACAGATCCACTGCTTGGCAAATGAGCTGTGGGGCCCAGGTCACATGAGTGATCATACAGAGGCCTTGGGAATCAGTACAAGAGTCACGTGGCAATGATTGAACTGCAAGAAGTCAGATCTGGCTTTGTATCCATGAAAATAGATTGCCCTGGTGCTCTGAGAGTGTGTAATCAAGGTAAAGTAGTCAATGCTGTAAACTGACCCTGAGTGTCCGATTCTTCTATCGGGTCAGACTTTGATTCTGCAGTGCCTGTCACTCCACGATACCGATCGCCGACATGGTAAAACCAAAAGTGAGTAAATCAGGTCAAGGAGCAATGGGTTCCATGGAACAGACATTACACAAACACACTGAGACATTTGTGGAGCTTTTGAGGGCTGTGTTAGGCTTACAAACCTTTCTTGGACCCAAATTAGACACACTGATGACTGATGTAGAGATTTTGAGAGAAGAACACAAAAAGTGAAAGTAAAGTTGATCACCAATGAACTGCTGGTGACAATGAGACCTTCATTTGATTTGTCACAGGAACAGAATAAGGAATTACAGGAGGAGGTTGTCTTATAGAGATTCAGTGTGGACAATGCAGTAGATCATTCGCGTAATAATATTAGAATTTTGTGTTTGCCTGAAAATGTTGAAGGACCAAGTATGGATTTCTGCATGAAATGCTGGATGGCAGGGGGCCAATCTTCAACTTTTTTTTCAATGGAGAATGCTTACAGAGTTCAGCCAGGTTTCTATCCATGGAAACGGCTCTGATGTGGATAGTGGTGCAACTATTCAACTTATGGGCTAGAGACAATATCCTTTAAATTGCCAGAGCTAAGGGCCAGTGGAGGGTAGATATTAGCACAATTGAAATATTTCCAGACAAAACAACAGATGTACAAAAGCAGCTTGGTTCCTTCTCTTCAGTGAAACAGCAGCTCAGGCAACTCAAAATCAAGTACACATTGCTGTTCCTGGCAAAGCTCAAAGTGATGAATGGGGACAAGGCTCTCTTCTTTCTTCAACAAAGGAAAACATGGGGTTGTCTGGAATCTAAGGGGGCGATAGCTCCTCCAAACTTTGAAGAGGTGGTCGGGGGCTGGTCAACAAGGAGAATAAGACATCGCTCTGCCAGGAGGCCAATGGGAATTCAGGATCAGATGCCCAAGGCACGGATGAAGATGTTCCAGAATTGCGGGAAATGCTAGTCAGAAGATGTTCTGAAGGAACTACCGAGTGTTCCACAGATCACTTTGATGGAGGCTAATCGGCCAATCTAACTTAGACTGCATCAAATGCTGTGATATGTTCATTTACGAGAAGATGCTGATCTTGCTTTGTGTATGGGGGTAATGAAAGATGCTTAAACTAGGAATTGATTGATCAGGAGGGGTTTTCAATGTGGTAAGGGCCTATGGGACCACTTATTACTGGAGTGTGTGAACTACTGGATGTTTTGGGCATCTGTACTGCTCAGAATGAACGTAATATGCCAGCAAGATTAATGTTTGTTATGTTTGACCACAACAAGCGTATGTCCCAGTCTAGGGAAGGGAGTCAATTGGGTATGTTGTTGTTATCAGTTTTTGTTTTCTTTTTATGTGAGGAGATTCTATTTTATGACAATGCATGGATCTGACACAACAAGACTCATTGAGTCTGATATGGTGGATGCACCATGGATGCCGAGCTGTATTAATTGAGCCTGAATATAAAATTGGGAACATGAGTAGACCTAATTGTACTCTGGCTTTAGAGGCTTATTGAATAATCACGTAGAAAGTCTGAGGCATGGGGACACCCACAAAAGGTTATACGATTCACACATACCTAGGATTGTCCCACATAAATTTAGCATATCTCTGGGAGACTCATTTAACAGCTGAGGAACTCTCTAAAGTGAGTAGGTGTTGACGCAGAGGGACATATGGTACCACATGCTCTACATAGAGACTCACTTAAGATACTATTAATCCTAGTTTATGGACTTATTAGAGGCATTAATCTGATCAGGCATGCTCTTGGCGCATATTATACGTCCAGACCTTTCCCCCACACCGATCCTAGCGGTTGATACCCCAGCCCGGGGAAGAGTGGTCACACAGCTTGATATTAATACAGTATTTTGGGATTACTACACATAATTATACTCTGAACACCCCTCTCCTAAGCCTACAGAGCTGATGGGGTTCATTCAAGGGGCGCGCCTTCCTAGAGTACAAGCAGCAGATAGGGAGGACCTTTCTGCTCCTATTATGGAAAATGAAATAAGAGGTCCCTGAAGGAATTGGCATGTAATAGAATGCCAGGATCTGATGGACTCCCAGTGGAATTTTACTCTACTTACTCTGCTCAACTGATCCCTCAGTGAGAACAGTGTACAGTACATTCCTAGACAAAAGCCTCATTCCCTACTCCACCAAAGAAGCCCTGGTCACATCCTTACTGAAAACCCGGAAGCCTCCACAGGAGTTAACCTTACACCACCCGCCATCTATTTTAAACACCAAATTTAAGATACTTAGTAAAATTCTTTCCCGCAGACTGCTTCCAATGCTCTCTTGATTGATACACACATATCCGGCTGTTGTTCTCGTTCATGGATGCCAGCTGAGACTTTTATCCACATACTGGTTGTCTCTTTCTTGACATCTGACAGGCGTTCGATTCCTTAAACTAGGAATGCATGCTCGCCAACTTGACCCAATTTGAGATACCTCAGGCCTACATCAGATGGGTCAAGTTACTCTGTACTGCGCCCACGGATTGGGTTACGACAGGTCCCCATACGACCCAATCCTACCCGGTAAGGCGAGGTATCAGACAGGGTTGCCTCCTTTCCCCACTACTTTTTATACTTGTGTGATTGAACTCAAGCACAAAGAATTAGACAGGAAGCGGGACATAGGGGGATTCCAGTGGGCAACACAGTTCACACAGTTTCACTATATGCAGACACAACATGATCTTTTATTTCCCAAAAATCCGAGAACCACAAATAGAACTTGCCCAATTGCTATTTGCCCCTGGGACAGTTTCTGTCCCCAGCGTCAATGCGGACAAAACTTGTGCGTACTCCTTCGCTGGCACATATGCAGAGCCCACTGTGTCCTGTGGGGAATACACAATCCCAGTAGCCCCTTCCACCTTCCGGTACCTCTGCATTCAGATATACTGAGGTAGCCCTGACTAGAAGGCAACCTTTTACACACAATCGCCGTGCTCAAATGACAGGTGCCCTTTTGGACTATGCTTCCACTGTCTGTGGCTGGAAGGCTGGTACTATTGCTCTACCTTTAACCGCTGGTTTTATGACCATCTTATCATCCTTAGAGAGATTTTTGATAATATCCATCTCCTTGTTTGAGAGGTTAAAAAAAGCCATCCATCTGACCTGCAAACTGCCTGATATTGACTGTCACTGTGATACCTGGAGGACCAGGATTGAACTGTGATTTTTTTTTTGCCTAGTACTTTCTTCTGCACAGCCTTCTTTAGGAATGGAACCACCAAATCATTTGTGGTGAATCTTTCTAGAAAATGATGCAAATTTTATCTGAATGGGGAACTTATCACCGAAATTGATGGGTGCAAAGCCAATACTCCAATTTATCAGTTACAGTTCTGTAGATGTAAATGTTCTCTCACTGAGGTTTACTACTAAGTCATTGCATGACTGATTGTCACCTATTGTTCTTTTGTGTGGCTCCACATTCAATGTGGAGCAGGAGTGGTTGATCCAAGGCACCTATTGGTTTGATTCTCTTCTTCTTCTGGTTCTGCTTCTGCCTCTTTGTAAAAAAGGAGGTTGGAAAGTATTACCAGAGAAGATCAGTGTGGGAAGTTCCATGGAATTGGTGGCAGCCGTGGTCCAAGACGGGTCTGTATGGATGTGGTTGGAAAAACTGTGCCCCGACATAACATGGTTGTCTGAGCGGCCAATTACAATGCTGCCCGGAAGGCTCCGACAGCCGGTCAGAGCCTTTACGCACTGCATTGTAATCGGCACCTAACAGTTCATACCACCGCATTTATGTACCCATATGATATATATTTTTTTATTACAAAGAAGTGGAGTTATGAACAGCAAATCTATACTTACTTACATACACTTACCTTAACCATATGGTTGCAATTAATATTCTGTAGTTGATATTCCTGGAAGTCTTATCTTGCAGGGATATCAACTTCAGAATAGTCTCACACCTGGTTCAATCAAGAATGTGATTCAAAATGTTCAACTACTACAAAACACACAGATATCATTAGTAAAAGGATGAGAAAATGTTAACACTGATCACACTTAATTAGGAGAGCTGCTTCACTTGCTGGTAAAATATACAACAAAATTCAAAATAACTGTTCTTTTGCACAAAATTGTGCACAGAGCTGCACAAAGCACTTCAGTGATACCTATTGCCACTATGTGACAGGCCAGGCTCTGCAGTCAGCATGCCAACTCCAAAAAAGAAATTTCTAACCGGGAAAGTGTAGCATTACTTTAAAGTATAAGGGCAATTCAATTGGAACATATTGCTTCAGTGGGATAGCTAGGCTTTCAACAACATCTTCTCTGATAACTCTGGCTTTTACTTGGTTTTTATCACTGCATAATGGAGTTGTTTAGACTGAAAATACTGTGAATAATGAGCATTTACTCCTACTTTCATGTGGAAGAAAATTAAGGAATTACGAGTTTAGAAATAAAATGAGCCCATCAGCCCACATATATACTCCAGTGGGAATACAACTTTAATTAAACTGCTTACTCATTTTTTATTACAGTTTGGACACGCTGAGCTTATGGAATGCAGTAACTTTAAGAATATATTATTTTTGATAACTTTGAGTGGCAGCCTTGGAGCACCTCCTAGAGTATATCTCATGGACATAGTCCTTTCATTGGAATTAACAAGGCTACCTCTCCAAATAAAAAAAGGATATTCTCACTTTGCCTCTGTAGTGTTCAAATCCAGGACGACTAGAGGTTTGGGTAAACTTCATCTGCGATGCATAGCTATACATGGTGGATAGTTCACTAATTGTTCCCTTTATTTCATATTCATTAGCACTTAACATCTAAAGAGAATTATCTTGAGCACTGGATGCATTGGCATCTTTTACTTTGAAATCTGTTTGCTTTAATGTTACAAGCTCTCTTCTTGTGGTTTCAATGGCTGTGGAGGTTTTCCATGCAACCATCTTCCACCTGGTTTTGACAAGTGGTCTTGTTTTGAGCAAATGACTGTGGATAAATCAGGTTCATCTACTTCATAGCTCTGTATTTCCCTGACGTCACTACCAGGCAGTGTCAGAAGAGCAGAACATGTGCTCTGAGATACCACACATCATTAACAATAGGAGATCTTCCTTGCACATAAGAGACTTGTCCTGGTAGTCTGGACATGCTACTGCTATGGCACATTCTCCATAGATATCTGTGGTTAGGTCTCTTCTACATTCCTACATCACTTTAATAGAGGCCGGCAGCTTTATAGTATTCCATTACCTTTAGTCACACTGTTCTGATTTAGTACAGAATGGGTAATCCTACGACAGAAATCATTCCCGTGGCTAGTGAGTATTCCTTTATAATAATATTTTTACGGAATAAATTAATACATGCTTCAATTAATTTTCAAGACCTAAGGCATCTGTCTTCATATTACATCTTGTCTAACCCTGGGCGGACAACTACGCTACGCTCGCGTAGTTTGCGTAGTTTGTGCTACTTCGCGCTATGCGAATTGCACTTAGCACAGTGCAAAAACGCGTAGCATGGCGTAGTTGGCATTTTTTGCTCGCTCGCGGTCCTCAACGTCAAGTTGGCGATCGCGAGCGAGCAAAATGACATCCCGGCGAGACTTTTTCCTTGTTCGCGATCAGCAACATCAAGTTGCTGATCCCGAGTGTGGAAAATAAACCTCCCGGCGAGATTCTCAACGCGGGGAGGTCAGGTTTCTCATTGCGAGTGGTTGCATATGCTCGCGATCGCTCGCAATGAGAAACTACCAGTCCGCGTTGAGAAAGCTGCCGCTCGAGTAAAAATCTACTCGAGCGGCAGAAAACAACAGCTCGCACTGTGCAAGATGCCGTTTTCAATGATTGCACAGTGCGGACAAGCATCCGGCACTGTGCAATCATCGCTAACAGCGCACACGCAGTTCGCATAGTGCTACGCATATCTTGCGTAGTGCGAAGTGCACTTTGAGTAGCTGCGCGTAGCGCTACTACGCGAACTACGCCCAGGGGTAATCTTGTCTAAAGAGACTTGGAAAAGTAAAAATTTCACGGTTTACAGGATTTTCCTTTGGTTGAGCTGGCTCCATTACAAAAAAATCAGTTCTGGTAGTGTCTACCGTTTTGGGTCTTCCTTAGTGACTTTTAATATACATGGTCCGTAGGGAAATAAATGGTACAGTTACTGAAGTTCTTTTTTTTTTTACTTTCCTCACACAAGCAAAATGAATTTGAAGACAGTTAGAAACCTCTAAAAACTAAATCATGAATTATTCTATGAAATAGCCCTAAAAAATAAAATATTACCAATTCCTCATGTCCGAAAAAAGTAATTGTGGTCAGGGAAGAATGCATCAAATTACTAAAATGTCCAGGACTGCAGAAATAACATTATTGCACATTTTACTTCTGTAAAGAAGATGAAGCAAAGAATGAGCAAGACATAAGAGAGTTGTTTATGTATGTGTGTGCTTCCCTTCTTCCTTAACTCATACTCTCAAATCACACATACATAGGTTTAGTCATCCGTCACAAAGAAAAGGCTATATTAAATTTACACACCTAAATTGGATAGCATGCCTTGGGCAACCTACACCCTGTGCCTGAAAAGATAAGAGTCAGTATAAAAAATGCATCAAATTATAGAACGGTATTGTTTTTCAAGGGTGCATTGAAAATGATGCAATACAATATTTTAGCATATATAGATGTGGCCAAATGTCTAAGGGGGCCAGGTGCTGTCCTCAGAGGGAGACAAATAAAATATATACTGGCTTTATAGTTATAGGAGCTCCTGAATGGCCTTTAACCTCCGCCCAGAAACTGTGAATATATATTATCTGTTAAATGGGGTAAATACACATTACCATGCATGCAATCTTTGCCAAAACCAACATGCATTAAACAGCTTCATTTTGTACAGCCTGTAAAGATTAGGGGCTTTCTTTTGACCTCTCTAATGTTGCCTCTTATTGGTGATCTTGACTTTCCCCTAGTATCGCAGATGGTAAATTCAGGGATTAGTCCTGGTAATCTCCACTTCACTTGGGAGACCTTTCATCATCAATGAGGTATTGGATTTCAAAGGCTGCATGGCTACATTTGATTTAACATTGAAAGACAGCTATGGTATTTAACAGTCACTGTGTTGGGGCAATCAGCCATGCAACCTAGCAGGCAGTGGTGGGGATAAAACCAAAACTGGAATATTTCTCACTGAATTCAGTGACTAAGACCTTCTAGAAACTGTAAATATCCTCAGATACAAACCCCGTCTTCATAGGACGCAGGCTATATATCAGCTTTGGAACACAAATTTAGTCAGAGATACAAAAGAAGGTTCATCGGACAATATATGGTTGAGGGCAGAGAGACTCATGGGACAATAATGGAGAGCATATTCGATATTTGTATGTCCAAACTGAAAGAGAATGGCTATCATCCTGGAATGGTTTGTTATGCCCTCCGGAATTACAAGAGTGTTTGGAAGTTCTGATCTCTGTTGAAAGCTCTTGCATATGCTGTCATCAGTTACTGATCACTCAGTGTCTTGTGATTAAAGATAACACACCAACAGAAGCGTCCTGAGGAAGGTCCGGTAACTGATTCTGATTTGCATTTCCGCATATGTATGAATATGGCATTTCTATTCTGCGAATCTAGCCAAGAGGCAGTGGAGCACTGTACAGGGTCAAAGACAAGTATACAGTCAACAAGTGATAGGAGAGGTAGCTGGGTTGGGGATGGTTAACGCATTGTGATTATGTTTGAATGTATGTTGTTTTTAAAAGCTTAAATGAGTAATGAGTAAGTTTGACTTCCTCTGTTTTTATGTCCCTCAAAACATATGTTTTTATGTCATGATTCCAAATAATGTTGATAAAAATGGAATGGTACATATCTGATAAGGTGAAGTCACAGCAATAGGCCACACCCTTTTCCAATTAAAGCAATCAGGGATACAATTGTAGAAGCAAAGGTCAAGCAACCCTTTGCCTCATATTAGTATCTTTCTAAAATGTTTCACACATTCAGAACTTGTTTTAATCTTTTGGAATCCCAGGATACTGCCATTTTTTAGATTCACATTTAAAGTTAATTGCTTTATGCTAACAATTACAAATAATCCAGCAACTAAGAATTCCGTTTAGCAACTCTACTCCTTTGGCAATGTAAATAGAACCTCAAATTATGAAAAGCTGGGATTGTAGCATATTAAATTGTTGAGGAACTGATTCCATGTATATACTGTAATGCATGCATTTAATACCAACAGGAGATAAAACAGACAAAAGTATTACATCCTTGAAAGACAGTAGCAAAAACAAGTAGTAAGTTGCAGCGGGAGCTATAACTAGAACCGAATTGTGGAAACATTACACAGTACAAAATAAAGAAACAGGAAACATAGGAAAGGGAATGCAATGAACAGGAAAGTCGGAGATGCTCCAGCCAAATTATAAAGTTCGGCGATCTCTGTTGCTAAGTGCAGCAAATATGATGTCAAACATAAGGAACTTTTGAAGAGTATAACTGAAACTATGGAAACATAATGCGTGAAAAGAGGTAAACGTTTTATTGCTTATTCCTAGAAAATAAATATAACTGTACTGTAAGACGCGAACAAACATCAGCAGTAATTTTATCAAGACTGGATGGGAACTAATAGCCGAATTACACATAATTGTATCATTCTATCTTGACACCTTCTGCTCCATGTGTTGACTGCAGTTTTTACAGAATGCTGGGTTCTGCCTTTTGCTGTATAAAATATTAAATAGACTGCAGTATAAAAGAAGCTAGTCAAGAACGTGTTTTATGTTGTTTACTCCTAGGTAAACATATGTGAATTGTATTTATTATTAATCGTTAGACCTCTGCATGAGTGTGCCACCATGTAAAGGAATATGAGAATCGAGTTGTGGTTTTGTACTTGGGTTGGTTTGGGCAAGGGCTTTCATATAATGTGAATATTACATTTCCCCACTTTGAACATTTAAATAATTGTTTTGGGCAGCCTAAAAATGGGCTAATGTTTCCCAAAGCAAATGTGGGTAAAATGTTACCCCTAGAAATGAGCGAGATTAAGCAGATTATTTTAATCGATTTATTCCCCAGAAAGCATTTCCTAATTTATCAATACAATTACTCGATCACTACAGGTCAGATCACAAAACATTTTTGATTTGTGCTATTAGATGTTCTTCGTAATAAGTAGGGCAATGCTTGGTGTAACCACCTTTTACAAAGATATTATGAAAGCAGATTCGTAGAGTTGGTAATGTGTGGCAAGAATGAATGCGCATATTTAATGTGTTGAATTTTGCAGAGGTGGAGATAAGTGTTTTTTATTATGTATTTTTATGCTACATTAATACATACATTGTGTTGTGTTTTATTGTTATTTTGATTTGCTTTTTGTGATCGGTTGTGCCCTGTTATGTCCTAGTTGATATTTTGCATTGTATTTTTTCGTTATCTTCTGCTGTTTACTTTACCAACATATGCAGCCATTTTACACTAAGGCCCTCACTATGAGTTTAGGGTTAAATTCTGATCCCTGTGCAAACCTGGATTGGAATTATGGGTTGTGTGATATGTATCGCAGCCTTGTAGTTTTCCCCTGATAAATTCCGACAGGTCAAACCTGCCGAAATTTGTCAGGGAAAAATGCCCGGTGTTCGTCAGTGCATGTGGATTTTGGTGGGGTTTGCAACAACATCTGCATGCTATTCCCCAAAAACTTGTAATCAGGTGATATTTATTGTACTTGATATTCACACTCTGCAGAGTCAGATTTAACAGGTGTGATAGATGTCCCACAATTTACGGGTGGCTCATAAAGAGGACCTAGGTTGATAAAATAATGACGCTCTGGCTCTGCAACTATTTAGGACACCTGTCAGCCCCAAACTGTGGCATGAGCCTATATTAAGCTAACGCTTTGAGTGCTCATTTTTTGTGATATGTCCTATGATTCAGAAGCTTGGTTTAGGAGAGATAGTATAGATGTTTAGCAGGAGATCATCTCTTGCAAATTAATATAGTGCTTAGCAGACTAACATTTCAGGTGCCCCACTGCAGTGTCCAAACATGTGAAGAGAACTAACAGTCACAGCTTGTTCTTTAGGATTGCTGACAGTCTGACCCACCAATTGTGACCATTGACACTCATTTCCTCACTATTCTCCCTTGGAGCATTCATTGGCTGCTTATACGGTTGAGGCACCACATCATAGTCCTAAGTTTACACATTTTGTTGAAGCGTGCCATAATTAACACATTTTATTTTGTGTATGGAGAGATTTCCATCCCTGAAACTCCTACGTAGACACTAAATGTTCCACATAAGAAGGGAGGGACAGGAAAAGTGAAGGGACTCTGGTTTAATTCAGGACTCTGGGGAGCTGTGTCACACAACTTTATGAGCACATCAAATCAGCCATAGATATCTCACTTGTTGGACTCCTGAACCCTGCAATTTGAGTAAAGGCATGCCCTCACTGTAAGAGGATGTAAATGGGTCTTGGGGCAGAATCCTGTATTTGGATGTTGTAAGAGGATAATCTGGTAATGCAGGAGCAGTTATGAGGGTGGAAGGATGGTTGAGACTTTAAGGAGTTTGGAAACATCATGGGGCATATTTGCAAGGAGATAGCGTCACAGCAGAATCCTTTTTTTGACACAGCAGTGACACAATCAGTGCTCCACATGGCTCCATATTTACAAACTGATGCATTGGGCCCAATGCATCCGTTTGTAGAGGCCTGTGTCATATTTTACCAGGTATAATGAATGCAGGGTAAGCGTTACCACAATCAATGCCACGTAGAACTGATGCAGGGAAATTTTTTACTTTTCACTGCGTCACTCTATGATTTGACTGTGCCGAAATCCCGACACCTTCTCAAACCAGCAATAAGGATTGATGCAGGGCTTTTAACATGGGACTTGCCTCTGTGTTCTGACGCATTGCTGGACTTGAGTTAGTCTTCTGACCAACTTCAGGAATGCGTCACTTTACCACTAAAAGATGCGTCAGAATTTCTGATGGATCCCTGAATCCTTGCGGCTTGGAGCACTGTGTTGTAAATACAGTGCATCCATGGCATCATTAGTGCATTTGCATCAGGCACAAGGAATCTGACACATTAATGCAGGTGCCTCAGTTCTTGTAAATATGCCTCTGTGTGTCTTCAAAATGCCACCAACTGGAATTTAATTGCAGTGATGATATTTGCATTGATGAACAAGGTTGGATTTCAGGTCTTTACTCTATCTTGGTCTGTTCCTCAAGACTGTAACTATGTTACAGACTATGAAATAAACTGTTAGTGGTTGTAAAAAGAGGAGCCTGCTGCTCACATTGTACTGCATAATCAGTGTTATCCTGACTGGTACCAGGAGTTGGTATTAGATGTAAAATATGTTTACACGGTATTTCTCTTCACCTAGCTATACAAATCAGGTGAAAGAAAAATAGATACATGCTGCTGTATCACTTGGGAGGAAATGATGACACAACTCCACTTGTTTGAGTGCAAAATGCTGCATTAGTTACAATCGACAAGCAGAGTATCAAGCCCTTATTCTGAGCTGCACAATCTATCCTATCAAACGGGATAAAACAAGATTAAAACCAGCCCAACCTTTCACAGGAGCCCACATTAACCATTTTTTCGAGTCTGCCTGAACATTGGACTAGGCTCTTGTCCTTCCCCCAAATCTTGGCTCCATAGTTCTTTGCTTTTTTTATCTCCCCCCCCTATTTTCACACAATCATCTGAACAGTTTGCATTCCTCTGCTTGCCCTTCAGTGACTGAACAATAACAGCTCCACAGCAAGAAATCATTCTATCTAATCACCCAACCCTATGTACCAGGGTAGGCGGTGGGCTTCCCCTTGTAGTAGGCACAACAGAATGTGTGCTTACTGCCGTACACACTGACACCAGATGATTGGTCCTACAACCACCACACCATTGCATCATTTTTCCCCTTCCTCCCAAATTTGGAGTGTGCTGCACTGCCCCCATGTTTGGCCTGAATTGGAAAGAAATAGTCACACCACTCTTATTGCTTCGAGGGTAAAAGATCACTTTATTTTCAACTGGCAAACAGAGTACCTAGCCCTTCAGCTGAGATGCATAATCTATCCTATCAACTAGGTTGCCTACCCTAAGTAACTCCCACCCCGAACATCCCACCCCTCAAGCACTTCTGAACTGCACACAATATTTTAAATTCCTTGAGTCCTTGTGGTCCTTGCACTAGAACCCATGTTAATCACCTTGTGATCCTGCCACTGGAACCCACGTTACCCACCTTGTGGTCATTGCACCTGTACCAACATATACCATCTTGTTGAGCCTGCCTGCTCATTGGACCAGGCCCTCGTCCTTGCCCAAATCTTGGCTTCATTGTTATTAGCTTGTTCTTTCCCTCCCATCTTTTCCCCTATCAGCTGAACCATTTGTCTTCCTCCACCACCAGGAAAACCCTCCCTGAGGTGCAATTTCTGTCTTCACCATCTCAGAGCTTCTTTCTGTCATTAATCAACCCTTGCAAGTATAGTCATTATTCTCCTCATGTACATGCATAGCATCATGCATGAAAAGGTGCAGAATGCTCTGGTGCACTATCATCCTCAACCTTTTCACCTTGCAGTAATCAGTCATCTAACTATTCAGCTCCTTCCTGGCTCTGTTTATTGCTGCTGGCCACTGCCCACCCATCCATATCCTCTTAGGCAACTGCCTAGTCCAAAACCCAGTGGTAAAATCCCAGCTGGCCTTCAGCATTTCCAAGTCTTGCTTCATGGACTACAGCAATTCCAAGCTAGGTGATTGCACCAACACATTCTCCCCAAGGTGAAAGATTAACACATCGAACTTGTCCTCCGAAGGCTGGCATTAGTTACCCCTAAAGCAACCCACCAAGGCCAAACAAGTGGATGCTGGCAGTATATTTTTCTAGCCTCAGCTGGTTTCCTCCAAATTGCCACCCGGCCTGTCCTCCAGCTCACTTCACCAAGAAATGCCCATAGGTCCATATATTCCACTAGTGAGACTCCGTACAAAGAGCAACTACCAATAAAGCACAACTTCTCCTCCATCTCCCAAACCTTTCAGTCTGCCCTCCCCAACCACTAACTGGAAGCCCTCTTTCGCTGCCCCTATCCAAAATGATTGCAAGCCAATGACCTGTTTTGGAAAGCTTGAAGCCCATAAGCGTTCTCTCAACCCTCCCAGAATTTGCCACAAGCTTACTGTTGTGCCTTGCGGGAAAATAGGTCCCTCAATCCTGGCCCCAACCAAGGGCATAACCATGCCTCACCCAAAAGGGTGTAGGTACACCAGTGTCCCTTTCCCTTCTGGTCAAACTTAGACTTCCTCAAATGTATGTCCAAACACTTTGCCCTCCATACGAGTTCAACTAGCACATCTCTACATTGCCTTTCCTACCAGCCAACTCCGAAACACTGAAAGACTGGATATCACCCTGAAGAGCTGTGCTTCCAAGGCGGAAGTGCACATGACTTAACCTGATCAATTATTGTCCTCAAGACCCTATGAAAATCAGGCTCCTTACCCAGGAAAAACGTGCCTTGCAGTCTGGACCAGCTGTCTAACATTCTTGGACCCAGCTCTCCATCGCATGAGTCATAGCCCCACTGCATCTTCCCATAAAATGCGATACTGACAGTTTGCCCTCTGTTGTAATCACAGATAACCTCTTCTCTATTTGCCCCAAAATGAATTCTAGCATGACTTCATGTCTCATCCATAACCCCATCCTGTCTTCACACCATTTGGCACAAGATGTTATGAACTTCTCCTTTCAACCTCATTGGTAAGCCCTCCTTGTTCACTTCACCAGCAAATATTCCATAAGCATGTGCACTGCCGCAACCCTATGTTCCACACTTGTTCCAGAGCCTGAAGCCCTAACTTTGCTGCATGTGGAGCCAAGCTAGGGAACCTCTCCTACTGTCAACGAGAAAGCGCATCAGCCAATCCATTGTCCATACCCATGATGTTCATATCCAAGCATAGCAGGACCAATTCTCTTAGAACCTTCCACACCCCAAGCATCTGAAACACTCATTCTGTTCACCACTTGTACCATTTCTGCACTATCAGACACAAGCATCACCCTTCTGTTCCTTAGCTTATCATCCCCAGATGCTCTGTCAGAAGTAAATCAATCAATCAGGGAATTGTAAGCACGCTACTCACCCGTGAGGGTCACAAGGTGCTGGAAGGGGGGTCCGCAGATCTGTTTAGCCAAAAGTGTTCAGGGAGGGGGCACGTCTGACATCTGCCGGTAGCTCGTTCCAGGTCTTGGCTGCAATGTGAGAGAAGGAACTTCTGCCTGCTCTGTGGATGTGCGGGGTTTCGGCCAGTGCGGGGTTGGAAGATCGGAAGTTTCTTTTGGGTATGTGAAAGTTGATTCTGTTGTTGAGGTATTCAGGTCCGTTGTTGTGTAGGCATTTGTAAGCGTGAGTGAGGATTTTGAAAGTGACCCTTTTCTCCACGGGGAGCCAGTGGAGACTTCGTAGGTGTTGACTGATGTGTTTGAGTCGGGGGATGCCGAGAACGAGTCTGGCGGCGGTGTTCTGTATTGTCTGGAGTTTGCAGAGTAGGGACTTGTTGATGCCGGCGTAGAGTGCGTTTCCATAGTCCACTCTGCTGGTGATGAGTGCATGGGTGACTGTCTTCCTTGACTCAGGGCGGATCCACTTGAAGGTCTTGCGGAGGATGCAGAGGATGTTGAAGCAGCTGGAGGTGACGGCGTTGACCTGTCGATTCATGGTGATGAGTTGAGTACGATGCCTAGGTTCTTGGCGTGGTCTGTCAGAACAGGTTCCTCAGGAGCAGTACCCTCAAGAAGCCCACCTCCAGGCAGCCTTGACTCTGTGTTCAGAATTCACCACAGTGTCAAGATGGCCAGATGGGGGGAAGGGAGTTAGGGAGGGTACTGCAGGGAGGGAGATCTGGACCGGAGATAAAATATTGTTGAGGCAGGTCTTCAATTTCAAGTTAAATTCACAAACATAAAATTACAGTTGTCTATAAACAATTATTACCTGTAAAGAAAAAAGATCAAACGAAAATGTGCTGTAGTTGCAGTTGCTTATTCAATACTTGATTGAATACTTGTAGAATTCTTGCTTCCAAAGATAGATTGCAGTTCATTAAATACACATGTAGAGTTTTTATTGGGTTCTTTAACTTAGTCTTTGAACCTTTAGTCTTTTAAGTCCTCAAATGACTGAAATATTCTGATATTCAGGTTCAGGCGCCAAATATTCTTTTATTCAGGTTCAGGCACAAGAAAGATGAATAAATGTTAAAGAATAATGTATTCTTCAAGAAGAAGTTCGTCATAATTGACAAAAGAGGTTTGTCTCAATTCACAGTCTGTAAGTAATAATGTGAGTAGATGAAATCCCTTAAAATATTGTTCCTCTAGCCTTTATATTCTTTACTGTTCAAAGTAGTGATTCTATAAAACACGCGATCAGTACGAATATTCAACCCTTATTCCTGCTGGAATTTCAAGAAAAAATGATGCGCGTTTAATATTCTTTAACTTCTGGGAAGAGCCCGCGAAGTTAACTGGAAATGCTGTCATTAATCAAAGGAAATGACGTTCCTTATGGAGATGACGGCCTCACAAACAGCTGCGCAGATTTATCTTACCGGCACAGGAAAGTTCGGAAATGAGAGGCGCGGTACACGCGAGCAGGAAAAGGCCCAGGGAAGACTCCATAATAACCTGCAGGGTGTGTCTGGGTGCGGTCGCCCTAAATAGCAGGAGTATACAGTACGGCGGCCGCCGAGGGAAATAACAGTGTGAAAGGCAAAGCTCTTGGGACGATGGAGTGTAATTAACATATTACATCGGAGCACAAAGAATGTAAACAAACGGACGCTTGGCACATGGAAGACTACGCTGCAAGGCTCTCAGTTCAGAAAACAACAGCACAAGGAAAATAATATATACAGGAAGGGTTTTCTCAGCAAAGTTCCAGTTCAATATAGTTTGCAATGTGACTCTTGTATTAATATTGAGCACAACAGCGACATGCAATAGAAGCCAAGCACAATAATGTCATTAACCAGAGTCACCCCAGAATAGTCACAGAACCTTGAGCACCCAATGTCAGAAGTAAGTCACCAAGACTCAGAGGAGCGTGACAGGTCTGAGGGGGTAGTTGGGCTTCCGAAGGCGGTCGGCCACCCGGTGCTGTCCCATGCAGAAGGGGTGGTACCGAGGACGAGGACTTCTGTCTTCTTGGCGATGAGCTTCAGGCAGCTGTTGGTCATTCAGATTACGACGTCTTGCATTCCTTTCTGGAAGTTGAGTTTGGCAGTGGTGGGGTCTTTGGTGAGGGAGAGGATGAGCTGGGTGTCATCGGCGTAGGATACGATGTTGAGGCTGTGTTGTTGGACATATGGCTGCGAGGGGGGCCATGTAGATGTTGAAGAGGGTGGGGCTCAGGGATGCAACCCTGTGGGACTCCGCAGGTGATTTTCGTGGGGTCGGAGAGGAAGGGTGGGAGTCTGATCCTTTGGCTTCTTCTGTGAGTAATGATCGGGTCCAGTCCTGGGCTGTTCCTTGTATGCTTGCGTCGTGTAGTTTAGTGACTAGTGTGTGGTGGGAGATGGTGTCGAAGGCCGCTGATAGGTCGAGTAGGATGAGGGCTGCGGAGTGGCCTTGGTCCAAGAGGGTGCGGATGTCATCTGTGGCGGTGAGTAGGGCAGTCTCTGTGCTGTGGTTGCTTTGGAATCCAGATTGGGACGGGTCGAGGACTGCGTTCTCTTCAATAAATCGTGTCAGTTTCCTGTTGACTGTTTTCTCTGCAACTTTGGCTGCGAAGGGGAGGAGCGAGATGGGCCGATAGTTCTTGAGGTCGGTGGGGTCAGCTGTGGGCTTTTTGAGTAGAGGTCTGACCTCTGCACGCTTCCAGTCATCTGGGAAGGTGCCTGTTTTGAAGGTGGTGTTGTGGTGCGTTGTAGTTCGGGTGCGATGGCGGCCGCGGCTCTGTGGTAGATGGGAGGGGGGCAGGGGTTGGTGGGGTCCCGAGTGGATACTTTTCATGGTCAAGGCAGTGTCTTCAGCCGTGATTGGTGTCCAGTTAGAGATGGTGGTCTGGCTGGTGTTTCTGGGGGGCGGGGGGCCGTCTGTGGCACCTGGTGAATGGTCGATGAAGTTGTCGCAGACGTTTTTGATCTTGAGGTGGAAATAGGCTACAAGCTTGTCGCAGAGGTCTTGGGATGGGGTGATGTCTGTGGCTTCACTGCGTGGGTTGGTGAATTCTTGACTTGAATGACACTGAAAAGTTCCTTGGAGTTGGTGGAGTTGGCCAGGATTTTATTGTGGATGAAGTTCCTCTTGGTGGCTCTGATCTGGTTGTGGTAGTCCGTCATGGCATCCTTGTAGGTGGTGTGGTTTTCGGTTGTCTTGGTGTTTCTCCAGTTCTTCTCCAGGCATCTGCAAGTGCGCCTGGCTTTTTGGAGAGAGGTGGTGAAGCAGGCGGCTTTCCTGAGGCGTTGTCTGTCGGGGTTGCATAGTGGGGCAAACTCGTCTGCGCAGTCGGAGATCCAGGTGTGGAGTTCTCTGGCTGCGTCGTTTGCATCGGGTGCCCAAGTGTGGTTGTCTCGGGTGAGGGTGGAGTTAAGTTGCTCGTCAGTAACCTTGCTCCAGTTCCTTCGTGGTGGACGTGGGGCTGGTTTGGGTGCCTTGGGTTTGTTGATGGCGAAGTGTACGCAGTGGGGGTCGGTCCATGGCGGCTGCGTTGTGTGGCTGAATTGGACGCTGTTTCCTGCCGCGATGATGGGGTCGAGGGTGTGTCCTGCTCTGTGGGTCGGTGTGTTGACGAGTTGTTTAAGTCTGATGCTGGCCAGGTTGTCACGAAGGATAGTGGAGTTGGGGTCACTGGGATTGTCGAGTTGGAAGTTCAGGTCTCCAATGAGTACGTAGTTTGTTGAGGCGATGTCATTGGGTGCTGACCAGGGACTTCTTTGCTTTCCAAGACCTGCTGTTGCTGCATCAGGACTCTTCTGCTTCTGTGAGCTGCCCTGCTGAATCCAGCAGACTGTGGGATCCCCGGACTCCAGGAAATCTCCAATGGCCAGTCGGCTGGTCCCTAGTAAAAGTCACACTATCCCAGTGTGGCGCATCTCATCCTTTATGCCGACGCATTGCAGCGCAAGTCTTTGCAGCTCCAGTGGCTTGCTCAATATTGACCTTCCATCACAAATTCCCATCTACAGCTTCATCCGCTGCGCCGCATCTTGATGCCGGACCTCGCATCACTGTTCCTTGTTGACAACTCTTCAATGCCAGCCCACGCAGCTTGATGCAAGGACTTTACATCTCGATGCCTAGGACACAAGGTACTTTGTCAGTGGACTGAACTCAGTCCTGTATCTGTCCTGAGGTTATTCATGTTCAGCCTGAACTTGGGACTTAGCCCGGTGTACTGTAACAAGATATCTGCGGTTGCCACTTTTTACTTCTTAGCACTTGACTTCTCCAAAACCTTTAAAATACCATATCTCTGGTTTGATGAACTGGAAATGTGTTGTTTTGGTGTGAAATCATTTATTGCATTTTACTCTATTTTTCTAAATTGATTTGAATTTTTTTGTTTTATGTTTTCACTTTATTACTGTTTGTGTGCTGCAGAAATACTTTACACATTGCCTCTAATTTAAACAAGACTGTTTTTGTACCAAGCTACCGGAGGGTTAAACACCGCTTAATTTAGTGATTTTAGTGGTTCACCCTGACAGGGATTGTGGCTGTGGCTTGAGGAGGGCTTTCTCCTACCTCAACCAACGACCCAATTTCTAACATCCTTCAATTGTTGGATTGGTGGGGTAGCATGCAAGTCTTGAAGTGTGTGATTGTTTAAAATAGGTTCCTGGTCCTGGTGCATACTTTTTTTTAGAAAGGTAGTGCATTGGGTTGCTTTAGTGTCTATAATGAAAACTTGGATGCAAGGAGGTTCTTCAGGGCGGGCTGGGAGATTTTTCTTCATCTTTGATTGATATAAATGATTATTGTAGCTTTAAGAGAAATATTTTGCTGTCTTACAGTCCCTTTGTGTATGATGTATGAATTGCTTGGCGTTTGAAGGGTTGGTTTTGATTAGAGTATTGGTGGTCGCTGCAGTCTGAATGATTTAACTGGGTAGGGAGAACTTGACAATTCCATCATAGTTAGCGTTGTTGCATTGGGCAGGATGAATCAATGAACCTGGAGTATTTTGGGGAGGAGGGGTTGAATGATCTGAACTAATAATGGGATGACTTCTACTGTCCTTTGTGTGCTTGCCTGGGGTGAAGAATGTTGATGTGGATGGCTTTGTGGTCAGCCAAGGAGCTGTGTTGCATGACATTTGAGTGTTCTGTTGAATATGCAGTTGAAGGTCTGGAAACTCATTTTTTATATGGGTTGGGGAAGTTATTGGCTGTTTGTTGTTGGTGATTCCTAAAGGCTCAGGGTATCCCACTGTGAGGTTGAAGCCACTGATGAAGATGTTGCTCAAGCAGTATACTAGTGCTGTGGAGACAAGTTCGGAAATCTCTGAACTGAGGAGGTGCTGGGTTTGGAATTGCAGAGGACCAAATGGAAGATGGAAGTCTTTACAGGAGAGAGTGGGAAGTGGTAGGAGAGACAGTTCAAAGTAATGTGATATACTCGAGCACCCGGCCCTGAAAGTACTCAGTTTGCTACTGTTTGTGAATGTTGCGAATCATGATATGAAAAACTGGAGTGAACCCTAAGCTCCAGTTTTTTGCTCCAGCACAAATTCTGCAGGATTTGTGTAATTTGTGATCCCCTTATTTGATACGCTTTTTCCTCAGTCACTACCATTTTCCTTATGCTAATGCCTCTGCACTATTCTAGCTACTTTGGGTAAATTTTGCATGATTTTCACTTATATGAATCTGATATTTTCATGTCAGGAAAAAGTGACAATTTCATGTTTTGCAACTTTCTGGGGCTGGTGTTTTTTTAAAAAAAATACCATCACAACATGATGAAAATTGTCATCAAATGATTTTACATCTCCAAGTAGCATTTCAGCCACTGACCCATTATTAAAGTCCTCTTCATCGTGCAGCATATGATGGTTGGTGAAGTGGATGCCCTCTTAATTGGCACACTGACTCACCTTGGCCAACATATCCTCCTTCATTCATGTCATGGCAGTCCATATGTTGTATCACCATCCATCGAACAAGCATTGCATCCTAGCTAAAGGCTCCAGAATGGCAATTTTGGAGTACAGCAGGGGCGCTATGCATGCATCTCACATTTGCTATAGGCTTGCCTCTTCACCAGTCTGCACTGGAAATTGTGAGCAGAGAATTGATGTTAGATTTTTGGCGATTCCTATAAGGAAAGAACAAGTTTAATTGGAGGTATTGAGTATACTGTTCTACACTTTGACATTCATCTAATCTGTTGTAATTGTGCTGGGCAGGCTGCCAGTTCTGACATTTGCAGTTCTGCAAAGTAATGGTGAGCATTGTGGGTATCCCTTTGTTGTTTAAAAATGTCGGAGGCAGTGGCAATGATACCACCACAAGGTAGATGAATTCTCAAATCTCTACATCAACTTGACATCTTCATCTAGAATTCTGTATATTTTCCTAGCAGTGGCTTTCAGGAAGGAGGAGAATGCTACCCCTGCCCCCACCTACTCCCCCCCCCCCCGACCTCAAGTATCTGAATGCTCAAAGCCTCTCAATCAACTTAAAATTTACATCTTGCATTCTGGACACTTTTCTTTCAGTAGGTGACAGAAAAGATGCAACTGTTCCCCCAGATCATTAGGCAATGGCTAGCAGAGTCAGTGGGCACAGCTTCAAGATGTAATATGGATGCTGGATTAATGCTTCTTGTGCATCAGGGAATGTCCCTAGTATTCTGAAAGGTGCGGAGTTATCTCCATTGATATTGTAGCCTTCACTTGATTGCTCATAAGCATTAAAATTTACACTTGAAATTAAAACCTTTTAATAAGTCAAACATGAAACAATATATGCTTTATCTTACTGACACTTGTCAGGAGGTATTATGACCAGCATAAGGAAGAGAAAGTGTGTTGTGCTTGTACTATGTGTCTGTGTGACATTCTTCAGGCACAAAGACATCAGTGCACTTTTTACGTCGATCAATTAGCTCCATTTGAGCTCTTTAAACATTAAGTCTACTTGGAGGAGGCAGGTTCCTGAAAGCAAATCACTCAACAGGCTATTTCCCTGCCATCCTTGACATCCCTTGTATTGGAACTGTTTAAATAATATAAAGAAACCTGCAAATGCATGGAACTGACAGCACTGATATTCACAGTTCCTTTCACTTCTTTGAAGGTAGATGTAACAAGCTCCCTTACAGACTATTCCTCATTGTTAATTTCACCACGTTTGACTACGATTATTTTTTAGAAGATATAATAGGGCTGGACACATGAACTTTAAAGTCCACCATAATGCATGATTGTAAATTATAAGAATACAGTTGATCTTGTGGGGGCATGGACATGCTTTTGTCTCAGGTTGGTTTATATTTTAGCTGCTTAGGTCTGCTTAAGGTTTCTTCAAAATTGGGTTGATGCCCGTTTAGGTTTTAACAAGCCCTTCGAAGCTGCTTGCTGTCTGAGCTCCAGCTGTAAGGCTGGTTTTGGTTGCTTTTTTGTGCAACCAGCAACTTACTCCTACTCAAGCAGTGGTACCTGCTGGGTCACTGTTAGTAGATTTAGACTCAGGTTTTTTACAATGCTGAGAGTTATCTCATCAGTTTGCTTTGGCTGCTTTGCACTATGCGAGCCTTGGTAGTTCCTCTGCTGATTTCAATGAACAGACATATCTGACTGTGGATTTTGATGGGTTTCTATGCGCCTGCTTTTTCTGATTTGGTGATCTGAGTACTGCCATCTGAATCCTATGCCTGGCCTTTTTGTTCTTCTCTTGGGCGTGTAGTGTTCGATTGAGAGCATGCTCAGATTTGATGTAGGTGCCAGGGCTCTGTTCATTCGTGGTTTAGCCTTCCTGACACTGTTTGTTCATGTAGACATTGCCTTAATCTGATCTTCTCTTGGCATGTTTTTGCCCCTCGTGTTGGGTATTGCTGTCTGATTGGTTCGTTTATGATTTCTTAGTCAGGCATCAGGTTAGTTTACCTTGCCACCCGCTGTCTTTTGGGAACTGACGGAACTGACGGATGGTCCTTGTACCTTTCTGGGTCAGGTTCCTATGGATTAATTCACAAAGTTTCTGCTCTGCCTTTCTGGCCACAGGAGATTCAATAGTGTCTGTGGAGTACCCCTTTGCTGACCTCTCCTTTGACATTCCTTTAAATGTTGCAGCTGTTCGCGTGAATAATTGGTTTGTTTAGTGCTTGTTTGGCCATTGGCATCATTTCCGTGGATTGGAATGCTTGCTGTATCCTCATAGAGTAAGGGCAGGGACAAAGAAGATGGATGAGGAGGCAATAGCCTGATTAATTAGAGATAATCTTCACTACACTGAGTAGAAGTTTTCCTCATCACATTCCTGCATTCCGAAGCTCTATTCCCTTGATAATCTTCTCCATGTCTTTCGGGCTTGGTGTTGTGCAGTAAGTGATAGAGGTAGGGAGCCACTTACAATACCAGGGGGTGAAAAAAACATTTTCTGGGTAGCAAAAAAGGTGCCTGTCTCCAATTTATAAAGGGACCACATACTTGCAAGATGCGTGTTGTACTTTTGAGCCTCTTCCTAATACATATCAACATTTAATTCAATGTAATTAGAGATGGCCAAATGTTTTAAAGTTCACCTAACCTACTGCTTGTATTTTATACTTAGCTTTATTATGAGCTTGGCGGTACGACCGCCATAGGATAGCGTCCACCCCCGCCAGCAGCCCACGGTGCTGGGCATCCAAAGACCATCATATTACAAGTCGACCACGGGGCTGGTGGTGTGGAGGTGGGGATCTTGCAGTGGTGGTGGGTACTATTACCAATTATAGCAATGCCTGTGTGTTCATTTTGACTGGATATATGTTGGATGCACACATATGCATGATATATGTAGGACAATGCCATATACATATTACTGGGGTTTGGCCCATATTTGGGCAGTCCTGGCAATGAGTATATGATATGAAAGTGGATTCACCTCTAGATCGCAGCACACATGCTTGTTATCCTCAGGGTTAAGATCCTACTGTGAAGGGGAGACCTGGAGAAATGGATCCATGTTGAAATCTGCCTGGGAGAAAAAGATAGGTGTGAGTACGCACCACAAATCCTTCACCACCGCCACCCAGCTCACCTGTACCGCCCTATGCTTGCTGCTCCCGACCGGAGTCCAAGCCTTACCTGGGGGGGTGCGCTGCCTCGCTCTCTCAGTCTCCCCGCTCGTCGGACGTCCTGCTGGGCGATCCCGATCACGTTGCGGATCTGTTGCTAGGTGACGCTGAAGCTGGACAGCTTACGGCGCTGCCTTCTCCATCCTTGAAGATCTTGGGCAGATTCCTTTTGACGAACAATGATCACAATCCCTTTCACTTTGTAGCTTCCTTAGCTTCAAGAAATCCTTTAGCACGTTGCGGCTTGGGCTGGTGGCAGTGATCCTTACTCACACCCTCAGTTACGATGACGGCTCGGGCCACAAACAGCAATACAGCAGAGGGGACGATGTTTCACGCTGCGGGGGCAATGCGATCATGGGGCACCTCGTAAACAGTACCATGGACCACACGGCAGTCTCAGGCGTGCAAAAGCACCATGCACACAGCGTCGCTGAGACACAGTCCTCCGTTTCAAGTACCCCGTTAGCACGTTGCGGCTCGGGCCAGCGACGGCGATCTTTACTCACAGCCTCAGTTAAGATGACGGCTCGGGCCACAAACAGCAAGGCAGCAGCGTGGACGATGTTTCAAGCTGCGGGGGGCAATGCCATCACGGGGCACCTTGTAAACAGTACCATGGACTACACAGCAGTCTCAGGCATGCAAAAGCACCACGCACACCACGTCGCTGAGACACGGTTCTTAGTTTCAAACAATCCTTTGGCACGTTGCGGCTCAGGCCGGCGGCAGCGATCTTTACTCACAGCCTCAGTTACAATGACGGCTCAGGCCACAAACAGCAAAGCAGCAGCCTGGATGATGTTTCATGCTGCTGGGGCAATGTGATCACGGGGCACCTTGTAAACAGCACCATGGACCACACTGTGACCAGTGTGTATGACACACCCCAGCGCACAGCACAGCAACAGAGGGCTGAGCAGTTCATCCCTGTTTTTGGTCTTTCTGTGCATGTTGTCGGGTTCTGGGGTGGGTAGGGTGTGTGCTATGTATGTTAGTGATATGAATGAGGAGTGTGGAGAGGTGTAAATGGTGTGGGGACTTTTACTTTTTTCTTTTTTGAAGCAATGCCAATAACTGTAGGCTGGTATAAAATAATATTCAATTGCATCCTATACCAACTTTGCATTCTAAAGGTATTATCATACAAAAAGCCTGGTACAATTTGGATAGCTCTGTATATATGAAAATAGTAATGAATGATTATATGTTGTTTTGAAAATAATAGATGAATTTTATCTGTACGTAAAATAATGAACAAAAGAAATTAAATAAAAAAGATAAAAAACAATACATGTAATAGGTTGTTGTTTTCTTCTATTGTGAATCCACAATAATTAAAGCAATATAGGTTTTGAGGGATACTGTACATTATAGTTCGTTGTTCTCTTTTCCCCCTGTTCCCTGACCTTAAATAATTTTTATAGGGGGTTGCCTTTTTTTCAACCCACACTGCAGTCTCAGGCATGCAAAAGCACCATGCACACAGCGTCGCTAGGACACGGTTGGAAACTTTTTGTTCCTGAGTTTCCACAACAGGGTACCATCATCATCATCATAGTCTTTATTCGAATTAAAATAATTCATACAAGACACAAACACAAAAAACGAATACAGATAGGACAAATCACAAAATGGTTAAAAATCTAAAAAACTTTTCAATAAATAGATAAAAGTTTTAGGTAAAAGTGATATTAAACATTGAGTGGACAAGATGATATGGATTAAACATCAATGATCAAGTGGTGCTAAAAAAGTTAATACACGAATAGTAATCATGTTTGAGGCCCTACCTATGTGCCTTTTCGCTGGACCGGAGGGCTTTTAATCTGAGGGACCATGCCCACCCCATGTATTTGGCTAAAACTACTGAGTGGAATGGTAAGGTGCTTGTAAGTAGGATTCTAATGGCAACGGCGGATCTCCTTGTGCCCAGAAGTTTACATAAAGGAGAGAGCCAATGACGTCTTGGGGTGACATATACCGGGCAGACAAACAAGAAGTGAGCAATTGTTTCTTCTTTAGCGCCACAAGCAGGACAGGTGCATATAGTTGTACCAAACCACCCGCAAGTTAGAGCCCTTAGTGGAAGGGAGCCTGCTCTGAGTTGGAAATAAAGTTTCCTGTCAGTTGGTGAAATAATCAAATCCCAGTAAGGTTCCAGGATAGGTGAGGCCTTTGCCTCTAGAAAGCGGCTGGTCATTGTAGGGGCAGAAAAAGAACGCCATACCCTGTGGTTTACCTGTTCCCAATATAGTGTTTTCAATAGCTTTTTAGCTGGGAACACGGCACCAACTGGATCATTCCATAGATCTTCCAACCCCAGGGCTTTTAAAGATTCACGAAGGTTCCTTAACCATCCAATCTTGTGGAACTTATCAACCCGGATTATGTCCAAGATACCCAGTGCGTAGGGTTGTAGCTCCGGTGTAGTCCATAGTCTCCTCCAGTATAGAACCGGACGGAGACTGGCCAGATCATTAATGCCCTTTCTACCTAGGTCATAACGCAATGGGACCATTGGCGTACTTTATGGCAAGCCGACGATATAACGGAAAAATGTATTTTCTACGGCTATTAGGGGTGTTAATGAGTCAAAACCCCAAAGCTCTGCCCCATACAAGACAGAGTTTAGGGCCTTTGCCTCGTATACTTCTAGCACTGGTTTGATAGGTTTGGTGAGCGATTTTTTATGCTCTTTAACCAGCGCCCCCGTGATCTGGGTGAATTTCAACGTGGACAATTCCAAATGTCTAATCCACCGGTTATTATGGGAGACATGGATGCCCAGGTAAGGAAAGTTTGTTACCTCCTCCAGGATTTGGCCGTTCATTAAAAGCTTGCCAGCTCTGTAGCTTGGGTGTGGATTGAAGGTCATAAGCTTAGTCTTTGCCACGTTTACCTCCAAGCCATGATCTATGCAGAAATTTTCGAAAATTGACAGAGCCCTTTGCATGCCGCACGGTGTTTTAGACACTATAAGGGTGTCGTCGGCAAACATTAGTATTGGTATAGGGACTCCTGCCAGTTTGGGGGCGTCAGTGTTTGCTTGGAGCATGTAGTCAACTACTCCGTTGATATACAAGGAGAAGAGTGTGGGAGCCATGGCGCATCCCTGGCGCACACCTCTCTCAACAGGAAACTCTTGGGTTGTTTCCCCCCGACCACCCCATTGTATTTTTGCAAAGTTAGGCTCATGGAGTCTCCTGATTAGAGTCAAGAGCTCCGGAGGTAGACCTAGCTTTTCTAGGACCCTCCAGAGATGCTCTCGAGGGACAAGGTCGAAGGCTGCTCTTAAATCCACAAAGGTGACATAAAGACTGCCTTTGCCTAGTTCAACTACCTTCCAAAGTAATTGTTTAAAGCGAAACACCTGGTCCACAGTGCTGGTGAATTTGCGGAAGCCCGCTTGGAGATTGGAAAGGATCTTATTAGCTTCTATCCAACTAAGTACCTCATTCAGTACCATCCTCCCAATGACTTTTTGAATTGTGTCAATTAGGCTGATCGGCCTGTAGTTCCCTGGGAGGGTTTTATCGCCCTTTTTATATATTGGGATTATAATAGCTCCCCCCCAAGATTTAGGTACTGGGGCACCTACAGCCACGGCGTTCGCGATTAGGGCGATGTACTTGCTCCAGGAAGCTTTATTACTAAGAAAAAGGTCAGATGGGACACCATCCAAGCCGGGGGCCCGCCCTGCAGCTACACAAGACAGGGCAACTAAGACGTCGTTAGAGCCAAAAGGCCCCGACGAGTAGAAAACATATGGGATAGAGCCCAAATTACTACAGTGGGGATCTCGTGCGTATTGGGGTTTGAAGTACCTCAGCCAATCGTCTTGGGTGACATGGTTCGCGGGGTTATCAGGGGAACCCCCTCTGCCCCACTTTAGCACGTTCCAGAATAATCTTGTGTCACGGGCATAGCAAGCATCCTTCAATTCAAGCCAATACGAAGCATCCCATTTTCGTTTAGCTTGAGTAATGCTTTTCCTGTAAGAGTGTCTAGCAGATTGGATGAGAGGTAAACTCCCGCTGGAAAGGGCTTGAGCCAGGGTGACTCTTGCTCTTTTACATTGTTTATCGTACCACCTAGGTCGCTTGGACGGTGGTATAGTGCCCTTTCTTGATTGTTTAAAAAAGAAAGCACGTAGGTCCTCGAAAAAAGACTCGTGTATTCTAGTTGCTTGTACATTTTGGTCCTGGGATTTCAAGGTTACTTCAAGGTTCGCATTAGTTGCAGAAAGAGTGGTGTCAATATGAGCCATTACTGAGGCGTTGGTCTTTACCATAGACCATTTGAGCCTCCGCATATCGTTTGATGGGACACACGCCAAGGGATCCACAGTTGTTTCCTTGGTCAATGAGCGGGGTGAACCCCACCAACAATGGGAGACGCTAATGGGGTTGTGGTCGCTCTCTAGTCTTTTCTCCACCACCATATCTATAGGGTGACGCCACAGCCTCAAACAACAAAGGACGTAATCAATCCTACTGGCCGAGCGGCCATTATCAAAGGTATGTGCTCCCATCATGTCACCCTTTGTTCTGCCGTTCAGTGCCCGTAAGCCATTTCCAAGGCAGAATGCGTTTATCTGGACTGCTGCCGTAGACCACCTTTTGATGGGGGGTAACGAAAGAACTGGGATACCCCATTGACCGTCCTCGTCGGGGTCAGTGCCCCCTTCCAAATCAGAATCTAAAAGGGGTTCGAAGGTGACATTAAAATCCCCAGCTACGATCAGGTCCCTCTGGCACGAGTTGAATTCAATGAGTGAGGTTAAAATATCCAACTCCCTTGACTTTTTCCCTTTAGTGCCCCGAAGGTAAATGTTATATATATCCAGGGAGCACTTATGGTCAGAAGTTAATCTCACTAGTTGGATATCCGGGGACCCGGTGTCAATCGCGACAGCATGTGGAAACAGATCCTGGCGAGCCCAAATAATTAGGCCGCCAGAAGGACGGCCTTTCGGGCCTTTCGTCGCTGGGACATGAAAGCTCAGGTAACCCGGCAAAAACCGAGCCTCGAGGGACCATGTTTCCTGCAATAAGCAGAGATCGTAATTATTTACAAAGCTAACCCATTCGGGGGAGTCGAGTTTAGTGTTGATGCCAGCCAAGTTCCATGACAAAAGGGTACCAGAATAGTTGCCGGGCCGTGTAGTGTGGAGCACGATAGATTGACTAGATGAGTTTTCCCTCTCACACAGGCCGGCTGGAGGTGATGTTAGAGCTCTAGGTGTTGTTTGAGATCCAGTCCGGACCAAAGGAATGACCACCGGATCTATTGGTGTACTAACGGTTGCCCTCAATGTCACGGGATGAGAGGGGGGTGTCAGACTATGCAATTGTCACTGGCAAAAGCCTCCAGTGTAAAAATAAGCTAAATTGTGGGCCTCTATGCTGGATCTAGAGTCAAAAGATGTATGCTCGGTGATGAACCTAGGGAGGCGAGGGTCTTTAAAATTAACGATGATGCAGTCACCCTGCGTGTTTTTTGGTTGGGGGCCTATCCAATGGACCCTTCTAACAAAAAGAATCCGACCATTCAATTCATTCGATATTGGTCTATGGATGTTAAGCCAATGACTTACTTTATTTTTTTCCAAATCAGAATCTAAAAGGGGTTCGAAGGTGACATTAAAATCCCCAGCTACGATCAGGTCCCTCTGGCACGAGTTGAATTCAATGAGTGAGGTTAAAATATCCAACTCCCTTGACTTTTTCCCTTTAGTGCCCCGAAGGTAAATGTTATATATATCCAGGGAGCACTTATGGTCAGAAGTTAATCTCACTAGTTGGATATCCGGGGACCCGGTGTCAATCGCGACAGCATGTGGAAACAGATCCTGGCGAGCCCAAATAATTAGGCCGCCAGAAGGACGGCCTTTCGGGCCTTTCGTCGCTGGGACATGAAAGCTCAGGTAACCCGGCAAAAACCGAGCCTCGAGGGACCATGTTTCCTGCAATAAGCAGAGATCGTAATTATTTACAAAGCTAACCCATTCGGGGGAGTCGAGTTTAGTGTTGATGCCAGCCAAGTTCCATGACAAAAGGGTACCAGAATAGTTGCCGGGCCGTGTAGTGTGGAGCACGATAGATTGACTAGATGAGTTTTCCCTCTCACACAGGCCGGCTGGAGGTGATGTTAGAGCTCTAGGTGTTGTTTGAGATCCGGTCCGGACCAAAGGAATGACCACCGGATCTATTGGTGTACTAACGGTTGCCCTCAATGTCACGGGATGAGAGGGGGGTGTCAGACTATGCAATTGTCACTGGCAAAAGCCTCCAGTGTAAAAATAAGCTAAATTGTGGGCCTCTATGCTGGATCTAGAGTCAAAAGATGTATGCTCGGTGATGAACCTAGGGAGGCGAGGGTCTTTAAAATTAACGATGATGCAGTCACCCTGCGTGTTTTTTGGTTGGGGGCCTATCCAATGGACCCTTCTAACAAAAAGAATCCGACCATTCAATTCATTCGGTATTGGTCTATGGATGTTAAGCCAATGACTTACTTTATTTTTTAGTTGTTCAAAGGATTCGTTTTTGTTGTTGGGAAGTTCGGGGACACCCGTTAATACCACGACGTATGGAAAAGATTCTTGTGGTAGATGTATTTGGGTCAGGGATGGCCTGGTTACATTACATGGGGGAGGGATGTCAACAGTCGCGTTCGATCTTTCTGGGTTCGCGGTATTAGGGCCTGAGGGTGCATTGCTTAACCGACCCGACTGCCTCAGGGACTGACTATTTTGTTGCGCTCCCTCCCGCCGTGGTAGTTGTTGGGTATTTGAGGGTGGCATGGGAGTATTCATGGGTAAACCAATGCCTAAGGTAGGGAGGGCAGGAACAGAGGATAGGCCGCATGAGGGTGGGATGACGAGGGTTGGATTTGATCCATGAGTGCAGTTAGTTTTCGGTATATCCCTAGTACACAGCTTAACAACATTCTTCAGTGAACAGAAGTTATCCAAAATGCATTGCTCTAGTTTATCAACTTTAGTTGCAACCTTTTCGATCCTTTCCAATAATGGAGAAATGAGAGATCGTACTATGCGTTCTAGCTGTGAGGTTATATTAGTAGGTTCGGGTGAGGGGGGGGCGAGTAAACTAGTTTCAGTCATGGGGTGGTGTGCGCAAGTACTTAAAATGACAGGGGGTACCAAGTTTTTGGTTGCCTTGGATATTTTCGGCTGCCTACCACCATCCTTACCCCTCCCCTTTTCCTTTTCTGAGTAGCTGCACCAGTGGATGTGTTAGGTCTAGCCCCTGCTCTAGTCTTGGGGCGGGGGGCACTAGAAGAGATTCGGGATACAACTTCCTCCTCTGGCACTACATCCATATTTATTGGGGGATTTATCAACCTCCCAGGTGGGGATGACATCTGCTGAGATGAATCAGACGTAGAAAGTAGTGATACCTCCTCCCTCTGCCGCTCTCTGGAAATGATTGGTGATTTAACGAGAGCAAGCGGGCCCAATGAGGAGCGCCTACCCGACAAAGAATCTAACGAAAGGCGTTTTTCAGTCATGGCTATCTCTTGTTCCAGTACCGAGACGGCACGTGTGATGAATTGGTCCATAGTCCCGGCTACTGTAGAGGGGGCTGTGAAACGCTTACCCTTTCCAGCCATTTGTCACAGGGCCACACAAATCAGTGGATTACAACAATCACGGGTTAGCCAAATGTCAGTGATCAAAAAGTCAAACTCTGCTGCAACTTACTTCCAGCGTTATCAGGGGGGAGGCCCAGCCCGGCCTCTTCCGGCCCCGGACGGCCACAGACGGCCCGCCCTCTGCCTGGGCTCAGCCCGGCGACGCCCGCGCGCGTCCCGCGACGCGAAGGAAGCGCCGGATTTTGAAGCGCCTCCTGGCGCGGGAAAGGTTGTGGGCGGGTCTCTGGCTGCACAGGCTGCTGGGCAACGTAGTTTGTCCCCACTCGGCGACCGCTGTTGGTGCTTGCGGCGGCGGGGGACAAAGGGTTCAGCAGGGCAGGGCGCTCAGCGCACAGGACACACAAAGCGGCAGGAGTCAGCGTTACGCCCACAAATCTACAAAGAAGCAACCCGCTCTGTCAGGGAAGCGCCGGATTTTGAAGCGCCTCCTGGCGCGGGAAAGGTTGTGGGCGGGTCTCTGGCTGCACAGGCTGCTGGGCAACGTAGTTTGTCCCCACTCAGCGACCGCTGTTGGTGCTTGCGGCGGCGGGGGACAAAGGGTTCAGCAGGGCAGGGCGCTCAGCGCACAGGACACACAAAGCGGCAGGAGTCAGCGTTACGCCCACAAATCTACAAAGAAGCAACCCGCTCTGTCAGGGAAGCGCCGGATTTTGAAGCGCCTCCTGGCGCGGGAAAGGTTGTGGGCGGGTCTCTGGCTGCACAGGCTGCTGGGCAACGTAGTTTGTCCCCACTCGGCGACCGCTGTTGGTGCTTGCGGCGGCGGGGGACAAAGGGTTCAGCAGGGCAGGGCGCTCAGCGCACAGGACACACAAAGCGGCAGGAGTCAGCGTTACGCCCACAAATCTACAAAGAAGCAACAGGGTACCAGCTCTCCTCGGGCCCTTGGTGACACACTACTTCAGGACACAGCACACAGCAAAGTCCTCACAAACAGGGGGACACAGCACACAGCAAAGTCCCTTGTCCTCTCCTTAGTCAAACCAGAAACCTACAGGCCAGCCCCAGAACACACAGCAAGGGCAGTCCTTCTCTTCAGTCTATTCAGCTGCTCTTCTTTGGCAGAGGTTCCTCTTAATCACAAAGTAGGTTCAATCCTTTTCAGTATGGATTTCAGTCTTGGGTTAAGGGGTTTCACGTCTTAAATTTATACCCCTAAATGCCTTTGAAGTCTTTGTGTTCAGGGGGCTCTGACCTCGGTCCAAACCAGACCTGGGTGTTTTGTTGCCAGTGCACACCCTCCTCCTTTGAGAGTCAGGGTCTGGGGCCCAGACGCTCAGCAGGAGGTGGAGCCATCCTTTTGTGGCAGCAACACAGCCTTCATCACATCCAGGGGGCTACTCCTTCCCCCTACATCAAATGCAGGGCAGCCTGTTGCTGTCTCACCTTCTCCTCCCTGGGGTCAGGACAATTCCCAGACCCTGGCACATCTAAACCCAGGCAGGCAATATGCAACCAGGCAGAGGCACACAGGATGGTTTAAGACAATAAACCAGCCACTTCTGAAAGTGGGTTTTCTAACCACACAATTCAATAACCATCTTCACAAAAAGATGTGCTATTGAATTCTGAGTTCAGGCACACTAAACTCCATCCCTCCATCTCATGCCTATGGGAAGAAATGCTGGAAACATGGGACACAGTATTCCACATAGTTTCCTATGAGCAAGATGGCCTTGCAACAGTGAAAAACGAATTTGGCCGTATTTCACTGTCAGGACATGGTACAAACCTCAGTACATGTCCTACCTTTCACATACCTCAGGGGGTACATTGGGCCTACTATAGGGGTGTCTGATGTGCATAAAAAGGGAAGGTAAGGCCTGGCAAGTGGGTGCACTTGTCAGGACAACAAGGCAGTTAACAAACTGCGCGCAGGCACTGCAGTGGCAGGCCTGCGATCTCTTTTTAGGGCTACTTGTGTGGGTGGCACAATCAGTGCTACAGGCCCACTAGTAGCACTTGCATTACCAGCCCTGGCACAGATAGTGCACTTTACTAGTGATTTCACTAGTAAGGCAAACATACCAATTAGGGACAACCAATTACCACAACACTTTATACAGGGAGCACTTGCACTTTGACACTGATCAGCAGTGGCAAAGTGCCCATAGCATCTAAGTTCGCAACATTATGTCAGAAAAAGGTCTAGGAGGAAGGCAAACAGTTTAAGGAACTTTAGCCAAAAAGGCCAAATCCAACAGTGATTATTTTCCTTCTTTTCCATCGGCCATTGATCTTCTCAATGTCTGGATTTACCCCTCTTCATACCGCAAACAGTGTGTTCCACAACGATGAACAGGCACGCATCCATGGGGATAGGCATATTGACCAAACAGTCTTTGCTTTGAATTTTTTTAATTTGTTCTTTTTTTAGCGCAATTATTGAGAAAGGCAGTATAACGTAAACGCGTCTGAGCGCTATTATTAAAAAAGAATGAAGAGCATACCCCGTGGGCTCCGACACAGCCCAGATACACAACCAACGAGCTTATTGAACCACCAGGAATGTAAGTACAAAGATGTATGTGTGCAGTCCTTGAAGCACTTTGGCACATGTGTTTCGGCTGATTGCCTTTCTCAATGCTGGTTTCTCATGAAGGGTTCATAAGCTTGGGTCCTTAAGTCGACAAGTGTTAGCGCCTTTAAAATGCAGCTAGTATTTAGAAAAACTATCAGGCATAATTACAATTACCTGGCTGAGTGAGGTGTACCGCCAAAATTGCATACAGCTGGTGGGTCATATTTTTAGACTACATTTTTTACTAAATTTCAATTTTGCTTGTAAACTTTCCTCACTATCTATATCCTACTGAGTAAGTCAGGTTATGAGTATGGGGCATTGTTAATTTAGCTAACAAGCACTGGTTTCTACTGTGGCATGTAATGATTCCAAGCAAGCAGAATTGATGCACACATTAACTTCAGTACTTATAAAGGTTCTTCACAATCCATTTCCTCCCATAAGCCACATGTTAACATTGAAAATTACACCTTTTGACTTCTAGGAAGGTCTTAGAAATGTATTCCCTTTCTTTGCTTCTAACAAGTGATGGATGTATATTCTTTCCTTCTTTGCAGCAAAGAAAGAACGAAAACTAGCCCAACTCAGTCTACACTATGGATCTCGAAGACTCCAAGGACATCTACGAGCATGGAAGTTTAATTCTTTTTCTAAATTGACTGAACATGGAACAAATCTTTTGGGATCTGTTTCTGTCGTCTCAGAAGATCAGCTTGGAATGGCTTAACCTCTGCATAACAGCAAGATGAACAACTGAAGGCTGCCTTTTGAGGTCTATGCTGAAATACTTTTTTATATATAATATTTAGCCTTGGTTCAATCTAGAAAAATGCCTTGCCAATTAACTTCATTAAAAACTAGTATTGTGCGAAATGAGCAAACTTTGAAAGAAACAGGACAATTTATGTGACAGACTTGGTAACGTGTCTCAAAGTAGAGAAACGTTTTGACTTTTTTCAGTTTTCATGTATTGTACTTGACAGATGTACAGTGAATCACGCTGGTATGGATATATGCACAAATAATTTATCTTTGAATAAATATTTGATAACAATTATTGACCTGTTTCTCCGTTTTGTGACTCCTTATTTCAAATTTTTGAGGGTTACTTGATATTTTGAGAATTTTCCTGGTTCATTGAAACCGATGATTTTGGAAAGTTATGCATGTTTCAAAACGCTTTATGCATGTGAAATACTACAATTAGTTTCCTGCCACTCATGAATATATTTTATTTCGTAGATTGTTTATTGTGGATCACATTCTTGTGACTTTTATCAAGCCTGGCGATGAGCACCTGCACCTCTGCAATGGGCTGTAAACTGCAGTTCTTCTTTGCACGAGTGGGTATCTACACTTCTCTGAGTGTCTCAGAGTACCTACACTTCTATACAGGGATGGCTTTAGAGCTGATGGCGCCCGGTGCGACAATCACTTTTGGGTCCCCCTTGTCCCATGACCGCCTCCTCTGATTCTCTCACTGCCACCTGCAAGTGCCCCTCATCTCTCATATCATAAGATATTGCTAAACACAGCGTCCCTGCGAGGTCACAGCGCTCCCTCCACAGGTCAGCGCCTAGTGCAGCCGCACCAGTGGCACTGCCGTAAAGCCGGCCCTGCTTCTATACAGGGCAGTGAACACATGGACCTTGCACTGCGAGTGTGAGTCCCTTCACTTCTTTACTGAGCTATGAGTACCTGCTCCTTTCTATGTGATTATGAGTACCTGTACCTTTAGGCAGGATTGTGAGGTCATGCGCCTCTTTGCAGAACTGTGAGTACCTTTACCTCTCTCCAGGAATCTAACTCCGTTCACCTCTTCACTTGGTTGTGAGTACCTCCCACTTTCTGCAGAACTCAATTACATAGCCTCTCTGCTGAATTGCAAGTACCCAACTCACCAATGCTTGGCGGTCCTGCGCCTCACCGCAGGGCTATGAACACCAGCATCCTTCTCTATCTACTACTTTCTCTAGAACTCCTGCTCATTTTTGCTTCAATTTGAGAACCTGCAACCATTGCAGGACTGCAAGAATGCACCCGTACCTCATTGCAGAGCTGTGATTATCTGCACATTTTCCAGTGCTTGCTTAATATACGGCTTATTCTGAAAACAAGAAGGTAGTGGTGGATACAAGGGTCACACCTCAAAATAGCTACATTTGTTCGTTCATAAGGTAGGTGTTAGAAAATCACCTTTATATAGAGAAGTAAAGTCGATGCCCCTCAGGGTAAAAACACCCCACTACCTAAGGTGTACAAAATACAAGAAACAACAGTACCTTGTGAAACTATTACAAAGAACACCTTGGCACTCACAATATTACACATTTCATTCGAAACAGTAATCTGTCATTCTAGCCCAAAGAAGAGAATGAAGAGAGATTCCTTGTAACACAGGAAACATGAAAAGTACATTCATCTATTTCATCATTAATTTATTTTTCATGAAATAACAACGTATTATAATTAGTACAAACAATACACGGGCCAGAATATGTCAGTCTTGTTAACACAATCATAAAAATTCCTCCATGATGTGAATAGCGGTCCAGTTCTTGTTACAAAAAACACGAGAAACAGCCAACGTGCGTTTCGTCACTACTGTGACTTTCTCAAGGCTCAAACTTGTGCAAATTTATGCGAAGAAGTTAAACAGCTCGAAGGACGTAATCCCAGTAATTCTATCAAATCAGCTTTCAAAGTTCGATAGTATCAATGTCTCATTCCTCTTTGATCTCCGATACCGCTGAAGATGAAAGGTAAGCCTGTACCCAAAGGGATCCTACTTTTGAGCTTTGTTAAAAAGCAATATTTCTAATACTGTTGCAGATATTCAAATACGGCACCTGGGCTACCATGATAGGTCCCTCATTTCCACGCCGAGATCTGTTCCAAAAGAACCGTCACCTCCCATCTCTGCCTTGTTGTTGTGTCTCCTGTGGAGCATGGACCAAGCACAGATTGATTCAACTTAATTAGTGCCTATCTGCTGCTCATGCTGTTGTGAGGTACTATTCTTTCTACCCCCTTCCTCTTGTATGTGGTACTTCTTTTCAGTCCCACTGTCCCCTTCTCTGTGTTGCTGCTCCATCTGGTGCTCCCTCCCTGTTCCCTGCACCTCCCTTGTTTTGCTCCTTCCCCTCCTTCCACTGTCCATTATTCCAGCTCCCTTGCCCTCCTGCACCTCCTCGTGTTGCTTTTCCCCAGTTTCTGATGCTTCCAACCTCCCCGCCATGCCTCCCTCGTGTTAATTTCCGCTTACTGCTGTCCATTGTTGCTGCTCCCTACCCCGCACCTCCCTGATGTGGCTCGCCCCACCTGCACCTTTTTTTAACATATTGCATAGCAGCGAGGGCTTATGTGCAACATGACTTAAAAAAAATGATATGAAGTGGTCAATGCTAGCGCTTTTTTCCTGACTTTAAGCTATGCTGTGCAACTTGTGTAAACAACATTGACTACGCCAATAGATCTCACAGAGGAGCGAGCTATTAGTTTTGCACTTGTTTGTTCCTTTGCTGGCAGTGAAAAGTTGACTTCCAGTGCTTCTACGCATGATTAGGAGTGTGTGTCGCTGTCTGTAGGTTTGTGGATACAAGCATTTCTAACAGAATGTGAGAATTTGCACTTATCTCAGCAGGGCTGTGAGTGGATTTATTTCTCTTAAGAAACGTAATTGGAGTTTCCTTTATGACCGTAAATCAATGAATAGCAAACAATCCATATATTTTGGTGCGGGGCTTTTAAAAGATGGGCTTTTCAGAAAGGCCGTCAGTCAAGCCACTAAGATGTTGTATTATGCGGTAGGGATGTTCTTTACAGGGGGCCATTCATGAAAACACTTATCCAAAGGCAGTCTCGGCAGTAAGTAGTTCATGTCCCTACAGGGAAGTGTACTTTCCTGTAGAAAAGTGCAAGTTCTCAAGGTTTGCGAAATAGTTATTGCTAATTAACTAAGAGCTTCACCTCTTGGTGGGGACCGTGTGCCAGAGAGAGCTTGTGTTTTTTGGACGATCTACTCTCATTCTCCTGTATGAATTGTGAGATAAGAAGCAACTGCCTAAATTCCTCTTATGGGACTACAGGATGCTGCGAACCTATAGGTTTTGTGGCGACTGTATTGTGTGTGGTAAACTGCGCAACATCCTGTTTCTGTTTGAAGTTGCACAATTCCCATTTATTGCCTCAGCGCACCGACATGTTCTCTTTTTAATGTGAGTGCTTCTTTTTCAATAAAGCTTTACATTTACAGGATTAAGAACGCTCCTTCTTGAAACTGTTGGGTCGGGCCGCACAAGTAAGCAACGCCATCAAGAAGCTCACAATGTGTGGCCCTTTCAGCAAGTGTAGTTTGAGAAGGGGGTTAGAAGACCTGATTGGGCACGAGAAATTTCTTCAGCATATTTGTGGATTAGCTCAGCAACTGCAATTAATAATAATTCATGCTTGCACTCTAACCACCACCCTTACACTCACTCTTGATCGTCATAGGCGGGGAAGCAGGGCCCTGACTTTTCTGAGGTTTTATTTTACGAACATTAATGGTCAAACAAACCGTGGTAGACTGAGGTGAGAGAATGTGATGTGAGGTTCGCAGTTTGAAATCCCAGCATGGACAGCACTAGGCTGCCCCCAGCTCTTCTCGGGCATCAGTCTTTAAGAGTGAGGTCCGCTAATGAGGCAGAATGGACATGTCTCTAAGAACGACTGAAGGCTGGACCTTGGAGATTCTGTGTGATGGATAGCTTCTTCTGCAGACCCGTAGGTGAAGCGTGTGTGAGGGATCACTGCTGTGTGTGTGGAATCACATCTTTCTGAAAGGGTGGCTGTCTTTGTTAAACTATGGGCCTCATTTTGCAGCACTTTTGTGCCACGGAAATCACTTTTTTGACTTTCTGGTGGCGCAATGGCCATGGTATATTTACAATGGCCTTTCACTAACGTGGCTTTTCATGGCCTTGTAAATATGTGCCCCTTTCAGGCCAAACACTGCATGTAAGGGGTGTTCCATGGGTGTTGCTGTGGCAGTTCCCACGCAACACCTATGGAATATGAAGCATATGAGCGTACAATGGGCTGCCTAGCACCAATGCAGGCACCCTTGCGCCATGGTGCAAGCGTGCCCGCATTGCATTGCTGATTAATTTTGTTCCGTAAGGGACACCTTCCTGCACAAAATCAATCAATTCGGGCGATTTCCTCTTTCTAAGTGTGCTGCAAAATGCAGCACACATAGAAAAAGGAAAAAACGAGGAGAAATGAAAACGTTTCTCCTCGTTGCGCATCCATAACGCCACCCATGGCGTAGCATTAGATTCTGATGCATTCCCAGGTTTATGATTTCTCGTAATCTGGGAATGTTTCTGATTCCATGGAAGTTGCATGGGAACGCCCACGGCGACATCCATGGAACTCCCCTTTCACGCAGTATTAGTGTTCTGCGTGAACGGGACACATATTTACAAGGCCATTAAAAGCCACATAAAGTGGCTTTACGTGGCCTTGTAAATATGCCATGGCACATTGCGCAACTAGAACGTCAAAAAGTGACAGTCCGGCGGTGCAAAAAATACGGTGCATTCCTGTCCTTTCAGCAAGCACCGGCGCACAATTAGCAGCTATTTGCCAATGCAGGCACCCTTGCACCATGCTTGTTTCCGGTCTAGGGAAGACCTGGCTGGGCAGTTCGGGCTGGACAGTTCCAAAGAGGAACAGGGTCAAGACTGATTTGCATATGGCTGGGTCTGAACTGGGGAGGTGAAGTGAGCTAAAGAATAATGATGGATTTAACCCAGATCTGTGACTGGGGGTGAGTGTCTGAAAAGTTTCAGCACTCCGTCCATCATCTCCTTACATTTAGGGAGCAACATTTTCTTTTTCATTCAGGACTTCATGAGGGTGCATGTGTTTTTCAGCTATCACCCTTATGTGCTGCTTCACCCCCTCAAACATCCACTTCCCTGCCTCTGTTGTGTGTTGCAGGGATATTATTTGCCAGGCTATGGCGAAAGAGTAGATTTTAAGGGTTGCTATTGTTTTACCTCCTTCACTCGCCACATAGCATGAAAGCACAAGCTTTGCACACAGAGGGGCAGATCTATATCGGACTTGCGCCACTTTTACGCCGCCGTTGCGTCACTTTTGTGACGCAGCGGCGCCGTAAACCATGCGCCATGTTGCGCCCCATTTACATCGTGACGCATCTATGGAGATGCGTCACGGTGTAAAGCCCTGCACCACATCACTTTCCCAACGCTGATGCGTCAAAACCCTGCGCCTGCTTGAAGCGTAAGGCTTGACGCACCATGTTAGGGATAGGAAAGTTTGGAACAGTGCTGGAGTTGCGTCGCGCTTGCGACGCAACTTCAGCACTGCGCCAACCTTACGCCGGCAGATGTGTCACGTATCTGCTTGTCCTTGCGCCATGATGCACCGCATTGTAAATGCGGCGCATCTGCAGTGGCGCAAGGGCAAACTTGCGTGACGCATCTTCCCTGGCGCATCCATGCTGATTTGCAGGGATACGCCAGGGAACATAAATCTGCCCCAAAGGCTTTTACAGTGCTGGGGGAAGGGCCGTCTGGTGCACTCACATAGCTGGTGTCCGATGCAGAATGTTTAACTCCATGACAAGTCTTTCTGAGGCCCATAAATCTGCTTCTGGGTTACTGCTGGAGACCACATGGCAGAATCCTGGAATAGGTAAATTAGGCCTTGGCAAGCATTTGCCTTTGCATTTCTGACACTTCCTTATTATTTTAAAAATCTGTTCAGAATTTCCTGAAGAAAAAATATTTGAAAAACAAACCATCAGATTTATAAAGATTGAAAACATTGAATTCAATGTACAAATTTGAGATACCCTAAGAAATGTGTTTGGTTTTCCTCCTGTATTTTCAAATTACTCCTTTTTAAAAAAAGAAATACTTTGCAGACAGGCTTTGGCAAAAACAACAGTTTGGCGCTCACCTTCTGAAGGCGAGCTCTATTCCCTATGCTCATTTAGGACTTTATGCATGTGGGAAATGGCATTGACTGGCCACAAAATGTGATGCACCACGCGCAAGCCAATGCATGAAGGGGGCTGGCATAAACAAGCGTAGCACTGAAGAAAGTTGACTAAAACCCATTTTTTAGTTGTGTAGTGTGTTTTGTGGGGCATGTTTTAGTGAAAATAGGTCTTCTAGAAAGTTAAAACTGTAGCTAGCCCTAAAAGGATGAGAGAGTTGCACATTGCTCAGAAGGAAGATGTGAAAGCGTTTGTGTCAAAAATGGTAGTTATTTTCCCTTTCCTTCCACATATTATGGTACCTGCAGCTGTTACAAAAACAAAAGCTTAATAACTCCAATGCTTCAATATTCATTATCTGTTCAATATTGATCAGCACAGCCGCTAAGCCAGTTCTGCCCACTAAAATTTCAGCATACTGAGATAAAACATGCTTGTCAGATCTATTTCATTTATTTTAGGAGCACTTGATAAGATGCAATTTAAAAGAGACAGACAAAAAGGGCTGCAGTTGACCCTCATAATACATTTCCTTGATTTATTCAAACAGAATTCCTTTGCGGGTCAAGATGACCCAAACACAGCAAGGCAAAAAGAACATTTGCGGCTGCTTCTGGAACTCCAACTTGATGACTCAAATCAGATCACAAAAAGAATGGTACGATACTGTATTGTACAGTCATTGTATTTCTATAATGCTTACAACCCTTGACTGAGCATTGAAGCAGTTTACACTGGGCAGCATGCTGCTGTACAAACCGAGGTTGGTCTAGTGAAATTGTTTATTGTTCCTTATTCGTTACTTTTGTTATTGGTATTATTTTTGTACGTTCATGCAGACCTTTCCATGCGTTTAATCCAGTTTCTTTGTGGCAGATTATTCAATAGGAGTTAAATATGTTCATTAGCGGAAAGAAGGGTATGTGAGTTCATGCTGATGGTTAGTGGGGCTGTGCCAGAGCAGATTAGGTATTGCTAAATTGCAGGGGTAGAGCTTTCAAAGTAGGAGAGTTTGTGATTTTTGAAATGAGTTGTACGCAATTTGCGGACATACGGTAATAGAGATTGAGGCTGGAGTCAAGAGATGTTGTGGATTATATTTACATTTGTAAACTGGTTTGCTGCCTTTAATGTGTCCCGAGGCGGTAATCAGTGCTATTCTGCGTTTGTGTGTTTGTAATGCTCCAGGTACTTGAGATGTCAGGGCTCAGTTGTCTTTATTGTAACAGGTGCAGTGAAACTATGGCCTAGAGTCTCATGGGCAAAAACAACAATTGATGGACAGAATGCAGAACAATGTCATACATTCACCCCAGTACAGAGATCTGGGCCTAAATACCATCGTTTTTTTGCCCACCATGCCATTCCAGTTTGAACCCAGCCATATGCAAATCAGTCTTGACCCTGAGTCTCATGGGCCCTTCCCACCCATTTTGCTTTCTAGCACTAGGGCTTTTGGCCTCCTTGCTATAAATCTGCCAGCCGTGTTGCTACAACAATGGTGGTGGGTGCAAGCAGCAGGCATGTCTGTTACAGAAGAGATTTTGGTGTATATGGTAACACTTCATTAATCCATACCTTCCCTGATGTAGACACTGGGCTTATGCTTCTTTGATATTCAGCATGAATCAGTGTCACACTGTTGCTTTACCATATATTAGTCCTTTTTGGACTGGCTTCTCTAAGGTTGCAAGGTTGTGATTCTGCAAGAAGTAGGGACCATGGCTTTATTGGTCACACAAATTCAAATATTTTGGACCTGTTATATTAAGGCTGCAAGATGTTGTGTAGTTTGTCAATCAGTACTAAAATGTTCTGTCAACAAAGTCAAGACTTTTGCAGTTGCCAGTAATTGGCAGAGGTGCTGTTTTTATATGCTGTTCCCTCTTGCACATTCGAATTCAAGCTAGTATGGCCGAAAAGTTGGACCTCAACCATGGATTGCTTGGTGCATATTGTAAATGCCCTTCAAAATGATAGCAACATGATGCTCATGGAGAGCTTCAGAGGCCAGTATTGTGTAATTGTCCATTCAATGTTTTAGTAGCAGTCCCAGGATATATTTCCCTGATTCAGTGCAGGCAGGAAAGTACAAGTGCAATGGTAATCTTGGTCCATTGAGGGAATAACATAAAAAGGATAAGGCGTTTCATTATCCTATGAATGTTACAGTAGAAGTGCATTACCTGATTTATCTCAGATGTTAAAGGCAAGTCAGTGCCCATAATGAATCGAAAATGCCTGTCTTGCTTGCCCAGATCTGGTGTATGAAAGTGGATTATTATTTGGCGTGGGTGATGGTCTACTTTAAAGAATATTTGCACTTCTTGTCAGGGTGAACCCTCAAAGTCACTACATTAACCTGAGCTCAACCCCTTTGTAGCTATGGAACAGAACAGACAAGCATAACCAAGGAGAATGTGTAAAGTATTAATGCAGTACCAAAATAGTAATAAAGTCAAAACACTAATAAAAATGCAAAAAGGAGTTACACATATAGAGTAGATTGTAATAAACAAAATGATACCAAAACGACAAAAATCTAATAAGGGGAACTGGAGATATGATTGTTTAAATGTTTTATGGAGAAATAGAGCCAAAAAGAACTAAGCACCACCGATAGTCCAAGGAAGCAGCAGACAGGAAACTAGGCACACTTCCAGGACAACCCCAAAGTAGCCCTGGAGGGATAAACCAAGTGGATTGGTCTCACTTAAACTTTGAATAGACAAAAGGTTTGAAAACTTTTCAAGTCCCAACACAGAACGGGACTTTATCACCTCCTGAGAAAAATAATCCTACCAAGACCGCCAACATGGAACCAAAGGCCAGATACCTGAAGCAGGTTGATCCTGCTGAAGGTCTGGAAACTTAGAGATTTCTTGTAGAACACTTTGTAATTCCCAAAGCAGGAGATGGCACTTAGTTGCTTTGTTGGTGGGCGCTAAAACGAAATGAGAAGGATGAATTTGAAATCCAATCTGATGCTTTACAGCTGTCAATCAGACAGGTAGGTCCCATAGAAACTCTGGAGGTAAGAGTTTCAAAAGTTTTTCTGGTGCCCAAACAACCACAGATCCCTAGTTATCCTATATTTGATACTAAATACTTCTTGTGCATTTAATTAATTAGTCAATCATGCTTTTTTTTACTGTGAATGCTTTAAATATAAAACCATTAAAGAGGTACTTCCTCAGAGGTTCATTTGTTTCATTTGTCTGTCATGACACTAATACCTCGTATAGTCTTTGAGGTGGGCGGACCCTATTCTTACACTTTTATCAAGAGAAATTCATCCCACAAGGATGTAAGCATGTCCTCTGAGCCCTGTATCTTTGTTAGAGTCATGACACCCCTACATTTTCAGGGGTGTTAGATAAGTAGGGATCTGTATAGAGATTTGGTCCTGACAAAAGCCATCTGACCCTATTGCCAATTGTATGCTGCTGAAAATGGTAGACCTATTTATATGCAAACCCATAAAAACTCTGTCAACATCACATGCTGTTTTTAACCTTATCAAAGCTTCCTCAATTAAAATCTGCAAAATACAGGATACATGCAAGCAATTTTAGATACAGAGATCCCTCACTAATAAAATCAATAAGCTCTGCTGTCTCACAGTGTAGAGCCTGCCTAGCTACACTAGTCATCTTGGAGGAGGACCCAATGACAAAGCATGCCACTATTGATTGGTGAGGGTGTTGCTAAATAAATAGGGACGATCCTCACAAGGAAAGAGAGGCTTGAATAGAACCCAGACTGGGTTCTCTCCTCTTTGGTTATAGGAAGCTGATACTGACAAGGAGGACATATTGGAGAATAGTAAGGTATATGATTTCATTAGTAGAGGCAGGATGTTTCATACCTCTAATTTTCAGTTCCTATTCCCCAGCCTTGTTGGGATTGGGGTTATTCCTGTGCGAAATATCGTTTTGATTGAGATATTGACTAGGATATGCCAATTGAACTTTGGTCCAATTCCTGGTTGCTACCTAGTTCACTTGTTCACGGTCTTCTCAGTGCTCAAGAGCTCTTTACTTTTGTGTAGTTCAGGAAAGCCTGATGGAATGGTGTAGTGACAAATTATCTGAATAGTAATATATTTCGAAATTTGATATTGGATAAAAATGTTTCAAAATGAATGCTAGAAGTTATATCTCTTTATGTTTCCTGTTGCAAATTTTGAAGTAACTGCAAGCCACAATGTGTCCCATAAACCATTGTTTTGTGAATCAGCACAAAAAATGGACATAGCTATAGCGTGCCACAGCAAAGGTAAAGATTATTACATTTGTGTGATATGAGATTAAATATTAATTCTTATTTGAAAATCTGTAGTCCAAAAAATTCATATATACCTGCAAATGTCGAGGATTAGCAACACATTAACAATTGCCACAAGAAGGGTTGCACACAAGCATCTGTGAGAGCTAGTAAGATGCACTGTAGCACCAAATTCAAGCAGTGCCTCCTTGCCAATGATGTATGGCCACTAGTCCTGCAGCTAAAGGAGCATCCACATTGAGACTACCTAGAGGCATTTCTCTGTCCAGGACAATATAGCATCTAGTGACACAGACAAAGATGGTATGCCAAGAGATGTGTCTGCCCAGCGCAGTAACATGCTTGAATGTCAGTGACTGCATCTGCACTCTAAATATCCACCAAAATGGTAGAATATTAAGGAGCAGCGACCTACTCATGAAATAAATTACAAGTGGCATGATGGCTGACAGAGCTTAACAAGATGTGCTTCAAGAAAAGGAGCATCAAAGGTGGTAAGGTGCACACCAACGTCATCCCAATTTTTTTTAAACAACTTCAGAACTGTATAGGCGTGCATGCTTGTTCCGCGCTCCACCCAATTGTGCTTACAATGTAACAAAAACACAAAGGGACCTCATTTGGTTCCAATTCAAGCCGCACAGCCACGTAACTGAATGAATCCAATGAATTAAATTCATATTCCTTAATCTTCTATTTATCCATATTTTACTCCATTGCTTTTTACCTTCTTTTGTAATTTACTTCAGTTCATTTTATTTATTCAGATATTTTTCAGAAATGTTCACACAAGCACAGGAGCAGTAGTTGGTTCCACATGTCACAACTTTATTATAAGTAACCCAATGCATATTGGGATGAAACCCTTCATCAGGGGTATCTAAAATACAAAATATTCGATACACATCACTACTGGCATTGTAATAACACTCTCTATTCACTTTTGTTTTGCTCGATATGTATTCTATCCATAAGCTGTAAGCACAACACTGCATCTTTTTATTACCAACTTGTTAGGAATGGGCGTCTCTAGTTGGCACAGGTATGCACTTGTGACAAGCAGGGACTCTCAATTCCAAGTCAGGATAAGGGGATCACCCTTTCAAATAACCCCTGCTCACCCTTTAGGTAGGGTGGCGCAAGCAGTCAAGACTATTCTCAGGGCGCTATAGGTTAAGCATTTGTGAACACATACAGTAATACAATGACACACGACAAATGGACACCAGTCAAGGTTATATCAAAAATAGTTCTCTTTATATAAGGCTTAGCACAAGACCAGAATAACGTTTAGAAATGACCACAGTATTATTTCAAAGTTCAATGTTCTTGCAACACGGCTTACAATGCAAAAATAGGCTTCTTTTACTCAATTCTTTTCAGGCTTTGTACGGTTCGTACCTGGGTGTATGACTCGTCCGCGTTAAAAACAAAGAAAGTACGAGTCAAACAATCAGTGCGGATTCCGGGGTCCGGGACGTGCACACGGCGGTGCGAACTGAACAAAGTACCTTTAGTTCGTGGGGTCCGCGACGGACAGTGCGGGACAAGTTGATGGGTCCGGGTCATAGTTCGGCAGCGTACTCGGTCTAGTCCGGTCGCGGCGTCGGGAAGCGGCGTCGGGAAGCGGCGTTGGTACGGGACCTTCAGGGGTACGTGCGGATGAGCCGGATCAGCTTGCAGAGGCCGTGGCGTCAGCGTTCGGGCCGTACCTTCAGTGCGGATCAGCGGCGACACTTCTCGGTGCCGTACAGCGTACGGGGAGGATCAGCGTACTGCGGCTTCTCGGCTCTGAGTACGGCACGGTGCAGTACATTGGCAGCGTACGGACCGTACCTGCGGGACAGCGAAGCTTGAGTCCGGCGTACAGGGTTCGGCAGCCAGGGATGTACGTCTCGAATCGGCGGGGAAGGTGAGGTGCAAATGCAGCCGGGAGGGATACGGTGCGTACTAACGCTTTTGGTTCAGCGTAGACACACGGTGCCGGGCGGCAAAGACACGGCTTCGCGGCGGATGTAGTACGAGGCGTACTGGGGCCAAATCCAGCGGGAAACAAGCAAGAATTGTCCAGGCAACTCAGTTTCTGAAGGCAGATGAGTCCAATGGTCCTGGGACTCAGTTCAGGGGGCAAGCTCTTCTTCCAAGCCCTTAGAGATAGTTGAAAAACAAAGTACAAAGTCTCTTTCAGTCTTTTCCTCTCCTTCCTCAGCAAGGCACCAACTGCAGGCCAATCCCTCAGGTTAGAGAAAGTTACTCCTCCTTCAGCTTCTTCCAGGTCCTTCTAGTCAGGCAGAGTTTCTTCGTGGTTCAATCAGGATCTGATTTCTTAGGAGCAGGGCTCCTACATTTATACTCAGTTTCTTTTGTCTTTACAGGCCAGGGGGGCCTTTGCATAATCCCAGTCCAGTTCTTTTCAGTGAGGAGCACTTTGTTGTTGAGACTCTGGCTTCTTCTTTAGGGCAGAGACATCAGACGCTCCCCAGGGGGTGGAGCCAGCATTGTGGAGGCAGAGCACTGTCCTATTCAGAGTCAAGGTGCACTCCTCCAACCCATCCTGGTGTAATCTTTCTATTCACCACCTGGCAGCCCCAGCCTGTCTCCTGGTACTTCCCAGCCCTGTCACTCAAGCTACACACAAAGAAGATAGCCCTCCCCTCCAGAGGCGGACTGAAATGGTTAAGCAAGCAAATGCTAACTTTCTAACAGTTTTATAAGAGACAATGGTCCCTGAAAGCAAAAGAGTATATCAAGCAATAAACAATATAGCCACAATGGGTACTATATTATAGCCTGTGTCCAGCCGGACAAGGCAGCTTTAATAAGCAAAAATGGTTTTCAATGATCAGACAAGATGTAAGCAAAATATTGGTGGGACACAAGCCTGTATCCTATGGCTTACATATCAAGAGGACATACATTTCTGAAAAAACAAACAGGCAATTGAGGCGATGTTTCTATGACGAGAATAACAGGTGGTGAAACATCTTGGTATATAACTAGTCACCTTCACAACATTTTATACACATAAGTAGTCATAGTGTAAGGTGAACGACATAGTCGACGACGTTTCGATCCTTACTGGGGGGGTGTTAGGATCATCATCAGGACTGATTAGTATAATTGCCTTTAGAAATGCCTGAATTAACAACAAAAATTACCACAAAAACCAACATAATACAATAAAAAGGAAGGAATGGGGGGAGAAAAATGGGAAAAAAACATAATTGTCAAGATTAAATAAATTAAACCAAAACATAAGACAGTATATGTCAGAACACGAGCTGAACATTCTAACAGTAGCATTTGCAAACACAGGATATTAAAATAAACTTTACTAAAAGATGTATTTTACTATTCTGAGTTCAGGCATACTAAACACGAATTTCTACCATGCTTCCTGAGCCTGCTAGTATAATAGAGTGTTATAATCTAGCAGCTCATTCTGGCCTATGGAGAGCAGGTAGCCTTCAATAGTGGAAAAACGAAAATGGCTGTAATTCACTATTAGGACATGCCACACACCTCAGGGCATGTCCTGCCTTATCCTTACAATGCACCCTGCCCTAGGGCCTACCATAGGGGTGACTGATATGAAGGTAAGGGAATGTTTAGGGACTGGTAAGTGGGGACACTTGCCCAGTCAGCATGACAGTACCAGACTGCATGCAGGTTCTGCAATGGCAGACCTTAGACACATTTTACCCCGCTGCTTCGGTGGGTGGCACAACCAGTGCTGCAAGCCCACTAGCAGCATTTGGATATACAAGCCCTTGGCACCCCTGGTGCACTCTAATAGGGACTGATAGTAAACCAAATAAGCCAACCATGGAAGTCAATTCACATAATACATTTTACCATAGGGAGCACTTGCACTGTGGCACTGGATGGCAGTGGCACAGTGCCCTGAGCAGCTAACACCAGCACAAAAATACATTGAGGCACAAACAAAAATGGAAGGGTGACCCACGCCAACGGTGCCAGGTCTAACACAACTGCATTTAAATTGCATTTTAATTACACCTCCAATTAAATTAACAAACTTGCTACATCTCTTTTACTCAAAATATATTCTGTCACTAAACAATGAGTAAAACACTGCATCTTTTATAGCCAACGGCGTTTACATTACATTAAACATTCATGAATTAAAATAAAAATCCCTTCCCAAAACGCCCGTACCTTTCTCAACTACTGCATGTCGCTAGAACACCTTCCCAAGACAAACAAAAGTCTTTCCCATATTAGTTAATCTCACCTTTTCTTTATCCCTTAAACAACTGTAGTCTCAAGTACGCTTACCCTGACATTTGGTGAATTACCTCCGGTGTTATAAAGCCCCCAACTCGTAGGGTGCCGACTCTTTTTAAACAACAAGTTCACTTCCATGACGTTGGATTTCATTGAGTGCCGAGGCGCACGTATCCCTTTCGGTAGTAGCTCAAACAACACGAAATCCGTTGTTGAGGTCTTGTTTAGAGTTTTCTCATACAGATACACGTGATAGTTCACCTGTGGGCAATTGGGTGGGTTGATAAATACCGAGCGGGTGCTCAACAGTTGTTTGAGCTACTACCATTATTACAATGCCAATAGTGATGTGTATGGAATTTTTTGTATTTTAGATACCCCTGATGAAGGGTTAATCCTGAAATGGATTGGGTTACTTTTAATAAAGTCGTGACATGTGGAACCAACTACTGCTCCTGTGCTTGTGTGAACATTTCTGCAAAATATTTGAATAAATAAAATTAATTGAAGTAAATTACAAAAGAAGGTGAAAAAGCAATGGAGATAAATAGAAGATTAAGGAATATGAATTTATTTCATTGGAATCATTTAGTTACGTGGCTGTGCGGCTTGAATTAGAACTGAATGAGGCCCCTTTGTGTTTTTGTCTTGAAGAAAAGGAGACAACATTCTAACCCAGGCACATTCAAATGGATCTCCTTTAATTCTGTGAGATAAACATTAAAGGCTGGACTTCAAAAGACATCTGCTTCACCAAGCACAGAATTTCCTTTCAATGTATGTGTTATTTTCCCTTATGTTTTCTCACATTGTTATGATCACAAGGTTACTGCTTCTTTCAAGTGCTGTTAAAATCTCTTGATATTGCCCAGTTGTTAGAAATGGCCCTTTTTGCAGGGTTATCTCCAAACTTTTTGCTGCTTACTCCTGTTTTTTCTGACCTGTTTTTGTTTTCTTTAGGAGTCTGGGCATTTTACCAATTCTGATCAGTACTAAAGTGCATATGCTCTCTGTGTAAATTATGATTATAATTGGTTATCCATGATTGGCATGTTTGATTTACTGATAAGTCCCTAGTAGTGTGCCAGGGCCTGTAAATCAAATGCTACGAGTGGTCTTGCAGAACTGTTTGTGCCACCCACCTGAGTAGCCCTGTAAAGGTATCTAAGACCTGCCATTAAAGTGTCTGCGCACAGTTTTAAACCACCATTTTGACCTGGCAAGTGCACCCACTTGCCAGACCCTAACCTTCTATTTTCTCACTTGTAAGACACCCCTCAGGTAGGCCTGAGGCACCCCATGGGCAGAGTGCGGTGTGTGTGAAAGTTAGGACCTGTACTGGTGTGTGTGACATGTTCTGATAGTGAAATACTGTCAATATTGTTTTTCACTATTGAAAGTCTATCTGCCCCATAGGCTAACATGGGAGATACTTTGTAACATCTTACACATATAACTTCCCACTAGGACAAGATAGAGGAATAAAGTTTAGACTCTCTGAACTCAGAATTTAATAACACATCTTTCAGTACAGATGGTGTTTCAATTGTGTGTTTGAAAATGCCACTTTTAAGTAGAGATTTTCTTGTTAACAATTCAGTGTACCACTGCCTGTTTGTGGATTGACCATCTGACTTTGGAGTGACAGAGGCTGGGGATGTGCCTTCCCTGTAGTCAGATACTAGGGAGTGGGGGTGAGGTGTGCCTGTCCCTTCCTGGATGACTCACGGCTGAGCTAAATAGACCTTGGCTGCATTTAGAGTAGTGGGAAGAGTTTCCCTTGCACCTGAATCGGGCCTGTCTCCCTTGCACAATGCTGTCTCCCCCCCCTGTGGTCATACTGCACCAGTGAGAACTGAACTGGTTTGGACTGGGCTCAGAGACCCTGGCACAAAAAATAACAAAGATAAGATGAGGTATAAGTAGTGGACCTTAAACCTCAGAACTTTAGATCACTTCAGGACTCAAGAGGAAACTTTGCCAAGGAGAAGAGCTGGAGGGCTGAGAGGAGGAGTACTGCCCCTTTGTTGTGTGCTGTGTGAGGTTGGCCTGCAGTTGCTGCTTCTGCCGAGGAAAGGACAAAGACTGGAATTTTGCTGAGAAACCTGCTTGAAGAAGAATCCCCAAGGGCCCGTGTGTGCTGGCTTCCAGTTTGAAAGTCTCAGGGACACAATTCAATTCAATCATAAAAGTACATAAAAACAATTAATTCCTTAAATACTATAAAATGTTATATACAATACATATTCAGATTTTATATTGAAAATTAATCATACAAACAATCATACTAGTCTCCTTAATTACAAAATAATAAGTTTCCTGTGGCTAAGTACTTTTTTTAAGAACATGTCAATCCTCCAGGCTCTGTTTACATCATCCAGGAGCTGCAGCATAATCAAGGCAGGGCGACATTGTCTCAAACCCAGCTCCTTTATAATTGGGACGATCCAAACTTTCCCCAAATTACTATAGAATCTACAAAATAGAAGCACGTGTATTGTCGATTCTTCTGAGCTATTATCACAGGGACACAGTCCTAGTATTCGAAACCAATCATTCATACCAGGAAAGCTCACTAGTCTGTGGAAGATACTACACCTAAAACGAGTTAATACAAATCTATCATAGCCACCAGGTACATATAATAAATAAGGCTGAATACTATAAGAAGATAAACTCAATTGATTATGCTGGACAGTAGATTTTAGACTCTCTGTTGTTAATCTTATAGTGTCCAGAAACAAAAGGCCCTGTCTTTTTAATTCCTTTCTGCTAATCAGTTGCATGGTACTCGGGTTATTATAATATTCTGGGTGACCAAGATCGGACATAACATTTCTAATGAACCTCAGCCACAGAATCAGTAAAGTTCCTTCAAGTTTTAAGCAGTCTGCTAGAATATCCTGATTTAGCTTTGACTCGGGTTTAGTCCAGATCCTATGCCATAGGAGAATTGGCTCCATTTTTATTAGATCTATGGCAGACCCAACTCCGAGTGACAGACATACGCAGATAGACTACTGGGAGCAGCTAAAATGTATCTCAAAAAGATATTTTCAACTATTTGCAGCGGCTGTGTATCCGCAAAGCCCCACATAGCCGCTCCATACATGGCTGCAGAAACACATTTTGATTTGTAAATATTTATTAATTCCAAAGGCGGTCTTCTCCCAAGTTTCCTTGCAAAATTAGCAAGGGCCATTGTTGATCTAGCAAATAGAAGTTTTTTTGCCAAAATTGCTCGTGTCCATGAATCATTTCAGTCAAATAATATTCCCAAGTATGCAAAACATTTTGTGTGCTCTATTTTCTGACCCTCTAAAAACATGTCCCTACACTTTTGGCTCCCCGTTCCACACCTCATTATGTAGGTTTTTGAAGTATTCACCTCAAGGTCTAGGTGGCCCATAAGCTTAGTAAAACTATCTAAAACACGTTGTAGGCCTATTTGGGTCTGGGACATTAAAACTGCATCATCTGCGTTGAGAAGTGCAGGAATGGGACGGGCAGCTATTTGTGGGAAGTCTTGGTTATCCTTAAGTAGTGCCTCACATAAACCATTAATGTAAAGGTTAAAAAGAAAGGGGGCCAGGACACAACCTTGGCTGACCCCCTTCCTAATAGGAAATGGGGCAGTGCGTTCTCCACCTAAGCCAAAGCGTACTCGCGCCTTGGCATCACAATATAGGAGTATAAGAAAATTAATAATTTGTATATCTACCCCTATCTTCTCAAGGATAACCCACAACTACTCATGTCTCACAGAGTCAAAGGCGGCCGTGAGATCAACAAAAGCTAAAAATAGCCTGCCTTTCTTCACTCGTGTGTATTTACCAACTAAAGTTGCTAAATTAAGACTCTGTTCCACTGTCCCTAATCCTGCCCGGAAACCATATTGTATGTCGGACAGAACATTGTTTATCTCTGCCCAATAAATTTAGACGTTCCAATATTATGCGTCCAGCCACCTTAGTCAAGGCATCTAATAAAGAGATTGGCCCATTTTGGGTCCTGTTGGTCCCCCTTTTTAAAAATTGGGACTATGGGGGATTCTACCTAAGTTGATGGAAAGGGGGCGCGACAACTAGCCATTAAAACCTGAGTGATAATGGGCCCCCATAGTTCAATATTAAATATAAAAAGATCTATGGGGACCACATCCGGTCCTGGGGCCTTCCCCCCAGAACTCGCAGAAAGTGCACGTGTCACCTCCTCCAGTGTAAACTGAAGATCAGAATACTGGACCTCAGGGTTATTGATGGTTTCCCTGGGAGTACTCTCAGTGTGAATGACAGAGTTTTCATCTATATTGTACACCCCTGAAAAGTATTCGATCCACTGCGTCTCTGATATAGCAACTTCCACTGATGGCCCTTCCCTGGAATTCAGGTGAGGTGTTTTTACTATTCTCCAAAAAGCCAAACTATTTCCCCTTATAGATGCTTTGTGAAGAGATTCCCAAGCTTAATTTCTTATTGTGGCTTTTCTTTCCTTAAGGGCCACTCTACATTCCCCTCTTACCTATATTATATTTTCAACATTTTTAGGAATCTTATGTAATTCCCTTTTTAAATTAGAATAGGCCAGGGAGCACTTTGAATTAAACCAGCCACAAGGGTTTATTTTATTCTTTCGTAAAACAGATAACGATTCTCTTCCGGCCTCTGAAATCGACTAAAAGGAAGAAAGGATATTAACTGGAGTGGCCACCTCACTCAGGGAGGTATCAATAGCTGGTCTACACTTTTCTATCACTTTTCTGGTGATCACTGCAGGATTCACAATTGACTAGCGTAAACTATAGCCATTTATCTTATTAATAGAGATGTCAGATAAGGCCTGGTCTGTTATATTTTGACTATGCAACTTACTTGACGGTATATAAACTGAGAGACATAATGGAAAATGATCGCTCAGTGGATTATCGTCCACATAAAACGAGTTCAGTCTATGAGCATGGGTGTTCGATATGAGGATATAATCTATGGTGGAGTAACAGCCTCTACCATTAAAAGTATGGGGCATAGATATGGGTTTGTTAATTAGCTCGTTAGCAAAGCCTAAGTCCATACTAAAAATCAAGTTGTTAAGCAGCTCCCCCAATGGAGAATGGCGGAAGTGGGTATTACTAACACCTTCTTCTGTTACAACACCACAGATTTTACCTTCCTCACTTAAACACCAGGTGCAATTAAAATCTCCTACCATGATTAACATCATGTCTCTATAATTTTTACTATACAGGGTCTGCAGATTATTAAATAGTTGTGTTAAGACTTCTCTCACTTTGGCTGAAGGTATATTATTATAGAAAGTTATCAGTAATATACAATAGTTGCCTCACGGGGGAATGCTGGGAAGTGTAGTCCCTTTGTGCTGCGAGGACAGATGGAGCAGTCAGGCACAACAACGGGCAAACGTTGCGGTCCCCTCGGACCGATCGAATGACTGGCAGCAGGTCAGGCACACAGTGCGAGAAGGTGGCCTGTTATATGCTGTCCACTAGTTCTAGTGGGCACCTTGTATCAGTCCAAACAACCCCTTATGGTGATAGGTTAAAGACAACCTTTATTGAAAGCTATCCTAGTGGTAGCTATGGAGAGCAGCCCTCAGGCTATGTCTTGAAGGAATGTAAAGCAGCTTGTTTTACCAGTCCATAAGCTCTTGAATGATCAAATGTAAGGACAACCACACCAGATATATATTTAAAATATATGTATTTAGGTTAAAACACACCCCTCTAGTCTCTTTATGAGACTGGAGTTCAAAGTACTTAATTTACAAGTGTGCAAGCTTCAGTATTAGCACAAATACACGTTTGGGCCCTAGGGGCGTACCAAACCATATACCAAAAAAGTGGTATAAGAACCACGACTGAACTAGACACAAGGCCTAGAGCCTGTAGAATTGCTGGGACCCCAAGGAACCACCCAAGGTAGTGACACAGGGGACCCACGGGGCCGTGTGCAGTGTGTAAACACAACTGTGGGTTCCCGTTATCTTCTATGGGCAATGTCGCGGTTGGAAATGTAAAGATTAGGGACACTTCTAATCGAGTCAGGACCAAACCCTTTTGGACTTAGGAAGTTCTAGGGCTAGCACCCACGGGAGCACCCAAGTACTCGAGTTACCTCACCCAGGGAAGCCGGGTGCATAGGTGTCTTTTGGTGTCGGGTCGCGTCCTCGATTTCAATGGAAGCCTGCAAAGAACTGCTGCTGCCATGGAGAGAAGTGACCGAAGAGATCCAAGCCTGGATCTAGGATGGAAGGAACCTGAAAGCAGAGGGGACAGAGTCTGGGTCACTTGCCAGTGACCGAGGGCAGGATGGACCAATGCCCACAGATGTTGGGTGCTTCAGGTGAGTTGATGGGTGTCTTGACTCTTCAGCCATGAGGTCCAGGAGGCATCGATGAAGTCCATGAGCCGGATTAAAGCTTTTCCACAAAGTTTGTCGAGTGCTGCGGTGTCGGCGACCAGAATGAACCCAACAAGCCTTGGCAACGGCAAGTCACTGGAATATAGAGAAAGGACTGCAGTGCAGACCAGCAAGATCTGAGGGATTCACCCAATGAGGGTAAGTCAGGGCATGTCTGGAGCAATTAGAAAAGCCCAAACAGTCGAGAAGTTGCCTTGAGCGGTCGCACTTGAAATGTGTCCACGGATCACTCGTGTAGTGGAGGCCAGCAATCTTTGGTGCAGGAGGTACTCAAGGCTGGGGCTACTCGGAGCCCAAAGCATAACTTCAAGGAAGTCCCGGAAGATAGTGTTGTTGCAAAAGTTTATGGTGTCCAGGGGTCACAGTTACACGTCATCCACGATAGCCACGGGCCTCAGATTTGCTGTGGACTCAGGGTAGCCTCGGGGAAGTCTGAAAATCTACCTCTGGTGATACAAAGACTTTGGCGTCCGGCAGGAGCTTCAGCGATGCAGACCGGTCAGTTGCTTCTTTGGTGCCTGCCAAGCAGGGGAGTCACTCCTTGACCCCAAGGGAGATTTCTTCAGTTTTCTAGTCAGGATAGAACGTCGAAGGTCCAGGATGTACGTTGCAGAGTTTCATCCAGGGTAATCTAAAGTCCTAGGGACTGGATTCCTATACTTATAGTAAGTTTAGGGGATGGACTAACTCTAAGGCCCCACCTATGGGTGGGCCAGGAAAGAGGGGTGGTTACACCCATATCCTTTGTCCAGTTTCACGCCAGAGCAGGGGCAGGTAGCCCCTGCAACCGTTTTGAACTGGACTATGCACAGGGACACCAAACGTGCCCCCAGTGCAGGACTTCAAGCACCAGAGAGTGCTCCCGCCCAGCCCCAATGCACATCTGCCTGTCAGGAAACCTATTGCCCAGGCCTCCCCTGCCGGAGTTTCGGTCAGCAGCAGGAGGCCAGACCCGTGTCTGTGGCAGAGGCATCCATTTTGTGATGCCAGGGCTCAGGAAAGTCCTACCGGATTTGACTAGTGTGAACATGTCTTTCCCTCTAGAAGGGTGGAATGCTACCCCCGCCGCCAGAACTGGCGGGGGGGTAGTATTCTAAGATGTTTGACACCAAACACAACATGTTTTGATGCAGCCATTCCAAAGTTAGCATTTACCGCGAGGTTATAATGCACTTAAGAGTATATGGTAAGGCTGTATCACAGAACAGCCATAAGGAAGTATTTCCGAAAGCTGCAGAGGGTCTCAGCTCATGCTTGGGCACCCTCTCACACAAAACCAAGCACTCTGCCTTCAGAATTGTCAAGGCCTGCCATAGGAGTGACTTATAGGTTTATATGTGTCCGTACATATGTGTGGATATAGGTAGCCTATACCACTGTAAGGGGTGCAAGCACACCCTTACTTAGGCTGTAGTAGCAGACCTGTGGTGCCATTTTGGAGTGCTTCCCAGGGGTGGCATAATACACGCTTCAGCCCCTGGTAGGCCTCTGAGGTACCTATTAGATATGTACCTAATGTGTATGGAAACCCTTTTAGAGAGGAAGCAGCTAGGCTGTGGTCCTTATTAGCAGGGCCACAGCCAGACTAAAGTTGAAAAACTGTGAAACACCAGCAAAAAGTGGGGGTACCCATGTGAAGCAGATCCTACTCTCCTACACAACCCCCCCCCCCCCAAACACAGGGACATTAAACTAACCTTGACCAGTTGAGTCTTCATGTTCTAAGTGGAAATACCTAGAGAGTCCATCTGCATTGGTGGTGAAACATCTTGGTATATAACTAGTCACCTTCACAACATTTTATACACATAAGTAGTCATAGTGTAAGGTGAACGACATAGTCGACGACGTTTCGATCCTTACTGGGGGGGTGTTAGGATCATCATCAGGACTGATTAGTATAATTGCCTTTAGAAATGCCTGAATTAACAACAAAAATTACCACAAAAACCAACATAATACAATAAAAAGGAAGGAATGGGGGGAGAAAAATGGGAAAAAAACATAATTGTCAAGATTAAATAAATTAAACCAAAACATAAGACAGTATATGTCAGAACACGAGCTGAACATTCTAACAGTAGCATTTGCAAACACAGGATATTAAAATAAACTTTACTAAAAGATGTATTTTATTATTCTGAGTTCAGGCATACTAAACACGAATTTCTACCATGCTTCCTGAGCCTGCTAGTATAATAGAGTGTTATAATCTAGCAGCCCATTCTGGCCTATGGAGAGCAGGTAGCCTTCAATAGTGGAAAAACGAAAATGGCTGTAATTCACTATTAGGACATGCCACACACCTCAGGGCATGTCCTGCCTTATCCTTACAATGCACCCTGCCCTAGGGCCTACCATAGGGGTGACTGATATGAAGGTAAGGGAATGTTTAGGGACTGGTAAGTGGGGACACTTGCCCAGTCAGCATGACAGTACCAGACTGCATGCAGGTTCTGCAATGGCAGACCTTAGACACATTTTACCCCGCTGCTTCGGTGGGTGGCACAACCAGTGCTGCAAGCCCACTAGCAGCATTTGGATATACAAGCCCTTGGCACCCCTGGTGCACTCTAATAGGGACTGATAGTAAACCAAATAAGCCAACCATGGAAGTCAATTCACATAATACATTTTACCATAGGGAGCACTTGCACTGTGGCACTGGATGGCAGTGGCACAGTGCCCTGAGCAGCTAACACCAGCACAAAAATACATTGAGGCACAAACAAAAATGGAAGGGTGACCCACGCCAACGGTGCCAGGTCTAACACAACTGCATTTAAATTGCATTTTAATTACACCTCCAATTAAATTAACAAACTTGCTACATCTCTTTTACTCAAAATATATTCTGTCACTAAACAATGAGTAAAACACTGCATCTTTTATAGCCAACGGCGTTTACATTACATTAAACATTCATGAATTAAAATAAAAATCCCTTCCCAAAACGCCCGTACCTTTCTCAACTACTGCATGTCGCTAGAACACCTTCCCAAGACAAACAAAAGTCTTTCCCATATTAGTTAATCTCACCTTTTCTTTATCCCTTAAACAACTGTAGTCTCAAGTACGCTTACCCTGACATTTGGTGAATTACCTCCGGTGTTATAAAGCCCCCAACTCGTAGGGTGCCGACTCTTTTTAAACAACAAGTTCACTTCCATGACGTTGGATTTCATTGAGTGCCGAGGCGCACGTATCCCTTTCGGTAGTAGCTCAAACAACACGAAATCCGTTGTTGAGGTCTTGTTTAGAGTTTTCTCATACAGATACACGTGATAGTTCACCTGTGGGCAATTGGGTGGGTTGATAAATACCGAGCGGGTGCTCAACAGTTGTTTGAGCTACTACCATTATTACAATGCCAATAGTAATGTGTATGGAATTTTTTGTATTTTAGATACCCCTGATGAAGGGTTAATCCTGAAATGGATTGGGTTACTTTTAATAAAGTCGTGACATGTGGAACCAACTACTGCTCCTGTGCTTGTGTGAACATTTCTGCAAAATATTTGAATAAATAAAATTAATTGAAGTAAATTACAAAAGAAGGTGAAAAAGCAATGGAGATAAATAGAAGATTAAGGAATATGAATTTATTTCATTGGAATCATTTAGTTACGTGGCTGTGCGGCTTGAATTAGAACTGAATGAGGCCCCTTTGTGTTTTTGTCTTGAAGAAAAGGAGACAACATTCTAACCCAGGCACATTCAAATGGATCTCCTTTAATTCTGTGAGATAAACATTAAAGGCTGGACTTCAAAAGACATCTGCTTCACCAAGCACAGAATTTCCTTTCAATGTATGTGTTATTTTCCCTTATGTTTTCTCACATTGTTATGATCACAAGGTTACTGCTTCTTTCAAGTGCTGTTAAAATCTCTTGATATTGCCCAGTTGTTAGAAATGGCCCTTTTTGCAGGGTTATCTCCAAACTTTTTGCTGCTTACTCCTGTTTTTTCTGACCTGTTTTTGTTTTCTTTAGGAGTCTGGGCATTTTACCAATTCTGATCAGTACTAAAGTGCATATGCTCTCTGTGTAAATTATGATTATAATTGGTTATCCATGATTGGCATGTTTGATTTACTGATAAGTCCCTAGTAGTGTGCCAGGGCCTGTAAATCAAATGCTACGAGTGGTCTTGCAGAACTGTTTGTGCCACCCACCTGAGTAGCCCTGTAAAGGTATCTAAGACCTGCCATTAAAGTGTCTGCGCACAGTTTTAAACCACCATTTTGACCTGGCAAGTGCACCCACTTGCCAGACCCTAACCTTCTATTTTCTCACTTATAAGACACCCCTCAGGTAGGCCTGAGGCACCCCATGGGCAGAGTGCGGTGTGTGTGAAAGTTAGGACCTGTACTGGTGTGTGTGACATGTTCTGATAGTGAAATACTGTCAATATTGTTTTTCACTATTGAAAGTCTATCTGCCCCATAGGCTAACATGGGAGATACTTTGTAACATCTTACACATATAACTTCCCACTAGGACAAGATAGAGGAATAAAGTTTAGACTCTCTGAACTCAGAATTTAATAACACATCTTTCAGTACAGATGGTGTTTCAATTGTGTGTTTGAAAATGCCACTTTTAAGTAGAGATTTTCTTGTTAACAATTCAGTGTACCGCTGCCTGTTTGTGGATTGACCATCTGACTTTGGAGTGACAGAGGCTGGGGATGTGCCTTCCCTGTAGTCAGATACTAGGGAGTGGGGGTGAGGTGTGCCTGTCTCTTCCTGGATGACTCACGGCTGAGCTGAATAGACCTTGGCTGCATTTAGAGTAGTGGGAAGAGTTTCCCTTGCACCTGAATCGGGCCTGTCTCCCTTGCACAATGCTGTCTCCCCCCCCTGTGGTCATACTGCACCAGTGAGAACTGAACTGGTTTGGACTGGGCTCAGAGACCCTGGCACAAAAAATAACAAAGATAAGATGAGGTATAAGTAGTGGACCTTAAACCTCAGAACTTTAGATCACTTCAGGACTCAAGAGGAAACTTTGCCAAGGAGAAGAGCTGGAGGGCTGAGAGGAGGAGTACTGCCCCTTTGTTGTGTGCTGTGTGAGGTTGGCCTGCAGTTGCTGCTTCTGCCGAGGAAAGGACAAAGACTGGAATTTTGCTGAGAAACCTGCTTGAAGAAGAATCCCCAAGGGCCCGTGTGTGCTGGCTTCCAGTTTGAAAGTCTCAGGGACACAATTCAATTCAATCATAAAAGTACATAAAAACAATTAATTCCTTAAATACTATAAAATGTTATATACAATACATATTCAGATTTTATATTGAAAATTAATCATACAAACAATCATACTAGTCTCCTTAATTACAAAATAATAAGTTTCCTGTGGCTAAGTACTTTTTTTAAGAACATGTCAATCCTCCAGGCTCTGTTTACATCATCCAGGAGCTGCAGCACAATCAAGGCAGGGCGACATTGTCTCAAACCCAGCTCCTTTATAATTGGGACGATCCAAACTTTCCCCAAATTACTATAGAATCTACAAAATAGAAGCACGTGTATTGTCGATTCTTCTGAGCTATTATCACAGGGACACAGTCCTAGTATTCGAAACCAATCATTCATACCAGGAAAGCTCACTAGTCTGTGGAAGATACTACACCTAAAACGAGTTAATACAAATCTATCATAGCCACCAGGTACATATAATAAATAAGGCTGAATACTATAAGAAGATAAACTCAATTGATTATGCTGGACAGTAGATTTTAGACTCTCTGTTGTTAATCTTATAGTGTCCAGAAACAAAAGGCCCTGTCTTTTTAATTCCTTTCTGCTAATCAGTTGCATGGTACTCGGGTTATTATAATATTCTGGGTGACCAAGATCGGACATAACATTTCTAATGAACCTCAGCCACAGAATCAGTAAAGTTCCTTCAAGTTTTAAGCAGTCTGCTAGAATATCCTGATTTAGCTTTGACTCGGGTTTAGTCCAGATCCTATGCCATAGGAGAATTGGCTCCATTTTTATTAGATCTATGGCAGACCCAACTCCGAGTGACAGACATACACAGATAGACTACTGGGAGCAGCTAAAATGTATCTCAAAAAGATATTTTCAACTATTTGCAGCGGCTGTGTATCCGCAAAGCCCCACATAGCCGCTCCATACATGGCTGCAGAAACACGTTTTGATTTGTAAATATTTATTAATTCCAAAGGCGGTCTTCTCCCAAGTTTCCTTGCAAAATTAGCAAGGGCCATTGTTGATCTAGCAAATAGAAGTTTTTTTGCCAAAATTGCTCGTGTCCATGAATCATTTCAGTCAAATAATATTCCCAAGTATGCAAAACATTTTGTGTGCTCTATTTTCTGACCCTCTAAAAACATGTCCCTACACTTTTGGCTCCCCGTTCCACACCTCATTATGTAGGTTTTTGAAGTATTCACCTCAAGGTCTAGGTGGCCCATAAGCTTAGTAAAACTATCTAAAACACGTTGTAGGCCTATTTGGGTCTGGGACATTAAAACTGCATCATCTGCGTTGAGAAGTGCAGGAATGGGACGGGCAGCTATTTGTGGGAAGTCTTGGTTATCCTTAAGTAGTGCCTCACATAAACCATTAATGTAAAGGTTAAAAAGAAAGGGGGCCAGGACACAACCTTGGCTGACCCCCTTCCTAATAGGAAATGGGGCAGTGCGTTCTCCACCTAAGCCAAAGCGTACTCGCGCCTTGGCATCACAATATAGGAGTATAAGAAAATTAATAATTTGTATATCTACCCCTATCTTCTCAAGGATAACCCACAACTACTCATGTCTCACAGAGTCAAAGGCGGCCGTGAGATCAACAAAAGCTAAAAATAGCCTGCCTTTCTTCACTCGTGTGTATTTACCAACTAAAGTTGCTAAATTAAGACTCTGTTCCACTGTCCCTAATCCTGCCCGGAAACCATATTGTATGTCGGACAGAACATTGTTTATCTCTGCCCAATAAATTTAGACGTTCCAATATTATGCGTCCAGCCACCTTAGTCAAGGCATCTAATAAAGAGATTGGCCCATTTTGGGTCCTGTTGGTCCCCCTTTTTAAAAATTGGGACTATGGGGGATTCTACCCAAGTTGATGGAAAGGGGGCGCGACAACTAGCCATTAAAACCTGAGTGATAATGGGCCCCCATAGTTCAATATTAAATATAAAAAGATCTATGGGGACCACATCCGGTCCTGGGGCCTTCCCCCCAGAACTCGCAGAAAGTGCACGTGTCACCTCCTCCAGTGTAAACTGAAGATCAGAATACTGGACCTCAGGGTTATTGATGGTTTCCCTGGGAGTACTCTCAGTGTGAATGACAGAGTTTTCATCTATATTGTACACCCCTGAAAAGTATTCGATCCACTGCGTCTCTGATATAGCAACTTCCACTGATGGCCCTTCCCTGGAATTCAGGTGAGGTGTTTTTACTATTCTCCAAAAAGCCAAACTATTTCCCCTTATAGATGCTTTGTGAAGAGATTCCCAAGCTTAATTTCTTATTGTGGCTTTTCTTTCCTTAAGGGCCACTCTACATTCCCCTCTTACCTATATTATATTTTCAACATTTTTAGGAATCTTATGTAATTCCCTTTTTAAATTAGAATAGGCCAGGGAGCACTTTGAATTAAACCAGCCACAAGGGTTTATTTTATTCTTTCGTAAAACAGATAACGATTCTCTTCCGGCCTCTGAAATCGACTAAAAGGAAGAAAGGATATTAACTGGAGTGGCCACCTCACTCAGGGAGGTATCAATAGCTGGTCTACACTTTTCTATCACTTTTCTGGTGATCACTGCAGGATTCACAATTGACTAGCGTAAACTATAGCCATTTATCTTATTAATAGAGATGTCAGATAAGGCCTGGTCTGTTATATTTTGACTATGCAACTTACTTGACGGTATATAAACTGAGAGACATAATGGAAAATGATCGCTCAGTGGATTATCGTCCACATAAAACGAGTTCAGTCTATGAGCATGGGTGTTCGATATGAGGATATAATCTATGGTGGAGTAACAGCCTCTACCATTAAAAGTATGGGGCATAGATATGGGTTTGTTAATTAGCTCGTTAGCAAAGCCTAAGTCCATACTAAAAATCAAGTTGTTAAGCAGCTCCCCCAATGGAGAATGGCGGAAGTGGGTATTACTAACACCTTCTTCTGTTACAACACCACAGATTTTACCTTCCTCACTTAAACACCAGGTGCAATTAAAATCTCCTACCATGATTAACATCATGTCTCTATAATTTTTACTATACAGGGTCTGCAGATTATTAAATAGTTGTGTTAAGACTTCTCTCACTTTGGCTGAAGGTATATTATTATAGAAAGTTATCAGTAATATACAATAGTTGCCATCACCATGAATTAAAATTAATTGACAGTAAGGTTCCTCTGCATAGAGCTCTAACTTTTTCGCTTCCAGCCTATTTTATATATATGTTCCAAGTCCCCCCTTTGCTCTTACACTCAGGCCTTCGATTGCTGGGGTATGGAGTGTCTTAAATCCGTTAATATGGATTGCCTCCTTTGCCCACGTCTCTTGGAAGCATAGAATGTTATGAGTCATAATAAATTCCCCGAAAAGAGGGTCTGACTGTTTTGACAGCAAGCCAGCAACATTCCAGGATACTATTTCACAATATCTGTTCTCTACTGTATCAATTGAAGCCTGAATACATGAATGGCTCACTAATCCAACTTCTCTACTAGATGGCAACTCTTCTAGGCTGGTAACGGACATAGAGTTATGAATGTCCTTTATACTCGAGTTTGCAATGATCATGTTCTGTGCCTCTTGGGTATAAAAAGTTGGTTGATTCTGGACAGCAAGGTTTTAATCTATCTGATCCTTACCTCCACAACCACTATTTTTTAAAGAAGACGCAGTATGTTTATGCTCTGAGGAAAGATAAACTGATTCTCTGCTATGTCAAGAATAGACTGCACTACTCTGGATGATCTAAAAGTTATTACCACACAGTCACCTTCAAAAGATTTGGTCGATTTACCTACCCAAGGTATTCGACGAGCCATTTTAAACTCAGAGAAAAGAAAAGTATCGGTCAGCCCGGTTCTGGTAGTCAATAGATGTAGCGACTTGTTCCTTAAGGTTGACCAATGCTCAACAGTGTTATGAGAAAGAAGCGGAACATTAGCCAACACTATCGTATATACAGTGGCTTCAGGTGGAAGATGTAGGTTTAAGTTTTTAATACTATTACTTCCCTGATTATAACCAGGAATGTGCTGGACTGTGGATGGTCTGAGCCCATCTATCGATACATTGCCACCCCTTACTATAGGTGCCGTATTAAGGGGTTTAGAGCCATGATTATTCCCATGATTTAGGCCATCGGGTTGTAGCGGAGGCCTCAGCTGCTCATATAGGGGAAGCAGGGATCTTTGACTGGGAGGATGACCATGAACTTGATCCCCAGTCCTACTAATGGGTAAACTAGAGCATTGTATGTGTTGCTGATCTCTAGATGGTGCAGCTGCATGATTACTTGTTTCTAAGCTATTTTTCCTATTATCCCTAATATCTATGGCTTCCCCCCCATTATCTACACTATGATCATCAGAAATAATACTGGCAACTGACCTCTCCAAGTTAATAAGCCTATCCTCAATTAAGGCTAATGTTTGGGATAATGGGTCTAACAGAACAGATATCATTGTCTCCAATCTCTTTTAGGAAGCATCCCCCTGTACCAGAGGATAGGCCCCTGTCTAACATCTTTATCATTAATTGTAACTTTCCGTCTCGTGGCCTTTGGGCTGTTCACTTTATGATTTTGTCTCTGAACACCCCTGCCCTTCCTCTTCTTCGTCGGTGGTTCCTGGCCATTGTTACGACTTATAGCAGCCTTTTGCCCCCTTGTTGTTACGAGAGAGTTGTTAGGTATGCCTACTGGCTCTGGGGAGGAAGTGGATCCTGTCTCGATATCTGAAGTGATATTTACATGAGACGGTGTTTCGTTATTGTATTGCAGGGAGACAGGGGCGGGTATATCCTGAATAGTTTTGCTTAAGAGTGGCTGGGGTTCTAACGATAGCCTGTTAGCTCGATCTCATGTATCAGAGCTGATTCTGCCCTCAATAAGAATGCATCTAAAGTCCCCAACACCCCCTGCCCTGTAGTGTATTTACGTTTACTCATGATACAGAGCTAAACTAAACTGATTATGAGTACTAAGCATGCAGTTCAAATAGCACAGTCTTTGAGTAAATATCAAATACCTCAAGTCCCAGGTGTTAATAGGGCGGCTCAGCCCAGCCTCTGTCTGTCTCTGATGGGCTCGGATGGGCCCACTCTTGGCCCGGGCACGGCCTGTGCGTGTCCCACGCCGCGGGAGCCCGCGACTGCTTGTGTGGCACCTCCTGCCGCTTTCTCGTGACGTATGTAGCAGTGCGCCTCACGGGGGAATGCTGGGAAGTGTAGTCCCTTTGTGCTGCGAGGACAGATGGAGCAGTCAGGCACAACAACGGGCAAACGTTGCGGTCCCCTCGGACCGATCGAATGACTGGCAGCAGGTCAGGCACACAGTGCGAGAAGGTGGCCTGTTATATGCTGTCCACTAGTTCTAGTGGGCACCTTGTATCAGTCCAAACAACCCCTTATGGTGATAGGTTAAAGACAACCTTTATTGAAAGCTATCCTAGTGGTAGCTATGGAGAGCAGCCTTCAGGCTATGTCTTGAAGGAATGTAAAGCAGCTTGTTTTACCAGTCCATAAGCTCTTGAATGATCAAATGTAAGGACAACCACACCAGATATATATTTAAAATATATGTATTTAGGTTAAAACACACCCCTCTAGTCTCTTTATGAGACTGGAGTTCAAAGTACTTAATTTACAAGTGTGCAAGCTTCAGTATTAGCACAAATACACGTTTGGGCCCTAGGGGCGTACCAAACCATATACCAAAAAAGTGGTATAAGAACCACGACTGAACTAGACACAAGGCCTAGAGCCTGTAGAATTGCTGGGACCCCAAGGAACCACCCAAGGTAGTGACACAGGGGACCCACGGGGCCGTGTGCAGTGTGTAAACACAACTGTGGGTTCCCGTTATCTTCTATGGGCAATGTCGCGGTTGGAAATGTAAAGATTAGGGACACTTCTAATCGAGTCAGGACCAAACCCTTTTGGACTTAGGAAGTTCTAGGGCTAGCACCCACGGGAGCACCCAAGTACTCGAGTTACCTCACCCAGGGAAGCCGGGTGCATAGGTGTCTTTTGGTGTCGGGTCGCGTCCTCGATTTCAATGGAAGCCTGCAAAGAACTGCTGCTGCCATGGAGAGAAGTGACCGAAGAGATCCAAGCCTGGATCTAGGATGGAAGGAACCTGAAAGCAGAGGGGACAGAGTCTGGGTCACTTGCCAGTGACCGAGGGCAGGATGGACCAATGCCCACAGATGTTGGGTGCTTCAGGTGAGTTGATGGGTGTCTTGACTCTTCAGCCATGAGGTCCAGGAGGCATCGATGAAGTCCATGAGCCGGATTAAAGCTTTTCCACAAAGTTTGTCGAGTGCTGCGGTGTCGGCGACCAGAATGAACCCAACAAGCCTTGGCAACGGCAAGTCACTGGAATATAGAGAAAGGACTGCAGTGCAGACCAGCAAGATCTGAGGGATTCACCCAATGAGGGTAAGTCAGGGCATGTCTGGAGCAATTAGAAAAGCCCAAACAGTCGAGAAGTTGCCTTGAGCGGTCGCACTTGAAATGTGTCCACGGATCACTCGTGTAGTGGAGGCCAGCAATCTTTGGTGCAGGAGGTACTCAAGGCTGGGGCTACTCGGAGCCCAAAGCATAACTTCAAGGAAGTCCCGGAAGATAGTGTTGTTGCAAAAGTTTATGGTGTCCAGGGGTCACAGTTACATGTCATCCACGATAGCCACGGGCCTCAGATTTGCTGTGGACTCAGGGTAGCCTCGGGGAAGTCTGAAAATCTACCTCTGGTGATACAAAGACTTTGGCGTCCGGCAGGAGCTTCAGCGATGCAGACCGGTCAGTTGCTTCTTTGGTGCCTGCCAAGCAGGGGAGTCACTCCTTGACCCCAAGGGAGATTTCTTCAGTTTTCTAGTCAGGATAGAACGTCGAAGGTCCAGGATGTACGTTGCAGAGTTTCATCCAGGGTAATCTAAAGTCCTAGGGACTGGATTCCTATACTTATAGTAAGTTTAGGGGATGGACTAACTCTAAGGCCCCACCTATGGGTGGGCCAGGAAAGAGGGGTGGTTACACCCATATCCTTTGTCCAGTTTCACGCCAGAGCAGGGGCAGGTAGCCCCTGCAACCGTTTTGAACTGGACTATGCACAGGGACACCAAACGTGCCCCCAGTGCAGGACTTCAAGCACCAGAGAGTGCTCCCGCCCAGCCCCAATGCACATCTGCCTGTCAGGAAACCTATTGCCCAGGCCTCCCCTGCCGGAGTTTCGGTCAGCAGCAGGAGGCCAGACCCGTGTCTGTGGCAGAGGCATCCATTTTGTGATGCCAGGGCTCAGGAAAGTCCTACCGGATTTGACTAGTGTGAACATGTCTTTCCCTCTAGAAGGGTGGAATGCTACCCCCGCCGCCAGAACTGGCGGGGGGGGTAGTATTCTAAGATGTTTGACACCAAACACAACATGTTTTGATGCAGCCATTCCAAAGTTAGCATTTACCGCGAGGTTATAATGCACTTAAGAGTATATGGTAAGGCTGTATCACAGAACAGCCATAAGGAAGTATTTCCGAAAGCTGCAGAGGGTCTCAGCTCATGCTTGGGCACCCTCTCACACAAAACCAAGCACTCTGCCTTCAGAATTGTCAAGGCCTGCCATAGGAGTGACTTATAGGTTTATATGTGTCCGTACATATGTGTGGATATAGGTAGCCTATACCACTGTAAGGGGTGCAAGCACACCGTTACTTAGGCTGTAGTAGCAGACCTGTGGTGCCATTTTGGAGTGCTTCCCAGGGGTGGCATAATACACGCTTCAGCCCCTGGTAGGCCTCTGAGGTACCTATTAGATATGTACCTAATGTGTATGGAAACCCTTTTAGAGAGGAAGCAGCTAGGCTGTGGTCCTTATTAGCAGGGCCACAGCCAGACTAAAGTTGAAAAACTGTGAAACACCAGCAAAAAGTGGGGGTACCCATGTGAAGCAGATCCTACTCTCCTACACAACCCCCCCCCCCCCAAACACAGGGACATTAAACTAACCTTGACCAGTTGAGTCTTCATGTTCTAAGTGGAAATACCTAGAGAGTCCATCTGCATTGGCATGGTAACTCCCAGGTCTATGTTCCACTGTAAAGTCCATCCCCTGTAGGGAAATGGACCACCTAAGCAGTTTGGGGTTTTCACCCTTCATTTTTGTTAGCCATAATAGGAGCTTATGGTCTGTCTGAACAAGGAAGTGAGTACCAAACAAGTATGGCCTCAACTTCTTCAGAGCCCAAACCACAGCAAAGGCCTCCCTCTCAATGGCTGACCAACATTTCTCTTTAGGGGTCAGCCTTCTGCTTATGAAAGCTACTGGCTGATCCTGACCTTCTTCATTTAATTGTGACAGTACAGCCCCAACCCCCAATTCAGATGCATATGTTTGAACAATGAACTTCTTGGAGTAGTCAGGACTCTGCAGAATGGGAGCAGTGCACATGGCCTGCTTCAGGTCATCAAATGCCTTTTGACAGCTAGCTGTCCACTGAACCTTTTTGGGCATCTTTTTAGAAGTTAAGTCATTCAAGGGTGTCACTATTGATCCATACCCTTTGATAAATCTCCTATAGTACCCAGTCAGGCCTAAGAAGGCTCTCACCTGAGTCTGGGTAGTTGGAGCAACCCAGTCCATTATGGTCTGGATTTTGCTCTGTAATGGTTGAACCTGGCCTCCACCTACAAGGTGGCTTAGGTACACAACCTGACTCTGCCCTATCTGGCACTTAGTAGCCTTGATAGTTTGGCCTGCTTTTTGCAGGGCCTCCAAAACATTCCTTAGGTGGACCAGGTGACCCTCCCAGGTGGAGCTAAAGACAGCAATATCATCTAGACATGCTGCACTAAAGGCTTCCAGACCTGTGAGAACTGTATTCACCAACCTTTGGAAAGTGGCAGGTGCATTTTTTAGACCAAAGGGCATTATCACAAATTGATACTGCCCACTAGGGGTTGAAAATGCTGTTTTTGGCTTTGCATCATCAGCTAACCTGATCTGCCAGTAGCCAGCTGTCAAGTCAAATGTGCTAAGGTACTTGGCCGAGGCCAAAGCTCATCTGCCCTTGGTATTGGATGGGCATCAGTCCTAGTGACTGCATTGAGACCCCTGTAGTCCACACAAAACCTCATCTCTCTTTTTTCACCACTGGTGTGAGGTTTTGGCACAAGGACCACTGGACTAGCCCAAGGGCTATCTAAGGGTTCAATAACTCCCAAATCCAACATTTTCTGGACTTCTGTCCTGATACAGTCCCTGACATGGTCAGGTTGCCTATAAATTTTATTTTTAATAGGAAGACTGTCCCCAGTGTCCACTTCATGAGTGCACCAGGTAGACTGACTTGGAGTCAGTGAGAACATATGTCTGAACTGATTGAGCACCTGTCTGCAATCAGTCTGCTGCTGGGCAGTGAGGCTGCCTGCCAAGGCTACACCATCAACTGACCCATCATCAGGGTTCTGTGAGAGGAGGTCAGGGAGTGTGTCACTCTCTTCCTCCTGTCCCTCATCAGTAGCCATGAGCAAGCCCATGTCAGCCCTGTCCACATATGGCTTCAGCCTGTTGACATGGAGAACCCTGTGGGGACTCCTTGGAGTTCCTAGGTCTACTAAATAGGTAACCTCTCCCTTCTGTTCAACAATAGTGTGGGGTCTACTCCACTTCTCCTGGAGAGCTGCTGGGACCACAGGCTCCAACACCCACACTTTCTGCCCTGGCTGGTAAACAGTCAGTACAGTCTTTTGGTCATGCCGGGCTTTTTGCAGTTCCTGGCTAGCCTCAATGTTTTTGTTTGACTTCTTCATGTATTCAGCCATCCTGGAGCAGAGACCAAGTACATAGTCCATTATGTCTTGTTTTGGGGGCTTGAGGAGTAACTCCCATCCTTCCTTCACCAAACACAATGGACCCCTGACAGGTTGTCCATACAAAAGATCAAATGGGCTGTAGCCAACCCCCTTTTGAGGCACCTCCCTGTGTGCAAATAAAAGGCAGGACAAGAGAAGGTCCCATTTTCGCCTAAGCTTCTCTGGGAGTCCTTTAATCATGCCCTTTAAGGTTTTGTTGAATCTCTCAACTAAACCATTGCATTGTGGGTGATAGGGTGTGGTGAATTTGTAATTCACTCCACACTCCTTCCACATAGTAGTTAAGTAACTTGACATAAAGTTTGCATCTCAGTCAGATACTTCCTCCTTAGGAAAGCCTACTCTTGGGGACACACTCAAGAGAGCTCTTGCCACCACAGGTGCTCTAGTGGTCCTTAGGGGAATTGCTTCTGGGTAGCTGGTGGCATGATCCACCACCACCAGTATAAATCTGTGCCCAGATGCTGTCTGAGGATCCGTGGGACCAACAATGTCAATCCCAACCCGCTCAAAGGGAACCCCACCACAGGTAGTGGTATCAGGGGGGCCTTTGTAGTGCCACCTGCTTTGCCACTGGCTGGGCAGGTTACAAAGGAGCAACAAAACTCCATTGTGTCTTCAGACATGTGGGGCCAGTGAAAGTGAGGAAGAATTCTGTCACAAGTTTTGTTCTGGCCCAGGTGTCCTGCTAGAGGAATGTCATGGGCTAGTGTCAATAGGAAAACCCTAAACTTCAGAGGTATAACCAACCTCCTGGATGCACCAGGCTTGGGGTCTCTACTCTCTGAATAAAGGAATCCATCATCCCAATAAACCTTATGGGTGCCACTAGCATTCCCAGCAGCCTCATCAGCAGCTTGCTATCTGAGGGGTTCAAGAGAGGGGCGGTTTTCTGCTCCTGGCTCAGATCAGACCTGGAAGGGCCCCTGTCCCCAAGAACTCAACCTGGTCAGGTTCAAGCTCCTCTGGGACAGTTCCTTCTTCAGGCTCAAAATCATCTCCCTGAGGACACTGATCAGCATTTTGAATCAGGTGGGAGGGCTCTGCCTTAACCCTTCTGCTCCTCCTCTTGTGAGGCACCTGGTCCATTGTTCCTGAATCCAGGGCCTGTCCAGTGTTAGACATTTTAGCCTGTGACCTGGTCACAGCAAAGACATGTGCAGGGATCCCTAACATTTCTGCATGTGTCCTGAGCTCCACTTCAGCCCAGGCTAAAGTCTCTAGATCATTGCCAAGCAAGCACTGTACTGGTAGGTCTGCACTTACCACAACCTTCTTAAGGCCAGTTACCCCTCTCCAGGAGAAGTTAACAACTGCCAGAGAATGGTCTGTTCTGACATTGCTAGCATTGGTCACTTGGTACATTTCACCAAGTATAATCTGCCCAGGATCCACAAGATCTTTTGTCACCATTGTGACACTTGCTCCTGTGTCCCTGAATGCCCAAGCTGCTACTCCATTTATTAAAGGCTGCTGTCTGTATTTGCCCAGGATACTGGGGCTCACAAAGGGGGACATATCCATGCCCCCATCACTGACAAGCACAGCCTGAGTTGGTACATTGACTAGGCCAGAGTCCATCTCAGAACCCAGGGTCAACCCTACTACACCCTTATTCTGTGTATTCCCACCACCAATTGTAAGTGCACTAGGGGGAGCAGGTGCCTTAGGGGCATTGGTGGTGGCTGGAGTATTTTCTTTGGCCTTGGAGCAGTCACTAGTCCAGTGAGTATTCTGTTTACAGATTTTGCACCAAGGTTTCTTTTGGCCTTTCCCTTTGTTAGCCTGTGAATCCCCACCTGAAGAAGATTTTTGGGGCCCTTGTGAAGACTTCTGGCCTTCACCCTTGTCCTCACCCTTATCAGAGTTTTTAGAATCTTGCTTCTTTGGGTCACCACCTTGGTTCTGTACCTTCTTCCTCACCCTGGTTCTGACCCATTTGTCTGCCTTCTTTCCCAATTCTTGGGGAGAGGTCAGCTCAGAGTCTACCAGGTCCTGGTGCAACAGCTGATTTTGACAGTTATTAAGAATCTGCTCCCTCATTATCAGATTGTACAATCCTTTGAAGTCACACACTTTACTGCCCAGTAACCAACCTTCCAGAGCCTTAGCAGCACAGTCAACAAAGTCAACCCAGTCTTGATTTTGTGCTTTTTGGGTGTCACTGAACTTTAACCTGTATTGTTCAGTGGTTAGGCCAAACCCATCTATTAGTGCACTTTTCAAGACCTGGCAATCCTCAGCATCCTCTTCTCTTACAGGGAGGAGCGTATCTCTACCTTTGTCTGCAAAGGAGAGCCATAAGATTGCTGCCCACTGACCTTGAGGGACCTTCTGCCTCTCCAAGGCAGTTATCCATTTGTGGATGTCATCCCCACTCTGGTAGGGAGGGGCAATCTTACGCAGGTTTCTATGGTCATAAGACCTCTCCCAATCTAGGGAAATTGCTGGCACCAAGGGACTCTAGTCCCTCCTTTTTACTAGCTCTGTAGAGCTTTAGGGCTTCCTATCTAAGGCCATCTGCTGCTTTCTGAGGCTGAACTTGTCTTGCTCATACTTCAGCAGTGTCTCTCTCTACTCTCCTGGGAGGTTTCCCTCCCTCTGTGAGAAGAGACAGAGGTCCCTATAGAGGAGTTAGACTGGATAGATCCCCTTGACAGAGATATATCCCTTCTAGCCTTATGTTCAACACTACCAGGAGGGATAAAGGAAGGAGCATTGTTGTCATCATCCTCATCCTCATCCTGGAGAGCTGTGTTCACCAGATCTTGGTCATTGTCACCAGTCTGGTCAGCATTAGAGGTAGCGTCAGGGGAAGTTTTACCCCTAGGCCCACCCTCACCTGCTGTCCCACCCACACTGTCTACCTCTTCAGGCCCACTAGGCCCTGTGATATCATCCAGCTTAAGTATCTTTATGAGATGCTGGGTGGATGGACTTTTGCCTGTCTTCAGCTTCCCAATGGAACATAAGGCCCTTAGCTGAGCAAAGGAGAGATCCTCATATGTATAAAGAAGAAGCCCACTGGCTTCTGGCAGGGACCCACGGGTTCCTGGCTGACTAGACATTACTAATGTGGTGTGGTGTATTGCACTACCTACACTAGTGTGGCCTACTAAACTCTCTTGAGTTGTAGAAAGGGTGTGCTATCCCTTAGTACACAACTCTAAGTTCAGTAGAACTTACTGTAGCTAAACTTGATATTATATGTACCTCAGGTACCTTTAGTGGTTTTCAGTTGATCAATTCAATTGAGATTATCTGGTAAAACAATAGCAAGCTGGAATCCCACAAGCTGCACACCAATGCGAGAAGGTGGCCTGATATATGCTGTACACTAGTTCTAGTGGGTACCTTGTATCAGTCCAAACAACCCCTTATGGTGATAGGTTAAAGACAACCTTTATTGAAAGCTATCCTAGTGGTAACCATGAAGAGCAGCCTTCAGGCTAAGTCTTGAAGGAATGGTAAAGCAGTTTGTTTTACCATTCCATAATCTCTTGAATGATCAAATGAAAGGACAACCACACCAGGTATATATTTAAAATATATGTATTTAGGTTAAAACACACCCCTCTAGTCTCTTTATGAGACTGGAGTTTGAAGTACTTAATTTACAAGTGAGCAAGCTTCAGTATTAGCTCAAATACATGTTTGGGCCCTAGAGGCGTACCAAACCATATACCAAAAAAGTGGTATAAGAACCACGACTGAACTAAACACAAGGCCTAAAGCCTGTAGAATCGCTGGGACCCCAAGGAACCACCCAAGGTAGTGACACAGGGGACCCATGGGGGCCGTGTGCAGTGTGTAAACACAACCGCGGGTTCCCATTATCTTCTATGGGCAATGTCGCGGTTGGAAATTTAAAGATTAGGGACACTTCTAATCGAGTCAGGACCAAACCCTTTTGGACTTAGGAAGTTCTAGGGCTAGCTCCCACGGGAGCACCGGAGTACTCGAGTTACCTCACCCAGGGAAGCCGGGTGCGTAGGTGTCTTTTGGTGTCGGGTCGCGTCGTCGATTTCGAAGGAAGCCTGCAAAGAACTGCTGCTGCCGTGGAGAGGAGAAGTGTCCGAAGAGATCCAAGCCTGGATCTAGGATGGAAGGAACCTGAAAGCAGAGGGGACAGAGTCTGGGTCACTTGCCATTGACCGAGGGCAGGATGGACCAATGCCCACAGATGTCAGGTGCTTCAGGTGAGTTGATGGGTGTCTTGACTCTTCAGCCACGAGGTCCAGGAGGATCCGACAAAGTCCACGAGCTGGATTCAAGCTGTCCTACAAAGTCTGTCGAGTGCTGCGGTGAAGGCAACCAGAATGGACCAAACAAGCCTTGGCAACAGCAAGTCACTGGTATTTAGAGAAAGGACTGCGGTGCAGACCAGCAAGGTCTGAGGGACTCACCCAGCAAGGGTAAGTCAGGGCACATCTGGAGCAACCAGAAAAGCCCAAACAGAAGAGGAGTTGCCTTTGTGGGGACCTGCTAGTCAACAGGCTAGTGATTGCGAAGGAGCGTCAAGCGGTCGAACTTGAAATGGGTCCACGGGTCACTTGTGGAGTGGAGGCCAGCAATCTTTGGAGCAGGAGGTGCTCATGGCTGGGGCTACTTGGAGTCCAAAGCACAACACGGAAGATAGTGGTGCTGCAAAAGTTCACGGTGTCCAGGGGTCACGGTTCCACATCAACCACGATAGTCACAGGCCTCAAATTTGCTGTGGACTCAGGGTAGCCTCAGCGAAGTCTGGAAATCTATGTCTGGTGATGCAAAGACTTTGGCGTCCGACAGGAGCTTCAGCGATGCAGACCAGTCAGTTGCTTCTTTGGTGCCTGCCAAGCAGGGGAGTCACTCCTTGACCCCAAGGGAGATTTCTTCAGTTTTCTTGTCAGGGTAGAACGTCGAAGGTCCAGGATGTACGTTGCAGAGTTTCGTCCAGGGTAATCTAAAGTCCTAGGGACTGGATTCCTATACTTATAGTAAGTTTAGGGGATGGACTAACTCTAAGGCCCCACCTATGGGTGGGCCAGGAAAGAGGGGTGGTTACACCCATATCCTTTGTCCAGTTTCACGCCAGAGCAGGGGCAGGTAGCCCCTGCAACCGTTTTGAACTGGACTATGCACAGGGACACCAAACGTGCCCCCAGTGCAGGACTTCAAGCACCAGAGAGTGCTCCCGCCCAGCCCCAATGCACATCTGCCTGTCAGGAAACCTATTGCCCAGGCCTCCCCTGCCGGAGTTTCGGTCAGCAGCAGGAGGCCAGACCCGTGTCTGTGGCAGAGGCATCCATTTTGTGATGCCAGGGCTCAGGAAAGTCCTACCGGATTTGACTAGTGTGAACATGTCTTTCCCTCTAGAAGGGTGGAATGCTACCCCCGCCGCCAGAACTGGCGGGGGGGTAGTATTCTAAGATGTTTGACACCAAACACAACATGTTTTGATGCAGCCATTCCAAAGTTAGCATTTACCGCGAGGTTATAATGCACTTAAGAGTATATGGTAAGGCTGTATCACAGAACAGCCATAAGGAAGTATTTCCGAAAGCTGCAGAGGGTCTCAGCTCATGCTTGGGCACCCTCTCACACAAAACCAAGCACTCTGCCTTCAGAATTGTCAAGGCCTGCCATAGGAGTGACTTATAGGTTTATATGTGTCCGTACATATGTGTGGATATAGGTAGCCTATACCACTGTAAGGGGTGCAAGCACACCCTTACTTAGGCTGTAGTAGCAGACCTGTGGTGCCATTTTGGAGTGCTTCCCAGGGGTGGCATAATACACGCTTCAGCCCCTGGTAGGCCTCTGAGGTACCTATTAGATATGTACCTAATGTGTATGGAAACCCTTTTAGAGAGGAAGCAGCTAGGCTGTGGTCCTTATTAGCAGGGCCACAGCCAGACTAAAGTTGAAAAACTGTGAAACACCAGCAAAAAGTGGGGGTACCCATGTGAAGCAGATCCTACTCTCCTACACAACCCCTCCCCCCCAAACACAGGGACATTAAACTAACCTTGACCAGTTGAGTCTTCATGTTCTAAGTGGAAATACCTAGAGAGTCCATCTGCATTGGCATGGTAACTCCCAGGTCTATGTTCCACTGTAAAGTCCATCCCCTGTAGGGAAATGGACCACCTAAGCAGTTTGGGGTTTTCACCCTTCATTTTTGTTAGCCATAATAGGAGCTTATGGTCTGTCTGAACAAGGAAGTGAGTACCAAACAAGTATGGCCTCAACTTCTTCAGAGCCCAAACCACAGCAAAGGCCTCCCTCTCAATGGCTGACCAACATTTCTCTTTAGGGGTCAGCCTTCTGCTTATGAAAGCTACTGGCTGATCCTGACCTTCTTCATTTAATTGTGACAGTACAGCCCCAACCCCCAATTCAGATGCATATGTTTGAACAATGAACTTCTTGGAGTAGTCAGGACTCTGCAGAATGGGAGCAGTGCACATGGCCTGCTTCAGGTCATCAAATGCCTTTTGACAGCTAGCTGTCCACTGAACCTTTTTGGGCATCTTTTTAGAAGTTAAGTCATTCAAGGGTGTCACTATTGATCCATACCCTTTGATAAATCTCCTATAGTACCCAGTCAGGCCTAAGAAGGCTCTCACCTGAGTCTGGGTAGTTGGAGCAACCCAGTCCATTATGGTCTGGATTTTGCTCTGTAATGGTTGAACCTGGCCTCCACCTACAAGGTGGCTTAGGTACACAACCTGACTCTGCCCTATCTGGCACTTAGTAGCCTTGATAGTTTGGCCTGCTTTTTGCAGGGCCTCCAAAACATTCCTTAGGTGGACCAGGTGACCCTCCCAGGTGGAGCTAAAGACAGCAATATCATCTAGACATGCTGCACTAAAGGCTTCCAGACCTGTGAGAACTGTATTCACCAACCTTTGGAAAGTGGCAGGTGCATTTTTTAGACCAAAGGGCATTATCACAAATTGATACTGCCCACTAGGGGTTGAAAATGCTGTTTTTGGCTTTGCATCATCAGCTAACCTGATCTGCCAGTAGCCAGCTGTCAAGTCAAATGTGCTAAGGTACTTGGCCGAGGCCAAAGCTCATCTGCCCTTGGTATTGGATGGGCATCAGTCCTAGTGACTGCATTGAGACCCCTGTAGTCCACACAAAACCTCATCTCTCTTTTTTCACCACTGGTGTGAGGTTTTGGCACAAGGACCACTGGACTAGCCCAAGGGCTATCTAAGGGTTCAATAACTCCCAAATCCAACATTTTCTGGACTTCTGTCCTGATACAGTCCCTGACATGGTCAGGTTGCCTATAAATTTTATTTTTAATAGGCAGACTGTCCCCAGTGTCCACTTCATGAGTGCACCAGGTAGACTGACTTGGAGTCAGTGAGAACATATGTCTGAACTGATTGAGCACCTGTCTGCAATCAGTCTGCTGCTGGGCAGTGAGGCTGCCTGCCAAGGCTACACCATCAACTGACCCATCATCAGGGTTCTGTGAGAGGAGGTCAGGGAGTGTGTCACTCTCTTCCTCCTGTCCCTCATCAGTAGCCATGAGCAAGCCCATGTCAGCCCTGTCCACATATGGCTTCAGCCTGTTGACATGGAGAACCCTGTGGGGACTCCTTGGAGTTCCTAGGTCTACTAAATAGGTAACCTCTCCCTTCTGTTCAACAATAGTGTGGGGTCTACTCCACTTCTCCTGGAGAGCTGCTGGGGCCACAGGCTCCAACACCCACACTTTCTGCCCTGGCTGGTAAACAGTCAGTACAGTCTTTTGGTCATGCCGGGCTTTTTGCAGTTCCTGGCTAGCCTCAATGTTTTTGTTTGACTTCTTCATGTATTCAGCCATCCTGGAGCAGAGACCAAGTACATAGTCCATTATGTCTTGTTTTGGGGGCTTGAGGAGTAACTCCCATCCTTCCTTCACCAAACACAATGGACCCCTGACAGGTTGTCCATACAAAAGATCAAATGGGCTGTAGCCAACCCCCTTTTGAGGCACCTCCCTGTGTGCAAATAAAAGGCAGGACAAGAGAAGGTCCCATTTTCGCCTAAGCTTCTCTGGGAGTCCTTTAATCATGCCCTTTAAGGTTTTGTTGAATCTCTCAACTAAACCATTGCATTGTGGGTGATAGGGTGTGGTGAATTTGTAATTCACTCCACACTCCTTCCACATAGTAGTTAAGTAACTTGACATAAAGTTTGCATCTCAGTCAGATACTTCCTCCTTAGGAAAGCCTACTCTTGGGGACACACTCAAGAGAGCTCTTGCCACCACAGGTGCTCTAGTGGTCCTTAGGGGAATTGCTTCTGGGTAGCTGGTGGCATGATCCACCACCACCAGTATAAATCTGTGCCCAGATGCTGTCTGAGGATCCGTGGGACCAACAATGTCAATCCCAACCCGCTCAAAGGGAACCCCACCACAGGTAGTGGTATCAGGGGGGCCTTTGTAGTGCCACCTGCTTTGCCACTGGCTGGGCAGGTTACAAAGGAGCAACAAAACTCCATTGTGTCTTCAGACATGTGGGGCCAGTGAAAGTGAGGAAGAATTCTGTCACAAGTTTTGTTCTGGCCCAGGTGTCCTGCTAGAGGAATGTCATGGGCTAGTGTCAATAGGAAAACCCTAAACTTCAGAGGTATAACCAACCTCCTGGATGCACCAGGCTTGGGGTCTCTACTCTCTGAATAAAGGAATCCATCATCCCAATAAACCTTATGGGTGCCACTAGCATTCCCAGCAGCCTCATCAGCAGCTTGCTATCTGAGGGGTTCAAGAGAGGGGCGGTTTTCTGCTCCTGGCTCAGATCAGACCTGGAAGGGCCCCTGTCCCCAAGAACTCAACCTGGTCAGGTTCAAGCTCCTCTGGGACAGTTCCTTCTTCAGGCTCAAAATCATCTCCCTGAGGACACTGATCAGCATTTTGAATCAGGTGGGAGGGCTCTGCCTTAACCCTTCTGCTCCTCCTCTTGTGAGGCACCTGGTCCATTGTTCCTGAATCCAGGGCCTGTCCAGTGTTAGACATTTTAGCCTGTGACCTGGTCACAGCAAAGACATGTGCAGGGATCCCTAACATTTCTGCATGTGTCCTGAGCTCCACTTCAGCCCAGGCTAAAGTCTGTAGATCATTGCCAAGCAAGCACTGTACTGGTAGGTCTGCACTTACCACAACCTTCTTAAGGCCAGTTACCCCTCTCCAGGAGAAGTTAACAACTGCCAGAGAATGGTCTGTTCTGACATTGCTAGCATTGGTCACTTGGTACATTTCACCAAGTATAATCTGCCCAGGATCCACAAGATCTTTTGTCACCATTGTGACACTTGCTCCTGTGTCCCTGAATGCCCAAGCTGCTACTCCATTTATTAAAGGCTGCTGTCTGTATTTGCCCAGGATACTGGGGCTCACAAAGGGGGACATATCCATGCCCCCATCACTGACAAGCACAGCCTGAGTTGGTACATTGACTAGGCCAGAGTCCATCTCAGAACCCAGGGTCAACCCTACTACACCCTTATTCTGTGTATTCCCACCACCAATTGTAAGTGCACTAGGGGGAGCAGGTGCCTTAGGGGCATTGGTGGTGGCTGGAGTATTTTCTTTGGCCTTGGAGCAGTCACTAGTCCAGTGAGTATTCTGTTTACAGATTTTGCACCAAGGTTTCTTTTGGCCTTTCCCTTTGTTAGCCTGTGAATCCCCACCTGAAGAAGATTTTTGGGGCCCTTGTGAAGACTTCTGGCCTTTACCCTTGTCCTCACCCTTATCAGAGTTTTTAGAATCTTGCTTCTTTGGGTCACCACCTTGGTTCTGTACCTTCTTCCTCACCCTGGTTCTGACCCATTTGTCTGCCTTCTTTCCCAATTCTTGGGGAGAGGTCAGCTCAGAGTCTACCAGGTCCTGGTGCAACAGCTGATTTTGACAGTTATTAAGAATCTGCTCCCTCATTATCAGATTGTACAATCCTTTGAAGTCACACACTTTACTGCCCAGTAACCAACCTTCCAGAGCCTTAGCAGCACAGTCAACAAAGTCAACCCAGTCTTGATTTTGTGCTTTTTGGGTGTCACTGAACTTTAACCTGTATTGTTCAGTGGTTAGGCCAAACCCATCTATTAGTGCACTTTTCAAGACCTGGCAATCCTCAGCATCCTCTTCTCTTACAGGGAGGAGCTTATCTCTACCTTTGTCTGCAAAGGAGAGCCATAAGATTGCTGCCCACTGACCTTGAGGGACCTTCTGCCTCTCCAAGGCAGTTATCCATTTGTGGATGTCATCCCCACTCTGGTAGGGAGGGGCAATCTTACGCAGGTTTCTATGGTCATAAGACCTCTCCCAATCTAGGGAAATTGCTGGCACCAAGGGACTCTAGTCCCTCCTTTTTACTAGCTCTGTAGAGCTTTAGGGCTTCCTATCTAAGGCCATCTGCTGCTTTCTGAGGCTGAACTTGTCTTGCTCATACTTCAGCAGTGTCTCTCTCTACTCTCCTGGGAGGTTTCCCTCCCTCTGTGAGAAGAGACAGAGGTCCCTATAGAGGAGTTAGACTGGATAGATCCCCTTGACAGAGATATATCCCTTCTAGCCTTATGTTCAACACTACCAGGAGGGATAAAGGAAGGAGCATTGTTGTCATCATCCTCATCCTCATCCTGGAGAGCTGTGTTCACCAGATCTTGGTCATTGTCACCAGTCTGGTCAGCATTAGAGGTAGCGTCAGGGGAAGTTTTACCCCTAGGCCCACCCTCACCTGCTGTCCCACCCACACTGTCTACCTCTTCAGGCCCACTAGGCCCTGTGATATCATCCAGCTTAAGTATCTTTATGAGATGCTGGGTGGATGGACTTTTGCCTGTCTTCAGCTTCCCAATGGAACATAAGGCCCTTAGCTGAGCAAAGGAGAGATCCTCATATGTATAAAGAAGAAGCCCACTGGCTTCTGGCAGGGACCCACGGGTTCCTGGCTGACTAGACATTACTAATGTGGTGTGGTGTATTGCACTACCTACACTAGTGTGGCCTACTAAACTCTCTTGAGTTGTAGAAAGGGTGTGCTATCCCTTAGTACACAACTCTAAGTTCAGTAGAACTTACTGTAGCTAAACTTGATATTATATGTACCTCAGGTACCTTTAGTGGTTTTCAGTTGATCAATTCAATTGAGATTATCTGGTAAAACAATAGCAAGCTGGAATCCCACAAGCTGCACACCAATGCGAGAAGGTGGCCTGATATATGCTGTACACTAGTTCTAGTGGGTACCTTGTATCAGTCCAAACAACCCCTTATGGTGATAGGTTAAAGACAACCTTTATTGAAAGCTATCCTAGTGGTAACCATGAAGAGCAGCCTTCAGGCTAAGTCTTGAAGGAATGGTAAAGCAGTTTGTTTTACCATTCCATAATCTCTTGAATGATCAAATGAAAGGACAACCACACCAGGTATATATTTAAAATATATGTATTTAGGTTAAAACACACCCCTCTAGTCTCTTTATGAGACTGGAGTTTGAAGTACTTAATTTACAAGTGAGCAAGCTTCAGTATTAGCTCAAATACATGTTTGGGCCCTAGAGGCGTACCAAACCATATACCAAAAAAGTGGTATAAGAACCACGACTGAACTAAACACAAGGCCTAAAGCCTGTAGAATCGCTGGGACCCCAAGGAACCACCCAAGGTAGTGACACAGGGGACCCATGGGGGCCGTGTGCAGTGTGTAAACACAACCGCGGGTTCCCATTATCTTCTATGGGCAATGTCGCGGTTGGAAATTTAAAGATTAGGGACACTTCTAATCGAGTCAGGACCAAACCCTTTTGGACTTAGGAAGTTCTAGGGCTAGCTCCCACGGGAGCACCGGAGTACTCGAGTTACCTCACCCAGGGAAGCCGGGTGCGTAGGTGTCTTTTGGTGTCGGGTCGCGTCGTCGATTTCGAAGGAAGCCTGCAAAGAACTGCTGCTGCCGTGGAGAGGAGAAGTGTCCGAAGAGATCCAAGCCTGGATCTAGGATGGAAGGAACCTGAAAGCAGAGGGGACAGAGTCTGGGTCACTTGCCATTGACCGAGGGCAGGATGGACCAATGCCCACAGATGTCAGGTGCTTCAGGTGAGTTGATGGGTGTCTTGACTCTTCAGCCACGAGGTCCAGGAGGATCCGACAAAGTCCACGAGCTGGATTCAAGCTGTCCTACAAAGTCTGTCGAGTGCTGCGGTGAAGGCAACCAGAATGGACCAAACAAGCCTTGGCAACAGCAAGTCACTGGTATTTAGAGAAAGGACTGCGGTGCAGACCAGCAAGGTCTGAGGGACTCACCCAGCAAGGGTAAGTCAGGGCACATCTGGAGCAACCAGAAAAGCCCAAACAGAAGAGGAGTTGCCTTTGTGGGGACCTGCTAGTCAACAGGCTAGTGATTGCGAAGGAGCGTCAAGCGGTCGAACTTGAAATGGGTCCACGGGTCACTTGTGGAGTGGAGGCCAGCAATCTTTGGAGCAGGAGGTGCTCATGGCTGGGGCTACTTGGAGTCCAAAGCACAACACGGAAGATAGTGGTGCTGCAAAAGTTCACGGTGTCCAGGGGTCACGGTTCCACATCAACCACGATAGTCACAGGCCTCAAATTTGCTGTGGACTCAGGGTAGCCTCAGCGAAGTCTGGAAATCTATGTCTGGTGATGCAAAGACTTTGGCGTCCGACAGGAGCTTCAGCGATGCAGACCAGTCAGTTGCTTCTTTGGTGCCTGCCAAGCAGGGGAGTCACTCCTTGACCCCAAGGGAGATTTCTTCAGTTTTCTTGTCAGGGTAGAACGTCGAAGGTCCAGGATGTACGTTGCAGAGTTTCGTCCAGGGTAATCTAAAGTCCTAGGGACTGGATTCCTATACTTATAGTAAGTTTAGGGGATGGACTAACTCTAAGGCCCCACCTATGGGTGGGCCAGGAAAGAGGGGTGGTTACACCCATTTCCTTTGTCCAGTTGCACGCCAGAGCAGGGGCAGGTAGCCCCTGCAACCGGTTTGAACTGGACTATGCACAGGGAAACCAAACATGCCCCCAGGGCAGGACTTCAAGCACCAGAGAGTGCACCCGCCCAGCCCCAATACACATCTGCCTGTCTGGGGAGGTGGTTACACCTCCCCGCAACAGGAAACCTATTGTCCAGGCCTCCCCTGCTGGAGTTTCGGTCTGCAGCAGGAGGCCAGACCCGTGTCTGTGGCAGAGGCATCCATTTTGTGATGCCAGGGCTCAGGAAAGTCCTACCGGGTTTGACCAGCCTGAACATATCTTTCCCTCTAGAAGGGTGGAATGCAACCCCCGCCGCCAGAACTGGCGGGGCTAGTATTCCAAGATGTTTGACACAAAACACAACATGTTTTGATGCAGCCATTCCAAAGTTAGCATTTACTGCGAGGTTATAATGCACTTAAGAGTATATGATATGGCTGTATCACAGAACAGCCATAAGGAAGTATTTCTGAAAGCTGCAGAGGGGCTCAGCTCATGCTTGGGCACCCTCTCACACAAAACCAAGCACTCTGCCTTCAGGATTGTCAAGGCCTGCCATAGGAGTGACTTATAGGTTTATATGTGTCTGTATATATGTGTGGATATAGGTAGCCTATACCACTGTAAGGGTTGCAAGCACACCTTACCCAGGCTGCAATAGCAGACATGTTGTGCCATTTTGGAGTGCTTCCCAGGGGTGGCATAATACACGCTTCAGCCCCTGATAGGCCTCTGAGGTACCTATGCCCTAGGTACATAGTTTACCATATACTAGGGGCTTATAAGGCACTCCAGAATCCAATTAGATATGTACCTAATGTACATGGAAACCATTTTAGAGAGGAAGCAGCTAGGCTGTGGTCCTGATTAGCAGGGCCACAGCCAGACTAAAGTCGAAAAACAGTGAAACACCAGCAAAAAGTGGGAGAACCCATGTGAAGCAGATCCTACTCTCCTACACACAGCAACTGGCAAAAGGAAAAATAACGGGACCCGAGGAGCGGGAGCCCGCGACTGTTTTTGTGGCGCCTCCTGGCGCTACCTCATGACGCACGTAGCAGTGCGCCTCATGGGGGAATGCTGGGAAGTGTAGTCCCTTTGTACCGCTAGGATAGATGGAGCAGGCAGGCACAACAACGGGCAAACGTTGCGGTCCCCTCGGACCGATCGAATGACTGGCAGCAGGTCAGGCACACAGCAACTGGCAAAAAGAAAAATAACGGGACCCGAGGAGCGGGGGCCCGCAATGGCTTTTGTGGCGCCTCCTGGCGCTTCCTCGTGACGCATGTAACAGTGCATCTCATGGGGGAATGCTGGGAAGTGTAGTCCCTTTGTGCCGCGAGGACAGATGGAGCAGGCAGGCACAACAACGGGCAGACGTTGCAGTCCCCTCGGACCGAAAAAATGACTGGCAGAAGGTCAGGTACACAGCAAATTAAGCCAATGGCAGTGGAGAACACCAAGCTCCCCTAAACTCTATTGCTGAGAGTTCTAACCTGCCAGGAGGTGCCTGTTCCAGTTCTGGGCCTCTGTGGGTTGTTCCTGCTGTTGGGAGTTGGAAGAAACCTAAGAGAAGCAGGAGAAACAATCTCTGAGGCCGCAGTGATGCCATGAGCTGCACCGAGGCCAGGGGCACTGGTAGTGAAGTGCATGATGCACCGCCCGGCCTGCACTGCAGTACTGACGCCCTATGACGCCTGCAGTTATCTGCCTTCTCGAAACCAGCGCTTACACTGACACCGTCACCACCAGCGCCTGCATCCAGTTCTCGTGGTGTCTATAACCACTGAGGATGACTACATGGACTCGCTGGCTGACACAACTGACTTCCCCTGTCCTGGATGTGACACGTCGTCCCCTCGTGGACACGATGTCTCGTCTCCCCCATGACAGCCAGAGGGCCGGCCTCGACCTAGGCACCAACACTCACCTCCAGGACCCCGGCCATCATCATAGATTTCATTTTCTGAGGTAATGTTTGTTTGAGGGGTCTGTGTGACTCTGTGCCCAACTCCGCGCACCTCGTAGTCAGTGACGTACTTTGGATTTATTGCTATCACAACATCGTAATAGCCACAGGTAGAGCTAGTACAAGCTTTATTTTTCTAATCTGGTGTGGTGTTATGACCGTGCAACAGTGTGTTTTGAGTAAAAAAATCCTTCACCGTTGTCTTTGGGATACTCCTGTCTGCTCGTGCCAAGCCACCAAGGGGTTGAGCAGGGGTTATCTAAAGTGTGCATCCCCCTTACCGTAACTAGAAGCAAGGGTCCCTACTTGGACAAAGGTACCCACCTCTGCCAACTAGAGACCCCCAGTTCTAACACCAGCATATGCATCGAACCATTACAATATCTTCCAACCCCTGCGCTGAGCAGCTGGTCTAGCTGAAGTGGTGGTGTAGAGATATTTGAGCAGTGAACATTCTGTTAATCTGAATCTAGTGCCTGTCAAACATATCTAATAGAGCACTATATCATATGCAAATAATGTTGCTGTTTTCTGCAGAATTGCATCTTCAGAATGCATTCTGAAAAAGCCTCCTCTGCATTCCTAAAACCCTGCATGACAACCGACCTTGACTTAAAACTTCTGATCTGATTATCACCTCTCTTTTTTTCATTCAACAGCATTTGCCTATGAACCACCCCAGCACGAGTGTTTGCCTCTATTATTACATTTCTACAATTTGCCCACGCCTTTTTTCAAACATCATAACAAACTAATAAAATCATAATAAAATCTCTGCATCCGCTCTAGCTGATTTATTAATCCCACTAACCACTTGCATAAACTCAAGTACCCATTCTAATTATCACACTTAGGTCCTATTATTTTCATATATCACAAAGAAACTTATATAGATAAATGGAATGCTATCATTGAGAACTGAAGATTAACTCCAACAACCAATTGTAACCAATAAAAATTGGAATAAACATTAGCTTGGGGTTCTCTGAGCAGCGTGCTGCCCAGCGTAAAGAGCTTTCACCCCCTTTCAGGGGTAGGAAAAGCTCTATAAATGCAAATGAAATTGCACTTACGATTATAAAATAGTTGTATTCCTGTCCTAAGAGAAAAGGCCACTTTAAGAAATTGGGTTACTGGTTGACTAGGGCGTGATCCCCTGGTCAAGCAACAGCCACAGTCCCTGTCTGGGTAGGGCACAAGCAAACCTCGATTAACCAGTGCTCTTCCACTGGTAGCTTGTCACTGAGCAGTCAGGCTTAATATAGAGGCAATGTGTAAAGTATTTGTGCAACAATTCAAACAGTAAAACTGTGATAGCATCACTCAAAAAGTATCCCACATCAAGTCATAAACATAAAGACTGATGTAATAAATACGACAAGACCAAAATGAAAAGAATCCAATCACTAGAACCTGAGTTATGCATTTTTAAAGAATAAAGTGTAAAATATCACCTAAAAGCATAAAGTGCCTGTTAGACTTGGCATTCTTGGCATCATTTACCCTGACTTTTTGCCTCTCCCTCCTGTATTTTTCATGCTGTGCTGGATTTCGTTTTTGTTGGCTTAGATGATTTGGGCACTTTGCCACTGCTGATCAGTGTCAAAGTGCAAGTGCTCCCTGTGTAAATGTTTATTATGATTGGTTATCCATGATTGGCATATTTGATTTACTGGTAAGCTCCTAGTAAACTGCAATGAGTGTGCCTAGGACTTGTAGATCAAATGCTATTAATGTGCCTGCAGCACTGAATGCACCACCCACACAAGTAGCCTTCCAATTGTAACTCAGATCTGCCACAGCAGTGTCTGCATGCAGTTGTTAGTGTCATGTCGACCTGGCAAGTGCACCCACTTGCCAGGCCCTAACCTTCCCCTTTCTTGCATGTAAGACACCCTTCAGGTAGGCCCAACGTACCCCCATGTGCAGAGTGCAGTGTATGCAGAAGGTAATACTTGTACAGGTGTGTGTGACATGTCCTGATAGTGAAATACTGTGTATTTCGTTTTTCACAATTGAAAGGCTAGTTGTCCCATAGGCTAAAATGGGAGTTATTTTGTAACATCTTACAAGTATAACTTTCCATTGGGACAAGATGGAGAAATGGAATTTAATAACCCATCTTGTTAGGGAGATGGTTTTTAAATTGTGTGTTTGAAACTGCCACTTTTATAAAGTACTATGCAAACCAATGATGGAAGTAATGCTGAATAAATCATATACATTCACCACCAGTCAAGTGATCTGAGTTAAATCCATTGTTCTTTTGCTCACCATGCCACCCCAGTTTATACCCAGCCATATGCAAATCAGTCTTGACCCACGACACATCCTCGCGGACATGACCCCTTGCCTCCCCGTGGCAGCCAGGGAGCTGGCCTCGACTTTGGCATTGACGCCTCACCTTCCCAATGCCATGCATTGTAATAGACTTCATTTTCCAAGGTACTGTACTTTGGGGGTTCTGTGTGACTCTACGCCCAACACCGCGCACCTCACGTTCAGCGCCGTACTTTAGATTATTGCCTGTCACAACGTCGTAATAGTCCCAGGTGGAGCTATTTGTTTTCATCAGCTTTACTTTTGAGATAACTCTTTTTCAGTCACATTTTAATACTTATATTTAGAATTGTTGTTGTTTTGGTCTTGTTTGGTTTAGATAACGATTTCTTTTTTTTTTTAAATTGTGTGGTGTCCATTTGTGGCGTTTTCACTGCATTACTGTGTGTTTTGAGCATTAATACTATACACATTGCTTTTGGGATAAGCATGTCTGCTCGCGCTAAGCTATCCTTCAGATTTCTAAAAAATGTATTGCAGATATTGGACCACATTAAGTGGAGTCACCTTGCCATACATCATATGCAGACAGGAACAGCTATACAGCTAAAAAAACTATTGGGCATATTATCAAGCCAGGCGATAAAATTATCGCCGCTTTAGCTTTAGCTTCCAATTGAAGCCCATGTTAAATGTGAAGGACGTGTAACATGGGCTTCAATTGGAATTCCAATTATCAAGCCCATTATCTCCGTTTTAGCGGCACTTTTCTGCCACTAAAGCGGCAATAATTTTATCGCCTGGCTTGATAATATGAACCTATGTTCACATCAATTACATTCATCCTGTTTACGCTTCCGTGAGGAGGAAGTGGAGAACGCAGAGCACCATATTATCCCCAATCCCATCTTTTGCAAAGCACTTTTCTTCAGGGAATGAGAGCATCAAAACATGATCCCATTTATAAACGCTTCTCCACACCCCTGAATAGATATGGCACTCCTCTTGCATCAAAATCAGCACTTTTTTGTGAAAAATACCTTTTTTTGAGACAAGAACAGCGCCTTAGAGAATGCACCCTCTGCATGCAGTTAACAATGCTTCAGCTGATTCTTACCAACAGGGAGCATTGCATCAACCCAGCTTTGGCTCAGGTACTGAATTGCATACAGACGGATGAAAGAAGCATTGGCGCAGTGTTATTTTATTTTTACATTTATTGCGTTACTTCACTGCTGTTCTAGAAGTTTGAAACCAGGCAATATTCATGTCATTTTTATTAATATAACTGGTATTTTGTTAGAGACAATAACATTGTCAGTTTTGATTTTAGATGTTGAGCCACAGTGCCCTTCTATACAGATCCAACTCAAAATATTGACATTTTAGTGAAAGGGGGAGTTGTCATGCTCTCTGCCTTGACAGAGATTCATAATTTTTCTCTGTACACTTGTAGTGTTCCAAATGCATGTGTTGGAGATGGAAACAGACCATCATACGCCCTCTATTCAAGAAACCTATATTGGACCCTGAGGTGGTAGACAACTATAGACCTGTATCGTTGCTTCCAGAAGTCAATATAATTTTAGAGATGATGACAACTAGGCATCTTGGAGAATACTTGGAAGCTTATAATATTCTTCACCCCTCCCAAACAGGATTCCACTCAGACTGGAATACAGAAAGAGCGCTCCTAATGGCCACAGAAGATTTGAAAAAGGTTTTAGATCAGGGTGGGTCAGCAGCACTGATTCCTCTTGAGCTAAGTGCAGCAGTTGATACGGTTTCCTGTCCCACCCTACTCTACCGTTTGGAAGAAGTAGGCATTATAGGTAGCGCCCTAAAATGTCTTGCATCATTTTTGGAGAAGAGGAGCATTCAGATTAGTAAGGGGCCCCTCTTCTGTGTAAATCATCAGCTGAAATGTGGGGTACCACAGGGCTCCTCCTTGAGCCCTAATATTTTTAATCTGTATGTTCATCCTCTATCTGATATCATCTGCTCATGTAGTTTTACAATGATATCATAAGTGGCCGATACACAGATTATCGTCTCTCTATCCCCTGATACAGGATCCACCTCTTTAGGACATAATAGTTGTCTAGAAAAGGTGTTGAACTGGCTGGCAGCCAGCGTCCTAAAGCTAAACATGGATAAAACAGAGGCCGTGGTAGTTGAATTACAATCCAGCACTCTGGGACCAAATCAACTGGCTCCGTCCCTAGGGAAACATCCTTCCCCCAAGTTGGAAGTCAAGAGATTGGAGATTACTCTTGACGAACATCTTTTCATGACATCCCAACTATAGAAGGTGGCTGCAAGCTGCTTCAGCCTCCGTGGAGCTTAAGGAAGACTCTGAAATGGCTCCCTATAGAGGTCTAAAGGAAAGTGATTCAAGGATTAATTCTTTCTTGCCTTGACTATGGCAACTTACTTTACCTGGAAAACAACATTTTTCATTAAAAAACTCCAAATCATCCAGAACGCTGCGGCTTGAATGCTATTGGGTATTCCTAAACAGCACTCAGCACGCGCAGCACTCAATTCCTTAATTGTTTGCCTATACATTGTAAAATACAATTCAAGGCATAAAGTGGCATATTTACGAGCACTCTGTTTGACGCTTCAGTGGCGTGGCACCATTTTCAATATTTACAAGGTGGTGCTAAGCCTTGTAAATATGGCTCTTTACGCCGCAGTCCTTTGTGGCAAAGGGGCGTGCAATTGGAGTTGTTATGGGCGTTCCACCGCAACACCCATTGCTTCTCATTCCAGCCAGGGCTGATAGGCCTGGAAAGATATATGCTTTATAAGATATGTGAATAGAATATCATCTGAACGATAAAGTTGCAAACACAATCCTGCCTACTTCGAACATAAGCAAATATGGTCACATTAATTCACTAAACAAGGATTGATTTTTATTCACTTCTAAGTTGGTTTATTGAAAAGTATAATATAAAACTTTGATTTTTGTTTATTTTATGATATAAAAGTCCCAATCTATCTCAGGCATTTTATGTCAGTGTACTTACATCTTTAAATCAAGAACATGCTTTGAACGAGTTGCATAAATGTACTTATTAGAACAGTCCTGCATGAATCACAATCCATTTGAACAAATCAGTGATTACAAACTCCTATCATTCGCAAGATTGATATCAAACACATAGGTTATTTCCCATAAGTCATATAAATTGCTTAATTCCTGTAAGGTACTTTGGACACACTTCGAAATCTGTACTAGCACATCACATAGCTGAACTCTGCCATGTGTACAGAACACTTGCTGCATGGCTGCAGGTCATCCACTCCGTGTCCTGCATGCTTTGGTTTAGATCAAAGTACATAAGAAAATGCCAAGTCCTTTGAGAGGTGGCTGTTGAGTATTACAACTCATCAGGTCCTGTGGGTGCAGCAGGAAGCGATCGAAATACATAATGTAGATTCCCAAGAAATTCTGAAGAGCTTTGGTCAAGGTTAATTTTTTTGTATTTTGCTTTGATCACATATTATTCAACATTAGCTGGAAAAGAAATATTACTTAAATACTTCAGTTGACTGAACATTGCAGTTAAGTTCCAAAACCTAAAACAGCTGAATTGTGTTGCCCATGTGCCCATTGAGGCTGTCTCTAGTACTGACCGTCGGTGCTTCACGAGGAAGCGCCCTACCTCCTTCATGGCACGCCAATGTTGCATTGGTCATTTCTTCATTGATGCTATCAATCATGTCTTCAGTTATGGCATCTATTGCGGCTGTAATGTCAGATTAAGCCAGAAGTACACAGAAGATCTATAACTGTTTAACAATTATATGTGGCCAACATGTGATTTTAGGTTTTTGTATTGTAGAAATAAAGTCAAGACATAAACTGTAGTTTCTTCATTGAATCTGTAAGGTGGCTGTAACATAAGTCAGCACGAGATATGAACAGAAAACAAGACAGGAACTCTTGCGTTTGCTGCCTTCATTTAAAGCTAGGCTGACATAAGACTGGATAATTACATTTCCCTTCAACTTGAAGGGAAAAAAAGTATTGAAGGTGTTGGAAGTGGCATCTATACAATGTCACTCTTAAGTGAAACATCATTAACAGATCACTGATTGAGAGCGCATAGGCCAACAATCTGCGCCTGAATCTGAATATCCTTACAATGATTCCTTAATAGGAAATTAGTAACAGCACATATTTTTTAATTCACATTATTTTACAATGTATGACTGTAATAAATCCAGTTTACATTCATGTGTTCTTGCGTATGAAAGTATGTATCCAGTCCAGAAACCTTGTCACACGCACATAAACTCCTGGGCGACTGGGCAGGGCACACCGATATCCGAAAGAAGTCACCCCAGCCAAAACCCATCTTGAATTCTGTTCACAGATCATTGGTCCTCCGGAATCTCCCTTAAAAATGGAAATAAAACTCAGGTTAAGTACCAGTATAGCTCCACAATACAAGCTAAGAATCTATTGAATACAGTAGAGTGAAATGCATTATTTCATATATGTCCATCCATTGAGTGAGAGGATCTGCATCAGAAGGGTGACCCACCATGCTCTGGACAATGAAAAGGAAAGAAAGAAAATGGGAGCCAAGGGCACCGGCAACGTCCTAACTCACTCATGTAGTAACTAAGACATATGTAGGATCACAACTACAAGTACTTCTCTACTATATCCAAAAAGGGTTCAAATATAGTATTTACATTGTAGTGGATGGTGAAAATGAAGTGGTCCCTGCTTCTAGTTCCCAGAAAGTGCCCTAGCTCTCTCAAAAACCACATCTAGTCATAGAAACGATGTACCATACCTAGGAAATCCTCTTCCAGGGCCAGTCTGGTTAGGACACTGAAAAGGTACTGTTATGAGCCCCAATGTACCCCAATATACGCCTAGGTAGCTGCATGACCTTTAGCCTACATTGGTCCTACCTTGCTCTACATAACGACTCTGGTGCTGGCCTTTCACCGAGTTATGTGCCCAATAAACGTTGTGTGGTTTTCTTCCAAAGCTAGCTTCATTTATTATGCATGAGGACTCTTAGTGTTAGTATCATATGTAAATCCCCTGCCTAGGGCATGCACAGCAGGATTACCATCTTCTCCATAATAACTCTGTAAGAAAGTCACTGCTATTGTCATGCTTGAATGACAGGCCTACAGTACCTTTACACATCTAGGTAGAATCCCTGAGGGTTCCATCTGGGTATAAAAGAACCACATCTTCAATGGCAACCAGAGGAGAAGTGTCACACTGACAATAGATGATGAGGTCCCAGCTTGGAGAAGCTCCAGCATACAGGGGTCCAATTCGAGACCAAGATGGGGTCCTTCATTCTCTCCCATCAGGTTATGGGGCTGGCTCTTTCCTAGCGGATTCTAAACTTTACACCCACATACATGCAAGGTATACTCAGATATACCTAGGTAGAATTTGCATCTTAGGAGTACACTTGAGTACTGTCATGTATCTATACACCTGCAATATATACACTGTTTTACCATCATGGTAGAATTCTCGAACCTCGTTCCAGAATCACTAAACATACATACACGCAGGAGTGAACATTAGCTCTAGCTCCCGCATTATACTAAATCATGTAGGGTGGGCTGCTGAGTCACTTCACCATGAAATCACAGTTAAAACTACTACCACACCACAGAAGCAGTACCCAATAAAAAATGACACAAAGAAGCAAGTCAGGGAGATCTTAGATCAACTTGAATAGGAAGGTGGGATTGAGAATTGCACCGCCACATGAATAATGCTTTGTTTGTGGGTACTGAAACCCGACAATTCATACCGTCTAGTTTTAGACTACAGGCATTTGGACACATGCAAAAAAACTTTTACAGTACTAAATGCACACAGTGCCGCATTAATGAATAACATTGTGCGGAAGAAATACAAAACAACACTAGACATCTCAAATGGATTATTTTACCAAAATATAGTGCCTGAAAGCAGATATTTGACAACATTTTCTGCCCCGGGCTCTCAATGCCAATTCCGTAAAGTGCCCCTAGGGTATAAGAATAGCCCGGGTTGTTCTCAGCAAGTGTAAGAGAGGTACTTCAAAACTGTGATGAGGAGTCATTGTCCTATGTAGATGACATTTATCTGACAGACGATGATGCAGTCTGACAGTGGTCGGACTGTTAAACTAGTAAAAGGCCCTACATTTTTGCTGTATTAAGCATCCATTGTGGAAGACCCATGAGATTAAACATTAGCAGTTGCTTATATTCACTTTGGTATATTTCCAAAAAGAACTTCATTTATCAGAATATAACTAAAGCATATTTATTATTTTGACAGTGTTATATAAAAATGCATTTCAATTTGTGTTTGCTTGGTGATTCACATTTACCTGACATGTATCCACTCCACCTTTTTCATAGCCACCACATATCATATTTGCTGTTATGTTATATTCTGGCATTTGTTGCTGGCATTTTTCATTGGATATCAGTGGTATGACTGCTTCTTGCAATGTATAAGCCACAGCCCCTAATAAAAATGATCATTACATGTATTATTTAATTTTACATTATTGAACATGCTATCAGTCTTATAGTATTATTGCCACTATTAAATGAAGTCATAATCTCATCTAAATTAAATACATATGTTATTTTCAGCAAATTAGGAGCATAAGAGTTCTTTGTTCAATCTGTAAACCCATTGGAGTCAGTGGAATCGATCCCAAAACATATGGTTTTCTTATAATTTGTTATAGTTCGACCAAAAACAAAGAGGATCTGGTGAAACGTATAAGGTAAAAATCACTATGAAGAAGCAGGGACTCTTTTATGCGGAGGCAGGCAGTGTTAAATTTGTAAAAGAATGAATGACGGTGCCCAAATCTCTGCTCATAAACCTGTGGCTGCGTGCTGAATGTGTTGACTTGAATCCACCTCAAGTGTCTTTAATCCACTACCAGATACACCCAGCCTCTTTATCTGTCTCTTGGAAGTTCCTCTTTTCTTTGTCTATGCCAGTTTTTACGTCTTTCTCTTGATCTTTCTTTCCCTGTTTGTTTTTCCCTCTTGTTTTCGGTCAATGTCTGATGTGAAGAAAAATATATGCTGGTCTCCAAAAAATGAGTGTTATTGGACCCCGCCAGCAACCAACGGTTCAGATTAAGCACCGGAGGCCGAATTTCCTAAAGTTTTTCAGTCTAGCGTGCTACCAAAAACCTTTCATACAAGTGGGCCAGTAATCCTGTATGGGCTGACACAATTTGTTTCTGGAAGTGGATTACAAATCAGTTGCAAATTGTGTCTGATGCAGATGTTTGCCCCTTCGATTTGTACCACGTAAAACATGTCACAAACCACAGGTGCAAATTGTGTGCAATTCCGATTTGCACACTTCTTGATTTGGATGAAATCATGCGCAAATTGTTTGTAATACTCCATTACCCAAGGGTTGGAACTCAGAATCAGGTGCAAATTGCTCACTTTCTAATTACAGCACCTCATGATAGAAGTCAATCATTTCTGAATGCCAAAGACACACAGGAAAATACTTAGCTGGGTTCAGCGCTCAAGGTTTCCTTACCAGCAGCAATACAATTCAGCAAAGTGCGACTGACTACGCCAAAAGAGGCTTTTTCTCACATACACCGTCATGGACGATCATGGCATAAAAGTTTTGATACATGCAAATATTGCGTTTCTGGTCTTGCAGATAATGTCACCTAGGAAAACCTAACAATATCCGGTATTTACAGACTCAAGACATTCCCTCTTGGATGTCTTGGATTATTTTCGGTGTAGTGAGAAACACATCATCAAACTGAATGTAGGTAAAAATGAAAACACCTTCATAGTTCATAGTTCACCTTTTGCCTTTTCTGTTTGGTAATTGTGTCATTAAGTTGCTCTCATTGTACGAAAGGGTTATAATTTAGTGGTGTGTACATAAAGGCCTTTTTGAAAATCATAGTGAAATGATTGTGGCATCCAAAAGCTACGACAGCTCCCCTAAGCGACTCAATAAACGCTGCAGCGAGACTCATCACTGGCTCGAAAAGAAGTTCCCACATTTCCCCAGATTTAAAATCCTTGAACTGGCTACCGCTTGATGCCATAATTCATCTAAAAATAGCGTGCATGACGCATAATGCCCTACATCATAATGCACCCAGCTACCTCGCACAGAAACTGACGATCTCTGGTGGTTTAAGATCCTCAAGGAGTGCGGAAAACCTACTACTAAAACCTCAAAGGTTCAACAAGAAGAAAACAGATAAACGATCCTTCTCGGGGGTGGCGCCCAGGATATGGAATACACTTCCCCCAGAAACCAGACTGAATGCCTCTACCTCATCTTTCAAAAAGGAAGCTAAAGCGATTCTCATGGCAAAATTCACCTGAACACAGACTAAATAAATTCCGAGATCAACAGCTCCCTTACTAGTAATCCTTACTATGTTAAGGGTCCAACTAAACATTCTACTCACTTTATCTGCCCTTGACTTGACTCAATGGGGATATTCCTGTTATGTACACTACTGCTTATTGCACGAGATGTTATGTATACGTGAGCTATCTGCATTTATTTGTTTATATAACTAACAGTTGCTTAATGTAAAGCGCTCTGATAAACGCAAGAATCTTGTTTGCGCTCTATAAAACCCTGAAAATAAATAAATAAAATAAGCAAAACATTTTACTCTGAATTACTGATACACCTCAGCGTATAATATTTTTTCTTTTTTTTGTGAGCAGAAAAATAGAGAGAAATGCATGTCACAATAAATACATAAGACAAAAAAAATGATTCATAAATGAAAAAGGAATCAATCAATAACGACGATCAAGTCATCTCCGTTCTTCTAAGAAAAAGGCTAAAATGCAGTGTGCCAGCAGTACATTTCGACCAAGCTAAAACATTAGCAAAAAGTGAGATGTCCTTCGTCAATGGGCTACGCCTATCCCTACATTTCAGTAAAAAATGGTATTGCAGTTCATTGCATCATAGATAAGGATCTAATCATACTATTTGAATACTAAAAGCAATAAACTTCATGGTAGAATGATAAAGGGAAAAACAAGGAGGCTCAATCACAGTACAATAAAGTAGCAATTGAAGCATGACAGAGAAAAAATAGAAAGAGATGACATTAATCTCCAATGACCCACCCTATTCTTAATATAAATAGGGTATGTTAAAACCTTTTGCAAGTGAAAAATTAGATCATCCATTCTAGATGCAGCCAACTAAAATCACAATAATGTTTCCCTTCCTTCCCTTCTCTGTCTATCAACAAGGATTAAAAAAAACAAAAACCGGGGAGAAGCTCTAGTTTAACAACCCTGCATAACTGATTCCTCATTAAGCTGTTCCATGAATTTCCAGACCCGTGTATACCTTTTGATCCCACCAACTCTTTTTGCATATGTCAGTTCAAATTTACACGTGCGGATCATTTTCTTATGCCATTCTGAATATGTGGGAACTCCGCTTGTCCTCCAGTTCTGCAGAATCAAGGATCGTGCCACCGAAGAGGTTATCGAAGTAAAGGCTTGCTTGGATTTAATATTTGAGCAGTTTTCTTCTGTTGCGACAAATCAAAAAGTGCCGCTGCGCAGCTTATAATCGTGTGAAGGCTGAAGTATAGAGGGGCATATTATCAAGGACGGCGTTAGAATTATCGCCGCTTTAGCGGCAGGAAACTGGCGCTAAAAGCGCCGATAATGGGCTTGATAATATGCCGCAGAGAATTCCCATAGAAGACCATGTTCTGGTGTGGACATGGTCTTCTATGGGAATTCTCTGCGGCATATTATCAAGCCCATTATCGGCGCTTTTAGCGCCAGTTTCCTGCCGCTAAAACGGCGATAATTGTAACGCCGTCCCTGATAATATGCCCCAGAATTCTTTGACAAATGGAAAAGTTTTTGGGATTACAAGACGACATCTCTAACTCGAAGCCTATCAGACAGCACATGTAAGCATCTTGTAATCCATAGCTTCAAAAATTCTTCATTTATAATTGAGGTGGCTCCCAGTCTACTAAAAGATTTAAAAACATTAAGAAACTCCTTCTGTTGAAGTTTTCTCGGAAAGAAAATCTTTAAACTGTTATCTGTTTATGTTATTTTTAGCAGTTTTGTAGGGTAGACCATACCTGGCAGGGGTCAGAGCTCTTTACCAAGCATATGCTGCTTCAAAGTCACAGTGTTGTACTTATTGTGAATTTGTGAAAAAACATAAATTACATTGACAAAGTAAAAAAAGAAAACATAAACTTGAGTTTCGTAAATTTTCCTCTTGGGGGAAATGTTTCCCTGTGTAATCACCCATGAGTCTTCCTACTACATACACTACTACACTCTAGCGTCTATTACATAGAGGTATTTTAGTGTGTTCGATATCTTCAGATGTATAATGCAATTATTTGTAGAAGTATACAATTGTATACCCCTTGTTAAATGCAGCACGGCAAAGATTCATCTCAGATGCCGCAAGGCTTAGGGTTTATTAAAGCAAACCGAAGGTTAGTGTGGCTCTGGAGTGATTTTGTTTTCCTTGGTGGTAGCAGTTTATAAAAAACAGGGTGGTGCCCTGTAGAAACGTAACTATAGTCACATTTCTTGATGAAGGCTTACTTTGTCACTCAGCACAGTGCTTCATAAGTCGACAGTAAGCTGTCGTGTTTTGAAATATCTTGGTAGAAATGTTTCAGAGCACATAAAGTGTATGACAAAACAATTTGAGACTTTTCCGATTTTAGTAAAACTAGTTGTGTGGTAGGTGTTTTAGTACTGGCACTTTCACAAATGTAGGTGTTATATAGTAAATACGTAGGTTGGTAGAGAGGTGTGCTCAGCAACACGTTTATTGCATGAAATCTTGCAATAATAATTTTCATATCAGGGGAGGAACCAGAATTAGTACATAATAATACACTTCACAGTACCAGTTGTCAATGCACTCACCCAATATGGACTTCAGGGGTGAGAAAGCCAAAACATAAAATGGTAACAACTTTTGGTTGTTACCATTTTATATTTCTTTGTGCATTGTGGGCGGGCGGGTGGGCGGAGCTGCCCGGGCAGGGCAGGAGTTGTTTGCCCAATCCTGAGTGCGCAAAGACTATTTGGTCTGCCCTCTCTGGCTGCCAAACCAGTCATGCACACTCTGCCCTTCTCCATACAGGCTGCATTGCAGCCTACATGGAGAACATGCCATCTCCTACAGCCCCAGGCTGGGCGGCATCCCGACCAATCACAACGCTCCACTGGAGCATTGTGCTTGCCTTAGGGGAGGGGAGGGAGGCTGCCTGCTTCTGTTCCAGGAGCAGTGAAGACGCGGGACCCGGGTCGGCGGAAAGGTAGGTTTCACTTTTTTTGTTTTATTACTATTGACCCCCCTCACTGCTCAACCACGTGCCCGCCCCTCCCCATACAAGCCATGCCAGCGCTACTGATGGGCTTTTGCCCTTTGTATCTACGTGGTCCCCTAGCCATACACTCAGGGAGCGGAGGAGAACAGGGATGGAACAGCCCACTCCATGTAGTACCAGGATCACTGCACACCCTAGATGGCAAGGAAATCTCCATGAACGACCTAGGCACAACCTACACATTCAGAATGTGGCTAACTCTGTTAGTGAAAGCCAGTATTTAATATTCAGCCACTGTGATAAACAGATTTGACTCCTTGACGTCTCCAACCACAGGAATGGTGGGGGAGGGGTGTTACACACAGCAGATGAGGCTTCCAGGTGAGAGATTTGGCAGCAGATCTCCTGAATGCTGCCCATTACCCTATAAAATAATGACAGGCACATCTACAATCAATTCATAGCGAGTTCACGCTTCAGTGCAGCAATAATTCAGTGGTGAAATATAAGACACCAAGATGTTTAAAGGTCACCATGTGGGCTACTACAACCCTTTAAAAGCAGACCAGAGGGATGGAAAACCAAGAAAGGATAACATGTTCTCTCCTCAAGCATTTATTTGTTCACATTCCATGACATACATCATATCACTTAATGAATGTGCAGAAAACATCCATGTCCCCACAGATACTGCCTGATGGCTAGCCAATTGTGGTCACAGCACACATACCTTTTACTACTCTTAAGCAAGTAGATGGACTATTGGTATTTGCTTCTGCAGGAACCTTTGTTTTGATTTCATAGCTGAGTAGCTAGGATTGGGGTGATTCGAGGTCCCTTAAAGTACTGAAGGTTTATCTGTTGTGAGCTAGTCGGCTCCACTTTTCCTTGTACGGGAGGACTTGCCAATCTAAATGGACAATAGTGGTCTAGAGATGACTCAAGAAACAGGATTTGGAGTGATTGTGCATCCTTAGTCTAGTCGCGAGTGTGGGTATTGTCGAATAACCATAAGGACCCTTTCCTGTGAGGATGTGCTCTCCTAAAATTGCCAAGGTCACCTGTGATCCAAAAGCATTTGTAGGGCTGATGATGACCTGCTTTATGGGGATAATGAATCTTTTTCTGAGGGAGAGAACTTCATAATATTTAATGATTGGAATTAATTAATGACACCTATGAGAATTAGATCCAAAAATCATTTACCTTTTAAAAAGGTCACATTTAACCAACGTTTACACTGTCTGTAATAACATTGAAATAAGAGGCAGTTAATTCAGATTTTATCGCTCATAGCTCAAGTGCTGCATATTAGAGTGGCATCATTTTCTTCCTTTAACTTTATTAATGTCTCGCCGTTTTGTTATACTGTTGTGATTTAGACATTTCATCTGTTCAAACTAGATTCAACCACTTTCTCATATGGTACCTATATGGTATATATGTGTTTTATCCTTCTCGTTCTCTGATTGTAGCGAGATCTCTGAAATATTTGTGGTTTTAGTAACTCCTCTATTTGATAGTGAACATATACATGTACTTCTATTTGATAAAGAATGAGTGATGTTGCCCATAAAGATAGTAAGGCTTTGAGAATCATTTTGCAACCAGGGCATGATCGCATGTTGCACATTAGAGGTATAATGGTCAAATTGCATGCAACTTTACCATTGATGTGTAGCAAATCTGCACCCTTATTATAATGCAATTATCAGTCTATGCTGTATTCAATTTTGGCCCAGACAAAAGTTTTATTACACTAGTGAAAATTGCAAAATTCATGAAACTTGCACCCAGTATTTTGGTCACTTAACACTGGTTCGAGCAGAAAATGTCTGGAACACTGGTTCGAGAGAAAATATCTTAATGACACCTGTTCACAATTTGCGCTATTGACATAATTTTGTATAATTGCATGTCTTTTTTGTGCAGTTTTGTGAAACGTCATGAAAAAATACCTAATTGAGCATAGCTAGACCTGAGACTGCCAGGGGCGGTACCTGCGTTTGTCGCCCCTCGGCGGGACTCATTGAAGATAGGGGGGAGGTGCTGGCAAATCCATGGATTGCCGCCCCGCAACGGCCCCGCACTGAAGAGCGGGGGGGTCTAGGGGATGCTGGCCGCCCCTCGCTACCCCTTGCTACACCACTGGCAAACTTGTAGTCACACTGTACATTAAGAAGATAATAGACAGGACCCTGAGCCAGCTATCCTCTACTGCTCGCCCCTCCAAGTAGGTTCTTGGATCCCCGCGTTGGCTCTTAAACTTTCTGTCCCTGCGTTTTTGGCTGCCAAGCTCTGTTACTTCTCATAAAACGCTTTTCTCCACAGGTCCACTGACTCTTAAATCCATTTTTTTCACAGGTCCCCATGACTTTCTCTCCTCCTAATCTAATTTTTCTCCCTAATCCTTTTGTGCTCTGATTTAGTTTTTACCCCTTCACAATGGCATTTGTCTCCCCTATTAATTTTTCCTCTAATTTTGTTTTCACACCTTCAAATCGCATTTCTCCCTCTAATCATTTTTCACATCTAAGTTCATTTTCACTTCTTCTAATCAGATTTTTGCCCTAATCATTTTTCTTCTCTAATTTTGTTTTCACTCCTTGTAATCGCATTTTATGCCGTAATCGTTTTTCTCCTCTAATTTTGTTTTCACTTCTTCTAATCACATTTTTACCCTAATGATTTTTCTCCTCTAATTTGGTTTTTACTCCTTCTAACTGCATTTTTCTCCCCAATCATGTTTCTCTTCTAATCTCATTTGTTTTTCCTTCTAATCGCATTTTTAACTCCTTAATCGTTTTTCCCCTTAAACACTTGCTTTTTTCAACCTTTAATACTAAACCACTTCTCTTCCAGGCTAACTGCTTTTACACTTTTTTCCTCACAGCTGCTCTCTCGTCCTCCCTCTCCTGCCCGCTTTCTGCCTCCCACTGACCTCGCACAGCGCCCATCCATCTTTTGGGGAAAGCACGGGATGCCAAAGTAAAGCCCGTATGCACCTATCCATGCCTGGACTAAGCCCAGCGCCTTGATACCTGGCCTCCCCAGCCATCCACAGGTACACCAGCACCGAATTGTCAGCCCTCAACCCCCGGCAACTGCAACCTCGCTTTTCCAGGATCAACAGCAGGACCTTTTTCCTGTCATCAGTGCCTCTTCCACTGCAGCACAGAGCCCTTTACTCTGAGCCCACGCCCACCGCCACTGCAACAAGTCAACTCCAGTGGCTGCTATTCACTCCACAAGCACACTAGCCAGATCTGAGACATCATCACCTCAATCAGGCCTGACATTGTCTTTCTCACAAAAATGTGCATGAACTTGGCTTCAGCCCCCAACATTGCCACCGCCACACCTAACGGATACAAGATAATTAACTGGGATCGCACCAACAAGCATGGCAGTGGAATAGCAATAATCCACAAAGAGTCCCTCAACTGCACAGCCACCCCAACACCACCAACCCCATCATGGAACAACTCTACTCAGCTTAAAACCAATAGCAAAACAACGGTCACAGACACCCTCTTCTACAGACCTCCTGGACCACGTCCCAGTTTTCTGCGAGGTCATCTCGGATTTCAACTCCCCGCTGGCCATCAACTAAAAAAACGTCAACTTCCTCGGCGAGCTCAACTTTCACCTGGAAGACCTCAATGACGCCAACACAACCAATCTACTCAAGAGCTTTGAAATATTCAGGCTCTCCCAACTGGTCAAGGGCCCCATGCACATCACCGGATACACCCTTGTCCCCACATTCTCTGCCAGCAACAGAATCAGGTGCAGCCAAGCTACCGAAATCGCCTGGTCCGACCACTGCACTGTCCACTTCCACATCACAACCATCTCCACCATACCTGCCACCCTGCCCAAATCCCCTTACAGAAGCTGGAGCAAAGTAACCGAAGACCTCTGGAACAGCTTCCTCACCTCTCGATGCAGCCACCAACCTTAAGGGGCCAGTTGGAAATGCCAACGTATGTACCCACAACTGTGCCAACATATTTGCACCGTTCAAACCCACCAAAACCAGCAGATCCTCCAAACATCATAGTTGGCTCTCCCTCGAGCTCAAATCCTACAAGTGCACCGTAAGCATCTTTACAGGATCTGGCACACCAGCAAAACAAACGATGACGACTCTTCAAACTGACCCTCAACGAGTACCACCAGCAACCCAAGAGAGCCAGGAAAAACATCCTGGCCTCCAGCCAGGATGCCAACTTCAACCACAGTAAGAAACTATTCTGCATCATTGATTAATTATCCAACCCCGCAGCCACTGAGAATACCATCACCTCCTCCCAGGAGCTCTGCGATTCCCTCACTGATTTCTTCTATAGAAAAATCACCACCGTCTACAAAATCTTCGACACCCAACCCTCTGTGACCGAACTCAACAGACACCTCAATACCACCTACTGCCACAAAATCTCTCTAAACACATGGGAACCTTTCTCCACAACCACCACCATCAAGAGCTCACAAGGATCCCTGGCCCCACCTCATGTTCAACCTGGGAAAAAACACCATCAGCAAGGAACTCACCACTATCATCAATGCATCTATTGCGTCGGTCTCCTTCCCTGAAGGATGGAAACATGCAGATATCAAACCACTGATCAAAAAACCCACCATGGGCCTAAAAGACCTCAAAAACTACTGCCCCATCTCCCTACTGTCATTTCCAGCCAAAGTACTTTAGAAAGCAATACATCTCGAACTTACCACCCTCCTGGATAACAACAACCCACTGGGCCCCTCACAATCTGGATTATGCTTAAATCAAAGCACCAAGACCACCTTGATTGAGGCCATAGATGACAACAGAACTCTCCTAGACAGGGGAGAAACCACCGCCCTGATTCTCCTCTATCTCTCTGCAGCATTCAACACCATATCCCACTTCACCCTCCTGCACGGTCTGCACCAACTGAGGATCCAAGGGAAAGCCCTTGAATGGATTGTGTCCTTCCTTTCTGGATGAACTCAAAGCGCTTGCCCCTGACTCTTCCTCTCCAGTCTGAAAAACATCATCTGCGGCATCCCACAAGGATCCTCCCTAAATCTGACACTCTTTAACACCTACTTGACCCCTCTGGCCACCCTGGTCCGATCCGACGGCATGAACACAGTCTCCCACACAGACAATACTCAGCTCATCCTCTCTCTCTCCTCAGATCCAACTAACATCAAGTCTAACTTCCACAGATGCATGACCAGCATTGCAAGCTGGATGCAAAACAGATGCCTCAAACAACACAGACAAAATAGAAATACTCATCTTTGGGAGCAACAACTCCCTGTGGGATGACTGCTGGTGGCCTACGGAGCTCGGCCCACACTCACACAACATGCAAGAAACCTCAGAATCATTCTGGACAGCGAAATCTTGATGAGGAAGCAGATAAACTGTTGTATCCTCTTGCTTCCTCACCCAGCGCATGCTCAGGAAAGTCTTCAACTGGCTCCCCATCAGCACCAGACGCACAATTACCCGGGCCCTCATCATCAGCCACCTGGACTACAGCAACTCTATCTATGTGGGAATCACCTCACAACTACTAAACAGACTCTCGACCATCCAGAATGCAGCAGCTCAGCTCATCCTCGACCTCCTGAGATGGACCCACATCATTCCCAACGTCAAATCTCTGCACTGGCTCCCCATCAGCAAACAGTGGCAGTTCAAACTTCTCACCCACGCCTACAAAGCCCTACACAACAAGGGACTGGCATACCTCAACCACAGGGTGAACTACCACAAATCTACCCGTATACTTCGCTCCTCATCACTCTTCTTGGCTGACACAGCATGCATTCAGAGGAGTGGTGACTACTCCTGTTTACACCTGGCAGGCAAATCTTGGTACCACCTCCCCCTTCATCTCCGCATAGTCCCTACCCAGCAGTAGTTCAGGATGGACCTACAAACCTGGCTCTTGGACCAATCCATCGCAGCAGCAGCAACCACCCTCCCCAGTGCTTAGATAGGGATGATAAGTAGCGCTTTATAGATCCCATTTGATTTATTGATTGAATAATCTATGTCTTGCATAATAACAGGCTGGTTTTATTAGTTAAGCCTATCGGTTGGTTTTCAACTAATAAGTAAACAAACCAGGTACATTGTGTTGTATTCATTTTCCCTTCAGCAGAAAAAAGTGCAACCATTTAAATTTGAGTTATTATTGTAAAAGAGCTGTCTTCTTACCTTGATATTCTGTAGCTCCCCAACCAGCGATGGAGCAATTTGTTCTTGGTAAAAAGTCTTCATTTACTTCTGGGAGGCAGATTGGCTGGATATATTCTGTTAACAATCCACAAAGGTATCCCATCAGTTTATTATTTTAAAAGCGAGGTGAAATGTATCAATATTTTAGTGATCTACTTGCGTCAGTCTAATACATATTTCAAGTAACTCAATCACTGTCCAGTCATTAACACAAGGTTTTATCAAATAGTGCATAGGATTAACACACGCCTTTCTTTTGTCCTTTTATTTGGGAGTCTTGTTTCAAAATATTTGGGAGCTGTTTCTCAAAAGACATGTTTGCAAGAGGCATACATCCTTCCTTGAAGGATCCCAATACATTGATGCAATCACGGTTGTTTTTAAAATAAACTACTTTAACTAATCCTCTCTTATACACTAAATCATTCTGTATATTACCCCCATCTTGAATACAGATTGTTACAATTACAGATCTGCAGCCATGAGTGTCACCTCATTTGTGATGGCCTTTGTGGCATGATAATAATGTCCATCAGCAAGTTCAACTCCACCAGCAGTGGGTAATCAGGTAGGATGGAGTTTAATTTGTATCCACTAATATCCTGTGCAAGGGCATATCTTCCTGCAGTACTCTACTTAGTATCTACTTCTGTTTCAGTTCAATTTACTGCATGTGTGTCTGTTGGCCTTTGTAATGCTGGTTCACAGATTACCTTTTTATAGGTTGCTTATGATTGTTACACTTTGGGAGACTCAATGCCACAATGCCTTAAACTATTAGAGGAGGAAAACTGCTGTCTGTATGTATGTATGTAGGTATATATGTATGTATGTGATACTAGTATAGCACAAACCGAGCCAAAAGCCAGTGGAACACTGTACAGGGTCAAAGGCAACCTACTGTCAACAAGTGATAAGAGAGCTTGCTGGGTTCTAGGAATACACATGTGCTGTTGCTGCATTGCGATGTAGTATTCTTCAAAGAGGTTCATCTTCAACTTTTACTAAATTGGAGCAGCACTAGTGAAGCCCCAATGGATACAGGGTTGCTCTTTCAGTCCTGGGTCCATAGATAGTAAAGGCCTGATGCCTTTTTACAAGTGCAATATATTCTATGGCACTTGTAATAAGGCAGACAGGATATTCGTTATGTTTGTGATGGAGTAACTCATCCACCGAACTCTAAATCAGCTTCTAAATCTCCTATGTGATGGTGGCCAGGCTCTAAGTGTGCCAAAAGCCACCAGAGATGGAGAACTTGTCTGTAAGATAAGTCGGGGTGTTGGTCAGGACTCTTTTGTAATTGGGGAAGCTGGCTTTGATGAAAGTGCTGCAGGGGGAGCCAATGGAGTTCCTTCATAGGCATACTCTGTTGATTGCATAAAGCAACTTCACCCTCATTCTTAATGCCATCTGCTAAATTTCTTGGCTCAGTGACTTTATGGCTTGTGGTTTATGTGGGACAGACATTTCTTGAATGGTCTTCTATTAGGAGCATTCACTAGTAGAAGCTGAAGATTCTACCATTCACTCTCGGGATTTCTGTGTTCTGAGCCCACCACTGTCTTTTAGGGTTCAAGCTTCTCAGCCATAAACATATAGGGTTTTGTAATTATACACTCATAATTGTTATGCAAGACACTAGACCAATCACTCCTCCTAGTACCAACCTCACTGGTCAGGCGCATGTACTTAAATGGGCCATCAGTAAATAATGTCAAAATTTTGCCTCAAATGTAAAATCATCAAATAAAGGAATATTCTAGAATTGTTATTGGTGGTGATTGTTAATGAATGAGGACTGGATATAGATGCTGTTTATCATAACTGGATGGTCCCTTTAATGGGTTATCCAACTTCTCATCATTCCCATTGCCACACTCTTCCATAAAATACATAAAACAATTAAACAAATGTGAGAATACGGAAAATTGTCTGACCCAAACATTGTCTTTGGTTTGAATCTCAAACATTTAAGGGATTAGAACGCACTATAAAATCAATAAATACACAGGGCCAGATTTACTTGGCTTGCACTGCATTCCACTACATTTTATTCTGGGAGGCATTCCATGGGTTGAACATGGGCGCTTCCATGCAAATTTACAAAGGTTGCAAACCTTGCATTGCGTGAAATCGATATGCCTCCCAGAGGATGGATCAACAAGGAGAAAAGAGTAGAGAGTTATCTTTTTTATGCTCTTACCGCTCACCAGGACAATTACCAGAATGCTGGGAAGAGCCACTTCTGGAAATTCAGTGGCATTGTGCAAGCTGTGCATGCTGCACAGTCTTCTCTCTCTGCACACTGAACACAGTGCGGCACAGCAGGCCTATAGAGCCACGTGAGCTACGTACAGCCCAGCCCATATTCATAGCACCCACAGCACCCACAGAACAGGTGGCCCTGGGAGTCATTGCAGCAGGGGCAACCTACATCAAAACCAGCAGCCGTCCCTGACTCACTGAATGCCCTCAGACCCATAAATGCACATTCCAGCTGCTGGCAGGTCCCTGTATTTATAATATAGCCAGCAGCAGCACAGTACGAGAGCGCCACAAGGGAGTCAGTGGGGAAAGGTGACCTGGGGCACCTGGTCGTGGACCAGGAGCAGCCTGTGTGGTGTGCAAGACCTAGTACTGTGTGTAGAAGACAAGGAACCCTGAAGGTCTGAGGGACCTAGGGTGTACAGTTATATTTTTGGAACAGAAGGTCCCGTCAAAGAGAGTGTTAGTTATAATAACATAGAAAATACAATGAAGCACTATGTCTATTTACTCCAAGCAGAGACTTGAATAATTTATTTACATTAATTTTAGAGAAATTTAAGCATGAAACAAATGAGTGGGTAACACAACGTGGAAATCAAAGGATTTCCAAATCTCAGGCATTTTTTATTCTGGGGACCTAAAATACAGTACACTGATAAGTCACAATACATGCAAAAGCGTATTTTGCTTGGTACACATATAAGTAACATAATCAAGTCAAGACACAGATAGGTAGGGCTTGGCCCCATTAGTCTGGCATTTCAAATGTGGTGGTTGCTCTGTTTGTCAATTTACTCTAGAGAGTAAAGACCTTGAATTTCAAAATATCAAAATGTCTCTGCCAATTTTCAAACTGCAATACAACAAATGTAATTTATGCAATTACCTGCCCCTGCAGCCTCATCTACATTGGTCAAACCACTCAGAAGATTCGGGTCCTGATCTACCAACACCGGAGCCGCCTTTGATACAAAGTACAGAATGCACCTTTGGTTGATCATTTTACCACCAAAGGGGACACAGAAAATGACATACGATGGCAAGTTTTTAATGTTATCAAACCACCCCCATGGGGTGCATACATTGGCATGATTTTGAACAAAGAGGAACTCAAATGGATTATACGAACTGACAGCCTACACACTGGGCTAAACAAAATGGATGATTGGTCAAGACTATTGGGACTCTTCTGCCATTTCTAAATATGTACCCTGGCTTATGTTTTGCTATATGTAAATAGGTACTTTGTCTTATGTTCCGCTAAATATGCAGCATGAGCCATTCCTGGCCTCACAATGAGATCTTTTTTTACCTTTCTTGTATTGTCACGGGTAAGTGCTCCCCATGATCTTATTATTCTTTGCACTTAAATCTCCTCAGACGGTGTTACTTGTATACTTAATCTCTTCTTGCCTCTTTGGATGTATTGTTCCAGATCACCAATGCGCATTCATTTCATTATGTGATTACTTTGTGACTTTTTCCACCCTTTCGAGATCTAATTATGGGTGCGTCTGCCGTCACTCTTTTGCCAGTATATGCATGCCATATCTCACTTCACAACAGAAATATGATTAGGAATACCCAACATGACTCTTGGTATCCCATCCGGTACTAATTTCTCCACACCAATAAGTCGTTTCTTTCTGTTCGTATTGTTCATATACATTTGGTCTTGAGTCATCACATGCTAACTCTCTATGATGTATGTAAATGTAAATGTATAGGTATTTATATAGCGCCGATGACCACTACGGGTATCTCAGCGCTGTACTCATACCGCTGAAGGAACCCTTCCTGGCTTTCCGTGTGAAGTGTCCACTCCTGGGCACCCCCATGGTGAGGCCAGGCATCCCAGCGCTGTTGGGGCCGTTGTGGAGATTAAGCAAGCTATTTCCCAGAGTTGCAGTGTGGGACCCATGCTTAGAATGGCACTGAGGCGAGAATATCCGATCCGCGGAATTTATAGCCCGAGACCCTGCCGCGGCGGGAATCGAACCCTGGTCCCGGACCAGTGCTCTGCATCGAGGTCTGCCGCTCTAACCATTGAGCCACACTTCTCCACTTGCCCTCCCCTTCCAACATGGCGACCTTTTGCCCACAGCTATCAGTGCCTTATTTCACACGGTCTGAGCATGCTCCTTGTCTGACTGATCTGGACACCCAGCTCTGGTCTATTTCCGGCGCTCCCCGCCTCGACACGTCGCAGACCTACTCAGCTCCCACATCCACGGAGCTGTGGCTGCATCTTTTGGAATTATCCTTGATAGATCTTTCTCGATTTGGGCAAGGCTATCTCCAGATGCCTTGGATTCTGCACTTACAAGCGATTTAGTACTCCGTTGAGCCTTCCTTCGACCCAGCTCGGGTAAGTACTTTCACTACACACAAGTTTTAGCAATTATCGTAACTGGGACCATGATGACTAACTCATATCACCCCCTCTCATTTAGACCGTGCTCCGAGCGCACCGGACCCATTTGCCTTACGGCACTTGACTTAAATTACAGTTGAAGGTTAGAGCTTGTCTAATTTATTCAACCATGGTGAATGTCTTTTCATTAGTGACAGTTCTAGCTTGCCATTGTTATTCACAAGGGGCATGTTTTCACATTTACTGTAGATAAATTCCCTGTACGGTTATAATTAATGAAATGTGTTTTCACAAAGCTTGCTTTGTTTGCCATAAGTTGGCAGGGTATGCTCAGACGTGAGTCCCTTGCTCCCTTTGCCACTGGATTCAAGCAAGCCTGGCAGAAGACGGCTGAAATGCCAGAAAACGGTCCTAGGAAGCTTGTTTCCGGTCCAGGGAAGACATGGCTTGGCAGTTCGGGCTGGACTGTTCCCATGAGGCACAGGGTCAGACTGATTTGCATATGGCCATGTCTGAATGGGGGTGGCAGAGTGGGCTAAAGAACGGTGGTGGATTAAACCCAGATAAGTTGACTGGGGGTGAGTGATTGCAATGTTCAACACTCCGTCCATCATTTCCTTTGGTTTTGCTTTGTTTGCCATAACTTGGCAGGGTATGCTCAGACGTGAGTCCCTTGCTCACTTTGCCACTGGATTCAAGCAAGCCTGGCTAAAGATGGCTGAAATGCCATAAACCGGTCCTAGGAAGCTTGTTTCCGGTCCAGGGAAGACATGGCTTTGCAGTTCGGGCTGGACTGTTCCCATGAGGCACAGGGTCAGACTGATTTGCATATGGCCATGTCTGAACTGGGGTGGCAGAGTGGGCTAAAGAACGGTGGTGGATTAAACCCAGATCAGTTGACTGGGGGTTAGTGCTTGCAATGTTCAACACTCCGTCCATCATTTCCTTTGGTTTTTGCTTTGTTCGCCATAAGTTGGCAGGGTATGCTCAGACGTGAGTCCCTTGCTCACTTTGCCACTGGATTCAAGCAAGCCTGGCTGAAGACGGCTGAAATGCCAGAAACCGGTCCTAGGAAGCTTGTTTCCGGTCCAGGGAAGACATGGCTTTGCAGTTCGGGCTGGACTGTTCCCATGAGACACAGGGTCAGACTGATTTGCATATGGCCATGTCTGAACTGGGGTGGCAGAGTGGGCTAAAGAACGGTGATGGATTAAACCCAGATCAGTTGACTGGGGGTGAGTGCTTGCAATGTTCAACACTCCGTCCATCATTTCCTTTGGTTTTGCTAAAATTCAAGAGCCCCTACAGGTGATATCCGCAGATAAAGTGACTTTACCAGCACCCTTTTGGGGCACCTATGCTACAAGTGCATCATTGCTACTAGCTAGAGCATCAATCCTGAGAGATACCACCATCTCTGATGATTTGCATCTCTCTCACCTGAATGATCTCTGACACAGTAAGCCACAGGCCAAGCTGGAAAACAACGATCATGGAATGGAGACTTTATCGATTTACCATCCACCTATCAAAAGAGTCCATCGGGACAGGTTCTCCATCACTCAAGGCTCACCTGGACAGGCAAAGTCACACCTGTAACCATTTCAAATGTTTGCAACCACAGAACAGTTATGAGGGGGGCAGAACGGAGCAGGATATGGCAAGGCTGAAGTTGATACCCCGCTCCAAACCCAGAGGCTCCATTACAAACAGAAGTACAATTCTAATAATGACTGATATACTACAGGGCCTGAACCATGTAAGATCCAATAATATAGAAGCAGTCGAATTTAAGTCCAATCCATTGATATCTGGCAACAAAATCGCTACGGTCACCTGGACGTACGAAGGTCTGGCAGCAAAAGGAACAATTTTCAGCAGGAGGTATTGGCGTACAGCTTATACTTTTACAGTAAAAACTGTGCATTTGTAGGACAACATGAACCTCAGAACTGTGCAAGTCTCCACGCACACCATCCGCATATGTTGACCTTAGTCCTAGTAGCTCACAGTGCACCATCTGTGCCCTTAACCTAATAAGGTAAGAAATGCATTGTGCAACCTCAGAACATGACGACCCTGACTCCCCAAGAAAATTGTGGTAACAGATCTAGAATCTTTTCATTTGGTTACTCATGCATACCAAAAGACATACACAAGTAATACACAACACGCAGTTTCAATATTTATTGAAGCATTGGAATTCTTGAGAAAAATATGTGTTCCGCAATTATCAATAGAAGGAAACAGAATAATGTTATTAGCATATCTAGAATGGTGACAAATATAAACAGTTCAACCATTTTGTTATTACAGAGAAGATATGCTTGCATATAAGTATTGTAATATAGTGTACTCCTACCTAGCGCTACACAACCTGGTGTGTGTATAGGGCGAGTGAATCTGCGAAATCCCTGTAGGGTGATCTAACTCCCTGTTAACTGTGTATAAGTGTCATCAGGATGCCCAGCTTCGCGGAGAGCTGGGCAGCATCCCTCACATGAGGTAAACAGGAATCAGCTGGGCTGGACTTCCTGCATGGGGCAACCTGTCAATGCCAGCGAAATGCTCCTCTTTTTAAACAAAGGAGTTATGTCATTTATATAATAAACATCATCCATGTTGCCATGCCGAAGCCCCAGTCAGGTCGCTATTGTTTATTCTATTGTGAGTGCTCTGTCATGGAATGGTCAAAACAAATAACATTTTGCGTAGTGAACTTAGCCCTTGTACAGAATGTTCAAATTATTTGATAATGTGCCTACGAAGAAGAAATATAAGCAAAGTTGGTTACAGAGAATACTATCCTACATAGGCAAACAAACTAATGTGTCAAATGTCATCACGTTTAAGAAAGAAGCCAACTTCACAAAGTGAGAATTTAAAATAGTGGCGTCTCTGCCTGGGCCTATATTGTGCAAACATAACACCCACTCCTTGGAAGTGAGATGACCAAAAAGCTCCCTAAAAACAATGCTAACAATAAGGCATAAAACACTAAAATCATAAAAGGCATTATGCTATTTTGAAAACAAAAGCGTTCTAAATGCCATAATTAAAATGATAATGTAAAAAGTGAAGTTACAAACCTAGTTAAAAGCTGTACAATTTAAATACAATTTGGGCTGTTAAAAACATAGCCAAATTAAAGGTTCCCACAACTAGACACTGCCAGATTGTTTATGTGGAGGAGTAGACTAAACATCGCTGTTCCCAGCAACTTCAGATGATGTTCCCAGAGGCACCCAACACATCAGGTCCATATAGCAAAAATGTTCCAATCCTACCCCTCAGCGTCATCCAAGGGAGGATCAGCCAGTGCTTAGTCTGAAGAAGACGAGCCAGGATCCAGATTACCAAGAGCCGAGGCATCCGAGGAGGGCCCATAGAATGCGTTTAGAAGCAACAACAAGTGTGAAGGACAACAGTACAAGTGGGCCTTGAAGGGACCCACCAGCAGTTCTATGTAAGAGATTAAACCAGTTGCCTTCCAAGACATATGCTCAAGGCTCACTCGAACGTGCATAGCAGACAGCGGAAAACAGGCCGCGTGCAGTGTAGCCAGACAGGCCGGAAGAACAAGAACCAGTATTAATTTTGTTCCTGAAGTAAAGGTACACCAAATGACTGTGTCATTTGTTCACAACATAGGAGCACATGTGGTAGTGCCATCCCCATTTGACCTCGTGATGGGCCATCCATTGAGGAGCAGAAAATTTAAAGGCGAGTCCCGACGACTAGGAGCAAGACAAGCGGTAAGCCTCTAAAAAATGCTTTCAAGTACGGTGTGTAAATGATGGAATACCTCCGAATCCCATCTGGAAAGTACTAACCAACCCAGAGCCAATTGTTTTTAAAAAGTGTGCTACCCCCACAGTACTAGACATGTTACAAATGCAGTGGACAAGCTCCCTGAAATGGTGTGGGAAATTAGTGTAGAGTGGCGATTGGATCACAAAAGAAGTCCTTGCAACCTAAAATCAAACATCTCCCTTGCAGATGTTAAAGTCACATCTTCCTGGAACAATAAGGCTTTCAGTCTGCTTAAAGCATCAAAGTGCACATTTTAAAGCTTAATTGGAAGTCAAAGCATCACATCCCTGCAAGGGCAGGTGGAAACAGTACTTGTGTACAACAGGTCAAGAACGCAGAAACAAATACCAGATAGACAATTCCTGGTTTTATCCCACAGCAACCTTGATCATTCAGCATAACATAACTCCCATTAGAGAGTAATCTGAAAGCCAGAAGGATCACAGCAGCTGGAAAACCCTTCACATAACACAAGAAGTTTGCCTTAGACGCATTACAATCGAAACTTCCCGGCAAACTAAGGAAAATCTTGCAGTCAGTTCCTCTAAGAAAAACCTCAGTCTCACTAATCCTACATCGGTATTTGAATGGTAAGGTCCATGACTCTTAAAAATACCCTTCTCCTAGTACTTCATATCTGCCCACTTGATGGTGTTGTAAACTGTATTGGAAGTGGAAATTCAAAGTTGGCCGAGAAATATACCCTTGAAATATCCAATTTGAGGAAAGTATTTCCTCAAATGAATGGTAGTGAATGGTAGTGAATGGTAGTTTCTATAACTTTTCTATATGTAAAATGGTGTATGTTGTGTCTTTATTTGCAATGATGATTAGCAAGATTTATGGTATAAATAAACTAGAGGAGTTAACTGTTTCCATGGAACTTGACCAGCACAAAGTATCTGTTAAGTCCAACTCAGTAACATGATAGCCCGAAGTTGTGACTGCCCATGTTGTAAAAAAAGACATGTCACTCTGTATGATGTCTATTGCAGAGGACACAATGTTACCCACAGAGTAAATCCTGTTGGATAGAGTAATCATACCATTATTAACTAATGTTAGAGCCCTTTCTAGATTTACCCTGTCAATATTGCGCAATCTCTCAGCAGCTTCATGCTGTGAAACATTCCACACTTTGTTGTATATTGCATACAGAAAACACTTTTGACTTTCTCAAAACTGTATGTTGTTATCACCCCAAGCATTGTGTCTGGATGTAACTTGGGTCGGGCCTATTGATTCTAAACCTTTTGGTGTTGTCAAGAAAACGTGCTTGACATGTGTAAGTATCTAACGGTCACACAACCATCCCTCTTGATTGGTACGTGAAGAATTGTATATTCTATTGTGAAGCATGTTGTCTGATAGTTCCTCCATGTAATTTCTGAAATGTTGCCAGTTCGCATATTGTGCAAATGTGGGAATGTTTGGAGCTATTAAATCTTTTATCTTAGCCAGGCCAAGACAGGATGTTTGCTGCACAGTTTTGTTCAGGAAAATCATTTGTTGTAGTATAAGGCGTGCTCTGAATAAAGCCTCATTCCCCCGAACCTGCCAATCTCTTGTTCCCCATATTGATTTTGAATTCACATTGTTTTTCCAAAAGTCAAACCCTTGTACAGGCAGCTGGGAAATGAAAGATGCAAAATGAATCAGCTTGATGCCAGTGAGCATAGTTTTCTTCGCCCTTGAAGGTCAGCTGGATAATGACCAGAAAAATATGCAAACTTCTGCGCAAATGCTTTTGAAGTACCCCGTGATGGTATAAAGCAGTTTTCCCATTGTGTGTAAATAAATACTGTACGTGGAGTACTTGCTTTATGCAGAAAATGGTGATGATAATGGTGAAAACTGAACAGTTCATCATAATTGGAATTACCATCATACATTTCTTCAGAATTAAAAACAGAAGAATGCTGTAGATTGTCTAGCATATCATGAGTGATACGTCATGCAAAGAAATGTTGAATACATATTGTCTTCAAATAGTTTCAGTTGGTCCAAATATATCATACGAAATCTTATCCCAAACAATTCCATCAGGAACTGGGATAGCAGAAATGTTCACCAGGGAAAGATCTCTTGGCACTTTGTGTGATGAAGAATGGGGTGTTAAATCCAAGTTCACCAGTTCAACAGCAGAGCGTTCTGGTAAATGGTGTCCATTTAGAAGCAGTAAAAGGACAGTCACAAAACCAATACAGAGGAACAGGAAAAGTGATGCAAATGTAATCCAAATGAATATCCATGGAGAGATAAAGTATCTCCTTTTCAACCAAATGTTAAATTTAGGCCATTGAGGTGGTAGTGGTGGTGGATCAGACAAATCCGAAGAGAAGTCATTAAAGTTGATGAAGTGGCTGGACGCTGTTTAATCTAGTTTAGGCAGCTCTGGAGGCTGTGTAGAACTGGAAATACACTTGAATGGTGGCAGGTTATGGAAGATACCATATTTGTTTGTTTGCAGAATGGAAATCTGTGTTTCTGTACATGTTGTTTGTAAGGAGGTTGTTGATGTAACAGGAAGAAGTGATACGTCAGTATGAGCTGTGCCCATCGGGGGAGAAGAAGCTTCATCACTGAACAAATCTTCCATCGGGACTTCCTTTAGGGTAGTGAGAGGAGATAGGTAACTGCCCGGGAGCCCTCTTAGTCTACAGTATAGAATCCACCATATAATGTGATAATGTGATGAGATGCATTGACACAATCTCTTGCTTTTGCAGCTAGCAAGTGGCAGAAAAAAGTACAGTTCTGGTACCTTCAACTACCAGAAAAGGTACAGGCCCTCTGTAGGATGGCCCAAATTCCTTTCTGTCCTCTATCTTCACCCTGACGAGATCCCTAATCTTTGGAATCCAACTAGAAGTTGTTGATGCATCCTTCACTTCACCAGTGGTGTAACGTTTCTGCTGGAAATTGCTCTGACTCTCTCTGAATTAGTTTAGCTCATGTAAAACATCCAAACATTCCTTGATGGCAAATGATGTTTTTGAAGCCACTTAACTGGGACTGTCAAGGTCTGGAACTCACATCTTAACTCTGAACAGAATTTCATAGGGAGTCTGATCACCTATTGATTTTCTAGGCAGATTATTTATGGCTCTCCAGACCCCATACAGGTGACGGACCCAACTGTGACCCGAATCTAATAACCTAGCTGTTAAAAACCGCTTTGAGTCCCAGTTTTGTGAGAGTGGAATTCTCCATCGTCTATTCTACTTTTCACTGTGGTGCACGCTGCAGAGTATTGGTGCTTTATCCCTATGGCAGGCTGTGCAGAACCATCAGTATTCATGTTGTAACAATGCTGATCTACAGGCATAACTTCATTAGAGAGGAAATATTCACTTTTGTATTGCAGCTATGCTTGTGTTTGTAGTGTAAAATGAATATGTAATCTCCATCTGTTGCTGTAAGAGAGTTGGCCCACTGTATCAATCGTGGATATAAAGCTTTTGTGTTTGGAACTCTGGACTTTGTCACAGCCTCTAATGCTGGGACCAGAGTCCTGACAATAATGTGTTTCCCCTGAGCTAAAGATCTTTTTCTCACTACAGCAGTCTGTACTGCCATTAGAATCTTTTTTGTTGGTGGAAAATGCAATTTATATGTAATTGGTACAGTGTCTCCTTCATTGATGTGACATAGGCATATCCTGATGCACTCGCAAATTTACGGATCACCAGGTTTGTGGTGTTAACACATATGTTTAAGTGTTTTAAAGCTAGCATGTCAGCTTGTACCGAATAAAGGATTTGTGTGTGTTCGGCTGTCCAATGTGTACTTGAAAAGTCTGGATGAGTCAAGTTGTAGAATGGTTTTACCCACTCTGCATAGTCTGGGATGTATGTTCTGCCGAAGTTTAGAAAGCCCAATATTGATTAGAGTTTCTTCAATGTGTTTGTTGCTTGCAGAAGCGCACACTTCTCGAGGTAATGTGCCTCAAGGCTTCTGCCTTGACTTGACAACTCGTATCCTAGGAACAAGACCCTGAAGTGGGCTATTTTTGGTTATTTTAAATTGAATTTGTAGCCCATGTGAGCAAATCCAAAACTATATGTTCTACTCTATCCAAGTGGGTCGAAAGTTCATCGTCCGTCAGATATATGTCTTTGGCATAGGACAATGCCTGATGATCAAATTGTTTCTAAAGTCCTGAAAAAACACTGGCTATTCGTATACCCTTGGGGCAATCAACAGAACTACTTTTGACAACCTAGTGCAGTGAATGCAGTCAAGTACCTGCTTTCAGGTGTTAAATTTTGGCCGAAAAATCCATTGGAAATGTCTAATGTGGTTTTGTATTTTTTTTTCACACTGAATTGTTCATTAGTGCTGAGATGCACATTTTGTACAGCGAATGTACATGTAGCGATGCTCAAGTGTTTGCAATCTAACACTAAACTCTTGTGAATTGCTTGTCATTAGGAACCCTGGTATAAGGCGCAGACTACAGCTTTGCTGCTGGGTACAATGTGCAGTTAGACATGTTTAGCAAATTAGATGTGAACGGAGATGGTGCCCAACATCTCTGATAGTGCATTAAGAAGCAGCCTAAAGGTGGGGGAACCTTTGGCGAGTGAGTATGCACAGCTTACGTCTATCTGCTTGTGTTCAGTAAGACCCGTTTAATGCATTCTTCACAGCAGGGGTCTTTCAGGGATCATGAATGCCTCTTGCCAAGAAGAGGTTATACTTTGCCCCAGATTGCTGTGTTTCTAATGAAAAAAACAGTGTCAGTGAGCCACCCTAATAGGCCATCAGTAACATCTTTCGTAACTTGTGTTGTGTAGGAGTTGAGGTGAAAGTTAAATTACCCTTGCATTCCCTCACACTGTGGATACCTTAACTCTTCTAGGGAGACCTTTTTTTCCTGCAACTCTATTTTCTCCCTCCCGGCAAGCACTACAAAAGGAGGCTGGATGCGTTTGCCAAAGGCAAGCCCATCTGTGGCCACCTGAGGACAAAGGCCAGAATGCTTGGATCTTTCGCACGGCATCAGATACAGTGCTCGTCAGAGGAACTGAAATGCCTCATTTGGTCACCTAAGGAAGTTTGTTGGCATGCCTTAGACCCAGTAGCATTACCTAGTAAGTGTCCAAATTGTAATTTCTCTCTTGAATGCATCAATGCTAAAATGTCCTCTGTTACCCATGGGGCAGGAAATACCCAATTAACGATAGTCCCCAAGCAAACACTATCAGATTGGCATATGTACCTGTTTAATTGTTGGTAGCTTGCCAAACACTAGATAGAAATATTCAGTTTCCTGGAAGAAAAAAGACCTGAAGCTGTTTTACTTACAGAAACCTGGCTGCATGAGGACAGTGGCCTGGACATTGGCATCGCACTTCCTCTAGGTTATGCAATTGCCAGAAACTATCAACCGGGAAGGAAAGGTGGTGGGCTTGAAATCATTTTTAAAAACAACCTTGAATCTTCCATCAATATCGAGGGATGTAAAAATGATATTTTCTCACTTATACTCTCGCACACATTAACCTTCTGAGATCTGGTTTTTTATTGCCCACCAGGACCTGCAACACAATTTGTACATATTTTACCAGAAATAATAGCTGCACACAGTCTGTCTGCAACAAAATTTTACGATATTAGGGGACCTAAACATTCATTTTGATACTAATACATGCACACAGGTCAATGGTATTAAACATGATTTAGCAGCAATAGAGCTCACACAATTGAGGGAGCATCCCACCCATTTTAAGGGCCATATCCTGGACCCCATCTTCTCAAATGTTTCAGGCTTGAAAGTATATGCCCCACTTCCAATTTTGTGGTCCAATCATCTGTTACTTCAGTTTTCCATAGCCAAAGCTGAATTGCTTTACCCAATAGAGTCCTTGACAATTCATCAAGGCAATGGTCAAAACTGGATATTCCTGGCTGGCAAACAGGTTTGAGCAAGCCCACCCCTAGGCTGGATAGTGATGTTTGCGTATCCTATCTAGCTTTTAGGGAATGGGTAAACTCTACACTTGAAAACATGGTTCCCAAAAGGTCTAGCCGATCTTCGCAAGCCAGAGTTAATGTATTCTAGTTCTTGCCTGAATTCAAAGATTTATAGAAAGAGTGCAAAAGACAAGAAAGAAAATGGAGATGCCACTATGATGAGGAAAGCAAAAACGTCTATAGGACAAGAATAAAAAAATACCACCTTGCAATCGGCAGGGCCAAATTAATGACCTTACAGAAAAGATCAAGCAGGCTGCATTTCCCTCCAGGTAAATATTCAACATAGTTAGCTCTTTCCTAAAACCTCTCCCTCCAAGGAACGATGCAAGCTGTTTGCACATGTTTTCTAGAATAATGTTAAAAAAATCTATGACTCTCTACTGGTGCTACCAGGCTCCAGTATAATGAACAGCCCTCTTCTAGTAGAACTAGACTGAGTATAAAAGATATCATAGCAGTAGCAGGTACAATAAAATCAGGATTACTGCTAGCCCCAGCCCCAGTGAATTTTCTATTGAATGGAGAGGAGACAATATTTTCTGCTTTAATGACCATATATAGCGGAGGTTCTGCTGCGTTCATTCTTCTCAATCTGAACGCGGCATTCAACTCTGTCTGTCATTCAATTCTGGGAGACAGAACGAAGGCTATAGGAATCACAGGGAAAAAATTAAAATGGTTAAGCGCATTTTTAATCAACAGAAGCTTTCACATCAGTGAAGGCCTTTTTCAATCGGAAACCTACAAGTGGGAATATGGAGTGCCACGGGGCTCTGCATTGAGCCCTACGTTGTTTAACATTTATGTTAAACCTCTTTCAGAGATCATTTGTGCCCATAGTTTTACTATGGCAACATATGCAGACAACACTCAAATTGTCCTTTCCATGTCACCAGACACCAAATCCACTTCTTCTAAGTGACTAAATATAGGCTTACAACAGGTGGCCAGCTGGATGACTGCAAGCTGTCTCAAGTTGAATGAAGACCAATTGGAGGTCACCCTAGATAAAGATTTGAGCATAATCTCCTAAAACAAGAAGGTAACAGGCACCTATTTTGGCATGCTGAGATCCGTCAGGAAGACGGTAAGGTGGCTTCCGATGGAGTGTCGTAGGGCGGTGGTTCTCGATCTTGTCACGCCTCGACTAGGACAACTCCTTATACCTCGGCAGTCCAGTTTATGTTACGATGAAATTACAGGCTATAAAATATGCAGCAGTATGAGCGTGTCTGGGCTTGCCCAAGATGAATTCAGCATGCCTACCTCTTTCGCAATGCGGTGGCGACCCATCAAGAAACGTATAGAATTTAAAGTCCTAATAATTGCCCACCAGTTAAAATACTCAGCCAGACCGCATGCATTGCAACATCTCATCACTTCTTACATTGCCTCAAGAGCATTGTGATCGAATGGTCTCTCCCTCCTTGCAGTACCCAAAATCAAGAAAGTGAGAGGAGGAGGTCGCACTTTTGGCTGCCTCATTGGCAAGTTGTCGAATTCTCTTTCTGGGCGTCTCAGGTCTAACAACAATCTGCTAAGTTTCAGGAAGCAACTAAAAATGCACCTTTACAGATGATGCCTCAGCTTTTTCTTAGTCACTCTATTAACTCCTCTTGTTTAGCGCTGGGAAGTCCGATATGGGTAGCTGTTGCACTCTATGAAACCATTTAAAATAACAAAAACAATATAAATGGTCTGATTTCACAAAAGATTGTTCAAAGGGGAGGTGCAACTTTCTATTATAACTTGGTATTCAAGTTGTGTGAGGATCTCTCTAACTTGTTTTTCAGCCTAATTTTTAATGGGGTATTGTCTTTGAGGTTGTGGGGTTGACGTCACTGGTATGATGTGATAAGGGGAACCCTCACACCACCCAACATGGTTATGGTATAATGCAGGGCTTGCGCTAAGGCCCAGTCTTTGGGTTTTGATTGCTTAACTCCATATGGAACGAGGTCAGAAAAAGCTGGGGCAGCCCATAACAAAATCTGGTGGGCAATCTTTTTCAGCCAAGAGAATGTCATAGCTGAATGACAAGTTCTCCCAAAAGATAACATTTATGGGATATTTTGTATACCCCTCCATTTGGAGTTGCACCTAATATGGTTGTTGCAGGATACTCAATTTCCTATCCAGTGTTTCAACCTGGATATAGTCACTCATTGCTACTGCCGCTAGACACTCCATAAGATTCTGGCAAACTATTGTGACTTCTGTCACGCTGTCCAGCATGGCCAGAGCCCACTCCCCACTCAGAAGCAGTGCCCTCCATATCCATGGCATGCTTAATTTTAAGGCAAGCTACCTTCCTTCTCCTTTTTGGAATGAGAGGAACATGTATTGTTTTCATGGTTTCATGGTTAACCACATTATAGTGTTTCTCAGTGGAATCCTGCTGAGGAGAGCCACTCCATGTTTTAGGGCCAGATGTAGGTAGAGAAATAGCGATTGTAAATGCAGAAATTCGCAGAATTTCCACCTTTGCGATCGCAAATAACCCATGTGAAATGTAGAGACAGAAAAAACGAATCGCTTAATAAAGAATTGCTAAAAATAAAGGAAAACAGTTAGCGATTCCTTATTTAGTGAATATGCCACACCGACTCACTATCTTGCGAGTCGCTAAATAAGGAATCGCAATATAAAGTCGCAAACCAATGTACATAGAATCGCAAATAGCGATTTTATGAAAAATCACAAATTTGGAGTCGCAAATTAACACTGACTCAAAGCAGGTGGTAACCCTGTGCACTGCATATAAACAGCCCCAGAATGCATCTGCGTGAAAACAATGGCGGCCTTCTATGTCATTGCAAGGCGGATGCGGATGCAAGCAGCAGCACTGAGGATCTGGAGATGACAGAACGCGTATACAGATTGCGCATCACACTATTCCAACTCACAGAGGCAGAAATCCATGAGAGGTACAGGCTTCTCCCAACCACCATCCTAGACCTGATACGTGACCTGCACCCAATCCTGGAGCACCAGACACCAAGGGCGCATACAATACCACCACATGTACAGGTCCTTTGTTGCCTGCACCTACTTGTATCAGGTAGTTACCAGGGGGTCATAGCTGTGGATGGTGGTGTCTCAAAGAGTTGCCTGTCACACTTGTTCAACACATTCCTGGATGCCATGATGTAAAGAATGCACCACTACATCCAGTTCCCTAGCACACAGACGGAACTGCATAAGTCAAAGACGGATTTTTATCAGACGGCCCAGTTCCCACATGTCATAGGGTGCAGCGATGGGACACATATTCCAAACTGCCCCCCCCCCTCTGCTACTGAGTACATATATCGGAACCGCAAATCAACACATTCAATCAACGTACCGGTCATTTGTGATGCGTCTCACATCATCACCGATATTGTAGCAACATTTCCAGGGAGCATGCATGACTCCTACATCTTCGGGAACAGTAGGATCTATACATGTCTTGCTGGGGGTGAATATGGAGAAGGATACCTGCTAGGTAAATCAATGTGACACACCCTGATGTATACCTTGAATGTATCTGTTGCTGACTGTGAATGATGTTTCTTCCTTTACCACTTAGGTGACAGCGCATATGCGATGCAGTCATTTATCCTGACTTCATACCTCAACCCATCTACCCCAAGTGAGAGGAGATTTAATGTGGCCCATAAATCAACGCGGAATGTGATTGAGCGTACATTTTGGCTCCTCAAAAGTAGGTTCCGCTGCCTCAACCAAAGTGGAGGTGCACAGCAGTACCACCCTGCTGCAAGATAATAGCAACATGTGCCATGCTACATATCCTGGTCACAAAGAGGGGAACACCCGTTGAACTCACTGAATCAGAGAATGATGATGAGGAATGTCCACAGCCACTGCACCGCACAGCAGGTGTCACAGCAGCGCCAGATGGGAGACACAGACGGGCAGAGATCACACGCAACTATTTCTGAGTAAGTAATTAGACAAAGCGAGTAATTGCAATTGTGTAATGGTGTTTTATTGACCTTACGTCAGGCAATAGGAATGTACACCGCCACACCATATTGGCCCCTCAGTGCCTCAATAATCCCAACATGGCATTGATACATTGCATGCTCATTGTCATCCCTTATAATTTGGTTACATGGGTTACCTCACCCAACTCCCAATGTCCGCTGAAGCATGGCTTCATTTCCTGTGCCCACACACAGCACTGCTCTGCTCACTCTGCACACTGCCCTCCCTAGAGGACTGTCCTGCGGCTGGACCATGCCTTGCACTGTGCCGTCTGGACTACACTTTTGGTGGAGTGATGCTGCTTCGGCTTGTTACCTACTTACTTTCACCACCATCCCCAGACCCTCTGGCAGCGATGTGTGTTGTCTGGAGCTCTTCCAAAGCAGTGGTGACAGTAACCAACCCCCTGGCCTCATCACACGTGCAGTGGGCCATCTCCAACTGCATGGCCACTGAGCGTCTGCTGAGGACAGAGGAGGCATTGCATAGCCGGTTCACCGCATATGTGTACCCTTCCATGCGCTGTTTCTCCCTGCACCTTAAACCACGTTCCATGTCCATTTTGCTGCACAACAGCATTACAGCATCGGCCATGTTCCGCATGCCCTCTGCAACAGTGGTATTTAGAGCATTTATGCCTTCCTTCATGTCCCTCATATGCGTGTTCATGTTCACCATCTTGTTTTACATTGCAGTCACTGCACCTTCAACATGTTTCCCTCCAGACCTGCAAATACACTGGAATCTCCTCCCTGTGCATTTGGACTGTGTGCCCTTGGTCTGCGTCGTCAGGCACTTGTGTGGCAACGCTCCATGGGTGACTGTGTCTCTGCAGTCTGTCCTGCCTCTTCCTGCATGGTCTGTGGGGCTCCCGTGCTCTCCTCCTCTGAACCCTCCATCTCCTGAAGGCTACCCATTGTACGCCTCCTGCCTCTCAATGGTGTTGGTGGTGGTGGTGGCATGACAACTGCAGGTGTCAGGGCCTCATCATCCTGAGTGTTATGTTCCCTAGGTGCCTCATATGTTTCCCTCTCAGCAGTCTGGAGCGCAGGTTTGCCTGTGGATACAGAATGTCAATTTACTGACTTGCCTGGCGGCACTTGTGTTCCATTAAAATACATGTTTGCCATTCATACTGACAGTCCCCATCTTGCTTATTTACAGATGTGGGTCACATGCACTTGGGTTCCTTGGAATAACTGGTATGCTATGTGTTAATTAGGACTACATCTCCCAAGATGCATTGCTGGTTGTTAGCAAATCATGGACTAGAGTGAGATTCATACTTGTTTAATGGGGATTGGGGATTGGGGAGGGGGGGTCTCAGCATGTTGTGCATGCTTCTTACCTTGTTTGTTGTTTCCTCTGGCTGAGCTGTCCGGGTCTCCGATGCCAATGATGCTCTACGGCTGGAGGGTGGACTCCACCATTTTCTCCAGGCGTGTTGGTACTGGCTCAGTGGATGTTCTGCCACCTGTCTGATTGGCTTGCTTGAGCCTGTCGCCACCCTCTCCTTGGCACGTTTGCGAAGGTCATACCACCGCTTCTTGAGTTCATCAATGGACCGCTAGGTGACATCAATGGCATTAATGTTTGCCTGTATTATGAGCCATATCTTCCGATTCTGCGATTCCGGAGCATGCAAAGAGTGCTTGCCAAACAACTGGTCGTGATCCTTTACCACCTCCTCAATTAGGACATCCAACTCCTTCTCGCAGAATTTGTGTTTCCTCTTCCTCTCTGCCTGCACCTTTCCCTTCTCCTGTGTGTCCATGTTTGTTTTTGGTGTCTGCTTGGGGATTACTGTGCAGCTCATGTGTCTGTGCTCCTGCTTCTTGCCTCTCCCACACCTTCAGGGTCAGTAAACAGCATGTGTCAGGCCACTCCCTGGTTGTGAGGTCATCAGGCTGCACCCGATTAACGGATTCGCAAATTTGCGATTTTTGAAATTGCGATTTCGCAAATACCGATTCGGTAATGCAGATTCGGTATTTCTTTTGCGATTATTACCGAATCGCTAACTTTTAGTGATTTTTTGTCTACATCGATTTTTGCGAGTTCTTAATAGCGATTCAGTAATAATCGCTATTAAGAACTCGCAATTTGGGTTTTACCTACATATGGTCCTTCGTCTTTTCTTTATTTTTCTTAGTATCCCACTTCATATTAGAAGAGTCTGATGCCTGCTTCGAGTTATCCTTTACAGAATTACCATTAATTTGTGGTTTACTAGGTCTGCCTCCCAAATTATCTCTACTTATTGTTGCATAGGTTTTCGCAATAATGTTTGAAAATTTGCGCTCCTTTTGTCCTGGTACCAAATTTGTGAGTCGCTGGCATATAGCTAACATTGCTATTTTCCCTTTAATGTTACTTAACATTCTGGCAGATACAGCAGCAAAGTTGCCTTTCAATTGTATCCAGGGCAGGGGCTGCTCTGTCCTCATTTTGGATCTGTTTAAACACAGCTGACAAAACAGCTAATGAGGGTGTACTGTGTAGACTGGTAGATACTGCAGCAAAAACTGTACCCCAAGTGGTGCAATCTTCCACCGAGGGAGTCATATCCATTGGCAGGCATATTGTGAGAATTCTGGGCCTGATTACGGCCCATCTCGGCGGATGGGATACTCCATCACAAATGGGACCGATATCCAGTCCGCTGTATTACAAGTTCCATTATATCCTATGGAATTGTAATACAGCAGATGGGGTATCTGTCTTGTTTGTGACAGAGTTTCCCATCCACCATGATCATAATCAGGCCCTCTGTGTTTTTACTGAGATCCCAAATGGGGAAACACTGCTTCAAGCTGATTTTTTTTGTGCAGTCCAGAAGGGAATTTCCTCCTGTCTGATTTTACCCATGACTGCAGTAATTGTCACTGGACTAATTTCAGGTGTACCCAATTGTGGTTGTGCAGCTTGAGCATCCCTTGCTGGATTCATTTTCATTGTTCTCATGAAAAATTGTGTTAAACATCTATATGCTCTAACCAGATCTGTAAATAGAGTGCATAGGTCTGGAGCTGTCACATTTTCTTTTTCTGGGTAGGGTGTGTCCCTGGCTAAGCCTGGCCATGTTTCTCCCTCTTTACTAGGGGACCGAGTCTAACATTGCTGTGTGTATGTGGTAGAGTACCTAAAAATTCACTTACCTCAGCATGCTGTCTCTCCCACGTTGTCTTTCCTCTGCTCCTCTTCCAGGAAGCACCCAGGCTCCCCTAAGCCAATCAAGACGATGCTGTCGCCATGACAGCAGCCTCATGATTAGTGCCGTATTTTGGTGAGCAGATCAGGACTGACAGCCTGTGCATGCTCTCCACCCAGAAAATGCCAAGTGTGCATGACTGTTTGGCCTGCCGAAGACGGCTGGCCAAACCGCCATGCGTACTTAAGGTGCTGCACCACTCCTCCTTCCTGGACGTCACAGTAGCCCAGCCCCATCTGCCTCGCCCTAACCTGCCTGATACAAAAAATACACTGATAATAACTTCTGTTATTATAATTTTATTTTTTCATGATATATGTACATATAAACATGAACTTGCATCTCCGTTGTTGAATTCACCTGATGTGACCTCCCCCTCAACCATGAGTCAGAAATTTGTGGTTAGGCGTGCCCTGAGCCCTTGGCCTGAAGGAACTGATTGACAGATTACAGGTGGGGCAACACGTAACACTTAGACAAAATGCACGAACAGGAAATCCCAGATTGATCCCACAGATGGGCAGTGACACAACAATGGTCTCAGGAGATTGGCCCCAATAAAACATGTTTGGCCAGAGGAAACGCAATCCAAAAAACACCCAAAAAACAGATGGCACAGTAAGTTAGGAACACACAGCGAATCAATACACAGCATGCAAATTACACGCAGTAATCACGCGCTCTCCATGCCAGACATCTGGACATGTACCCACTAGATCTGTATTGTATCCATGCAAGGTCAAGACCCACCTAAGCATCTTATCAGAACCTCTTATTTAAGACCCCATGAATAAGCCTGAATTTACTGTCACCAAAGGAATGCATAAATCGTTTTATGATGCTTCATGTAAAGTATAAAATGACTGCCAAATCCAATGTGCTTTGAGACAGTCTACAGACCCTGACTCTGTTGTCTGATCTCCCGGCCGCTGCGTTTGATTAAACAACTCTTCCTGTTCTGCCAAACACCTATTGTCTACTCATTTTTCAAAAGTAAATTCATATTCAAGCAATATTTTGGAACGCCAGATAGAAGAGACTACTTCTTCGAGCCAGACTGCAGCTGTAGGAAAAGGACCCCGCCCCAAAGGATTCACATCTGCACAAAAGGATCTGTGAACAAACGGCACAATTGATTGGAATTTCTGCTGTATCCACGGGGTGGAGGTCCATCCTGAAGCCGCAGTCTATGGGTAAGAGACTACATCTGATCTTTAGTCCCAGCATTTAGCATATGGCAAACTTGGAAGGGTGAGGATTGTTTGTCACTTTGACCACTGGGTGTGACACAGAGGGTACGCTTGTCACTTGGCCGAAATGGAACACTGGGCAAGACACAGAGGTGTGATATAGGTCAGCATCGCAATCTTATTGTACATTCTAAATGAGTTTTTTTTAGTGCTGTCAGTTTCTTAACGCTCGTAATATCTGGAAGAAGTGAGAGGTACTATTTGCTTGAACAGCTGAGCATGACACAACCGGTACGCATGACTCTTGGGTGTGATATAGGGTGTAATTCAGATGTTAGGGAAAAATGTGGTCTTTTGGAGAGTAAGGTGTAACCTTTGCTTGGCCAAAGAGGGCATATAGTTGTCAATAGGCTCCTTCTTCTCTGCATAAATTGTTGCTATCTTTGTCCCTGAGCTGCTATTCACAGACACTTAGGGCCATGTACCTCACAGAGCCTCCCCTCCTCATTGAGCAGCATGCGCTAGGACCAGGCTAAGGTTTTTTTTTGTTTACAAAGTCATCATCTTTTTCTTCTCTTTGGTTATTACCCCTTTGCTTCAACTTCTGTTGCAACTTTCAATTGATGCACCTTTTTAATGTTGTGATGCTGGTAAATTAATTCACCTTTGTTTTTTGTTAAATGATACGTACAGTTAACGATTCTATGTGCGTATGAAAAAATCATTTGTTTACATTTTGCTATTTCCGCTGTTAAAAGTACAATTCATAATGTTTTTGAGTTAACCAATTCACTTTCTTACAGGTTGCTATTTTCCATATGTGTTGTTTTGTGTACTAAGTTTGTTTGATGTTGGATCAAAGAGCACTGCAACCATACAAGGGTTCTCAGGCACAGTGGCAGGGATCACCTTCACAGAACCCCTCAAGCTGGAGATAGGGTGGAAAGGGTGAGGGAACAGTTGTTGTACTTCTCTAAATCCCGACTAATATCTTAAGACAAGACCTTAAATCCAAACTGAAAATGTCCAAACAATTTGCTGAGAATGGGGCTACAGCCTGCTCCTCCCTGCAGCTCCCACCTCAGAGCACCAACCCACTCCACATAGACAACACTAGCCATTGGCCCCAACCAGTCTGACCCCTTTGAGGGGGCTATCCTGGAATTTGCAGGAAATATCTGTGAGCTATGTGAATTAGCTCGGCGGCGAGCATGCCACGCACACCTCTTATTAGTGGCAAGAGCAAGAGATCCGGGGTCTCGACTTGTACATGCCCACTGAGTGCCCTGGGGTTCAATGGAAAGCCAACTCAAGGTGTATTGGGGAGATGGTGGTGACAAAAAGACAGTGCCAACCTTCGGGTTTACCAAGATCAGCCTCCGTTACTAAACCTGCACCTCCCCTAGTGAGGAAGCGGCACAGAGAAGGTTGCCTGGAGGTGTACGATGTGTACCCGCCCCTTGCCTGCTGCTGTACACTGCACCCAAGCAAGTTACAATAAGAGGGAACTCGACACACCCAGCAAATGGTGCAAAACCCCCAACGTAATGACCCACTATGAAGGACCAAATCCAGGAGCAAGCCTAGGAAAATCTCCACTAGGCTGGATCCCTACAAACTGACTAAGTCCACCTCCAGACATTCTGCATTAGCCACAAGCTTGCAAACAACATAAATTCTGAATCAGACGCTGCCACCGAACCCCAGATGTTTCTGGCCTAGTTATGGCGGGAAAGGTCAGGAAGGGTGGTGGCAGCTTCTACTGCCTCAGAATCCACCAGGCCTACCTATGCCACCTAAAGGTGTACCATGAGCAAGATCGATAGGCCCGGGCAAGTCCCGGAAAATCCCCATCCACAAAACCAAATCCAGATCAACCTGAGCACGCAACACATTCAGCCACAAGGAAATCAGTCAGCAAAGACACTACAGTAACAAGGACCAGGTGGTTGGCAAATTACATAGCAACCGCAGGGGACAGGGAACCCAGACCACGACAGGGAGGGTTGACTGTCTGGGGAGGTAATACCCTTACACAATTGCCCCATTCAAATGCGCAGCAAGCTTAAAAAACCCACAAATATGACACATCCAATTCATACCCACCTGAGAAAACTCACCATAACAATAAATACTATTGACACAGCATTAGGAGAAAACTTAAGCCTTTACTTGCTATCAGGCAAAACTTAGGGCTGCCGTATGTTCGGTCGATCAGGAGCCCACACTAAAGTCGACCATCTTGGGTGTCTGCAGGAGCCTAGGCCCCACTCTGCTGCTGGTCCCCCAGTGTGGGGTAGGCTGGCAAAACCATAGGAGGAGGGCAATCTCATGAGGGGGGAAGGCGGCCCTTAACCAGTGCATAAATGCAGGCACCCAGGTTCCTCTGCCCGAATCCAATTGTGACAGATTTCTATGATTAAGACCCCATTCCTCAACATTTTCTGGCCTTCAGCTACTAGAGGCCCCTTTTTAGTTCCAAAACAAGAAGACAGTCAGGTGCCGGAAGTCCTGTTTTCTGTGCACTTGGGATAATGATGTCCCCCATAGAACTCCTTAGCCCACACACAAATAAGCAACAATTTGGCACTAAGTCAGTAAGGAGATTCACCAGGGCAATCAGACTTCTCAGTTCGTTATTCACAGCACGACAAGTCCCAGACGCGCACCGTATTCCAGTCACAAGCAAGAGATCGTGCCTCCTCCTCTTCCCAAATGTTTCCAAAACAGCCAAAGTCTGCTCATCGAATCATGTCCCTCCAAAACAGCAGGAGTTGCTTGTCACCGGGTAGGATGTCCCTGATTTCCGCCAAGGGCAGCAGGCCCAAAGCATCCTGGATCGAGGGAGGGGGTGCAATGGGAGGGAAAAGGGTTCTGTAGATGACTATTGCAACCCCCACACAAGGTGCACAGTTACGCTCACCACGCACCCAGCTTGTCGACTCAAATTACACAGGGCCTCACATACATTGTCCAAGAAAGCAATAGGCCTGAATCCAGACATTGCCACATCGAATCACACAGGGACCACAGAATAGCTTCTTAATATCCACTGGTATGCTGCATTAAAACAAACACTTCACAAGACTATATGTAGGTGCTCAATGGCCTGCAGGAAGAAGTCCAAAAAGTAGGCCAAAAATTACACTTCCCAAAAAAAGGGCATAGCCAAAACACCTAACTTAATTAGGAAAACCGTCATTGCACGCCACCTGCAGGGACCAGAGGGTTATACATGTGTCCTCAGGACATGTTGCAATTACCCACAACCCCCAAATTGAAACAGGCCCCCTTCCTTTCACGGCGCACTGTGCATGCCCAGACTCCTAGCAGAGGTAGCAGATAGTATCTACCTTGAGGTTAATTTGATTATTAACCTCTCTCTACAGTCTATGGTGGTTCCTCAGGTCTGGAAGCAGGATAAGATTCTTCCACTGTTAAAGAAACCTTCCTTGGACCCGCTCAATCGGCCAATTATCGTCCCATCTCTCTCCTGCCAGCTATTGCTAAAGTCTGTGAGAAGGTGGTGCACAAACAGCTGTCAGATTTTGTGGAGACGGAGGGTATTTTACACTAAGCGCAATCGGGATTCCGAACAGGCCACTGCACCGAGACGGTTTTAGTTGAGGTGGTAGAGGCTGTCCGAACATGCTTGGATGCTGGGGGCAGAGCAGCTTTGATCCTGCTGGACCTCTCGGCGGCCTTTGATACGGTCCCACACGACCTTCTGATGACCCGTCTCACTGAGATTGGTGTATCTGGGGCTGTGTGGGGCTGGCTTAGGTCTTTTCTGGAGGAAAGGGCTGAGCAGATCTGGCTCTCTCCGTTTCATTCCTCCCCTCACTTGGTCACTACGGGAGTCCCGCAGAGCTCTGCCCTTAGCCCTTTGCTTTTTAATATTTATGTCACGCCGTTGATCCATCTGGCAGAAGCTCTTGGTGCTAAGGTTCTGGCCTACGCCGATGACACCCAGTTGCTCTTTACGTGGGATAAGGCCTCTAATTCGATCCTTGCCGCTCAACAGTGCCTACGCTCCATCTTCGCTTGGCTGGCTGATGCTCAGCTCAAGTGTAATGAGCAGAAATCAGAGATCCTGCTCTTTGGCGCTTTTCCAACTGAATTTCGTCAACAGCTGTGGCCTCAGGAGCTTCCTCTTACTTTCTCGGAAGGACAGCCCGCCAAGAACCTGAGTGTATGGTTTGAGGAGAATCTCTCGTTTTCTATCCATATCAAGAAAACTGCCGGCTGCTGCTTTGGTCTTATTAAAACCCTTAGGAACTTCTTCCCGCTTCTCCCGCAAGCAGCCAGAGTAACAGTGACCTGTGCGCTGATTCTTTCTCGGCTAGACTATGCCAGTTCCTTGTTTGTTGGGTCTCCTGGCTATATGATTAAGAAACTGCAGGTGGTCCAGAACACGGCTGCCAGGCTGCTATTAGGTATCTCATCTAGGATGAGCGTCACTTCTCACTTGCACTCTTTACATTGGCTACCCATTGCGGCCAGGATCAAATTTAAATCTTTGGTCCTGGCCCATCGTGCTCTTCATGGTCAGGGCCCGCTCTACCTTCAAAGGCGTTTCTCCTTCTATGTCCCTGCAAGGGTATTGCGCTCGTCGGCTTTATGCCTGGCTTTGGTCCCTCGCTATAAACTCCAGAGGATGGGGGGTGGCTCTTTGGTGGTCAGAGCCAGCAGGGCCTGGAACGCCCTTCCCATTGATCTTCGCCTTACTCAGGAGCTCGCAGTTTTAAAAAAAAAAGCTTAAAACATTCCTTTTTGCCTGATTGTCTCTCTCCCCCTTTCCGGTTCGCGCCGGGACACTCTTGAGTAGCCGAGCGCGTTACAAATGGAATTAACATAACATAACATAACATGTCTAGGTCAAAAGGTACCGTCTGCATCAGTAAAATACACACACAGACACATAGAACACGACAGGAAAAGTAGGTTATTAGAGGACCCGCCCATAAAATACTAGTTAGGTAAAAAGACTAATACACGCAGGCATGAAGATCCTCCCACTAAGACGTCCACCTCTGTCAGGGAGAGGGGGTAGGACTAAAATGACCCACGATAACAAAACCAAGGTGCTTCATAACTAATTGTTTACTGTCTGCTAAAATGACTCCCCAACTGGGGTCACCTTCCAGTACTCCACTAAAAGGTTACACAAAATGAACGTACCAAATGGTTCCCAAAAAGGACAGGCACAGATATTTCCAAGACTGAACAATGATGCATGTTGTACTAAAAGCTAACCTACAACCCACCGCTCTTATCCAACTAGCAATCAAGCCATACATGGACCTTCTTTACTGCGGCCTGCCAACTCTCTTCAGTAGCAACCTCTATAATACCCATTGGTCAAGCCAAAAAGAGCACAGACTCTTTTTTACAGAAACTATTTTGACAACAGAGGGGCCGATTCACAGAACTAATCTGGGATAAAATCCTAAACTTACTACTTTTGGTATTCACAGAAGGCATTTAGCAGTAGTAAAGTTAGGACTCCTAACTTTACTACTACTAAACTGAGACAAAATCCTAACTTTACAACTTTTGGTATTCACAAAAGGCATTTAGTAGTAGTAAAGTTAGGACTCCTAGTAGTAAGTTTAGGATTTTATCTCAGATTAGTTCTGTGAATCGGTCCCAGACTCTTTACACTGTGCCAAGCAAATACATTCCTGAATGCCAGAAAGCTGTAGACAACCTCTCCAGGCACCATCCCAAGACCTACAATGTTCCAAAAGTTATGTATTATTGCACCCTTGTATATCATCTGTGTAAATGGGTGTGTCTGCATCCTTCCACAGTTTTAAATCTGCCTAATCACATGGAGCCTATCTTGACATTTCTACAGCGCTGGCGTAGGGGTCTCTCCCACCTCCCTGAACCAAACGCCAGTATTCCGCACGCACTACACAGCGCAATCATTCACAACAAATGGTACCAACACATGACCGTCATGGGCGCCCTGACGACGGCTATGTCATGTTATGTCTGCTCACTGATACTCCACACAGTGGGCGCAAATATACTTTACCTATCACAAGTAAATGCCCTTGAAAAAGCAATATGTCTCACCCATCTGTACCTATGCAGGATTAGGGCCAAAATACAATCCAGAAGAGTAGAACCCCATAGATTAGTGGTAAACATCACCCAGCATGAAACTAACGCCACAGCATTGCACCTTTTCACTGAGCCTAGCAACATTCAAACAGAGCGAGAAAGGATGCACAGGTCGGGCCAATATGGAAGGATACTATTTGGCCCAGAGATTTTCCAGAGAAGAGGTTCTTGGAGGTAGCAAGACCACTGCACCAGTCCACAAACTTGTCCACTCCCGCCTCTGTCAGTGGTCCTAGGGTGGCCTTTAGCGTATCTGGATCAGTTTTCTTTAATAACAGTGCAGGGCCATTCACCTAGATGATACAAGGGGAAATGAGTCTGGAAGGCAAGGGTTGAATGCCAGCATAGATGCCCCATGCCAGGAAATCTGGGACACTGAGATAGATAGATACTCGCGGCTAGAAGGTATGGGGCAACCCCTAATTGTATCAAAACTTACACTGTTTTCTTTGTGTTTCAGAGGCAAATAAACATTCCTACTTGGCACCAATGAAAATTGTGGAATAATACTGCATGTACCAAATCTGCAATGGGGCACCTCTGTGTTGATGCAAACCTACTGGCAGTGCGGCACGTTTGCCTGCACTAAACTTGTCCCCGGATGGAGGGCCTCTGCACCTTTGTAGCGTAGTCACCCAGAACCTGGTCATCCCTGGAGAAGATCTGTCCGAGTTCTTCCAAACTCCGCTACAGAAAAAAACCAACTCTATTGAATCAGGCTTGAGAAAAAAGAACTGCTGATTACTTTGGCTGGGCTCAGTGCAACAAAATTCCAGAAGAATTTAGACTGTTTTCTAAAACTCAAGTAAATGCAGGAGAGTCCATCCCCTTCTTCACCTTGCAAACAAAGTTGAACGTCCGCTGGTTACAAATAACCAGGTGGGAAATGGTGAGGATGATCAACGATACTGAGCTTGGCATCAATGCCACATGGTGAGGCAACATCGGTATTCGTTGGACTTGCTGACCGTAATGGAGGGTGGGGTGTGTACCAAGATCAGTGTGTCCTGCTGTATTTTTAACCCTGAAAAAGACATGGATAAGGGAACACTGGCTCTTGCCATCCAAGCAACTCATCGTCTACAAGCTGTCAAGAAGAAGAAGCAAGGTGCCCCTGCTCAGGGCTGGTTTTCCGATTTATTTTCCTGTTTCCCCCAATGGGTGACCAGAATGTGCCTGTCACTGCTCCCAATTTTCATTGTTGTGTTGTTTTTGTGTGGTTTCCTACAATTGTTGGTCTGGTGCTGTAAAAACGCAGTCCTCAAGTTAGGTAGAATGCAAGTAACTCTGCAATTAGTAATAGACACAACAGATACACATCAAACCTCAAATAATGTGACTGTTATGAAGTATTGGGTAAATGATGCAGTTGAAAATTGAACTAGAGGGGGGGAATGATAATATTGGAAAATATGATGTTGATGTGCACCATGATATATGTATGTATAAAAACAACCTCACATCTCTGTTGTTGGATTCACCCGATATGACCTCCCCCTCAACCTCAAGTCAGAAATACGTGGTTAGGCAGGCCCTGTGACCTAGGCCTAACGCAACTGATTGACAGATAACAGGTGGGGGAACGCATAACCCTTAGACAAAAAGTGTGAACAGGAAAGCACAGATCGATCTCACATATAAGCAGCAACACCACAATGGTCCCAAGATATTGGCCCCAATAAAACACTTTTGGTTGGAGGGGCGCACGTTCCCAAAAACACCACAAAGTCAGATGCCACACTAAGTTAGGAACACACAGCAAATCAGAATACAGCATGCACATTACACACAGTGATCAGGTGCTCCCCATGCCAGACAAATGCACAAGTACCCACTGGCCCTGCATTGTGCCCATGCAAGATTGAGGCCACCGGCGCTTCTTACCAGAACCCTGAATTAATGGCTCCATGACCAGGCCCAAATGTCTGTCACCAAAGGAATGCATAAATCATTTTATGATGCTTCATGTAAAGTATAAATTGATGGCCAAAACCAATGTTCTTTGAGACTCTCTTACCTGATCTCTCAGCCACTGTGCTTAGTTAAACAACTGTTCCTGTTTTGCAAATTGCCTCCTGGCTTTAATTTTTTCAAAGGTAAATTCATATTTGAGCAACAATAAGCTATGTGGTTGTTAGGAACTGCAGCCTCTGTGAATGTTTGAAACTGTCTTGCTTGTGCCTCTGCTGCTGGGAATTTAACCCATGAATAGAATACCTCTGTCCTGAATGCTTTGTGGGCCTTAACCACGAAGTTAACGTCCCCACCCATTTGTGTAACTACATGTGTGCAATTCACTGGTATATTAGTTGCATCTTCATCAGCCATATGAATATGTGGAATTCAGAAAGTGTACCTCTATGGGGTGAACTTTTGAAAGGTTCGAACTTGAACAACCTCTGGCCAATACATAGGATTTATCTACTCAACTGAAGAGAATTTTTCCCTAACACTATGGACGTCTCCAGTTAAGAGGTGAGGAGGGGTCTTTGGGTATACAAAAGAAAACTACTCAGGTGATCCATTAAATCAGAACCCAAGCTAGAACGTTGGTGGCGCCATGTCGTATTGCTTATATTTTCTCAGTAAAAACAGTGTGTTTGTTGGGCAACATAAACATCAGAACTGTGAGAGACTGACTCCACTTACACCATCTGGATATGTTGGCCTTAGGCTTGCTAGCTCACATTGCACCATCTGTACCCCTAACCTAATAAGGCAACAAATGGATTGTGCAACCGCAGAACATGACAACCCTGACTCCCCAAGGAAATTATGGTAACAGATCTAGAACCTTTTCATTTGGTTACTAATGCATACCCAAAGACCTACACAAGAAATAGACAACATGCAGTTTCAATATTTATTGAATCATTTTGATTCTTGGTTAAAATATGTGTGCTGTAATAATCAATAGATGGAAACATAATAATGTTATTAGCATAACGAGAATGGTAGAGAAGATAAACAGTTCAACCCTTTTGTTGTTCTAAAAAAGATATGTTTGCATATTGGTACTGTAATATAGTGTATCCTACCTAGCGCTACCAAACCTAGTGTGTTTAGAGTGAGTGAATCTGCCAAATCCCTGTAGGGTGATCTAACTCCCCGTTGTGCGTAAGTGTCATCAAGCTGCCCGTCTTGGTGGAGAGCTGTGCAGCATCCCTCCTATGAGGTACACAGGAACTAGCTGGGCCAAAATTTCAACATGGGGCGGCTGTTTGGTGCCAGCGAAATACCCCTCTGTCTAAACAAAAGAACGATGTAATTTATATAATAAACATCATTCATGTTGCCATGCCGAAGTACCAGTCAGACTACTATTGTCTATTCGATTGTGATAGTTCTGTTGCCAAACGGTCAGAACAAATAACAATATTTTGCGTAGTGAACTTAGTCCTTGTACAAAATGTTCAAGGTATTTGATAATGTGCTTTTGAAGTGGAAATGTAAGCAAAGCTGGTTTCAGAGAACATTATCCTGAACAGATATGAAAATGAATGTGTGCCAAATGTCATCATGTTTAAGATAGAAGGCAACTTAACAACGTGAGCATGTAAAATGGTGGTTTCTCTACCCAGGCCTATAACGTGACCACATAATTGTATTGACATGAGGATACCTGAACTGGTATGTTACCCAAGGCCTCTGATCCTGCCACGGTCTCTGCCTATTGAGGACATTGAGAGACCAATTTATGAGCTGGATTGCATTGCTTTTGTACCATGCAATGAGGTGCAAGAGCGATGCAAACTTTGAGTTAATTTTTTTGAAGCCAAGCAAGGTTACTTTGCATGGCCCTGAGCGGCTCCATAAATCTGGAGTAAGACAACGCAGCACAAATACGTATGTGGCCTTATTCTGCCCTGGGAAGGCATTCCATGGGCATTGAGTGGATGTTCCCATGCAACCCTCATGTTTTTTTACGCATTGCCAGAATTCTCAAAATCTGGAAATGAGCAAAAAAAAAAGACTCCTTCGCAGGAGAGGCGTAATGAGGAGGAATATCTTTACTTGTGCTGTACATAGATATAGCTGAAAGTTTCAGCACTCCGATCATCATCTGTTTGCTTTGTTCGCCCTAAGTTGGCAGGGTATGCCCAGACGTAGGTCACTTGCTCAATTTGATACTGGATTCAAGCTAGCCTGGCTTATGAGTGGTGTCACCCCAAAACCAGTCCCAGGATGCTTGCTGTTTCCGGTCCAGGGAAGACCTGGCTTGGCAGTCGGGCTGGACTGCTCCCATGAGGAACATGGTCAAGACTGATTTGCATATGGCTGGGTCTAAACTGGGATGGTAAAGTGAGCTAAAGAACGATCATGGATTAAACCCAGATCTGTGACTGGGGGTGAGTGTCTGAGAAGTTTCAGTGCTCTGTCCATCATCTTCCTGTGTTTGCGTTGTTCACCCTGAGATGGCAGGGTATGCCCAGACATGGGTTCCTTGCTCACTTTGCCACTGGATTAAAGCTAGCCTGGCTGATGAGGGGTGAAACCCCCAAACCGGTCTTGGGATGCTTGTTTGCGGTCCAGGGAAGACCTTGCTTGGCAGTTTGGGCTGGACTGTTATCATGAGGAACAGGGTCAAGACTGATTTGCATATGGCTGAGTTTGAACTAGGGTGGCAAAGTGAGCTAAAGAATGATGATGGATTAAACCCAGATCTGTGACTGGGAGTGAGTGTCTGAAAGATTTCAGCGCTTCCACCATCATCTCCTTATGTTTGCTAAATCTTACAAGTACCACGCTGTCTATTTGGTCTCCCATTTAACACTCAAACCTCACCTAGCATCCAAAAGAGCAACAGCAAACAAACGTTTGTTTGCATTCAAAACATTATAAAAAAAGACATGTAACACCTCGATACATCTTCTCCTTCAGGTCGTTAGCACAAAGGTATTACCTAAAATCACTTATGGGGCTGAATTGCTCAAAGGGAAAGATGGGCCTACTTTAAATATACTTCAGTTGAACCTCTTCAGAAAGTTGTTTGCATTACCACAGCACGTCCCGCAAGCCCAAGTTTGGTTAGAGATTGACCTCCTCCTCCAGTCGGAGTTTGCTCACTAGCCATGAACCAAAAATGTTTTATCTTTTTGATCACATCTGCTAATGTACAATTCTGTATATTGTAATAATTTTAACTAATCATACAATAAAGAATACTTACTTTTTGACTTTTTTCTTCTCATTATTTTCTCCTTCCATGTGTGCTGTATTCTGCAGCACATATAGAAAGAGGAAAATCCTTCGAGAAATTGTTTTGGTGGTGATCCATTGGAGAGCATCACTCAGGATCCTGATCTGGTGGAGACTGTTGATCAGGTTGTGATGGAAGACTGTGTCAAATGTGGCTGACAGATCCAGGAGGATGAGGGCTGCCATTTTTCCACACTCCACGAGGGCCCTGATGTCTTTGGTGGCTGGGAACAGGGATTTCTCTGTGTTGTGGTTAGCTCAGATTGGGAGTGGTTCAGGAGGTTATGGTATTCTAGATGTTGGGCGAGTTGTTGGCTGATCTTTTCTCGAGGGCCTTTGCTGGATAGGGGAACAAGGAGATTGGCTAGTAGTTCTTCGGTTTGCCTGGGATAGCGGGTGTTTTTTTCTGGAGAGACTTCAATTCAGTGTGTTTCCCATCCTCAGGAATGGAGGCTGAGGTGATGGAGGTGTTCCCCAATGGATCTGTGGGGCATAGTATCGAAGTTGGTGGGTCCCTAGGTGGGGAAATGGACACTGTAGTTGTTTGACCCGGTGAGCTGTGCTGGAACTAAAAATGGGGTAGAGCATAAGTCCTACGATATTGGTAGGGTCGCTTGACTTGCTGCTTGAGGTCGATGTTGCTCATGCTATCCAGGAGATCGGTGGTGTTGATGCTGCTGAAATTGTTGAGGTCTCCTAGGAAGATGTAGGGCTCAAAGTCGAGTATGCTTGGGTGATGAGGTCCGGAATGGAGTTGCAGAAGCTGAGGCATGGTCATGGTGGTCTCTAGACAAAGGTGCCTCTAATGGTGCTTTTTCCATCTGTGTAGAGGTGGAAGTTGAGGTGTTCCATTACTGGGGTTGGGTCACTGGGGATATCGTGCTGTGGACGGTGTCCTTGTAGATGATAGTGATTCATCCTCTTTGTTTATTGGTTCAGTCCCTGGTGTGTTATCTTGTAGCCTTCAGGCATGGCAATGGTGATGTCTGGTGTGGAGTATGGGTGGGCAGAGTTCGCGGAGTCGCACTACACAGAATTCCACGGAGTTGAACAAAAACTCCTTGGAATTTAGCAGAGTTCTGCTCTGCCCTATAACTGTCTCCTCTCTGTCTCTTACCTTTCAACCCCCCTCCACTTCCTACATTTCCCATGCCCTCTTCTCCCCTCCTTCCATCTCTGTCGCCTGAATCATCGCAACTACTCAGATTTCTCCTCCCCCTCTCTCCCCTCTGTCTATCTGGCCGTCCTTTCCTTCCTGTTATCCCCACTCAGGCTGTACCATCTCCCAGTGCCTCCTACACATCCCTCACTACTAAGGAATAAGGATCTCACTGTGACAGGCCTGCACTGGGATCCCTGGTTGGGACATGATGCAATCTGCTGAAGTGCAGCCTCCTCTCACTGGAAAGTACAATCACAATGATCATCCATGGAGACCTGAGCATGGAGCAGTTCCTGTGAGACAGCACTTCTGAGCCTCCAGGTGCATCTCTCCACCCCACATCTAGACAATGGGTAGTGTGTAACTCCAGTACGCGACATGCTTTAAAGACATCCATTCTGGGCCAAAACACTGGACAGACTCAGCACTATGATTATCATATGTGTGCAGCTGTGCCACCTCAGCACTCAGAGTCTATCTAGCACTCAGACCCTGTACCCTCCTGGCACCAAGTGGCTGCTCGGCTTTCCTCTTCATTGTGCTGTTGGTAGTTTCTCGTCTACTCGTCTGTGCACCGTTCCTGCTTGAACAGCGCACTTAGACATGTGAGAGCCACACTACCATGCTCCAAGTATAACCCCACCTACCATGCCAAAATTCCCAATCACCAGAGGGGCAGGGAAAATATACTGTGGTTTAATTGGTTAATGCTAGTGAAAACGTAGTTTTCCCTTGTATAATTGGTCCTTCTGTGGGCGGGCAAATTAGTGTGCTTGCCCTTTAGTGTTTTTTCCCATTAGTTTGATACGTCCTCGTTCCCAGTGCTGAGTGGTCCTAGTCACAAAAAATTCCTGCGGAGGACTGTGGCTTCCCCATTCAGGGCCTGGCACAGGTCGCTCAGGCATGTGGGGTATTCCAGTGAGCATGCAGTGGTTGCTGCATATTTCTTGAATACACTGTTTCCACCAGATAAGCCCCCGTTTCTATGGAAACAGAACCAAGGTGCAGTGCACAATAAGCTGTGCTATATAATTTCCAGAGTAAAGAAAGTAACAAACATTTTATTTATGGAATAAAAAGGTACATGGCAGGGCGACATGTGTATGAAGTAAAATTTGGCATTATCTGATTACTACAAAAAGAACGTTGCGTGTAGACATTGATGTGTGTATAGCCCCAACATTTCTCTGATCATCTACTGCCTTCTTACAATTGCTCACTGAACAGTAAAGGCAGCATGTCAGATCCGGACATGCAGCATCCATAGCTGACAGCCTGCCTGCTTCCAGCTGCAGGCTGCATGTGGCCGCGGGATGCCATGTTAAAGTGATAGGGAGTTACAGACTCATGATGGGGTGGGCGGTGGGGGCAAACTCCGCCAAATGGTGGAATTAGAAGTTTTTGCCAAACACCATGCTCTGAGTGGAGTGCGGAGTTGACAAAACTCTGCAAACTCCTCTGGTGAAGCAGAGTTCACCACCCACCCTTAGCTGAGGATGAGATCGTGTCCTAGATCTCCGTGGCATGTCTGCCGAATGATTTTGCATTGATGAGTATGCATTTGAGTTTGTCGTGTTGGTCTTGGTCGACGTGATGAGTTTGCAGTGTCTTTCACGTCGTTGGTTGCTTCGGGGCTGAAGGTGAAGCTGCAGTGTCGGCTGGAAAATGGTCCTCTGGAGATGCGTGGGGATGTGCAACAGCAGTGGTTGCTAGTGCATCTAGGGTCCACAACTCGAAGGTCTGTGGCATTGTAGCTTCAAGGTGTGGAAAATCCTGGGGTCCTGGCGGTGGGTGTGGTCCAGGCACGAACGTGTGCAAGCGGACTTGCTTTAGGCGCGCATGTGGGGTGGCCACACAGCAGCTACCTTAATTAGTCCTGGGAGGTGGGAGGGGCTGGCAGGAAGGGTAGTTGGACCCAGCGGAAGCAGGAAAATGGTGGGAGAAGACAGGGGCAGTAATGACCTAATAAACTTCCAGAAAAAACAAAAACAAAAAATGCCAAATAAAATGGAAAAAGCCAAAATAGAGTACCAATAAAACAAAATAAATGTACCAAGTAAATAGGGCAAGCAATCACCCGACGGCTGGACTGAACAGAATGGCCTCAAGGGCTGGGAGCGATGCACAGTCTTGTGGAGCTAGGCAGCGGGAGGAGCGACACACACAACCGGGAAGTCAAGGGCTTAGTCACCCCTCAGATAGGCCCTAGGTAGCCTGTAGGACAAGGTGCAGTTTCAGTAGAAGGTAGGACCATCTACTGGTACATTTTGCATGTCCTGGTAGGAACAAACACCCAATTGCATTTTTCACGACGGTGACGCCTACTCCTCTCAAACGTTAGCATTGGGATTTCCTTAGTACACTTTTGAGCTGTAATTCCTGATTAGAAAGGAGTGGCTTCATCATCTTTTATTTCTTTGGAATTGTAGTGATAAATCCTCTGGTAAAGTTTAATTTAACATTACTATTTTAGAAATGGCACTTTTAGAAAATATGTCATAAAGAAAGCAGGGGTTTGGCCCTTATCAGTCAGCAAGGCTAAGCCCCAGAAATCACGTTAAAAAAAATGCCACTGCTGATGATCATTTGATGCTCAATCAATCAGTCAAGGGTTTGTAGAGCGCAACTACTCACCCGCAAGGGTCTCAAGGCGCTGTTGGGGGATGGGGAGGCACGCAGCTCCTGGATATTCCTGGTGATTTATTGAAGAGCCAGGTCTTGAGGTCCTTCAAGAACTTGGAGAGAGTTGGTATCTGTCGGAGGTGGAGAGGGAGCGTGTTCCATGCCTTGGCCATGAGAAAGGAGGAGGAGTGTCCTCCTGTTCTGGTCTTCCTGAGGTGTGGTACCATCGCAAGAGAGAGTTGGGCTGGACGGATGGATCTTTACGGTGCATGGAACGAGAGGCGGTGGTTCATGTAGGCGGGTCCGGTGTTGTGGAGGGTTTTGTGTGTGGGTGAGAAGCTTGGAGGTGATTTTCTTCCCAACAGGGAGTAAGTGTAGTGTCCGTGGGTGTTAGCTGATGTGGCAGTGGCACAGTAGGTTGAGGACAAGTCTGGCGGCAACATTCTGGATGTTCAGGAGTTTGCGGGTGAGGTTCTTGTTGATCCCAGTGTAGAGTGCATTGCCGTAGTCCAGTCTGCTGCTGATGAGGGCGTGGGTGATGGTTTTCCTGTGTTCATGGGGAATCCAGTTGAAGGTCTTTCGGAGGGGGCAGAGGGTGTGGTAGCAGAAAGAGGGGAAAGCGTTGATCTGGCGGTCCATTTTGAGTTCGGAGTCTAGGATGATTCTGAGGTTGTGTACGTGGAAGGGAGGGTTCCCAAGGGCGGGGAGCCACCAGGAGTCGTTCCAGGCATCGGGTCTGGGCCCATGATGCGTACTTCGGTTATATCTGTGTTGAGCTGTAGATAGCTGTTCTTCATCCACCTGGCGAATGCTTCCATTCCTTTTTAGGTCTTGCCTGACCCAGCGCATGCACTGGTCTGGCGAGACTTTTTTTGAGGGCTCAAAAAAATGCTACCATGTCCAGCCTAGAGCTACAGTGAATGTGCGCGGGCGTGCGCTTAGGAGCAGAGGCTGGCAAACCTCGTCATGCTCATTAAGCGTCTGCGATCACTTTCACTTTCACCCGCGATCACTTTCGCGGCGCCCCTTTGATGTTCTCGTTCAAAGAACATCAAACATCAAAGAACATGTTGTGTTAATGCTTTGCTGCGCCTGTTTGACTTACAATGTGCTTTCTCTTTCCACAAACTTGATGTTTGTGTTCCTTTATTTTGAGATGCTTTTAGTATTACTTTTTTGTGACTTAAAGAACATTAAGGAAATGTTTCTGTGAAATTGGACAATGTTCACAGTGTTTATTTCTGATCGCAGGGGCTGCTTCATGTCTGTTGCACCATTCAGGGAGTCCTTTCGTTGGCGCTTTCATGAGGACATGATGAGGAAGCTGGAAACTTTTGGCACATTCTCTTTAAAAGCACAGTATGTTGGCGACTGGTTAATCGATTAGACCTATGTAGCGCTTTAGATCTCAAAGCGCTATGGTGGGTGCAGCAGTTACAACTCATGAAATATGGGGTGCAACTCACAAGGTTTGAGTGCACATTGGCTGCAATCGAACTCTTAAGATGATGGGCTGTGTGTATCCATTATCAGCACTCAGTCTTCGCTAAGTGATCTTGTTTGTTTTGTTGTTGTGTTATTGCTTTGCTGCACCCATTTGACTTACAACGTGCTTTCTCTTTCCACAAACTCGATGTTTGTGTTCCTTTATTTTGAGATGCTTTTAGTATCACTGTCACACACACAACCACACACACAACCACAACCACACACACAACCACAACCACACACACACAACCACACACACAACCACACATACAACCACACACACACACAACCACACACACACACACACACAACCACACACACACAACCACACCCACAACCACACACACACAACAACCACATAACAACCACACAACCACACACAATCATACACACACAACCACAACCACACACAACCACACACAACCACACACATGTACAACCACACAACCACACCCACAACCATACCCACAACCACACACACACACACAACCCCACACACAACCCCACACACAACCACACACACAAACACAACCACACACACAACCACACACACACACACACAACCACACACACAACCACAACCACACACACACAACCACACAAACAACCACACACACAACCACACCCACACCCACACCCACACACACACAACACCCCACCATACACAACCACAACCACACACACACACACCCACAACCACACACACACAACCACACACACACAACCACACACACAACCACAACCACACACTACCACACACACAACCACACACACAACACACACAACCACACACACAACCACACACACACAACCACACACACAACCACACACAACCACACATACAACCACACACACACACAGCCACACACACATAACCACACACACAACCACACACACACAACCACACACACAACCACCCACACAACCACCCACCCACACCCACAACCACACCCACACCCACAACCACACCCACACCCACAACCACACCCACAACCACACACAACCACACACACACACAGCCACTCACACACACAACCACACACCCACACACACACACAACCACACACACACAACCACACACACACAACCACACACACAAACAACACCACACAACCACACACAACCACACACACAACCACACCAAGCATTGGCATAGCCAATAGGTCTCGCCTTTGGGAACTTATAAGTGTTTAGCCACACAACAGTTGATGTGGTTGCACCAAGGATATTGTGCTACATAGCTAAATACTTATAAGGTCCCAAAAGCGAGACCTATTGGCTATGCCAATGCTTGTTTAAAGTTGTGTTTGGAGAGGTTGGGTTCGTCATTGGATAGAGAGAGGATGAGTTGGGTGTCATCTGCGTACGATACGATGTTGAGTCTGTGTGATCTGACAATGGACGCGAGTGGGCCATGTAGATGTCGAACAGGGTGGGACTAATGGAGGATCCTTAGGGGACTCTGCAGGTGGTCAGCGTGGGTTCCGAGAGTAAGGGAGAGATTCTGACCCACTGCGTTCTGAAGGAGAGGAATGAGCAGACTCAGTCGAGGAACTTGTTCCAGATTCCTGCGTCGTGGAGTCTGCGGGCTAGGGTGTGGTGAGAGACTGTGTCGAAGGCAGCAGAGAGGTCCAGGAGGATGTGGGCCACAGTCTCTCCTATGCTTTTTCAATGACTTTCACCGGGTACGGGAGTAAGGAGATGGGTCTGAAGTTCTTGAGGTCGGTGGGGTCCGCTCAAGGTTTTTTAGAAAAGGGTTGATCTCGGCGTGTTTCTAGTTGTCGGGAAGGATGCGGTCTCGAAGGAGCGTTGATGATTCATCAAAGCTAGGAGGCGATGATGTCTGCGGCTCTGTGGTAGATGTGGTGGGGACAGGGGTCCATGGGGGTCCCGGAGTGGGTTGATTTCATGGTCTTCAGGGTGACTTCAATGCTGAGGGCTTGCCTTTGCCGCGCAGCTGCCGCCATTAAGGAGGGGTTGGGAGGAGGGCAGGACAGCTGTAAGGCAGGAGCTGGAACACGCAGGAGTGGGAGGGGCTGCGGGGGCAGCAGCAGTGGTAAACAAACAGCCAGCAAAGGGGGCAGAAAAAGCGGGGCAGGTAGAAACAGAAAGAAATACTACCAATGATTTGTTATATTACAATGTAATTACTGCAGCTACCATTTAATTCGTATTATATTTTTAAAAAATGATGAATCATTTATGTACACCAAAATCATACAAGGAAGTCAGACCCACATTCAAGAGTGATAACATTCAAACAGAGATGAGGCAGCATTTCCAACAGGAATTCTTTTCTTGTTCTGTATCGGCGTTAGAAATGAAAGATTGATGGAATGCATACTACCATTGTAATTAGCAGAAACCATTTAGAGCCCTGTTTTGCAGTAATGTCCCTGCCAGCAAGATACATAGTCGTGTTTCATATATTTTCTAGGCAGGAGCTCCACGAGGCTTCACCTTCAGCATGTGTGCAGCATTTTCCAATTACGGGCATGTTATCAAGAAACAGAGTTAAAATTATCACTGCTTTAGCGGCAGAAAACTGCTGCTAAAGCGGCAATAATGGGCTTGATAATATGCCCTTGAGAATTCCCACAGAAGCCCATGTTTTGGTGATAATATGGGCTTCTATTGGAAATCTCAAGTGCATATTATCAAGCCCATTATCGCCGCTTTAGCAGCACTTTTCTGCCGCTAAAGCGGCGATAATTTTAACTCTATGCTTGATAATATGTCCCTAAGTTCCCACGCAGAATCGGGACAAGTGGATCCTGTTACTTTCATTGCTTCCTTGGACACAGACGACAGTGCAGTCATGGCTTTGGAATCGTATTCAAATTGTTTCCAAATGTATTCCCCAGTTAAGCTTAGTCAAACACCTGGGGGCTTATTTACAAGCCTCTTGCGCCGCGTCACTTTTTCCCATGACGCACTGGCGGCGCAAGGGGCTTGTAAATAAACCCCCTGGTATCTAGAGCGATCGTTTAGCTTATTTACCATTTGTTTTCATTTGTGCAGTCCGTTTTAAACTAGGTTGTTGTGCTGAAAATGTCACTGTCTCTTGATTTGAATGCCGGTCACATTGCAAGTTTCACAAATTCAGTGCAACGCTGCACCTGATTAAACCCAATTCCATGCTCTCGGTTTGTTGTACAGCTTTCCCAGCATTTGAGAGATTTTGAAGATTGAATGCAGCAACAAGGGGTTGGCAGGATTTTGGGAAAAAATTGTAAGTATATGTTAAAATTGCCTGAAAGCAACTTAAAAGTTAGAGATTATGATAGATAAAGTGCACGTTCTAAAAACACTTTCCTTAATGTTTCTTCGAAAATCTCAGCAAAAAGTGTTTATGAAGATCAATGTATTGATTATCATGCTGACCAAAGGTAAACAGTTGAACTAATAGCTAGTACATGTCAGATTGCACCCATGTAATTATGAAATTTTACAAAACATCATGGGGCTTATTTACAAGCTACTTGCGCCACTTTTGCGTAATGTTTAACATGGAAAAAATGACGCAAAAGTGGCGCAAGGGGCTTGTAAATCTGCCCCCTTATGTTTTCTTTTTAGAGTATCCATGTGTTCTGAGTCCTGAGGACAACTTCCAAGCCTTTCAGGGTTCAAAATGCGCCGACAAAGGCACAATGCAGAGAGCATGGTCTAAATAAATTTTGGGCACACAGGGGTAATGAGGTTCATGGTGTAAAGAAAACACCCTGTGATATGTCACAGACTTTAATTTTTGTTTCTGCTTCTGGCATAAGCCCTCTAGGCAGAAGCTAAGAGAATTGTTACAGCTCCTATATGTTAGAGAAATTCAGAACCAGGATATTAACACGGTTATATGTTAACACATAGGCAATATGGCATTGTATTATATTTTTGGGTACATGTGATGTATTGTGAAATTGTTGTGGTTTTTGATTTAAAAAAAAAAATTCAATTGATTGTTTTCAAATGTATGCCCGACTTCTTGTATGATTTTGGTGTGCATAAATGATTTTTTAAAAGTTTTATTATAATAGGAATTAAACGGTGGGTGAGGTAATTATATTGTGCGATCACAAAATCAAAAATCATTAATAGTGTCAAATGATCATCAGCCTTGAAATTTTCTTCTTTAACGTGACTTTAAGAGAGTAGGCATTTCTCTGTTCTTTCTGCTCTGTATGTCTGCAGCTGTCTCCAATACACGTCTGGGGTGGGAGACAGCTAGACTTTGTGCATTACCTATAGACAGCCACAAACACAGGAAGGGTAGGTGTTACATCTGAATAGGCAGTGTCCTGTTTCCCACACAAAAGACTGATTAGCCCTAACTGATAATTTGTAGCCAGGGCTGGGAGGAAAGAGCCTGTGTGCACTTCAAAGGCCCTTCTTTGAAGTCACCCCCACTTCAAAGGTGCAACTGGGTATAAGTACTGGGCCTCTGACACTACCAAGACAGTACACTACTCGACCTGTGAAGAACTCTGCCAGGAGTAAAGACTGCTGGGCTACAACGACTCTGCTTGGCTGCTGCTCTGGAAGAACTGTTTTTCTGCTTTGCCGTGCTACCCTGCTGTTCTCTGCCCCGCTGAACACAAGGACTGGACCCATCTCACTTGAAACCAGAGTGACTCCAAAGGTTTGCTGGCTTGCCCCCTGTTCTGAAGTCTAAGGGCCATCAAAGACTTCCTTCATCCCTGCAGCAGGACACGGACTCCGCCATCTGTGAGTCCTGCCCTGCCAAGTTGTGAGAATACGGTCCTGGGCCCTTGGAAGGTGATTTCTGCTTTGCTGATCCATCAAAACCAACACATCGACTACTTTGCACCGATTGGAAGAGACGCATCACCCATCATTGCCGGCACAGCTGTCGCTCGACGATATTTCTTAGACAGACTGCATGGCTTGCCGACAACGCATCAACTGCATTGTAAATGGGTTTGTCAATGAAGTCTTGATTGACAGCGTGGAACCGATGCCTCGCCTTCATCCATGGTATCGATGAATACGCATCGTCTCCTCAGCTCCTCGCATTGAGTCTTTGACGTTGGTGTTTCCTCCATCCAAGGCACTTTTTTGTTGGGACCTGTGTGATTACTGTAGCCATCCTGCCCTCCACCATGGTCGGCCTGAACTTTGGATATATCCCGGTCTAGCGCAACTAGATGTCCCCTGTTGGTGCTTTATGATTCTAAGCAGTATAATTTGATTTAATATTTAAGAACTCAAAACTTTGGTTCTACTTATTGGATTTTTGTTGTTTTGGTCTTGCTTTACTCATAAAAATATTATCTAGTTTTCTAACCCTTTATGGAGTATTTTTGTAGTGTTTTCATTGTGTCACTGTGCACGTGTGTGTGTGTTGCACAAATACTTTATTCATTGGCTCTGTGCCAAGCTACCAGAGGGTGAGCACAGGATATCTTTTAGTGTGTATCCAGCTTTTCCTGACTTGAGTGGTTGTTCCTGCTTGTCTAGGGTGCATACTCTGACAACCAGAAACCCAATTTCAAACATTAGTCATCAGCGTGAGAACAGGACTTGTGTTTGTGCGATACCATAAAGTAATGCATTGTTCACTACAACTGTACTGTGGTAAATTTAAATTACCTAGACTTAATTTATGCGGTAAAATACAATACGAATAACTCAGTAAAAATAAGAGGCAGAATCCGTGGTATTCGAGGGTATAATAGGGTATTTATTCCTTACAAAGGAATGATGGTTCGAACCAGGCAATCGAGTTCCGTCACCACGAAGGTTCAGGAAGGGATCAGCAATACATTATTGACAGGTTGTGGCATATATAGTAATGCATTACAGTAAAGACAGATACAGGAGGCGTAACAACTGATAAGAATACACATACGTAATAGAAAAGGCGTTACAATAGGCGTGCATAGAGGCGTATACTAAAAACGTCATTATGATGGTGACACAAATGGGTGGATCCATAAGAGAATCCTGCAAAGTCAGCAAAAATACATGACAGAGATGCGCGCGCAGCCGCATGACGTGTGATTGACGTGTAACTAGAGGGTGGAGGGAACTTGACATTTAGCCCTACATGAGGAGACAGAAGTCTAGGGTGTCAGGACAACCTAGTCCTAAATCATATCTAATATCTTGTGTTTAAGGAACTATATTATCTGGAAGGAAAGGTCTTCTCGGACAGATCCTATTCTATACTGACTGTTAGTACGTGTACAAGCGACTAAGTGTCTACATGAGATGCGAGGGGGGCATGGGCCTACCATGGTCACGAGAGTCATGAATTACTTGCACGGAGACAGTAAGGCCGGGCCCTTTGCTCCGCAGCTAGAGGGATGTTTACCTAAGTTACTTAGACAGGAATGCATTTCTTGAGGAGCGAAACAGATAACTTGAAGGCTGAATACAGTTTTGGCAGGCAACAGGCCGGGCTAGGCACCGTTAGCCGCGCAGGAAGTAAGACAAAGTTCATGGATACAGATGCAGGTCCAGGCTGGAGCATTCAGAGGCAGAAGCAGGAAAAGGCTCGATGGCAGAATTCAGGGCCTACCTTGCCAGAGCTGGAAAACGTGAAAAGTATACCATATAAAGACGGTGGCAAGGCATACTTAGGAACGGAATATCTGACCCATTCATGGCAGATCTGAAAGGGGACACAGTAACGTTGGACACTATTGTATTTGCGTCTTCATAGCTTGAAGTGGAGGGAACATACATGTACTTGTAGCATGTACATGGAGCCGTTGGGGTCTAGATAGGGGACACAATTGACCATAAAAATTCATATTTCCTCATTCCCTCCTTGTCCCCTACGGACCCTCATGAAATATCGATCTTCAGGAATCCATCAATCTGTTCATGTAACATCATTTGCTCTTCTTTCTTCTTCCGGGATCTTGAATGAAAACTTGAACGTGGAATACACGATGTGGCACACAGGCCGCAAATCGCTGGTCCACATTGTAGACACAGGCAACAACTGAATACTATGAGAAGGCCAATACCTAGGAAGGATAGGACTTTCCATCCCCAGGCTGACAATACACTCCAGAACCAACCGGACCATGTCCAGGTGCCTGCATTCTGATGTATCTGATTCGCAATCTTGTGAAGACGAGTTATGGCTTTATATACGGATGGCGCGTTTTCTGGGATGAAAACACAGCAACTTGATCCGATGACCCTACAAGCTCCGCCCCTATCTGCTAGGATGACGTCAAGGACAAGACGATTTTGGAGAACAACAATCCGCATCGCAGACTGCTCCTCTGTTAAGTTGCCTAGGGCAGAGGTAGTTTCATTCACTACTGCTTCAAGGGTTCTAGTTAATCTACGTATCAGTTTACTGTTTGAGACAACACCTATGTAAGGAAAGAGACCTTTATTGAAGTCTGTATATTGTTCCCATGCTGTTTCGGTGTAGTCAACAATCGGGATATCTCTCTGGGGTCTATGGTGTACTAGATTGGTATTTCTATGATAATCAGGAGGGGCTAGGAAAACAGGTGGCCGAAGGAATGCAATGTAACATGTACCATCCCAATCTAGGGGTAGGCGTATATATGCGGTGTGACCACAGATGACGTAGGAGTGACGGGAAGCTCTAAATGTAGACTTGCCTTTATCACTGAATTCGATCACAGTAGTACATTTACTATGACCCAGGTGTACTGAACCGTTCTTTCTTACACAGAATTCACCTTTGACTGGTAATACGGACATAGCAGGCAAGACTAGTGTAGTTTCAGATTCAACATTTAGAATCATGAGGTTAAGTGTAAAATTACCTAATCCATATACTTCATTTTCTAGGTCAGTTCCTGTTCCTTTGGGAAGTCCCTCCTTGTTAGGATGACAGACTTTAAGCAAAACTAAGTTCAGGTTTCCCCATACCCAGTTGCTCTGGTAAACTACAGTGTTTGAATCTAAAGAGTTAATCAAACTAAACCATGCTCCACAGGAACCATTGTGTGTGAACGGATATGGAAAGAGAGGCAGAACTCCTTTGTATTTCTGATAGGGAGGGAGTCGGCCACATATCCAACAATTGGTAGCATTGCTGGTCTGATGGGAATGATGTAACATACTAATAAATGTGTTGTTGCGCAGCGCAAATCTGTAGGACAACTCATGTGGAGGTAGTTCACTAAAAGAATGTTCGGCAGTAACATTGTAAGCACGCTTGAAAATAGGATAGTACATGTGTAACAGTATACTTGCAGCAATAATAAAAAGACTTAGAAAAAACATAATCAACAATGTCACTATACAGTGACTATGAAGTGATCTACAGTATGCATGTTTCTTGAGCTGTTTCTGTCTATTTTTCTCTCTAATTCGGTCTAGAGGATACATGTCAAAGACTTAATTCAACCGATTGACCTTGGAGAGGACTTAAACAATCGAATTGTCTGACTTGCTAGACCTTAGTTTCAGTTTGTATTCCTGTGTTTCGGTCTGTTCAACCAGGGGGAGTTTTGAATCAGTCTCTGGAAGGGGGCAGGGCTGAGAGTTCAGTTCAGACGGTAGTCCATGAAATTTCTTGATATGACTCGAGTGTAACCAACCCTTGCGACCCTCGACCTTCACTGCTGTCCTCGTCGTTAGAAGAACCAGCTTTGGTTGTTGCCAACGAGGCTCCAGCGGGCTCCTCCTGTCGAAGTTTCTCACGAGAACTAGATCTCCAGGAACCACTTCATGGGGCTTTACCTCGGTGTTGTCGGGAAAGGCTGCAGCTACCTGTGAACGGCAAGATTGTAGTGCAGACATCAAGGAAGCAAGGTAATCTGTCAGCATATTACAATCAACATCAGTTATTTTACGAGGTATAGGCGTCCCCCACATATTTGGCGGCCTACCGAAGACCACCTCGTACGGGGATAGCCCTGTGCGAGAATGTGCTACCATTCTCATGTAGAATAGTGCAACTGGTAAGGCTACTATCCAGTCGACGCCTTTCTCTCTACAGATTTTAGAAAGTCGTATTTTCAGGGTCTGATTATGACGTTCCACGAGACCTGCTGCCTCGGGATGTCGGACACAGTGGAATTTCCATTGATAGCCTAACAAGAGTGAAATGTGTTTCATTAGCTCGGATGAGAACGGCTGGCCATTATCTGAGTACACGATACGGGGCAAACCATACCGTGGGAAGAATTCACGAACTAATTGTTTGGCAGTAGTCGGGGCAGTGTAATCTGAGACGGGATACGCCTCTGTCCAACGGGAAAGAGCGCATACAACTACGAGGACATATTTGAATCCTCGACATCGTTCCATCTGGATATAATCCATCTGGAGGACTTCAAAAGGGTGATCGGGAGGTTGAAATCCACCCTGTTCTACAGGTACGCCTTTACCTGGATTGAACTGACAACATATCATACAAGTTCGGACTTTCTGTTTGGCTGCAGCTCGTAAGTGTTTGTTGAACCAAATGTGTTGAATACTGTCTAACATAGCTTTTTCTCCTAGATGTGCTGGACTATGTATTGTGTTAATGATAACTTGAACCATTGAGTCGGGGAGAAACCATATAGATTTTCCCTTCGTCATCCATCCCTGATCGGTTTGGATCCCTCCTAATTCAGTCCATTTCTTTATTTCCTCTGGTGTAGCATGTGTCTGTATGTCAATTACATCAAGAGCGGGATCCTTAACTGTCATGCAGTGTGTCGGCGTCGGAACTATTGTCTTTGTCAAGTCAGTTGCATGAGTCTGATTCTGTGCTGTTTGCTTAGCTGTTCGGTCTGCTAGGTCGTTACCCTGGGAAATAATATCGATGATCTTTGTATGAGCTTTACACTTCATGATGGATATTGAAGTAGGTAGATGTATTGCATCTAATAGAGCTTGAATGAGGGGACCGTGTTGAATGTTGGCACCGTGAGAAGTCAAATAACCTCTCTCTCGCCAAAGAACTCCGAAGTCGTGTACAACTCCGAATGCATAACGTGAATCTGTGTATATGTTAACTTTTCTATTCTTGGCTTGAATACAGGCTTGTGTCAGAGCAATAAGTTCTGCTGCTTGAGCTGATAATGTGTCAATACAATTTGTTTCAATGACTTCGGTGTCTGTCGTGACTGCATAGGCGGCCACTAACTTTCCTGTACTTGTTCTCATACATGAACCATCTACATAAAGTGTCAGGTCCGGATCTGGTAATGGGACATCTGTCAAATCTTGTCTGGGTTTCGTCGTAATAGTAATGACTTCAATACAATCATGTGCCAGTGGGTCTGTTCCACTTAATGGCAAAAGTGTGGCAGGATTTAATGTACTACAACGTCTGATTTCTATGTGTGGCTGGAACAATGTGAGTTCGTAACCTGTCAGTCGTGCTATAGTCAAGTGTTGTGTCTGTGTCCGGTTCAAGAGAACCTCTACTGCGTGTGGTACTTGTACTGTCAATTGATGTCCTAATACTATGGAATCGCTTTGTCTGATCGCTAGAGCTGTCGCTGCGACTGATTTCAGGCACGCAGGAAGAGCTTGAGCTACGGGATCTAATGTGCTAGAAAAGTAAGCACATGGCTTGTGTGATCCTGCTTGTTCCTGCGTGAGTACTGACAAAGCAGTACCTTCACGTTCTGTAACAAAGAGTGTAAAAGGCTTACTGTAACATGGTGTCGCTAAAACAGGTGCTTGGCATAAAGCTTTCTTTAAGCTTTCAAAAGCTTGTGTATGTTCTGGAGTCCAAGGGAGGACAGTCGATGTCGCTGCCTCCTGGGTTGTCAACTGAATGAGTGGTTTAGCTAAAAATGCATATTGGGGAATCCACTGCCTACAGTACGAAGTGAGGCCTATGAAGGCCCGTACCTCCTTTTGTGTCTTGGGTGGTGGCATGTTTACAATTAACTGGATGCGGTCAGGTGTGAGCTGTCTCCCCCATTTGGACAGCAAGTGCCCTAGGTACACAACTTGCTGGGCACAAAATTGCAGCTTTGAAGGGGACACCTTGTGCCCCTTGTCGGCTAAGAAATGTAAAACCGTCAGTGATGCTTTTTCACATTCGGGTTCGCTTCGGGCGGTGATCAGCAGATCATCGACATACTGAAGCAGTGCAGTGTTAACAGGCATGTGGATACTGTCAAGTTGTCTTTTCAGTGCTTGGCTGTAGATGCTAGGACTTTCTGTAAATCCTTGAGGTGCGCGTGCGAATTTAAAACTTCGTCCATTTAAACTGAATCCGAACAAATATTGGCTTTCCGGATCGATTGGGACGCTGAAGAAGGCGTTCTTGAGGTCAATTACAGTAAAGAACGTTGCCTCTGAATCAATAGCTGTCAGTAATGAAGAGATATCTGGGACCACGGGATATTGTGGTACAATGCATTTATTCAATTCGCGCAGATCAATAACTAATCGATATACTGGGGGTGCTTTTGGGTCGGTTCGTTTAAGAATCGGAATAATCGGAGAATTACATATATTGGAGTCGGTTTCTACAACCACTCCTTGTGCAATGAGCTCGTCAATGATTTGCAGTAAAGCCACTACAGCATCTGGTGGTAACTTGTATTGTCGCATTCGCGGTAGTATCACTCCTGTTTTGAGCGTAACTTGATAGGGTGTAATGTGCATACAACCTACATCAGTGGGGCCTTGTGCCCATAAGTGTGCAGGTAGATTCTGTAACCGGTGATCCATGTCTCTAGATACGTAGTGACCTTTAAAGTCACGCAAAAATAGTCGTACTCCGTCCGGAGAACAGCATATTATAGCTCCTAGAGCTTTCAATGTTTTTATACCTAACAAGTTTTCTGGGCATGATTTCGTAAGCAATAGATCTGTAGTCCGTGTTAATGGACCGACTGTGAATGCAAGTGGTTGCGATACTTCGTTAATAGTGGGCTTTCCTGAAAAACCAAGGGAAATATTTTGTGAGCCTGAGAGGGGTGCCCCTGGAACTTCATCGTGACTTTAGTTGTTCTGCTTGCCCCTGTATCGAGTAGAAACTTTCTGTCTTTCCCTAATACTTGACTCTGTACATAAGGACCCTCTTGATCTACAGGAACCTCAATAAGGGGTAAGCCAACTTCCCTCTCTAGGCTATTTCATGTGTATCGCTGATACTCTGGATAGTCATTTTGTGCGTACTGGTACATCTGTTGTGTCGTGTTCTGTGTTGCGGCAATAGGCTGTGGCTGTGGTACCGCTATGGTCTGTTGTGCAGCTTGCATAGGCTGTACATTCTGAGGTACTTGTTGTTGGATCTGATCCTGTCTAGGCAGACGTGGTCTCTCCTTGGTTTTACCCGTAGAGATATTATGTTTCAGAACTGCACAATCGTTTATATAATGACCTGGCTGTTTACAATAGTTGCATGTCCCTTTAACGGGAACCGCTGAATTACTGGACTGTGTCGCACCCTTTTTATGACCGTCAGCTGGAACTGACTGAGCGACGAGCATTTTCATTTTCGTGTCTTTCATACGTCTTTGTTCGTGCTCTTGTTCTTCTCTAATTCTATTCTGGTGATACTGTAACATTTGTAACATTTGTGAAGGAGTGTTAGCTTGCCAAGTGCTCTCAACTTTCAATACTCTGTTTTTAACCTGTGGCAGGGAATTCTCGACTAGTTTTGTTACAAAAAGATGTGGATATGAATCACTACTTGCTTTCAGGCCGCTATTAATACCAAAACATTTTTCAAAACGGGAATAAAAATCACTAGTGTCTTCCTCAGGTTTCTGTTTGCAAGCTGAGATTGCTCCCCAATCTTCCTTTTTCGTAGTTAATAAACGTGGCAATACCTGCACTAATAATCCCGGTAATGCTTTAGTTTTGTCTCCAAGCCCTACGCCTGCAGTTCTGTTATTTTCTTCAGTTTCTAATGCGGTCCAATCAATCTTTTGGTCTCCCACTTCCCATTCTTTTTCCTTGAGTTTCTCATAAATACCGGCAGGCAATAATACTTTCAATATTTTCATAATGTCAGGAGTAACATGTCCTTTAGTTCACGGTGGAAACCTGCCGGGTCTTTGTCATGGCTGGGCACTAATTTTTTCATTTCCAATAGTTCTATTTTAGTTATGGGCGTGTACACGAATACGCGTCTAAACGTATTATCATCATTCCTGACTGGGTGTACTTCGCGTAAGGGATTCTGTCTGTCTATGTAATACGGGTTTCTCTCCATGGAAGGAGCTGGATCATGTTCTGGGCACAAAAAGGCACTATATCTATGTCTGTATTCTAGAATTACTTTAATTAGATTGGTACCTAAACCTCTCCATTTATTCATGAGTAGTTCTATCAATATATCAGGTAGGGGACCAGGATCGGAGTGTTGGCCTTTATATAATATAAGGAGATGTTGTATCATGTATATACTAGCCAAACGTTGTTCGTCTGGGGCAAGATTCAGAAGCGTGTGTGCTAGCGCATCATCACTGTATTTTTCGGAGCTGTCAGCCCATTGTACTGCTGACCTGGCTAATTCTTGTTCATCCATAGAATCGAGCACATGGTACCCCCTTCGTTCTCGAAGTAATTTATCAGTAGCCTGGAATAAGTGTTCAGGGGTCCTTGGATTTGAGATAACTGTTTGAAAAATTCTGTTACATTCTGGACGTATCGGACGTATTGTTTTATTAAAGGATCTTCCTTTTCCAACAAAAGCTATCGTTTGTCTAGCTGGTAATTCTAATTGTCCTGTGCTCATTTCTGACTGTTCCTCCTCCTCTTCCTCTGATTCAGTTTTGTCTGCTTCTACTCTGTTTTCATGTATTCGTTCTACTTCTTTTCTGATCCTTCGGCACATGGCTGCTATACACTTCTGTTTATCATGTCTCCCGTCTGTTATATTCTGACCCCATTTGGTAAGTGCTTGCATTTCCTCCGAATCTACCTCAGGCCTGTCTCTATTTCTGATCAAACAATTTATAAAAAAGCGTAACAGTAATTTTTGTATGTCCACTTTCTGGTATTCCATGGCTTCGGCAATACTTTCAGGACCTTGCCCTGATTGGATAAAGCGATATATTTTGTCTAGATGTTCAACCATTCCTGGTAACGTCATTAAATAGTTTGCAGCTCGTCGCAAACGTACTGAAGACAGCAACATTCTGTCGTGTTTTCCTGGCACTGGATCATATCTACAATCGGAAAGAGGCTCATTTAATATATTGTCATTAGCTCTTTGGGGTGTGCGTTGGTATGCTAAATCCCTATAAGTCAATCTAGTTGCTGGCGGTGGCGTGGAAAAACCTCCTGTCGCACCTCCCGAGGTGCCAAGTCCAAAAGGGTTTGTTGGGTGTAGGGTAGAGAGTGTGGGTGCAGGAAGGACTGTGGAAACAGATGGAATGGTTAGGACTTGAGTAGGAGTTTGTTGCTGCGGAGGTGGGTGCAGCTGTTCTTGGGGTTGTGCGTCGTCAACAGGTGGTGTGCGTGGCTGCGCACCATTAGTATATTCGGGGGCTGCATCATCTAAATAGGAAGAAAGGAAAATGTCCTTTGCGGTCTTGGGATGTACTTTAATCGGGAGTAATGGAGGTGGCAGATCCTTTGGTACCTCCATGGTGGCTTTAGGCAAACCCTCGGCCAGAAGAGGATACATACCATTCATAAGAGTGTTTCGTTGTCTGTCTACTTGTTCTGTTTTTGTTCGGATACCTTCGCCAATTAATATGTTTTCTCGGGCCTTTTCTGAATCTTCCCTACTTTTCTCTTCCTTTCTGAGCGCTTTCTCTGTGCGCCTATGCGATTCTTTACGCCATAGTTCAATGGCATCTTTCTGTGACTGTCTGGCTTTCTTTTTCCATAATGCTTCTTCTATTCTCATGATGCAATCTGCATCCCATGTTCCGGCAGCGGGCCATCTCTGACTCTCTGCTAAATCCTTGGTGTAGTCCACCCATAGATCAAGATATAATACGGCATCTAGGCCATGTTTATGGTACATAAAGTACCCTGGAGTATCCCTAGGTGGGATGGGAACAGCTTCCTCGAGTATCCCTTTTCTAGTTTTTATCTGTCTTAATTTTGAAAATAACGGCATTTTGAACCTTGCTACTTAATTCTTACTTTTACTCGGACCTGAACACAACTTATACAATAAACACAATAATGAAGATCGAACAATCACTCATACCACGACATTTAAAACATATCAGAACATTTAGAACGGACAATAATAATTAGAATAAAACTAGTTAACTGCATAATACTAAATATACTGTATGTACTGCTAAACAGTACAGATACACTGCTAAAACAGTGCAGACCAGGTCTGTGTACCCAGACCCGTCTTGACCGGCACAAACTAATGTGCACGTCTAGATGCGTCCTCAGCAACGGTACTCACCGGGAAGCACGGAACGGAAGGCCTCGGAAGTCTGGACTGGACTAGACCAAACTGGACTGGACTCGACTCGTGACTTAGATACTTCGGAACTTCGGAATCTGGTGGGCCTCTGTATACCTCGGATCTTGCTCTCTCAGCTAGGCTCTGGTCGGGATTCTCCGCACTCCTCACCGCCTCGTCTGGGTGTTGATCGCAGCCTCAGTCGCCCCCGTTGGCCTGAGGGAGATACAGGAAATCCTGCAGGTACGCGTAATTGTCCGTCCGGCTGTGGCAGGAGACCGGGTCTGCAACGCACCTCCGGCGCGTGGGGTGTGAGAGGAGTCCCTGTTCGGGCGCCAATTTATGTGGTAAATTTAAATTACCTAGACTTAATTTATGCGGTAAAATACAATACGAATAACTCAGTAAAAATAAGAGGCAGAATCCGTGGTATTCGAGGGTATAATAGGGTATTTATTCCTTACAAAGGAATGATGGTTCGAACCAGGCAATCGAGTTCCGTCACCACGAAGGTTCAGGAAGGGATCAGCAATACATTATTGACAGGTTATGGCATATATAGTAATGCATTACAGTAAAGACAGATACAGGAGGCGTAACAACTGATAAGAATACACATACGTAATAGAAAAGGCGTTACAATAGGCGTGCATAGAGGCGTATACTAAAAACGTCATTATGATGGTGACACAAATGGGTGGATCCATAAGAGAATCCTGCAAAGTCAGCAAAAATACATGACAGAGATGCGCGCGCAGCCGCATGACGTGTGATTGACGTGTAACTAGAGGGTGGAGGGAACTTGACATTTAGCCCTACATGAGGAGACAGAAGTCTGGGGTGTCAGGACAACCTAGTCCTAAATCATATCTAATATCTTGTGTTTTAGGAACTATATTATCTGGAAGGAAAGGTCTTCTCGGACAGATCCTATTCTATACTGACTGTTAGTACGTGTACAAGCGACTAAGTGTCTACATGGGATGCGAGGGGGGCATGGGCCTACCATGGTCACGAGAGTCATGAATTACTTGCACGGAGACAGTAAGGCCGGGCCCTTTGCTCCGCAGCTAGAGGGATGTTTACCTAAGTTACTTAGACAGGAATGCATTTCTTGAGGAGCGAAACAGATAACTTGAAGGCTGAATACAGTTTTGGCAGGCAACAGGCCGGGCTAGGCACCGTTAGCCGCGCAGGAAGTAAGACAAAGTTCATGGATACAGATGCAGGTCCAGGCTGGAGCATTCAGAGGCAGAAGCAGGAAAAGGCTCGATGGCAGAATTCAGGGCCTACCTTGCCAGAGCTGGAAAACGTGAAAAGTATACCATATAAAGACGGTGGCAAGGCATACTTAGGAACGGAATATCTGACCCATTCATGGCAGATCTGAAAGGGGACACAGTAACGTTGGACACAATTGTATTTGCGTCTTCATAGCTTGAAGTGGAGGGAACATACATGTACTTGTAGCATGTACATGGAGCCGTTGGGGTCTAGATAGGGGACACAATTGACCATAAAAATTCATATTTCCTCATTACGCTAAGACCATTTCCAACCTTTTTCATTTCTTCCTTATTTGCCCTTTTATATATTTCTGCTAAAAACGTTTCACTCTGGAGAAGCGGCTCCTGCACCCACCAGCAGTAATTACATTTGAGTTGGTCAGGTTGGAGTCTTACACTGTGCCCCAGCTAAGAGATTTTTCCAAGGATTTTCAAGTTTCTACAAGAGGCATCGTAGGAAGGTGGAGCTGCAGAAAGCTTTGCAGGCCTGGGCAGAGCCCGAGGTTGCAGGGGATGACAATCCAGAGTAGGAGCAGGAAATACCTGAGGAGGAGGATTACCTGATTCTGGTGTCTGATGTGGCTCTGGAAAGGTCTGTGGAGGGGGATAATAACTTGCCGGAAGCTGTGGTGGTTCTCAGGGCAAGGAGCAGTGTCTCCACAAAGAACCTATCTCCAGAGGAGCTGGTAGACAGGATGGAGAAAAGAAAGCTCAAATAGAAGATTGCTACATTGGATTAGGCCTGAAAGGAGAGGAGGCTAGCCATGGAGGAGAGAAAAATTACTCATAAGCTCCACCTCAAAGAGCTGGACATTAGAGCCCTGCAAGTGGGGTATAGCAAGAGCAATGGTGGCAGCATACCTACGGTGTCCACTGGGAGTCCAGAGTCAGTATGCCCAAAGATTTGGTGCCCAGTTATGGAGACGGGGATGACATAGATAAGTGATTTGAAGCCTATGAAGTGACTCTAAGAGTGCACAATGTCCCAGAGATGTTTTGAGCTTGTAGTTTATGGAAGTAAGAAATGAAATACTCCTTACACTTGAGCTAGAGGACCAGGCATGCTACACTGCTAAGAAGGCCATCATAGTCAGTAAGTTTGGACTGACCCCTGAGAAATATAGGATCAGATTCAGAGGCAGCCACAAACTCTCCACACAGACATGGGTGGATTTCTTGGATTATGCTAGCAAGGCACAAATGGCTGGGTTAGGGGCAGCAAGGTTAATGATTATTCAGGGCTCTACAACTTATTTTTAGAGGAACACAGCACTTGGTTAATAGCAAGTTACTGAACCCAGAAAGCTTGCTGAGGAACTGGACATCTGAGTCAGCACCAGAATGCTTAGGAAGGTATCTGTGGGGGACTCACAAAAGGGTGGCCAGGGTTCCGAACAGAAAAAGCAGCTAGGAGATAAAAAAAACAAAGTTCTCTAAAGGCCTCTGAAACAACTCACAGGGGAAAGGGTCTGGTTCGCACTCTCAAACTGGCAACCAGAAGAACAGCACCTTGAAAAAGGTCTGCAGCCAAGCCCATCAAGTGCTATCAGTATGAACACTCGAAGGAGGATACCAAGTGTCAAAAAAGAGCACCACCTCCCATTGGAGGAAAGATTCCATGGGAAGCTACTCTAGTAGTGCTGGAGGAGGAGTTTGTCCCAGTAAGTGAGGGGCAGTTTACTGGTGCTACCCTAGTGTCCATGGGTGACAGTGAGATGGTTCCTAAGATTCAGCAGGTGATGCCTCAGGGAGTCATCACATTTATCGGGAGAACAACCTCGTTTACAGTGAGCTTAAGGCTCTTGTGCATGGGATAACAAGGGCCCGGGTGGTGCCCCAATGCCACAGGTCCTTCTACTGGAGACCACTCATGAAATACCCCTGGCAGGTAACCTGGGTCAAGACAAGACCTTTGGAAGGCTTGTCCCTCACTTTTATTGGCTAGGATCAAGTCTTCCTCAAATGGGTTCTGTAGGATTTGTGTAACCTGCCAGGCCCATTTCAGAACGATTTGGATGATGAAGCTATTGAGATATTGCATTCTACAGGAATACGATTACACATCACTGAATTAACAAAATGTGATCGTAGGTTGAGTGAATTTGATAAATTAGAGAGCATATGGGCCAAGAAAAAATTAATAGAAAAGGAAATAAATTAGAAGCAGTAGAAGAAAATAATAAGCCGCTGTCATTTGAAGGAAGAGAGAAATACCAGGTGGAGAATATATTCACGTAATTTGGAGATCTTGAAGCATTTACAAATAATTTTCAAAAATTGAGAGAGAAGCCTGCTCAGGGGTATACACAAGTTGACAGATATGTTAAAATGTCGAACTTGCTGTGGAATGATTTGAATGCATTGTTTGATATTGTAGTGCAAAGTGATTCATAGGCCAAATGTAAAGTTGCTGTACAATGGCCGCGTGCAGAATTGACGAGAGATGCTCCCACCAATGCACCCTCTCCTGTGCTCATGGAGAAATATGATCTGGTGAATGCATTCCTGAAGGACAAGATTCCTCCAAAAGATATTGATTGGGTAAAGATTAAAAGAACCTCACAAGAGCTAAAGGAATCAGTGCCTGATTACTATAAGAGGTTACTTCAGGTGTTTTAACAACACATTGGCAGGAATATCCTGAACAGAGTGATATGGGATTTTTTGTCTCTCTGTTTGTTCTTGGGTTAATGCTATGGATCAGTATGCTCATACAACAGAGTGTGATTTGTTGGCAGATAAATTCTTTGGATGAGATATTCAGGTATGCAAAGTATTACAGTGATGAAAAAGAGATGGAACACAAAACGCTTAAGGAGAAGTTTCTGTTAGCCCAGACAAGGTCTGCTCAGAAGGAGTTTCAGAATCGGTGGTTTGCAGACAATCAGGGTGGAATGCAAAGTTTTGGAGGGCAGACTCAAAGGGTTTAAGGAGGATTTGGTGTTTCACTGGGTAGAGGTAGAGGTGTTTCGAATGATCTGCATTCTGGTTTAGATGTTTCAATGCTGAAGAAAATGACTCCTTGTCACTTCTGTAATAAAGGTCGGCATTGGAAGAGGGAGTGTAGACTGAATGCAGATAGAATAAGTAGAAATGGTTAAATGCAAGGAGGAAATCAAACACAGATGCAGAATGTACCAGTTCAGAAAATGCAAGTACCAATGAAAAAACAGGTTCCAATGATGCAGATTCCACAAGCCCAATGGTTCCACAGAATATGGGAAATCCTTGATTTAATATGAATCAAATGCCCAAGACAATGACAGTTCTGGCACTGATAATTCCCAATATTGGTGCCTGAGAGGGGAGGAAGATTGCGTGCTTGGCACAGTCCAGCAGTAGACCAGAGTGGACCATTTGCAGAAGGAGAAGTTAATGGCCACCAAGTGTAATTTTGGAGCGAAAACGGTGCTACCCATTCCACTGTTAGAACAGCAGAAGTCCCAGAATCTCCTGTTTCGTGAAAGAAGATCCAAGTTGTAGGAGTCTCAAATAAACCGATAACAAACCCAGTTTCAGAATAGGTTCCTATAAAAATTGGTTTATTTGAGGAAATTCATTAATTCATTGTTTGTGATTCTTGTCCTATAAACATGTTACGTAGAAATGTATTGTGCAAGTTATATTGCACAATTTATTGTATACCGGATTGTGTAAAATTTTAGACTCGTGATGAAGATGTTGACTTTAAAATGTTAAGACAAAAAAAATTGCTGTTTGTTTGTATCCAAGGAGGAAAGTAGTTGACTTACCTTCTTATTTAAAAGAAACTCTGAACCCATGAGTATTGTATTTCACAAGGAAAGACATCGGACTAATGAAAGGAGTAGAACCAGTCCAAATTACATGGAAACCAAATGATGAGTATCCGAGAACACCACCACATACTTTTACCCCGGAAACAGTAACAGGACTAACACCTGTAATTGAAGACATGTTGAGCAAAGGGAAATTAAATGAAATTGTTGGAAGCCCTTGCAACTTACCGATCATGGGTTTACAGAAACCTAATGGTAAATATTGGATTGTGCAAGACCTTCGAAAGATTAACAGCATTGTTGTTCCATGTCGTTACGTGGTACAGATTCCAGTGACAATACCTTTCCAAATTCTGTGCACTGCTGTGGCCTTGTGTCAGGCTTTATTCTCTGTTCCTGTGCATGATGACAGCAAGTTATTTTTCCCTTTTGTGTTCACAGAAAGAGTTTTGGCATGGTGCACATTAGGGACCAAGCTCACTGGCAATACTAGCTTTAAGAAATGTTTTGGAGTGGGCAGCATTCCACTGGCTCCCAGTTGATTGCGAGACCAAATTTAGCAGCCATGCTTCATGGGAATTGTTTGAAAATATGGATTTGAGTTTTCACAAATAGTTGGATTTGTCAAGGTTCCCTGTGTGACACATGATCCGGAACAAGCACTGCATTTTACTCACATGAATTTTTTTACACTATTTAAAGTCCTGAAAATCACCCAGAAACATAGTCATGGTTGTGGCTCATTTCATGTATGGTTTCGTAAGAACACCAACACACTTTAGAAGGGAATTATGAGCACCGTGGGTGGTAGATCTCCTGCCAGTTCTCACAATTTCCAAACATAATGAAATTGTGTTTTATCCTTAAAGTTTGACAGAATATTTTAGGTAAGCAAGAGGGGTGGGTTCTTCACAGCCACACCATCATGAATTAACCTGGGTTTTAGTTTTCAAAAATGTCTGGGGATGTTAAAGGGTCCCTGAAACTTGGCGAAATCCCAATCCCACACACTGGAACCGTCCTTCTTGACTTTCTGACACCATTTCAAATCCTGTAAATCACTGATGTTACCTGATGTTACATTGGATTTCAACCCTATGACTGACAGTACACATTTGTAGAGTTGTATTTGGATTAATTATTAGGATAGGTGCAACATGAATGGTTGATTTTGCCTCAGATGTAGTAAAGGAAAACATTTTCCAACCCTCACAACATTTTCCCTAAAACCGATGGTGAACAAAATAAAGTTCTGTACCACATCAACTTGGTGATTTTTTTTTTTTTACACAAATTGCAAACACAATGTAACTGAGGCAGGAACCTTTCTTCACTTACACCTTTCGTTCAGCAGGTATTGCTAATGAGATGCCAATCATCGTTGTTTATTATATTCTTCAAATCGCACAAGATCACACAATACCTGCATTTTGGACAGACTCCACGGTCCCTGGTTCAAACTCCTGCTTTGCCCTTTGCATCAAGATACAACTGTGAGTTCTTGAGCAGTTGTTTATGCTTACCTGTGTAGTTGACTTTGATATCTAGATGCATCATTATTATATCACTGTCTTTCGTTCGTTTATTGTAATGGGGGTTAATGACAATTTGATCAATCGTCCTGGTTACTGTTTGAGGATAGGTCAGGTTCAATGTAGTGTGCAGCCCATGCACCGCTTTCCACTGGGATGGGATGAGATTTCGTCTGTAAAATATACAAAGACCCATCAAAAATATTTATGATGAAATTAAAGAATCCAGTACTTGTTTTTACTGATCTTTGGCCCACTGCTCATAAAGATATTTTTTCAGTGTTAGAAAAGTCTGATGCAGAGATAATTTAAGCACATTTTTAATAAATTCATCAAGAGCTTGCAGTGAAGTCTCATAACAGAAAAATCAGTGGATGTCTGGCACCCATACAGCAAAGCATGATTTATTGAAGAGTGGCTAAGACAACAAATGCAATTATAAAGGAGCAATTATCTCAATCATTGTGATTCTTTAAACAGCTATATTAAAATAATCTCTTATTATTCATCACCTCCTGACAGAGATAATTAGTGCATTATGGACTATTTATTGTAAAATTGCCTTCCTAGCATCTGTTCCAGACAGCTACAAGGAATGACTGTAATTATTAGTCCAGGTCATTTTCACAGAACAAAGAAGATAAAATGTTAAGGTATGGAAACTTAATTTTTCTATTTTTTTTAATTTGTTGAAGAATACAAATAAAGAACCAGTGATTTTACCTTAAGTTCCAGAGATCTATGATCATCAATCAAATATTTAAAACATAGTTTTGATCTTAACTAAAAGATATGTCACTCATGGAAGCCACTCCTACCAGAAGCGGTTCAAATGCATGGGTTCACTGTGAATGATACTGCATCCAGATGTGATAACAATACACATAAAAGGCACCATCCTTTACTGTGAAGGCATGATTCACACAATTCATAAATCAGACGCATCCATGTGAAAGGTTAACTCCTCTTTGCAATAAATGATATTTCAATCCATACGGACATGATTAGAATCATGGCACAAGTCCAATAAAGAGATGTGGGAAGACTGACCAATCAGACACTATGCAAGTGACATCATGACGCGTGCCATGACATCACGACGTAGTGCTATAAAAGAAATAAAATAATGCTATTGAAATATTTTGGTAAATACTGGGACAGTCCACCCCATCTGACAGTCCTACAGTGTCTGCACTTATATAGAGGGACAGAACAAAGGTGAAAGCATGCCTCCCTTAAATACCTGTGAAGAGATAGCAAGCTGTGTGCCTTTGTTTCCCCCTTCGGTGCATTTACATTTAAGTCTGAGGTTCCAGAACACCTCCAGTCAGGATATTCAAATAAAAGGAGGCCTGATGGTCCCTTAGCCTCGGCCTGGCTGGAGGTGAATAAAAAGCTGCTGGAAATGGGAAGCAGACAGCGTGCAGGCACTGCTGAACCTGTCCTGGTGTTTTACACTGGGACAAGTTCAACATATTTCTGTGGGGCCAAACTTCCTGGCGGGGGGGACAGCGTCCACCCTGTGAAAATAGTGGGTGGACACCATGTACCTGCGTGTACCCCCGACTCGTGCCCTGATTAGAATACATTTGCGTGGTCCCAGATGAGTTGAAAAACTTCAACTCCTCCGTGGGCCTTTTTACCAGTCAGGTGGGGCAGTATCCCTGGGTGAGATGTCGCTCTTTCTAATCAGGATGGCCCAATGTTCCTGCATCTGGTTTCCAATGGGTGGAAAAGCGAACCCAAGTTTACCTGCTGGAAACTCCAGCTGGTAAAATCGCACAAGCCTTTGGCTGCAATGACAGAGAAGCCTTGTTCTACTGTCTGAAACAAGCTGAAAAACTCTTCTACTTTTTCCTTCCGCCATCCTCCCAGACCCTCCTCCCTCTGCCCTACACAATAAAACATACCTATACATACCTATACATAGAATGTGCCCAGATTAGCTCTAAAATGCAAATTTAAGCATGTCTGTAATTAAGAAAAAAAAGTTTTAACCTTTTATGTGCTTCACGTGCCCTACCACTTATGAAAGTCTTCAGCCCCCGCTGAAGTACGTTGAAGAATTCTGCATGGTAATTCCATGTCCGCACAGTTGATCCCTATTTCAAGGGTCGGAACTCCTAGTTGGTGGAATTCCATGCAGAAATACCAGTTGGTATAGTAATGCGGGCCTGTAGGCGTCTCGAAAAGGAAATTCAACCTAACTCATAATGAGGGCTGTCAGTTTAGCCAGATGCACTTTTTTGGCATACTCATCTGAGCTTCTAAGCATACCCGTAAACAAACCAGGAATATATGGTGCAGTAAGATTGAGACTATTTTAAGGATAAATCCATTTGTTAAACACAAGCAGTGGAAGGAAGCCTTTTTAAGGAGAAAATATTTACATATACTAGGAGGAGATGTGTCCTAGCAGCTTGAGATGCCACCTTTGGATTCTGGTTTCGATTCCTGGCCTCAACGCTACATAGTTTCAACATACATTCAACATAGTGTGAATCTGTGTAAATCACTTCATCTCCCTATGCCTCAATGTGTGTGTAAAATGTGTTTGTGTTATCCCCACTTGATCTCCAGGATCTTGTAGCTCGTCTCCTATTCTCTCGCTTAATGTACAGTCCTCCATTGATTCACGCTATATAAACACCAAAATATGCATATATAATGAAAAAATACAGAACCAAAAGATATTTGATAATTTGGCATTATCTTGGGATTTTTGTGTTGCAAAAATAGCACGTAAGAGCTGAGATGACACCATTACACCGTCTAGAGCAAACAAGATTACCGTCTAGGTAAACAAGCATTGGCAATGCAATAGGTCTCGCATTTCTCACAGAGTTAGAGCTATTGGCGTTGTAACTTGCAATGTCTTTTATCTATGTGTTTTGATTTGAATTGTAGTGGATGTATGAACATAGCTGCAGCACTGCCTAGAGGACTCAGAATGAGGAATTACCAATGGGACCAAAGAAGCTGCTGCATCACTGTCTAGAGGTCTAAGGATGGGGAATTACCACTCGGGACAGAGACGCAGTTGCAGCACTGCCTAGAGGGCTAAAAATGGGGAATTACCATTGGGAATAGAGACACAGCTACAGCACTGCCCAGAGGACTCAGAATGAAAGAGTTGTCGATGGGACCAGAGAAGCAGCTAGCAGCACTGTCTGGAAGACATAGAATGGGGGAATTACCACTGAGACTAGAGACGCAACAAGCAGTACTGTCTGGAGGACTTCAAATGAGAAATTACCAGTGGAAACAGTCACACAGCTGCAGCATGGCCCAAACGGCTAAGAATGAGAATTTACCACTGAGACTTAAGAAGCAGGTATCAGCTTGTAGAGGACTTAGAATGATTCATTACCAACTGGACCAAAGACGCGTCTAGCAGCACTGTCTAGAAGAATATGAATGAGGATTTACCGGCGGGACAAGAGAAGCAGCTGCAGCTGCAGCACTGTCTAGAGGACTGAGAATGATGAATTACCACTGGGAACAGAGAAGCAGCTGTAGAACTGCCTTGAAGACTTAGAAATAACGAATTACACAGGCAGTGGGGTGTGGGCAGAGGGAATGGGTAAAAGTGGAGTCGGAGTGCCCGACAAGAAGTCCTCTCTCCGATACTAGATATCGATTGCAGGAGCCGCAGTCTGTTCCAGTTACTCTGCTGCTTGCTCTTTCCGGTCTCTCCTTCACTATCGCCTTCAGTCGAAACTCTGTGCCCTTATTAGCTCAGTGGGTTAAGGCACTACATGCAGCTTGCGTAGTCGGATCAGACCACAGTCCTGTTAACTTGCCCTTCAATTTTCAAAGGTCACAGGAAGAACTGTTGATGAAGGCAGGTAAAGAATGTCTGTTGTTTAAAGTGCCACAAATCCGCAAGCTTAGCAAAAGTGCTACGTAAAAAACTTCAATAGATACTCGTATTTCTTCTCTCCAGTTCTTCTCTCCCTATATATATATATATATTCACTTAAAAAACCATAGGTTTCTAACATGTTATAGTTAGCTTGACATTTCACTCGTAAAAAACCATTGAAATTCCCCCATTATAGTTGCTTCAGATAACTATAACGTGCGCGACCGCAATCCACTGCTGATGACGTCACATATTACATCACTCATGACATGGTCAGTGACATCACTCATGACATCACTGATGACATCATCCTTGTGATAGAGTGGCGGTCGCGCGAGTTATAGTTATCTGAACTAACTATAACGGGGGAATTTCAATGGTTTTTTACGAGTGAAATGTCCAGCTAACTATAACATGTGTGAAACCTATGGTTTTTTAAGTGAATTTGCAAGGTTTTTTAAATGCTAATTCCTAACTATAACGTGTGTGAAACCTATGGTTTTTTAAGTGAATTTGTAAGGTTTTTAAATGCTAATTTATGTATGTATTATTATGTTTTTTATATATTTATTTTACAATAAACTACCTATGTATATAGTTATAGATTGACTGTATCCTGTAATATGGAATGGCTCAGCTCTTTTTTTTTGAATTTGGATAAAGTTGAACAGCATATTTAATATCTTCTATAAACTTATAAACAGTTTAAAATGTTTGGTTTTTGAAAAAGTTTTTTTCACGGTGCGCGCACCGTGCGCGCACCCCGCGATTTTTTGAAAGAAAAATAAAATGGTTTTTTCACCCTTCGGGGTCCTTCAGGGACCCCCTGACAAAGGCTAGGGGGTCAGGAACTCTCTACCCTGCCCCCTTTTCACGGCTTTGCCACTTGTAGAATGAATTGATGAATTGTTTCATTTCTTTATTTTTTCAGTTAAAAACCGACCAATGATGATGGGGTCGAAATGCATCGACTTTTGCTTGTGAAAAGTACAAGACTGGTTTTCTTTGGGTTAATCTCATATTGTGTCACATTGAATGTTTGGAAATAGTTATTGTTTTAGGTAACAACAATATTATAGTCACTTAAATGCCAGAGTTATTTGTTTTGAATGTTTTACATGTGACTATGATTTCATCAAGGGCCTAGGATATCATTGGTTTATTTGACCGTATGTGTTTGACATAAGCAATGTGTTCAAAAGAATCAAAAGATTGGTAAATAAAAAATGAAGGTCCCAGGTAATTAAAACCCTGAATCTCAAAGACCAAAGTTGGGGTGAGTAATTCCAGCCAAGGCATACACGTTTCTATATACTTTTAGAAATTTGGCATTTTCCTGCCCTAACTATTTGGTGCCTACAGCCTGTACCTGGGTCACATGACTGGGCCATCAACTGGAAGGGTGAGAGGCAGAAGCTAAGTACCTCCCCAGTTGAAACTAAATAGGCTGCACCTTGGCTTCACACAAATAACTTGTCATCACTGCATTGTTCATGTAGCCAGCTTGGAGCTCAGGCGGGGAGGCAGGAAACTTTAAGGACTTCAAAGGGAATTCTCTAGAAAGGTCTCCTTCTTTAAAGTGGTCACTAAATATAAATATTGGACCCTCAACCCCAGCTCTTCATTACACTTCTAGTCCTGTGGATGAAACAGAAGAAGTACTCCTGTGCTGCTTTCCTGCCAGAAGAACTGCCACTCTGCTGTGCTGCTTCAATGCTGCTCTGTGGCCTGCTGCCCTGCTTGCTGAGAAGGAAGAATGGAGCTCCACCCTTCATCCCAGGCTGAATTGACTCCAAGGGTCAGCCAGCTGACCTCCTGTCCTGAGCTACAGGGCCATAACAAGCTCCAGAGGCTCCCTGCAACTGCCCAGCAGACCTGCTGCCTGGAACTATAACTGGACCTGCCTGAGCCCTGCTAGTGTGAGTTGCTGACCCCCAAATAGTGCCCCTCAGGTCTTGGACCCTTGCAGTCGCCTCAGAGATCTCCGGAGGTTTTGGGCTCTTCATGAATGGGTCCATGTACACCAGGATCTTGTTGCCTGCACTGCCTGCCAACGCAAAGTTCCAGCTAATCTGACTCTCCGCATCTCAGTGACCACCTACCCTCAGCAGTACAAGATCTGCTTTTCTCACTACAGCATCGACAGCTAACCATGCAATAACCATCTGCACTGTCTGATAGAATCTTCCTGCCACAGCAATGAATGTCCGTGATACCCAGACTGCTCTTTGCACTACTTTGATGACCAGCTCTCACTGCTCTTCCTGGCCTCTTTCCTCACAAACGCAACTCTTTGTGCTGGACTTTGAAGGTGATTCTTTCTGTGGGACCAACCTGGTCTCTGTATCCAACCCACGCTCCATCACGGACAGACGGAACTTGTGACTTTCATCCAGTTTAGTATGACCTGAGAACAGCGAGTGGCGCTTTCTGCTTTTTGGCACAATTTTCCCTTAAATCTTTAAAATTGCATACCTCTGGTTCTACCGATTGGATTTTTGTTGGTGTCAAAATATGTATTACATTTCACTCTATTTTTCTAAATTGGTGTGAAAGTTTTCTCGTGCTCTGTTTTCATTGAGGTACTATTTAAAAGTGCTGGATAAGTACTTTACACATTGCCTCTAAATTAAACCTGACTGCTTTTGTACTATGCTACCAGAGGGCTAAGCGCAAGTTAATATGGGTTTGCTAGTGTTTCACCCTGACAGAAATTGTATAGTTGCCGTTTGAGTAGGGTTTCACCCTCCCCAAACAGAAACACAATTTCCAACACATGTTATGTGCAAAGAGGCCCGTTGAGCTGGGTATTTAGCACAAGAAGACAGCTGAGGTCCTTTGTGCTATATAGAAATCAATAAGATAAACACATTGAACATGAGAACCTCTTCACCTTTTTCTAATTCTATACATTCGAGTATATGGCTGGAATTTATATATTTCAGAAAATGTATTTAGACAATTTTTTTTAATCATATACTTATTTGAGCATATGCACATTTTATTATGAACTCTCTAATGGTTTTCTGCCACAATAGGAGAACATTCTTCATGCCACAAATGATTTCTTACAAATCATTCTCTGATTGAAGAAGTATAATACGCTGTAATGTGAGCTTGAAGAGGAGGGTACATTCCACGTGCTATTATAATAGGCTCAATTAAAGTACTTAGCGCTGTCAATCATTCCAATGATTGCCATAAATGTGCTTCTAACTGAATGTTGGCACTTCACATTGGAAAAAACTGCATTTACTTTCTAAATATATTTGTCTTACAGGAGTTCAGAGAGGAAAAAGGACACACACAGATCTTGCTATTCCCTGACAAGATGTCCTTCTTTGGGTTATTTAGGATCATTTCAATATATGAAATGTATATAAAAATCAGTTTTTCTGTGTAGCTTTTTAAAAATATTCAACCAGATGTATTGAAGAAGAAAGCAATTAAAGATTAAACAGTGAATACACACTACAGGGTACATTTTAGAGCATCATATGAATCAAAGATATCATGTGCGTTGTAACACAAGCAAAGTAACAAAGAAAGGAGTCACAATGATAATGTAATATCAGTTAGTATATCAGTACAGTAAATTGCCCAAATACATTGAGTACAAATATTCTTAATGTGATATGAAGTTGATCATAGGTACTCCGTATACAGGTAAATAGGGTTGTAGAAGCAAGAGGAGCGAGGAAGGTATGGAGGATCCACTTTTAGTAGGAGCAAGTCAAGTGCCTTTCACAGAACATGGCTAGCATTAAATATATGAGGAGTAACTCATGTGTAGGGAGATCATGTTTCTGAGGATGGGCCTCAAGTCCTAAAGTCATGGTTAGAAAGGATGGCATGAACGAGCCCTTAAAAACATTGTGAATCGTCTGATGTATTTTGTTCCAAAGAGGCTGAACCAATTTACATGTGAAAAACATGTGCACAAGTGAGCCAACAGATTCCCCACACCACCAGCAATAGTCTGATTGCAGGATACCTAGTTTGTGTATTCTGGGCGGGGTCCTGTATGATTTGCGTATTGCCCAGAATCTTGACTCCATGATTGCAGGTGTGACTTTAGCAAGGAAGAGGGAATGCCAGATTCTATTCCAGGTAGCATCCATGAAATGTTCTGTCAGTTCCCCTGATATATACGAGGACCATTTAATATTCAGGCTTTTAAGAATTTGTAGCCTTGTAGGATTGAGTAATTTATAGATATGCTACGCCAAGTAGCCCGCCCTTTTGAGCTTGCCTAAAACATCCAGACAGTCCGGGGTGTGTGGTTTCAGTAGTGTCCTAATAATACTTTTAAGTTTTCGGAAATTATAAAATTTGATTGGAGGACGACCGTAACGTGCAAAGGAGATAGGTTACAAGAATGCACCTATGTCTCCAACAGAATTAATGCCCCTTTGAGCCCATTGCTTCCAGAACACAGTTACCCCCTTTGACTTAATTCTTTGGTTGTGCAATAAGGAGGCTAAAGTGGAATCAGCGAGATGGTTACACCGAGTTTTATCAACTTGAAGTAGAGCAGATGTCATGTTGGAGAGTATGGGGTACGAATGAGCCAAAGGCAGTTTCTGGAGGACACTACTAGTGAGGATGGAGCTCAAGGGAAGAATGGATATTCGATGGGATTCAATGGGATTCAATGTGGAGCCCTGGAGGGGATTGGTTGGCTGCCTCTCTGAACCACCAGTGGTCCTGAGCTGCCAAAAATGCCTGTTGATACATGAGGAAGTCAGGCATGTTAAGGCCACCCCTGTTTTTGGCTGGGCCCTGAAATTCCAGCCCTCTTCCCTTTCCATAGGAAATCAGAAATGTGCTTTCCCAGAGCTTTAAAGAAGGCAGTGGGGAGGCTAATGGGAAGCATGCTCGCGAGAAAGTTGACTAGAGGAACAATCATCATTTTACATGCATCTACTCTATACCACCATGTCAACTGCTTGGGAGACCAAAAGCTGAGAATGTCGTTGATCTTGGAAAGTGTTTTGTTTTTGTTAATCATCAGGGAGAAGCTTACATGTTTGCCAAACCAGATCCCAAGGTACTTGAGAGCATTAGATTGCATTTCAATCCAGAATTGCCCAGAATCGAGGGAGTACACTGGATATTCATGGGAAGATTACTGTTTCGGAATGGCCTTAGACTCGTGAGTATTTCTCAATTTCTGACATAATGTGGGGAATCGCCTTGTTGGCGTCCCCTGTGAAAATAAGGACATCATTGGCATAAGCCGCAACCAATTGTCTGCTGGTTGAATCTGTACACCTTTGATGTTGACATTGCATTTCAATGAGGGAAATAGGTGCTCAATGACTAGTAGTAATAAGAGAGGGGAGAGTGGGCAACCCTATCTAGTGCCCTTAGCTACTTTAAAGGAATTAGACAGGGGACTATTGATTCTAAATCTTGCCACTGGTTCAGTGTAACAGGCAATAATAATACGGATGAAATCCTCTCCAAGCTAGAACCTGTGTAACGCCTTATGCAGAAAGACCCATGAAACATTATCAAATGCTTTTTCCATGTCGAGAGCAAATGCAGCTGTTGGCGAGGAAGAAGATTGAGCTTTTTCTAGTGCATGACAAAAGACCCGGACATTATAGGCAGCTAGTCTTCCTTTCAGAAATCCTGTTTGAGAAGGGGCGATGAGGCGTAAAATTGCCTGTTCCATTCTACGTGCATGGACCTTAGTGTATAACTTGCAATCGATGATATCGGATGAAAGTTCCTAACGCCCAGAAGGTGTTTGCCCTCTTTGGGTATAACCACTACTGCAGCTTTAGAGGCTGAGCGGATGACACGACCTGTAGAAGCATATGCATGAAAAAGGGCTTGCAGAGGGTTAGCTAGTAGATCAAGGAAACTTTTGTAGAATTTCACTGAATACCCATCAGGGACAGGCGCTTTCCCCAATACGAGGGATTTAGTGGTGAAGAGAACCCCCTCGGATGTATTTGGAGCATAAGAAGGGATCTGTGCTCTAGGGAGGCTATCAGGAGCATACATGAGTTCAGGTATGATGAGCACTCTTCCGATCTAATATCTTTGTTTGAAGTACATAAGTCAGCATATAATTCATGAAAGACATCCAGGACCTCCTGAGGAGAGGAGTGTGTCTCATCAGACTTGTTTCTGATTGCTGAAGTAATAGTCCTATTTTTGGAACATTTCTGGTGGTTTACTAATACCTTCTGGGCTCTTTTTCTAATGGCGTACTTCTCTGCTTTGGTGACATCCACCCATTTCTGCGCGCCAATACTTAGTATTTAGTTATACTCGTATTGCAAGTTACATAACTTAGGGCTATCATGCGAGCCAATTAAGTGCCTAATGGACTCACTCAAATTTTTAATCTCAGCTTCGATTACAAAAAGACATTTATTCATGGATTTGTTCCTGGCAACAGATAAGTTCAACAAGGTCAGGCAAGATTCCAAGGCATTCCACCTGATCAAATCAGAGGTGTTACCTTGCTTGTTTCCTTTCAGTAATTGCTTTACTGATCTTGGCTTTCGAAGACTTGTCCTCCAGAAGAGCATTATTAAGACGTCAGAGATATAGAGGAAGGAAGTATCAGTGATGTTGATGTCTAATGATATACATGTGTGGTCAGAGATTAATATAGGTTTCAAACTTGAGATTCTGTGATAAGGGGACCAGGGATTTGTCTGCTAGGATGTAATTGATACTAGTGAAAGTGTGATGAGGAGAGAAGTAGAACGTACACTCAATGCCAGATGGTTTGAATATCCGCCAGACAACATAGAGTCATTTGTTTATGTGATCTACTGCCTAGGAATTTATGTGAGGAAAGTCTATATCATACACCATTAATTGGCCGGTTAAAGTCCCCCTCCCCCATTATAATGCTTATTGTATCTGAGATCTCGGAGAGGCGTTTATCCAAGACCCTCCAAAACTCAACAGAATTGTCATTGGGAGCATAAGTATTTACGATGGCAAATTCTCTATTTTTCCTTGAATCCTAGTAATCAACCAACGACCCTGGTGGTCATGTATATTGATAAAACATTGATTTCTGACTTTTTGGAAAACAGGGTGATAACCCCATTCTTTTTATTTGTGGCTGGGGAATTGAGAGTTTCAGCAACCCAAGGACAATAGAATCTGACTCCTTTGGAGAACTCAATATGAGTCTCTTGTAGTATTTTTACATAGGGCGGGGTGTGAAATTCCGCTCCGCTCACAGAGTTTGTGGAGTGTTTCCCACTCCGTGTAGCACTTGGAGTACCGAATAACTCCACAGAGCAGAGTTTTTTCCTAGCTCTTGCTGGCCAATGTCAAGTTGGCGAGCGCAAACAAGGAAATTCTTTCTCCAGACCACCTCCTGGCAAGATTTCTTAATGCAACAGGTCGAAAGGGTCACTATCACTCGTGCTGAGAAACCTTCCGTCCGCATTGAGGAAGCTGCCTCTCAAGTACAACATCTATTCAAGCGGCAGAAAGAAGCAGTGCCCCCTTGGTGCACGGGACAAACACAGGTGCTAAAAATCTGCACGAACGAAGTGACTAAATGCACTCCGTCGCTTGTGGAACACCACATAGCGCAGTTTTGGGCCACTTCGTGGAGTTCCCCGTAGCAGAACTCCATGAACTCCACCCAGGCTTAGTATTACATCCCCTTTAATCTATTGTAGTAACCATCTATCTTTTAAGTTTTACGGGGTTTGAAAGTCCCTTAGAATTTAGGGAAACAATTCTAAGACCAGCCATCTAGTAGTAGGGAAGAGATTTAGTAAATGTAGAGTAGACATCGGGATACAGAACTGGATACTGGGCGATGTAGACAATATACCCAGGGTACTGTGGTGAGCCAGGGTGCATGTTGTATAATGACATATAAGAGTACACAGCTTAAATGCATAGGGCCATAGAATATAGAAAGAGAGTGTGTAATGCCATTGTGGTATCCAGTGCATGGGTAATGTAGGGGAATAGGCCACATGCGTGAGATATATGATATAACACCTATAGATGAGAAAATTAAATAAGCGGTGAACTAGTGAGAATGCCAAAAGTGATATGCCCCATTGTTTACCAATTTATTCCCACCACTATATGAAGTAACAGAGAAAAATGGTAGAATAGAAGACCTGCTATCAACATTTAGGTATATGGTAACAGATAGAAGGGTAGAATGTTCTGTTCCGCTTTAGGTGTCCGTATATAGGTTTTCCTGAAACATCCTTATATAGGCACAATTTCCATTGCCCTTATATAGGCATAAGATCCCAGTCCTTATTTAGGCATTAGCCATGCTATCCAAATACAGGCATGGTCACCTACATCTGTCCACCCCAACGTCACAACGAGTTCTTGGAAACCAGACCCTTAATCTCTTGGGAGTTCCCCTAGCACAGGATTATTGATTTCTCCAGGAACTCATTTTTTATGCATGAACCACTATTCCTTAGGGGTTCATTCCTGACGTCTTCCTCTGCCCGACTTTACGTCAATGCTAACATTCCAAGGCACCTACCAGGTATAAATATACCTTCCCTTGCCCAAGCAGGTAGGAGGAGACCTTGACTTTAAAGGAACCTGTGTCCCGGCCTGATGCACTGACAAGAGACACTGTCATTCCTGCTTGCAGAGAATCCAGCTTCCAGTTTTCTGACCCCCTTCACGGGGTGTTAGAGTTCGAGACCCAGAAAGAGATTCCCACCTTTCTCATTCTCAAGGTATGGAGCTGACTAGAACATAGAGGGACTCTTGGCATACTAGACTTGGCATAACAGACTATAGCATACCATACTATAGCCTACCATACTATAGAATACATCACCTACTTCTTACCTTGTACTACACTTAGGTTAGGTACACTGGGGTAGAGCTAGTTAGAGAAGCATCTTATGAGTTCTCGCATTTTTAACTTATGTTATTTATGTATATGAATATATGTGTCATAGCTAAAAGATAATGCTAGCGCAGTATTATTTCTTTCTACTGCTTACGCTGTACATAATATATCTCGCATACTGTCTTACGATTGTAACAGCTCATATCTCTTACACGAGAAACAAGACTGTTCAATAAATCCTTTTATTGAAACGCCCGCCTATTCTTTCTGTGTAACTCTGAAGAAACTAAGAATGCACGATTAGCTGAGTGAAACTGTTATCTGTTGTTTCCATGATTCTGAGAGTGTTCCGATTCTAAAGGGAAACAACGTTTTCATGTTTATGCGGTTGCCAGAAACTTCTCCCTTCTTGTTTACATGGAGTTTCTAGTGGCCTCTGAGTTAGCTGGCACAAAGTAATGCAGTTTAATATACTCGATAGGGGCATACTGACCTCAGTCTTATGCCAAATCTATAGGGTATATTATTCCAATGCGCAGAGCCTATTAGGGAAATAGGAACTACACTACAAGAAGGTATAGAGGTAAGTGAGAAAAAGGAAAAGAGTGGGATAGAAAGAAGAAAAGTGAAAGTGAACCAAATAAAACCCCAAACACTAACCCACTCACCACCCTCACCCGAAATGTGGAGGATCCGCATATCCCTAGCCAACCTTGAGTGGAACAGCGGGAGGCCATGAGAAAGCTAAGCCTTAACATCGACTATCCTAACTCCATTCCCTGAATGACGATGTGAACACTCCCAAAACCATAACTCGATAACTAACGAAATGCAGACAGATACGACATGCAATGCAATATATTCTACATTTCATGGAAAAACTCCTGTACAGAGAACAAAATCAAAAACAAGCTATAATATCAATATAGGAAAAAATAGGTTGCAATGAAGTAGAAAAAATTGGACTATCACTCCTGCTGTTGGAGGAGACCAGTGGAGCTTAAGCATGGATGGTGAATAACAGACAAGACCGTGACAATGACAAATGAGTACTTGCTATTCTCTTTAGTAATAAAACAGACAAATAGAGTAAAACACATCCAGAACTGAACCTTTCAGAGCAAGAACAGGCCGCTGAATTAGGAGGAAGTACTTTGGGCAGGGTTTTGAACAAATACTGGATGCTATAGGAGGATAATGTCTGTTAAAAACCAACAGCAGGCCTGACTTTTATGACCAATTACAGTCTAGAGATGTAAGCACTGTGAGGGGCAAATGCTGATGAATGAGGTAGTCAGGTTCAAACGTCCTTTTCAGTCTGTGCGGAGGTGTCTAGAAAGACCTTAAGGTCTACAGGAGAAGTGTTGCTATCTTTATGAAAAATACTATGATTCAAAATATATCATATTAGAAGCAGAATAAGGCTGTGATATTTATTTTGAGAGTTGTTCTTTAAATACTAAATTAGAGAAATCAATACATAATATAGTTTATGGTGTTCTTTTAATATAAAGCTGGTGAAATGATGTATAGCATGTAAAAGAGTTGAACTGAAGAAATGTAATCTCAGCTACACAATGGGGATCTATACTGTAATACATAGGAAATTAGCTACCACAGTTTGAACACCAACGTTCCAGGTTAGCATGGATTCAAGCAGCAGCACAGTGCCATCTCACAGTAAACAAATGCGTCCTACATTAAATGAACACAAAACACAACCATTTATGGAAGAATACTGCTTGACACACAGCACATAAGGCCATATATACTACTTACTGATTGCAAAACACTAGTCATGATTTGGAGCCAGTATTTTTGCGATCTGTAAATATTTTATCAAACTTACCTAACTACCATTAGGTTGGTTCGTAAAAAACACATATTCGGCTTGAGTCGCAATGTGACCTACCTATTTATTAGATAGGTTGTAAATGACGTCTCAATCTGATTGGGCACAATCACAGGGTTGGTGCCTGGAAAAGATCAGCAGGAGACCTGTGATTGACTGACAATTATGTAATGTTTGTTAATGCAGCCAGTTTTCCTGAAAGGGGATGCATTTAATATAAAGGTTTATTTAGGTATGTGTAAGAGTTGGCAGTGGTCCATTGGACTACTGCCTTTTCTTCAACTAACTTTTTTTTACCTTCACAAATAGGAAGAGAATGTGTTACTACCTCCTTTGATGTTGCAGTTGCAAACCATTGATACATTGCAATAAGAATCACAATTTAGAAGGTACACCCTAATTGTATTTCATGACTAATAGGTTTCATATATATTTAAAAAATATTGTGATTTAAAGAATCACAGAATTTGAGATCACTAACTGACTTAGTACACCTGGCACCTAATCCTTTAAATTGGAACAAACATGCATCACCTGAGCAGAAGGCATTTCAGAAACTGAACTCTCAGTTTTCTCATCCTCTGATTCACTATCTTCCCATCATGATTGTTAGCAACTGTTAGACCTGACATCTTTGGTGCGGTATTTCCCCAGACTTTTTGCCTTCACTACCCTGTTTATGCGGAAGCCTTTTTTGTTGGCATTAGGACTCTGTGCACTTTACCCATGCTCTTCCTTAAATATGGTAAAATTGGCCCACACCTGATTGGTACATTTAATTTACTTATAGGTCCCTATTAAGTGGTGCTGCATGTACCCAGGGCCTGCAAAATGTTAAAAGTGGGCTGCGGCACTCATTATGCCACCTACTAAAGTAGCACTGTAACATGACTCACGCCTGCCAATGGAGCCTGTAGTACTGTTTTAAACTGCCATTTCGACCTGGCAAAATAAAACTTTGCCAGGCTCAAACCTTCCTTTTCAATAATTATAAGTCACCCCTAAGGTAGGTCTTAAAGGCTCATAGGGCAGTGAGCATATATTTAAAAAGTAGGACATGTGTATTGAAGTTTTACATGTTCTGGCAGTGAAAACTCCTAAATCAGCTTTCACTGTAGCAAGGTTATCTATTCCATAGAGTAACACTGGGTTACCTTAATTACACTTAATACATGATGACATCAGTTTTGGAGATTTCAAGTTGCTATCCCGAAAATGTCACTTTTAGAAAGTTTATATACACACATTGGGCCATATGTAGGTAAATTATATTTACCGATTCTCAAATACCGAATTTTACTGATTCGCTATTTATGAATCGGTATTTACAGAATCAGTAATAATGCATCCCTTCCCATTCATTCCTATGGGCCTGGAGGCCCATAGGAATGAATAGGAAGCCAGTTACCATTACCGATTCGGTAAATACCGAATCGGTAATAGGGGAGGCATTATCATGGGTGGCAGGGTGTCACATTGACACCCTGTTGCACCCCTGATTCGTGCATGTGTGCACATGTGGCGCACATGCATGCCCTATGGGCATGTATGTCTGCCACATTGCACTTTTCAAATAGCACAAAAATGCTTTTGGAAAGGTATTCGTCATTTACCATCAACTTGTAGTTGGTGGTAAATAACGAATCCAGACACCAATGATGCACTCACTTGAGTGCCCCCTACATAACATTTCTGGATTCGGTATTTACCCAATCGGTATTTTACCGATTTATTAATTTCCGATTCGGTAAATACCGAATCCAGAAAATCAGCCCCCTACATCGCAAATGCCTAAATACCGGTCAGTAACGGGATATTTACCGAATTTCGGCCGTTACCGACCGGTATTTAGCTTCCTACCTGAGGCCCATTGTATCCAGATAGCATAATTTACACAAATTGCTACACAGAATGAACCTTTGTCCCTAATTCAGAAGCCCGTGAGATTTATTTCACTTTTCTTTTTTACTTTAAGAAGAACGAGATTGTTACTTTTTAGTCATGTCATCTAATCGGGCAACACATCTTTTTGTAACATATATAACAAACACAATGAGAAAATACATTATAGACAAATCAATCAAAAAAACAATAATAAGGTTTAACATATAAAGACATAATGAGACATGTAAGACCAGTCCATTACTACAGTAGAAAACACTCTTCAGGCAAATATCATTCAACGACAAATGTCTTTTATAACCCTGCCGGTGTTTGTGGCTCAAGATCACAGATTTCTGACTTTTTAATCAACGCTTACATTACGCATATAAAAGGTACTGAATACACGGTGGGCCATCTAATTTGAGTACGATTGGCCTGATTAGATGACATGACTAAAATGTAACAATCTCGTAAAGTAAAAAAGAAAAGTGAAATAAATCACACAGGCTTCTGAATTAGGGACAAAGGCTCATTTTGTGTAGTAATTTGTGCAAATTATGCTATCTGGATACAATGTGTGTATATAAATTTGAAGTGGTCAATTCCATATAGCGTAAGGACCCAAACCTCCTTTGGTTGGAACTTTTAGAAAGTTGGCATTTTCCCACCTAAACCAAATGTGCCTTTCTACCAGTGTCCAGGGTCACCTGACTATAATGGATCTCCTGTTGTGTGATGTGTATTCCTTCCTGCCAGGGAACAAAATGACTTTGGAGGTGGGGAAAGATGTTCCTTTCCTGAGCAGGATGGCCAGGAGGCTTATACGTAGCCCTTCTTGGGCTTTGAGAGTATCCTGAGGGTTGTACCCTCCCTCTTCCTGACTTCTGAAGCTGTCTGCTCTGTCACTTGCAAATGCCCTTTGTTAACCTATAAAGTTTAGAAACAGGCCCAGGGAGGGGGAGAACTGCCAAAAACCAGTTTATGAAGAGACAGAGAGGGATCCCCACACAAATCGTAGCATGGAGTATAATAACAGTGGTACCTTCAGAACCTCTCAGAATACTCCTGGACCTGTAAAAGATTCAGAAGAAGGACTGTCCTGCTCTCTGAAGAATGAAGACTAGACCTGCTTCCTTGAACCCAGGATCCCCGGAAGTGACTCCAAGGGTGAGTTGGCTGACCGCCTGTTTGAGCTTCCAGAGGCCTCCCCTGAAACTGCATAGCAGACCAGCACCTGAGGAACCTGCCTGAGCCATGCTATTGGCCTTAGCTGGAGGGAGTCCTGACCCCCAATAGGTAAATTCCCAGGTCCTAAACCCTTGGCTGGTGTCAGAGTGTTCTCCTCCAGCTTTAAATCTGCAACCTTCTCAAGACCTTCTGCAAACCTTCTCAAGACCCCACCGAGGTCCAACATTATTGGCCAATTTCTTGCCTGCCGTTTCCTTCTAAAATTCTGGAAAAAGCGCTTAATGAAGGTCAGCGGGATTTCCTGGAGGCAAATGGCAAAATGGGCTCAGAACAACATGGATTTCGACCTCTACACAGTACGGAGTCTGCGCTCATTTTAGCCACCGAGGAGATCCGCTTCCAGTTAGATGGAGGAGGGAAGGCAATACTTTTCTTGTTAGACCTCTCAGCAGAATTTGACACGGTAAACCATCAGGCTCTCATTCGGCATCTAGCTTAAATGGAGATCACAGGTGCAGTCTCCAAGATACTAAAATCATTCTTAACAAACAGAGAACAAACTGTCACGATGGGAGGGCACAAATCACATCCGTACACCCTGCAATGTGGAGTGCCCCACGGATCTTCGTTGTCCCCAACCCTGTTCAAAGCTTATGTGACCCCTCTCGCTAAACGCATCCGCTCCCACGGTTTCAACTCTATTTGTTATGCAGATGATGCACAAATAGTGGTGTCTCCATCATCCAACCCTGGTGACTTGGCCAAAACATGAACAACTGTATGGTCTATATAATAGGTTGGTTGCATGAGAACTGTTTGAAATTGAACACCAATAAAACCGAGGTGCTACTTTTTGAAAACAACACCGCACTCTGAAATACAGCTCGGTGGACTGAAAGGGCAGGATCCTGCCCATCCCCGTAAAGATGTGGCAGCACGACTGTTACTTAAACTACCCAAATTTAGCTCAGTGTTTAAAGGGATCCGAGAGCTGTACTGGTTACCCGTCCAAGCAAGGGTACAGTTTAAGTCCTTGTGCATTGTCCACAAGACCCTCTACGGGATAGGACGTGTGCATTCCTCAATGCAGTCTCAGATCATCGACTGCCTTGTTGTTGGTCATCTCCAGGGTGAAGACCGCAAAGTGGGGTGGAAGAAGTTTCTTCCACCTGACCCCAAAACTCTGGAATACTCTGCCTTTCAATCTGAGATGCCAAACAAACAGACAACTGTTTAGAAAGGGGATAAAAACTTGGATGTTTGAGCCCAACTCGTAATTTCAATTTACACCCTCTGTGCAGGATATGACAGCTCCAGGGCTAAGACGCCTTGGCATACATGCGCTTTATAAAACCCCTATTTCATTTCATTTCAAGAACTAAATTCAAGGTGAAAATCCAGAAATGTTGAGTTCTTTGCAACCTAAAACCACTACCCTCATCACCTGCCAATGCAAAGATTCGATGACGACCTGCACCTTGTGTCAGCAATGACTGCTGTATCTTCTGCCAATGGGAAGATCGAACAATAACCTTCTTTTTGTACAGTTTTCCCGAGCACCTTAGAGTCAATAATGTACAGTAGTGCAATTTTATCCACAGAACACAGTTGTTATTATTTGTCTTTTATTTAGTTCCAAAACAACTCTGCACATAGATGTAGCCAACACGTTATGGCATTTACCACCAAATTTGTCGTAAAAACACGGACAGAAATGTATATATCATTATCCTGTGTTAAGTCATGTAACCCCTTATCAGTCGAAACCCACATAAAACTCATAGTTGGTGTGTAGTAACTCAGCTAAGTTGAACGTTAAAGGAAAACATTACAGAAGGTACACCCACATAGTGTTCCCTTGACAACATCATAGGGTGTCTCATGTTGCAAAAGACACTGAAAAGAGAGTAAAAGTGCTACTGAGCAAAGCAATTTTGGAAGAAGAAATTAATTCCACAGGGTCATGCTTGTGACTTGCAAACCACAAGCCTGCCAGGCCCATGTTAACCAGTGATTCCTATGTAGTGTGTTTCAAGCATATCAGCATGCTTATGCACATCAAATTACCCTCACGTGACGTATTAAAGAATCTAGTATCTCTACCAACAGCAACCAGCAAAACATTCTGCAATATCAAGGTAAGAGGCATACCATATTGTGTGACATATATAGGGCAACTAAATATCAAGTCCAGAACTTATATAGACCTACTAGAAATATCCTGAACAATTTCAGACATTCAATCTTAAATGCAAATTATTTTCAAGGAAGTAGTCACATGTCAGCATGTTCCTTATTGGGTAGTTCACCCATAAAGCCCTGAGACAAGCAACGTGCACCAATCACACTCATAGTGCCCGTGCACCACCATACTCTGCACGTAATAAAATCTTGCTGAATGCACCAGTCACGCTCAAAGTACCTGCATACTACCATAATCTGCCTCGAAATAAAATCTTACCCAGAGTGTTCAATCAGGTTTACGGGAGATTGCACCCATGCCTATCAGTCCAACAGCGTTTACAGTAGTGTTCAATTGCCGCGCCGTACTGCTGACGTCAGTATATATCTCTTTAGTCAATCACAGTGAAATTAGCGAACACCGGCACAAGAACACATGATCCTTCATTGTCTTATTAAAACCATGAATCTATCGAGTCAGGATTGGATGGTCTTGGATCATATTCTCTGTCAACAATCAGATATTCTCCTGATTCTGACTACACAGAATCCTTCAATTATGTAATAATATTTGTGTTAGGGTCTAACCGAGGCGTGATTGACATATGTATGTCCGCTATGAATTTATGTAGAATTTAATGCATTATGCAGCGGGTATATAATTTTTTTCATAATCACACAAATAGTTAAGTTTTACTTAGTAAATAGGGAGATGGTCCCTGCAATTTGCGGCTATATAATAATATCAATATTACAGCATTCCTAATAATTTATGGATAGGCTTCCATGTCCACCATGGGCACTCAATAGATTTGCGGTTTTAATAGGAAAATGAAGGCTCACGTGTTCTTGTGCTGGTGATCAACACAGGATAATGATATATAAATGACTCAACACAGGATAATGATATATGAGTTTCTTTCTTTGTTTGTAGCCTGAGAATGTCGGTGGCAAATGCCATAACAACAAAACACGTGTGGGCTACATCTATGTAAAGAATTGTTTTGAAACTGAATAAAAGACAAAGAATAACAACTGTGCTCTGTGGATATAATTGCACTACTGGACGTTAATGATTCTAAGGTGCTCAGGAAAACTGTATATATGCTCTCAGGATTTCCTGCGAAAATTAGGGTGAGGTGGCTACCCTATTTCCTTTGTAGCACCAGGGTTATAATTGTTGAACCTTATATTGGGCACGCACTTGAACTGCACAAATATACAACCAGCCACAGTTCTGCTCCTGCTAATGTGAAACTCCAGTGGGGACCTGCTATTTGCATTGACAACAATCTCTTTGCAGCTGCTGCTAACATGAAGTACCGACTGAGGCTCCTTGCGTTGACTCCTGTGCATGGGTTACCTTTGATGGGGAGTGCCACGAGGGAATTAGTTAAACTGTGTTTCCCCCTTTAGACAACACCTTGGTACTTTGTGTAAACCCATTTTCTAATCACAGGCAGGACAGTAGACATTAGCCTAGCAATGAGACAGTGTCCGCCTGGTGCCAAATTTCGAATTTAGGACTGGTCAAGTGCTTTAGGCTTGTATATTCTTTCGCTGCATCATTAATGTACTTAAGTGTCTTCTTTTATTTTTTCACCAATATATTGTGTTGTATGTATTTATGTTGATTATGTGTTAAAATGATTATTAGATGACATTGTGTAAACTAATAATGTGTTGCACTTTCTAAGACGTTTACAATAAATTTCGAATGTCTTTGCGTAAAAGTCAAACTAAGCTGAATAAAGCTAGTGAACTTTAGAATTGTTGGTCTAAGGTTCCTTTAGACTTAGGTATAACAGTCTTCCTCGACACCTTGCTTGTTTCCTGTCAGCTTAATGGTCCAGTCCAGGCAGTTAAGGACCCAAGCCTTGCATGCTTCATCATAGGGCAACTCATCTGGCCGGTGCTGCAATGCCCAAGAGACCCAGCAGAGGGGCTCTTTGCCAGAGGTCTTCTCTGGTTGGCAACGTGAAGCCAAAAAAGGGGGTGCTGGGCATGTGTGAGATGAGTAGAAGTGGGAGTGAAAAGGGGCATCTAAAAATAGCTATGAGATTCCAAAAACAGCTTTATTAGTTGGATACCGATGCTATGGTTAAAAACAACCGACTATTAAAGTCGTGGCTGGTGAGGAAAATTACACTTGCTGCAGCTCAAAGTGATGTGTGAATGGTGGAAGTGTTCGACATTTTTCATGCCCGAGCTATCCAGTAGGATTTATGGCATTTCTTCAGGACCGGGGGATCCTCATCTACTCTAATGGGGACGGTCAAAAGGTATACTAAGAGAGTCTGTCCCCTACGATCTGGACTTGTGTTGTAATCCAAGGTGCAAGTGGGAGTGTGTGTAAAAAAACTGTCTGCCTTCTGCCAAACAACTAGAGGGGGATGGGGGAAGACCCCAACCTTGATGTCCAAGACACTCGCACACTAGTGTCCGGACGTGGGTAGGTCCCACACTTTGAAACTCCTCGTACTGAGTTGTTCTCCCGTCGCCAGTGTGCTTCCAGTTTTAGTGCAGGCTTAATCGATTAGCTAATTTGAGCCATAGCCAAAATTGTTTTGTGAAAAACTGGAGCAATTAATACGTCATTTTCCACTTTGTCATTTATAACTTCATACATAGTGCTTCCCTATTTTTTAAAGATTCTAATTACTCTGTTGTAGGTGAGTATCCATCAACAACTCAGCAGTGTTCTTGATTGGATTCCAGGGTTAGATAGCTGTGGAACGTTACCGTGGGGGCTGTATCAAATGTTTTAGCACAAATTAATTAGCCAGGTTAAATTTGGCTCACACTGGAGTGAATGCTCGACACAGGGGCATATCAGAGGTGATGCACAGAGAGAACAGGAATAAGCCATATCTCAGTAAATATGACCAATTCTTAGTCCCTTCATTTAACGCAGTGCAGCAAGTTGTCTTGCAGCATTGTGACAAACATTAGTACATCCAGGCCAAAATGACCTACAGTAGCACTCCGTTTCTTGGTGTAGTTCAAAGTGCATTTGCACATGCTGCTTTCCCACCAAATGGAAAATTCTACATGTATGAATGTAATGCAATGTGCATTTCTTCATGTACTTTTATCTCCAATGTAGAAAACTCCTCCTCAACATCCATTAAATATTAAGATGTTTACTTGCAATTCCTACTCCATACACATGTATAATTCTGCCTCTGACAGGAGCAACGGTGCATCCATGTCCAGGGTATAAACTGTCTGCCAAGTTTGCAATGGTATTATATTATTTGTAATTTAATGTATGTAGCCTGCCATAAAGCTGATGATGCCCTAAAGTGCATGTGTGGACAGGTAACACAATACTCTTTGGGATGTCTATCGATGGAAGTGTGTGTCTGCCACGTGGAGTGTATGGACAGTAAATTATATCACCTTTGAGAATCAGAGTTGTGCTCTCACTGTGTTTTTGTTGCTGTATTTATGCATGGTTTGTAGCAAAAAAGAGTGAAGGATGGGAAGCTTCACATTAAATGCAGGTGTTGATGGACAATAAGTGTGTGAGTGCATTGTGGCCCATGGGTGAAATGTTTTGGTTTCATGTTTAAATGAGTGGGATTGCTTGGATCATGATGTCACAAGTATGTCACTGCTACTATGCGTGGGAGTAGGAGAAGACGTCTATGGCATACTAGGTATGTTATTACTCTAATACTTACAAGTCTGGCTATGTTTGTACTGCTCCATACCTAAACTCCCCTAAAATCCTGCCTCTGTAACAATGAAGTTACAAATGCTGAAATTCCACCACTGTTGGATGAATTTCTGTACTTTCCAGATGTAGAATTTCACCAATCTTGATTCCATGATTTAGGATTCGAGATTTACATTTGGAACAAGATTTTTGCGCACCTGAATTAGGTTTTGTTAGACCTGGCATCCTTGGCATGGGTTTCCCCTGTATTTTTGCCTTTGCCTCCTGTGTTTTTACTGTGTGTTGGACTTCGTTTTGCTGGTCTAGATGCTTTGGGCACTTTGCCACTGTTGTTAAGTGCCAAAGTGCAAGTGTGACCTGTGTAAATTGTTGTCATGAATTAGTGTTTACATAATTGGCCTATTTGGTTTACTGTTAAGTCTCTAGTACAGTGAACTGTGTGTGCCCAGGGCCTGTAAGCCAAATGCTGCTAGTAGGCTTGCAGCACTGATTGTGCAACCCACATAATCAACCTTGGAAAAGGGTCTCAGGCCTGCCACTGCAGTGTCTGTGCACAGTTTGGTAATGCCATGTCGACCTGGCAAGTGCACCCACTTGCCAGGCCCTAACCTTCCCTTTTCTTACATGTGAGTCACCCCTAAGTTAGGCCCAAGGTAGCCCTGAGGGCAGGGTGCTGTGTATATGTAAGTTAGAACATGCCCTGATGTGTGTTGCATGTCCTGATAGTGAAATGCTGGCAAAATCGTTTTTCGTTATTGAAAGGCTACCTGTCCCATAGGATAGAATGGGAGTTTATTTATAACATCTTATAAATATAACTTTCCATGGGGACAAGATAGGAAGGTAAAGTTTGAAAAAGTCTGTGTTTGAAAATAAATACCACTTTTAGAAAGTGGGTATGTTCCTGCTTAGCCATACTGTGTGGCTTTGCTAGGGTTGTGTATTAACTGTCAGGCTTTGGAGTGACAGGGGCTGGGAATGTATGTTCTGTTCAGACAGCCACTTGGGGGGGGGGGGTGAGGTGTGCCCTGCCTTTCCAGGGTGAGGTTGGGCTGGGCTGAATAGACCTGGGCTGCATTCAAAGTAGGGAGAGAAGATTTATTTTACTCCTGAATGGGCCAGGTCTGCCTTGGACAAAGCTGTCTCCACCTCCTGCTGGGCAGCTCCACCAGAGATGATAGAACTGGTTTTGGCTGGGCAATAGAGCTTTGCCTCCACCAGAAAACAGAGGAATGTGTGCTATAAAAAGTGTGGCCTAAACCCTAGACCTTTAGATCACTTTTGGAAATTCAAGAGGAACCTCTGCCAAGGAAAAGAGCTGGGAGAAGACGGAGGAGAAGTACTGCCCCTTTGCTGTGTGCAGTCTGGGGTTGGCCTGCAGTAGCTGTACCTGCCAAGGAGAGGAACTGTACAATGCATCCTAATTGACAAATTATCTCCAAGGGCTTGACGTAGAGTACGCCCCCTGTTCAAGAAGTCTCAGGAATAGGATATTTAGGAATAGCAAAGACTTCACCATCCTTCTGGGCACCGTCTCTGGAACTACTGGTTTCAGTCGCCGCTGAGTCTGTCGCTTGTTCCGTGTCCTGCATGCACTGCAGAAGGCACTGCAGCACTTCGCACTGCATCCTTGGTTTCACCAATGCTGCTGGGTGACCATCACCAAGCTGTTGCTTGCACTGCATCCTGTGGGAACCGCACTCCACACCGCCTCTCTTCACTCTGCCCACACATCACCGACAACAATGCTGCCCAACCCGAACACCGACCGGCTCTGTCACCTGTACTGTGACCTGCCAGCACTGAATCGTGCACCGCCTCACTCCGCATTGTAAGCCTTGGCCTCACGGACGCTTTTGGATGATCATCACCGAACAGCAGCCTGCACCACGCCTTGAGGGCAGCGCACACTGCACCGCTTCCACATCACATCGCAATCGTGACGGTTGCCCCGACTGACTCATACCAACAGGATCCGCCGCAACGAGAGAGGTACTGTCTACGAGCCTGTTTATGTTTTAGCTGGCCTGTACTGACGCGGTTCGATGGAACTGTTCGACTCTGTAATTTTCAGCACCACAGTAGCCCAGAGGGAGCTACTGACTTAGAAGAACTGTGTTTTTCAGCTATTCTTGCAAATTGAAGGTTATCTTTCACACAATTTTTACCGTATTGTATGTTGTTTTTGTTGTTCGGTTTAGATAAAGATTTCTTATTTTTCTAAACTGGTGTGGTGTCCATTTGTAATGTTTTCACTGTGTTACTGTATGTGTGCACACATGCCTTACACACTGCCTCTGATATAAGCCTAAGATACACAGATGATGGACTGAATGCACAGCAAATCGAATATTCACACCCAGTCAAGAGATCTGGGTTCAATCCATTGTTCTTTTGCTCACAGTGCCACCCCAGTTCAGACCCAGTCATATGCAAATCAGTCATGACCCTGTGCCTCATGGGAACAGTCCAGCCCAAACTTCCAAGCCAGGTCCTACCTGGACCAGAAACAAGCATCCTGGGACCAGTTTCAGGGCATATAAGCCTGTCTGCTCATGCCAAGCTACCAAGGGGGTGAGCAGGGGTTAGTTTAGGAGTGTATCCCCCGTACCCTAATTAGGAAGGTGCAAAACACTTGCCAACTAGAGATCCCTATTTCTAACAGGTTTACATGTGCAAATTTATATAGGAATCATTATTTGTCTTCAGTGATTGCATGAAGCGGGGGAGGTTTAATTATCAAGCCCCACACCGGATTGTCTCAAGGTGCCTCCAGATTTCTTAAGGGGTTGGAATTGCTAAAATCATGAAAAGAGAGTATTTTTAGTTTCTTTCTTAAGATCAGCGGCTAGATGTATGAAGCATTTTTGCAGCCACAAATGACCCAATTTGCAGTCTCCTTTTTCTGATGTACAAAGTGCAAATTAAAATTATGTAACTTGTTACTGAATCGCAATTTGGGTTTTCCAATTCGATATTTGGAAGGGGCGTATGGAGGGCGCCCCTTCCTAATCCTGAATCACATTGTTATGTACAAATGTTTTGCAACTGAAATGCACTCACAAAACATTCCCTATTTACTGCCAACTCAAAGTTGGTGGTAACCCATTCGTGAATAGGAAAGGATCCCCCTTTGAGAATGGTTGGAAAAATTGTTTTTTAAGAACATGCAATGGTCCAAGTGACCATTGCCTACTCTTAAAAAATAAAACTGCAAAGTTTCCTTTTTTCTTTTTAAACGCATCCCACATTTTATTTAAAAAGCAATCACAGACATAGAGTCTGCTCACACCAGCAGCCAATGATCCCTCAGATGGCAGCGAATTCCAGTGGGTCACAAAATTTGACCTACCTTATTAATATTCATGAGGTAGGTCTATTTATGATCCATTATGGGTCTCTAATGAAACTCTAAAAAGTGTAATATATTAGTAATAATGATTTCCTAATTGTGATTCATAAAAAATTGCAAATAATTGTTTGCCAACAGTGATAATGTCAGCAGGGAGTGGATAACATAGTCTATTTATCCCAGCACTGAAGTTCTGTGCTTTGTTGTCCATTGGATCTGCAGCTTATTCTGGGGCTGCGAGGTAGACTTTGGTTGACAGAAGGATGCATGTTCTTTTTGCCAACTTGAATGTCAATGTTTTATTCATGACTGAGGTGACAGTCAGTCCATGAGCTCATATACATCGAGATGACACGTATAACTCAGGGGCGGCCAGTATCACGGCAGAGTGGCGGGCGGAGGGGATTTGGGATGAAAAAAGAATAATATAAATAAAATCACTAACCTGCCTCTCGCCACTCGCCGCATCGCCGACTAAGTGGTCTTCTGCTGCTGCCCTGCACAGGCTACCCTGTGGTCAATCCTGACGCTGCTCTCATGTTTGAAAGCAGTGTCAGGATTGGCCTGAGTGCCACAAATGTGTGCTCCCAGGGACACTGGGAGCCCTTGCTTGCTGTCTTCAACCCAGCAACACAGCTGGCTTGGAGATAGCTCAGTGCGCATGTGCGTTAGGCCGGCTTTAAACGGCCGGCCATACACACATGCGTACTGACAATAGTGCTGCGCACCACTCCCCCTCCAGCCTCACAGCCTGTCATTATCTGCCTCGCCCCAAGACTTGTTTGTCCTGAAAAATAAAACGATAATAAACCTGTGCTATTATCATTATATTTTTGCGATTTTTGGGGCTGCTGGCGGGGAGGGGGGAACTCCTCCGCCATAACGGAGGAGCCGCCACTGATAAAGCTGTCTTTTAACTAAAGCTAACATTAATGCTGTGACAACTAATTAACTACCGGCATTAAATAAAGACACGTCTCACTGTTGTGACAAGGAAGGGAACACATACAGATATTCACTAACTATTAACTTCTTAGATTCCTATATTCATTGGCCTGATTTGTATTTTTCTATGTTAGTATTACACAAGTGTACACGCAACACTGGATTTGCATTTACTAGGATGGTTAGACTGGAAAGTCTTTTTAGAGTCCATGGCTTGTTGCGTTATTGATAAATTTTCCTATTAATATGTCCCATCGTGATGTATTAAAAACTATTTGGCAACATTATCAACTCTCTTTCTCATTTGCAGATGTAGTCTCCTGATATGTATTTATGGTAATGTAATTTCAAAATAGGTTCCCATATTACTGGAACGTGCATAATTTGCAATGCTCGAGCATGTTAAATTATAAATTTGAAGTGAATAGGTGCATCTGCCACTGGAAAATATGCTTCATGAATCAATTTAAAACTGATACATAAGTACGCGCGTCCCTCGCGAGTGCAGAAATCAGTGGGGAATTGATATTTTTAATATTTCATTTACTTCATGAGCTGTTAGAAATAGATAACGTCTGAAGAGGAACACATTTTCCTGTTCAAGCATGATTCTGGTGGTTTTCAAAAGCCACATGCTGCATTCTGCTCGTCAACACATACCACCTTCAGGTAAATAATGACTTATGCAAAATAGTAGGTGAGTTGCTTGCCTGACCTTTTCATTTCTGCAGTCCTGTGGCTTCAATCCCATTGAAAGTATTCGCGAACTACTTGTACAAAACTGTGAGCCTGGACGGTATGCTAATTCGGACACAAATGCAGCACACTTTATTCCTTTTTAAATCTTTTGATACTGTAATAGGTATTTTATCAAGCAAATTCTAAATAGACTTTTTTAATGGATATAAAATTGAAGTATTTTGGTCCAATACATTTATAACTTGCATTGTTAAACTTTGTAGATGAAATATTTTATTCAATTAGGTCAATTGTTTGAATATTCATTTCACCAGCAAAGTATTATGATGTATGATGCATATTTAGAAACATTTTGTATTATTACATTTTGTAGTTTACTGTATGGATTGATCTTTCAATGTGTATGACAAGAAGAGTTTTGGTTATTTGCCAAGTTGGAGAGTTTCTCCATTTAATTTGGTGTAGGGAGGAGAAGCAGATTACTCATAATGTTAATTAACATGAAACATTGCTGGATGCTATGAGAAGGTGGATTATTAGCTGGGGTGGATGTAATCTACCATAAATAATAATGTCACTGTTCTTATGAGGTCCACTAAAGGTTTGCGTAATTTAAACCAGAGTTCATCCACTGATATCTATGGAACAGAGCAAACAGGTTTAACTTAAGAAAATGTGCATGTTAGAGTCGGGGATCTCTGATTGGCGCAAGGATGTCCTTGTGTCAAGCAGGGACCCTCTCCTCCACGTCAGGGCAAAGGATAACCCCTTTTGGAATGACCCTTGCTCACCCTCTAGGTGCTTGGCGTGAGCAGCCAAGGCGATTCTTCAGGCGTTGTTGGTTAAGCAATTATAATCACACACACAGTAAACACATCAATCCCCCCAGAAATGGACACCAGGCTTAGGTATGTGAAAATACGCTCCTTTATATACAAATAGTTATCTCAATATGCAGACTTATCACAAGACTAGTAACGTTGTTTGGATGCCACCAGGTTATAAAGCAGGCAAGCAGTTCTTTAAGCGGGTACTTCTTGAGTCTTTTACCAATGTCACTTGGGGGATTCCAGTCTTGACTTACTTCAGGCCTACCGCGGCTCACGCATCTGTCGTGGGCGCGCCTGCGCCGTGCACAGCTCTTCCCGGCAGCTCCGGGGCGGCGGGAGGTGAGACGGCGTGCGGTGCGGTGAATTATATAAAGGAGGGGTGCAGCCCAGACAACATACATGGCCAAGAAGGGAATGAAGAGGACAAAACTGAGTTATGCGGGGGGGGGGCGGGGATTTGTTGGGAATGCGCACACATTTCGATACAGGTTACATCTCAAAGGGCCCTACACACCACATGTGGGACACTCTAAAGGAAGGTTCTCCGTCATCAACTGACCCCTGGAAGCAGTCTGTACATCATAGGTCTGCGACACTTTCCAGAGTTCATGCGCCAGCAGACCGTAGAACCTGAATCCACAATGCCACCTTATATGCCTCTAGCAAATCCTGTAAGGCATGCAATTATGAAAAGTCAGGCCTACAGGATTTGTTATGGATAATTCCAAATTCGAAAATCGTTGTTAAATGGAAATATAATTATGCAAGTACACATCATGCTGTTACCAAAAATATGAAGCTGTGCCTTTTACTATTGAAAAAGAAGACCTATTGGCTTTCACATTCGTCCAGTAACGAGCATGATAATGCATATACTCATAAACCACAGACATCAACTTTTCTTCACGGTGCCTAGGATACACTGTGCACCAGGAAACAGTCCCAAACATTAAACATGTGAACAAACTGTTATATAAAAAACTTACTCTTTATGTAAGCTCCTGCCTCAGGAATTGTTAGGAGGCGTAACATCAATGACTTTCCTACCTCGTGCCAATCAAAAGTTACATTTTACACACACTTTAAATCCTATATATTTTATAATTCAGCCAAAAAGAAAGGGAACATTTATTTTGGACCCCGAAGTGTAAGAATATGTGATGTTACACCGCGAGCAAATACCACGCTGTAGCTAACAATGCAGTCGTTACATCGTCTGCGTTGTTACGACGCATGCCATTACATCACAAATCGTTTCAGCGACGTGCGCTAGATGGCGCGCTGGATTTAGGAATAGTATAAATTACTATTCCTACTCCAGTTAGCGCAACAGCAGGGAGGGTGTTGGATTTAAAATCCAACACATTCCCTGGTGTTGCACGCCATCTAGCGCAAGTCGTTGAAACGACTTGCGATGTAATGCCATGCACGGTAACAACGTGGCCGATGTAATGTCCGAGTTGTTATCTACCCGCATGGTATTACCAGCGCTGTAAACTCTGTCTCCCGAATTGTAAGGCAGTAAGACAACCAAATCTGGGTTCCATCTGCCACAGGGTGTTACCTGTTCACAAGTGGCAGGCTGACTCAATCAATCAGCCTCTCTCCCAGCCTCTACATGTTTGCAGCAGCGTGTAACACTTCATTTGCACACAACCTGCTCTAAGCCCTCTGCCCCAGCTTTAAACAGCATCTGGACTTCATTTAAAAGTTAGGCACTAACAGTTGCAGATCAAATCCATTTAAAAAAAAGAAACCACAATGTGCGAGTATCCCTTAAGGAATGGTATCACTGCAGAGGTTAAAAACACAGAAGCCCAAAAGCAAAATAAATGGTGTTTTTCACTCGTCAGAATCTACTTTCCTACAACTGCAAAACAATAACTTTTATGTTTCAAGTCTACTCGGTCAATAACAATTGTAGTATTCTGAAGTTCACCTACAAACTTCAGCTTCCCACTGTTGATTGATATCACTAAGAAGGACAGGGCCCTAACTTCCATAAAGCAGAGGTAGAGGTTTAGCAGGGCTTCATCTTAGAAACTCTGTATGACAGAGCCACACTTTTTAGAAAGAGCAGAAGGATTTCCAAAGATGATTTTTATTAGATTCAAATCCATTACACCTCACATCACATAAACTTCCAATTTCCCAAGTCAATGTCTAATTCTCATTGAACAAAATCAATCCACTAGCCCTACAATCATTCACTTTTCGATTCATTAATGTATACAATGTATACATTTTGTATAAAATGTATATATAAATGATTTATATTATTTATATGAAAGTACATTAATAGCAATTATTTATATAAAAAATTGTATAAACATATGTCTACGATTTACACTGTCCTGAATATCTAAGAATGTACGCCTCTCTTACCAAATAATAATCACTCATCTCATCAATTCTGAGAAGGGTGGTAAACTGGGAGTGTTTTGCGACCCCAATTGTGGTTCTAAAACATTCATACATAGGTTTTGGAGTTGCTATTAGGAAGTGACGCCTTTGGAACGCCCCTTCCTAATTTCGATTCGCTATCCCTATTTTGCGAGTCGCTAATTGATTAGCGACTCGCAAAATAGGGTTGGTACATGGACCACACGTTTTTTGAGGTCGCAACCGGGCCTAAAACCCCTTTGCGACTGCAAAATACGGTCATACTCCTGGCCCGAAGTGTGGTTTAAGACAAGGTTTATAATATAATCTTTATATTAAGATCAAATAAACAAACTCAATCTCATGCTTGAGCTACATAAGATATATTTCTTCTTCTTGGATGGGTTGTTACTCATCACTGGATCTTTTACCTCCCTAGATACGCCAACCTGCTGCCTATGTGGTCTGCTTCAGGAATTACTAGCTCACCTGGTTTGAAATTGCAACCTCTTATTAGATAGACGTTACACCTCCTACTGATCAAACAATGAACAAAGTCAATTAGGGCAGCTGTTACATTTCTCTTGAACAAAGCTTATCTACAAGTAATTGATTGTCCCACAAAATTCCTGGACATAGCGGACAAAAAACTCCGGAGCTCTGCCTTTGTTCTGGCCCTTTGAATGTGGCCGCCTCATTGTAAACTGCCCGGACACAAAAAAAGAAGAAGCTAAGAAGGAAATAGTGCACTCCTCATGATTATTATAGAGGGATTCCAACTATTTAGCCTTTGTACTCAAAACAGCAATCTAAACTGTCTGCCAGTGCAAAGAAGCTATGTAGGTAAAGACTCTCCATTGTTTGGCATTTCAACCCTTTGGGTTTATGAGCAGTGTTAATTGTGATTGCCCCTTTGGGCTCTAACTATATAGGTAAAGACACTCCATTATTTGGCATTATAACCTTTTGGTCTTACGAGCAGTGTTAATTTGGATTAGTAATATTCACTACCTATCCTCCTATTTTTGTTATTCATTTCAAGATGCAATTTGCACAGTACCTTTCGCAATCAATTGGTGTTCAAATAGTTATTATTTTGGCTTTATAACATTTAAAAAAAAAAAATTAAAATCCCTTAGCACTTTAGCTTGAGGCTTCCGGTTATTTGTCTGTCAACCATGTAGAAGTACTAATGGCACTGTTAGGCCATTAGCTCTTATTCAAGAAGCTCTGAATCTTTGTAAATTGCTACCTAGATAAATACAGCCAACAAGACCAAACCATTTTTAGAACATGCACATTTTATGAGTCGGTTAAAACCTTTTATACAAATACATTTGCTATAAAGGGGTGTAGCCTGTTGCTTGTTTTTTGCAAAACATTTTATGGCACTTGCTTGTTAAATCTTAAAGACATTATTTCATTCCATCGTATGCTTTACAGGGATTGATTGATTTGCTCAATGTGTTTACTTGCACAAATTGTATAATCAAACAATCTTTTATGCTAGTATACTTTGCATTTTCTTTATATTTCTTCTTCAATGGACTTGAATGTCTCAATAAAGTATTTTAAAATGTAAACTATTTCTTCTTTCATCCTCATGATCGTCATTTTAAGATGCTGCTTGTGATAGCAAGGTTTTGTTTCTCATCTCCAGTATTTGGCAATCAGTGAGTTTGAAATGAAAAAGCAAAAAAAATAAAAATAAAGTGCCATAGTTGTTTTTTACTAAATTTACTATATTCGTAAGTATCTCTCAAAACAACATTTACATTGTAAGGTCCACTTCATTTTTAAACCCATCTGGTCTTTTCAAGAGTGCAGTTCAGAATGTTTCAAGAACACAACAATCCCACATCTTGTGCACAGACACACAAAAATCTGAAGATATTTGATTTAACTTTGTGGCATCATGTACCATCTGTAAAGGTAGAAAAGAACTGGGGGGTATATTCACAAGAACGTGTGCTAAACAGCACCAGAAAATGTTAACGCAACTTTACACATCGCAGCCTTTCGCTGGAAAATAACTCCGTGTCATCGTGGAATTCACAACATGGCGGTACCATGCAATAGTCTGCCGAAAACGCAGACGATGTCTGTGATACAACCACCCCCGATGGAGATAAAAACACAAACCACAACACAAAAAAACCTGTGATGGGCCAAAGCACGATAAGAAAACTGTGACAACCAGCGCAAGGGCAGCAATACTCATGCGTAATGCGGGAAAAAGCACAAGAACAGCATACGGAAAATGCCACAGTAAAAAATACATCAACTGCGGAGTACCACGGATGCACCCTGACTAACTGCAGAGGACAACATGTACCCCACAACATTCAAGCGCCGTGGAAGAACAGAACCGACAGGCACACCGCATGAAAGAGACCAGTGGCAGACAAATCAGAGCCGCTGGAGCGACTCGTCCACCGTGCAGCAGACGCACATACGCATAAGTGCACCTCGACATTGACAACATCCCGGTACAAACAGCAACACCTCCACAACAGAACACAGGACACAACCGGTTCCGCAAATGTACACAACATGACAAATCACATCTGAAACCGCAGGAAAATGTAACATGACAATGTACAAGTACAAAAAATAAAAAGTGGGGGAGAATGGATCACTTGTCCTGTGTAACCAGGATCTTGTTTAGTGTTGGTTCTGTACAACCTGTAACCTGCAAATATGTTTTAATCACACATGCTGTGCTATTGGACATCTTGTATTGTCCCATGATTGCCATGAACGGCTACAATGTGACGTGCTCATGAGAAGTAAGTGTCAATGATGGAGTTCCTACGGGCCATTCCTGCCGCAGCTACAGTGGGATGTTGGCCACCTGCCCCATCGTCACCATTATCGTCCGGTACCTCTGGAACTGGGATCCATGTGGCATTGGGGCGAACACAGATGTTGTGCAACACACAGCATGCAAGGATCATCTTGCACACGATGTCTGAGCTGTACAGGAGCTTTCCACCTGTGCCGTCAAGGCACCTGAAACGTGACTTCAACACGCCAAATGTGCGTTCAAAGATGCCCCTGGTGCGTATGTGGGCCACATTGTACTGCCTCTGGGTGGGTGTGTCCGGGTCTCGGAGGGGTGTCATCATCCACAGGCAGAGTGCATATCCTTGATCACCTGTGACAGTGCAGGGAGAAAAGAGTCAATACTTGGTTCGGCAGGATGTGATGGCAGGCCCATTAATCCAGTGACGCCTGTGCTGGCTGTGTGCGGGGTGAGTGTAAGCCAGCCCTCAGGGAGTAGCTGGTGCTGGCAACAACTCCAACAGTCATCAGGCACTCATAAATGCAATGTCAGAACAACAAGGGGGAATGACTCGAGTCGCACAGGGCTAGTGGCCCCAGATACACAGCGGCTGACACGGGCCCACCGCCACGGGACGCTGACCTGCGGGAGACTGGAGTAGGGTCATTAGGGCAGAGCAGGGCCCCGCATGTTTCATAGGTGCCTTCTGCGGAGTGTCACGGGGAGAATGGGAGGTCTACCCCCAGGGCATGATGCAGAGGGCACATGCCAGCTGTGTCCGGCAAAATGGCAGATATGAATGCTACAGACCAATGCCAGACACCAAGTCCGTACCTGCCCGTTGCTGATGACAACCCCCAGGTCACAGGCTCAGACACCAACGATTTTCAGCTGGAGGATGACGGTCACTCATGGCGCACAGGGTTAGTGGCACCACGTGTCGCAGGCCTGCGATATGGAAATATGCCTCACTGATCGAAGGGAGTCTGGTGCTGTGGCCGCTGCCATGGACTTGGGGTCACTGCCATTCTGGACTCAGGACACTGTTCCACATGTGTGACCTACTGGGCCGAAGAGGATGCCGGTGGAGCATGTTAATAAGTACGGAGTGATGTGGGCCAGCGTCAGGGGGGCCAGCGATGGTCTGCGAAGGCTGCAGAGGTCGTGGGACTGGGGCTTGGAGCTTACACCGGCACGTGTTGGGCCCTCTTTGACACACGACGGTGTCGGCAGGTGAGCAGTGCGGCCCTGGTGCGCTGGGGAGGGCAGGCCTGGTCTGTGCATCAGCGTCCTGGGGTGCAGCAGGTGCACGGGGTCGTAGGCCCCACTGCTCACAGCATCGACCTTAAGGCAGGCCGCGCAACGCTGCACTGTCAGTGACGTTGGCCTTCCTGGGAGTAAACCACGCTCTGCACAACTGGGTTTTTGACCACACCCCTGTGCAGCCCTGGCGTACTTAGGGCCATCCCACTACGCTCACGCACACAGGGGGGGAGACAGCGTGTGACACTTCCGCTATCTGACCCACGGCCTGGGGTCACATGGTTGCGTCCACTGCTTACTGCCCTCCAGTCACCAGCAGTTGTGGTCTGCATGGACATGTCTGTGATTTGCATACCCATGTCTGTCCTGCACATTCACGCCTCACTTCTCATTGTGTCCATTTCCATTCACGGGTCACTTGCATCCTTTGCACATGGCTGCATTCCGCATCTCCACATGCACTTGATGGTGAGGTGAAGGATAGTTTGGTTAACCCTGCTAGGGGGCTGTGTGATCCAATTGTGGGAGAGCATATTGTAAGTCCCTGTTTTCCAGAGCTATGCCAACACCTGTTAGAGAGTGAGTTCTCTGACCGCAGGGAGCTCACATCGGAGGCATACCTTTTTGGTGGAGTCCAGAGGGTCTGGAAAGGCATTGGGGAGTGATCCCAAGAGGAGTGGTTCAGGTATCTTCAAACCCAGTGTAGTGGAATGGCTCAGAGTAGCCCAACTAGGTCCTGTAGTAGTGAGTGGGGTGTAGGGCCTCACGTCCTGTCTTTAAGGGGAAAGAGGGAGAATGGGTTGTGTCCCGGTAGTGCCCAACCTCAGTCTCAGAGCTTGGATGGTTATTTGAGGGAACACCAGGTGGGGAGCCTAGTCTGTCCTGAGGGGCTGCCCGTTGTGCGGGATCCCCTAGTGTCTGGTGAACGGGGAGTGTCTGTAGGCAAGCCTCCCGCAGTTCTGGTGTCTGGCAGTACCGCTCCAGTTGGGAGGGTGCAGAGGTCCAGATTTAGGGGTGAGAGGGGGAAAGAGTCCCCAGTGGAGAAACCAGAGGGTCAGGGGCCAGCGAGAAGGGCTGCGTCACCAGTGAATGACCATGGTGACACCACTTCTGTCCTGGGGGATCTTCATGCGCTGTCAGATGGACAGGGGTCGGGAGATCAGCGCCAGGCAGAGTGTCACATGACACATGAGTTATGTGTCACCCTGAGGGGGGGCATGCGTGCTCCCCGGGAAGTCCTGGTGCGCCAGGCAAGCGTTCAACCGCATGGGTTAGCCCCAGGGTTGGGAAGCCAGGTTCAGGTGTTGTCTGTCCTGGAGGGTGGGACAACTGTGATCAGTGTCCTGACCCATGTTGCTTCTAGCGGCACCACTCCAGTTGGGAGGGTGCAGTACTCTGGAAGGGGGTGCAGAGGCAGGGAGTCCTCGCCTCTGACCCCGGTGCAGCCTGAGGGTTTAGACCCTAGGTTGGAGAGCCAGGTTCAGGTGTTGTCTGACCTGGAGGGAGGGACATCTGTAATCAGTGTCCCTACCAGTCTGTCTTCTTGGTGTATCACTCCAGGTGGGAGGGTACAGCCATCTGGAAGGGGGTGCGGAAGGAGGTAGTCCTCGCCTCTGACCCCGGCCCAACTGAAGGGTTTAGACCCTAGGTTGGAGGGCCAGGTTCAGGGTGTCCCCCCTGACCTGGATGCCCAGTTGCAGGATAGAACCCCTGAACTGGTGGGCGAATTGCGCAGGACACCTGCCACAGGTGCCCTGGAAATTCTGGAAGGGGGTACCACTCCAAGTGGGAGGGTACAGAGCCCCAAGGGGGAGGACCGGGTGTGGGAGAGGCCACCCCAGTCTTTGGTCCAGCTGCCGGGTACAGGCCTGGGGCTGGTGGGTCAGTGCCAGGATGTCATACCTGACCTGACGGGAGGGAGAATGGACAAAGGGTGCCAAGCACCTAGGGCTACTGCCCCCCGCTCCCTGGTGCCACAGAGGTTTGAGAGCCCTGAGAGGCATACAGCCTGGGTCTCCTCCCTGACTACTGTCAGTGGCCACTGTAGCATTTTGCTGTCTGTCTGTTGGGACACACCTGTGAGCCAGTTAAGGTTAGGTGCTGCACAGGTGGTGTCCACAGGTGAGGAGAAGGGTTCCCCATGGATTGGCTTGGTGGGCCCTGAGAGTATGGACAGAGGGATTCCAATAGGTTCAGATTGGCGTAGGACTGGAGTCTGCCCCTGCAGTTGCGGGCCAGGTCCTTGTTCTACCGCCTGCAGCAGGAAAGCCCATCAAGGTAGTGATTGGTCTACCCTGCATTTTGGCTGGAAGGGGGATGTGTTGGACCTGGCCCTTTTGGCCGGATGGTCCATAGACTTTTCGCCTTCCACCTGTACTTTTTCTGACCTGTTGTTGGCTATTCTATGACTCTGGGCACTTTACCACTGCTGTTCAGTGCTAAAGTGCATATGCTCTCCCTATGTAAAATGTATATGTTGGTTGGATTCCATGATTGACTTATTTGGTTTACTGTCAGACCCCAGTAAAGTGCACCAGGAGTGCCCAGGGCTTGTAAATGCAAATGCTGCTAGTGGGCTTGCAGCACTGGTTGTGCCACCCACAGAAGCGGCCTGGTAAAATGTATCTAGGGTCTGCCATTGCAGAACCTGCGTGCAGTCTGGTACTGTCATGCTGACTGGGCAAGTGCACCCACTTCCCAGTCCCTAAACCTTCCCTTTACTTCATATTAGTCACCCCTATGGTAGGCCCAAGGACAGGGTGCATTGTAAGCATAAGGTAGGACAAGCCTTGATGTGTGTGGCCTGTCCTAATAGTGAATTACAGCCATTTTCGTTTTTCACTATTGAAAGGCTACCTGGTCTCCATAGGCCAGAATGGGCTGTTAGAATTGTTACATCCTATGATCCTAACAGACCCAGGGAACATGGTAGAAATTTGAGTTTAGTATGCCTGAACTCAGAATAATAAAATACATCTTTTAGTAAAGTGAATTTTAATATTCTGTGTTTGCAAATACCACTTTTAGAAAGTTGGTATTTGCTTGCTTGACCATTTCAGCCCGCCTCTGCTGTGATGTGTATCTGCCTGTCTGGTTGTGTGAGTGACAGGGCTGGGGAAACCCAGAGGGGTAGGGCTAGGCAGCCTGGTGGTGAATAGGAAGATTGGCAGTCAGATGGGTGGGAGGAGTACACCTGGACTCTGAATAGGGTTGTGCTCTGCTACCACAATGCTGGCTCCACCTCCTGCCCTGCACCCTGAATAGAAAGGCAGAGTCATGTCAACAGAGTGCTCAAGAACTGGTTTGGACTGGGAAAAGGCCCCTCAACCCCAGAGGAACAAAGGAATTAGGGGTATAAGTATTGGGACCCTGCTACCAAGAAATGAGATCAGATCCTGCTGAAACAAGAAGAACCTCTGCCAGAAGAGAAGGAACTGGGAAAGCTGTAGGAGCAGTAACTGTCCCTGACCTGGGGGATTGACCTGCAGTGGTTGCCTTGCTGCTGAAGGAGAGGAGAAAAGACTACAAAGACTTTTATTTCAACTTGTGTTTAAAGATCTCCAAGGGCTTGAACTGAGCTTGCCCCCTGAACGAAGTCTCAGGACCAGTGGACTTTATCCCCAGCTCCCCAAAGTCTCTTGGAAGTGCCTGCTGCTGTTGTTGGGACTTCTGAGGGACTGCGTGTCGCAAGGAGCTGGAAGCGCGACGCAAGGGAGAGAAGCGTGCCGCCGTCTGAGCTGTTGCCGTCGCATCTCGCAGAGTGTCGCCGCTGCAGCATCTCATCGAGCGGAAGCGTCTCGCATCATTCCGGAAGTGTCTCGCAACGCCGAAGAAGCGTGTCGCCATCGCAGCCATCGTAGCTGTCGCATTGCACCGCATCGAGAGGAGAGTCTCGCATCGAGGAGGAAGCGTGTCACCATCGCAGCCATCGTAGTTGTCGCATTGCACCGCATCCAGAAAAGCGCCTCGCATCCACGGAGAAGCGTGCCGCCGTCGGAGCCGCTGTCATCGCATCTCGCAGAAGGGGTGTTGCCGTTGAAGCATCGCATCGAGCGGAAGCGTCTCGCAACATCGGAGAAGAGTGCCGCTGCCAAGGCCGCTGTCGTCGCATCTCGTCAAGGGTGACGCCGCTGTAACTGACGCTTCGAGTCGAGCCTTCTCGCAACATCGGAGAAGCGTGACGCATCTGGAAGATCCCGTCTTTATTTCTTTTGCACCAAGAACTTCAACGCATCTGCATCACTGCAACACTTTTGTTGCCCTGCGTGTCGCATCTAAGGTACATTGACTCAAAGTGTCGCATTTAAGAACTTGAGAGAAACTAAGCAATCTTGTACCAACTAAGCAACCGTATTGTGTATTTTTAATCGTTTAATGGTCTTGTGATAATCCTATATAAAGATTCCTTATTTTTAATATAACTACCTGTGTGGTGTCCATTTGTAGTGTTGTCACTTGGTTACTGTATGTGTTCACAAATGCTTAACCGATAAAGCTCTGAGATAAGCCTTGTCTGCTGGCGCCAAGCTACCTAGAGGGTGAGCAAGGGGTTCTTTTAGTAGTGTAACCCCTTACACTGACTAGAGGAAAGGTTCCCTACTTGTCACAAGTACCTACCTGTGCCAACCAGAGAACCCGGATTCTAACAGGATGCTTGAGTGACTTTCCTTCTTCCAACTAATGACGGACTTTTTAGGTTATTGTTGAGATTAATTACACCGTAAGTAATGGTCGGTACTTTCTTCGCCAGGTCATTTTTGTAAGGAGAGGGTTGGGCAAATTCTGTGAACCAAACCCCCAGGCATTTGTTTTTTGGAGCTGACGAGATGGACATTGGCCCATAGTGCATACAACCTATTTTTTATTCTTGTGCCGGCAGAATACAAGGATTTTTGTCTTGTCTGGATTGATGGTAAGGAAATTCTTTGCACTATAATTGTGTAGGATAGTCAAGGCACATTGAGCTCCACTTTGGTATGGTCCATGATGACTATATCGTCCATGTATTGAAGGATGCGAAGGGGGTGGTGGCCGAACCCTTGAAGTTAATGCTTTCTTTGACACTCTGGTTGAAAATTGGGAAAAATGGAACTGTCTTTTTTTGCTGTTTGAGAGGATCTACTGTGAGGTTTAAGCCTATTAGCGTTGGGTGCCTCTTTTGTAGGCGCTGTTTAAAAAAAAATAATCTATTTCTTTTTTTGCTCTTCAAGAGAAGGTTGGTTTTTCTGAGGTAGGGTAGTGGGACCATGCTTTATAGAGTTTATGGGCCCGATTCACATAAGTAATGTGAGACAAAATCCTAACTTTACGACTTTCCGTATTCACAAAAGGCATTTAGTAGCAGTAAAGTTAGGATTTCTAACTTTACTACTACTAAACTGACACAAAATCCTAACTTTCTGACTTTTGGTATTCACGAAAGGCATTTAGTAGTAGTAAAGTTAGGATTCCTAACTTTACTACTGCTAAACAGAGACATAATCCTAACGTAACGACTTTCTGTATTCACAAAAGGCATTCAGTAGTAGTACAGTTAGGATTCCTAACTTTACTACTACTAAATGCCTTTTGTGAATACTGAAAGTCGTAAAGTTAGGATTTTGTCTCAGATTACTTTTGTGAATCGGGCCCTATGTGTTTAGAAAAAATAGTAAGGTCGCACTCCGATTAGGTTTGCACTAAGTTTGCGTAAGATGTTTCTTTTAATCTGGTTTTGTGGGTGCCTGTGGGCATCACCTCCTGATCAAAAGGTGCACATATGCATATAATGAAAGAAGTGTTTTCCTTGGAGGCCAAAACGTTCTCACTAAGCACTCCTGTGATGGATTTATAAATTAAACCATTCTTCCAAAGTTGTTACATTTCAGTCTTCTTTATTCTTTTTTTTTTCTCCAAAATCTTTATTAAGGAAAAAGGCATGTTACAAAAACAACACATCTGCAGTCAGGGCGGTTCATACAAAGGTCGGGCTCCACTCTCTCCTAGAGCACCGACTACAAAAACTAGATGGTACCTTTATCATACAACATCAAGACCCTCAGTGACGTTTTCTCTGGTCCATGGCGGCACACATATCTCCCCTCTGTAAGTTTTCCACTGACCCCAGACATATATCCATTTGTTCGGGCATCCCCTGGACTCATAGATGGATTTCTCGGTCACCATGCACCAATCCATGTCGTTAGACCAGTCCACTAGTTTCTGTGGGTTAGGAGCCCTCCAAAGCTGCGCAATATTTCGTTTAGCGATCATGAGCCCATGCGTCACCCGCAGTTGCTCTTTAGAGTTCAGGTTGGTAGGATCCTAAATATTTAACAGTGCTAACTTTATGTTACAGTGAATCTGTTTCCCCAGTGCCTCCTCCATCCGGCCCACCACCTGTTCCCAGTACCCCTGGATTACCGCACACTCCCAGATAATATGAATAAACGTGCCCTCCTGCCCACACTGCCTCGCACAACCAGGGCCGGACTGCGAACCAAAACCGGCCCTGGCAAAGTGCTTGGCCGCCGCCCCACCCCCCTCCCCCCGGGGGTTGGAAGTGCCGCCGAGCTCTTTGTCAGGGCCGATTTTGTTGCAGGGCCGATTTTACTGCAATAACGGCCCTGTAACAAAACGGCACCCCAGGGGCCCAAAACCGGCCCCCATCCGTGCATCGCACCTGGGAATTGCCCGGTGCCCGCTACGGCCAGTCCGGCCCTGCGCACAACCGCCCTTTGGGACGTAACCCATGTGAATTAGCAAAGGTCCCGACAAATAGGATCTATGATACAGCCTAAGTTGGACCAGTCTGAGCCGGGAGGAAATGGCCCTGGTCAGAGGTGCAGCCATATTATTAATGAGTTATTTATAAACAAGGGAGATGGCCTTCTCTGGTAGATCACCATCAAGTATTCTATCTTCAAGCGGGGAGGAGTCGGGGAGATTGCTACCTCTGGGGAGAGCCGCGAGCAGGGTATGCCTAATCTGAAGATACCAAAAGTATTCAGATTTAGCTAGATCGTATTCCTGTTTTAGTCGGGGAAAGGGCACCACATCACCAGACTTACAGAGGTCGCCAACCCTGGAAATGCCAATTAGGTCCCATTTGTCAAAGCCCCTGGACCAGATCAATCTACCGAGTTGTTTGCTGTGCCAAAGTGGCGTGGCCTGCGTAAGTTTGCCCTCCCAGCCCCGACTCCTGTTGGCTGCCTTCCAAATAGCCACCACATTCCCTGTCGGGCTGGTGAGGATGGGCCACAAGCGTGGCGCGAATAGATCGCACCACAAAAGCTGCCCCCCGGGAGGAGCCATCTATCGATTTGGAAGGCTGGGTCGTTGTGCGACCGATATGTGCACTGGTTAATCGCCGCTAAGTGTGCCGCCCAGTAATATCTCTTAACATCCGGGAGCCCTATACCCCCATCGAACCATCCAAGCGTAAGTTTATGAGTGGTGATACGTGGTGGTCTACCCTCCCACAAGACATCTCGAAGAGCACCGTCAAGGTCTCTAAAATACGACGCGGGAACTGGAAGCGGAGTATTTTGTAATGTGTATAAGAATCTAGGAAGGGACATCATCTTGAACAGGGCTTGACGCCCCAGGAGTGTCCGCGGAAGTGACTTCCAATGGAGAACTTCGGCTTTAAAACGCTCCAGTTGCGGTCGAAGATTCTTGTCATAGGATCCAGGGAGGTCTTTCGAGACCCAGATTCCCACATATTTCAAGGCATCAGCTGCTTCTGCTAGCTGGCAGCCCCGGGGGAGCAAGGGCCATTCACCACAAAGGACGTAGAGCACCGACTTGGACCAGTTGATGGTATACCCTGAAAATCTGCCAAACATGCTAAATATGTCCAAGACAATGTTAAGAGAGGCCGCCGGGGAGGCCAAATAGGTAGGATGTCGTCCGCATATAGGGAAATGCGGTCCTCACACCCCTGTGTCCAGCGAAGGCCCCGAATAGGGGACAACCTTGTCGGGTGCCTCTACCAAGAACGAAAACTGGGGATTTCCTGTTGTTGACAACCACTTGCGCAAGCGGTTGGCAACGGCAAACAGACAGTGCCATTCGATGGTGTCAAAAGCAGATGCAGCGTCCAGGGACACCACGACCGCATCCTCCCTAATCGTGGGTACCCTACCCAGTCCCACGTGAAACCTGCACAGGTTTAGAGAGGTGTTTCTCGCTGGCATAAATCCCGATTTATCTGGTTGGACCAGGCATGGGAGGACCCTGAGCAAACAGGTGGCAAGGATCTTTACCAGGATTTTCGCTTCACATTTAAGCAATAAGATGGGTCTATAAGATGAACATTTGTTAGCTGGTTTACCCGCTTTGGGGATGACAACTATATTAGACAGCTGCTGATCCTCAGGCAGGATACCCTTCTCCTTACTGTCACGAAACATGGCGACAAGGTATGGCACACTCTTGCTCGCCGCGATCTTGAACACTTCTATGGGTATACCATTAGGACCCGATGCCTTCCCTCCCCGCAGATCATCGATGGCCTTTTCGACCTCCTCCACCGCGATCTAAAGATCCAGGTCAGAGCGTTCCTCCTCAGTAAGGAGAGGCAGCAAGACATCATGGAAAAGAGAAACTGCCTCTTCCTCAGAGTGCGTTGTGCGGGACGTATAAAGTGCCTGGTAATATTGGCCGAACGCATCCGCTATGCCTTGGGGCATAGTGAGAAGCGGGGGAGAGTCAGTCTCCAGCTCCACCAAAACCCGCTGGGCCCTGTTCCTGTGGTCGAACCAGGCCAGCAGTCTGTCCGCCTTGTCTCCCACATCGTAGATCTTACTGAGTGTGGCCTGATGGTGTGCCTTAGCGGCTTTTGAGGCCAAGTCGGAAAACTCCTTGACTTTTATGTGAAGTTTCTGGCGTACTTCTGCCGAGTCATTGGCTTGAACCGCGCTTTCCACGTCAAGGATCTCCTCCTCCAAGCACTCCATAGCGCCCCCTCGTTCCTTAAGTTGTCCTGCAATATAGGACAGGACCACTCCCGGTATGAACACTTTGTAGGCCTCCCACAGCACCGTCGGCGAGTCGACCGAACCGTCGTTTTCTTGGAAATAGAGATCCGTATCGGTCAGGGCCTTATCTTTGGCCGAGGGATCTGTGAGATACCAGGAGATGATCGGGGCCACACGGCCTACCGTTGGTTCCCCGACTTCCAAATGACATAATATGGGTGAATGATCCAAGATTCCCCAGGCTAGGTGCTGAATATCTCTAACCATATGGATTTGGTGAGCGAGCGTAAGTACATAATCTATCCGTGACATGCTACGGTGGGGCCCTGACTAGTGTGTGTATTGAAGAGGAGTCGGATGTAAGCCCCTCCATACGTCGACAATGCCCATTGTGCCAAGAAAGCTATGGATCCGCTTGAGAGATCCCGCTGGGGCATCGTGTCAAATGAGTCAGAGACAATGGAATCAAAGTCGCCCCCAATTAATCTGCCGTCTGGCAAACCGAGAAGGAGATCACCGATGTCAATAGAGGCTTGGGTATGCAGGCCCGGGGGGACATAGACCGAAACTAGGTTGAGAGTGCACCCTTCCCAAGTCCCAAAGATGGCCACATATCTGCCCAGGGCATCATTGTGGACCGAGGCTACAGTCAGGGGGAACAATTTCCGGACCAAGATGCCCACCCCCAGGAGCTGAAGTCGAAGGCCGAGTGGGCCGCTAGATGGAAATCCCAACGGGAAAGGTCTTGGCATGCATTGCCCAATAGATGCGTCTCCTGTAGGAGTACCACGTCCGGGTCATGGCACTTTACAAACTGCAGAACCACCCGCCTTTTAATGTTGTCATCCAGCCCAATGACATTCCATGACATTAAATTAAGCTTCTGTCTGGTGGCTGTACTCTAGAGGAAGACATAAATGCTGAGAGAACCACCAGGAGCGACCCTCGAAGGGGGACCATCCCAGGTGCCAAAAACCATTCACAAAATAGTGCCCTAAAGATGAGGAACCCGCACCCGCCCATGTGCAAGAAACTGTAGATTGTGTATGCCTACATAACAAAACATTGCAATATACATTAGAACAATCACCCCCAAGAAACCAGCCCCAAAACCCCCCACCCTGCTTCCCTGCTAAGAACCTCCTGCCCACCCAAACTAGCAGAGTGCCTATCGCCCACCCTTACCAAACTTGTGGGTGCGCATGCCAGCCGAGCACCCGTTAGGCAACTAACAACTGGTACACACATTTAACTAAGAATGAGGTTGATTGACAGCAGCTAATAAACACCCCAGAAACATGTTGGGGACACTACAAAGGGGCCAAGGATCAATAAAGAAAGTCACATGAAGTCTGTTGCGGAGAAGTACCCAATGAGGCCCAGTCTCAGCCCGAAAACATGGACAACATCAAAGTAAGAGAGGGCAAAATTACGATCAATCCCCGAAAACAGAAGCAACCCCACCATCCCTAAGGGACCCACATACAGACCAGTCACTCTGGCCCACTAGTCGCTGCCTCCTGCTCGTCAGGCAGAGTACTTCTGCCGGATGGGTTTGTGCCCTCCTCCAGCCTCGCTCTCTGGACGCAATTGCCCCTCGGCCCAGTCGTACGCCAGCCGTCGAGCCAGTCCCAGGCCTCCTCAGGGGTGCTGAAAAACCAAGCCTTCCCCTCCGATTCCACCCTCAGTTTGGCAGGGAAGAGCATGGTATACTTCAGTTCCTGCTCATGAAGCGTCTTTTTCACATCCAGGAAACTGCGGAGCTGACGCTGTACCTTGAGGGTGAAGTCCGGGAAGAAGGTGATGCAGCTGTTCTGGAACGCCACCGGCGCAGCTGACCGGGCACATTGCAGGATAACATCTCGGTCCCGGAAGTTGAAGATTCTAGCCAGCAGGGGCCGTGGGGGGGCCCCGGGCCTCAGCCGGCTGCTCGGCACACAATGAGCTCTTTCAACAGAAAATAAATTAGAAAGGCCAGTCGGCTTCAGGTAGGTCGTGATCAATTATTCCACAAAGAGGTCCGCTGATGGCCCCTCTGCCCGCTCTGGCACCCCAAGTATACGAACGTTATTGCGCCTGGGAGCGCCTCTCATAATCGTCCAACTGTGCCTCCAGTTTTGCGGCGTGGGTCTGCACGGCCTCCATCTTGCTTTGCTGGTCAGAATTGTCTTCGATCAGGGAACTCGTCTTTACCTCAACGTCTTTCAACCGTGAGTTCATCAAGAGCATGTCCGCCCGGATAAGGGACACCTCCGAGGATACAGCATCAATGCGTGACTCCAAAGACGTATGTACCGTTAGTATGGCCTCCATAATGTCCTGCAGTGTTGGTTCCTTCTTCTTCCCGCCGGATTGCGGCTTCTCAGGTGTAGTGGGTCCCTCCTTCAAGCTCGTGCCGGGGCCACCATCCCATGCATACTTGCATACTTGGTCAGCTTGGCCTGCACCGCTGCTTTAGAGCTGCGACCCTCCACCATGGGTCCGGAGATGTGGAGTACAAAAAGCAAAGGGCAGTGGACTGGTTCGCGCAGGCAGGGTGCAGCCCGGCTTGTCCCTCGAACCACAGCAGGCCAGTCCCGATGAAGCATCTTGGGTCAGGGAATACCAGCACACAGGCACTGGTAGCACACCCAGGCACCCCCAGCCATAGTTCTAGGTCGGCGTCATCCGTGAAGCACACCTCTTTCAGGGGCCAAGATCAGCCAGACCCAGCAATGCCACGTGGCCCCTGATGATGAGAGGGCCCAACACCCCCAACAGTATTCAGCTGCTAAAGGTGGCTACCACACGATGTGTTTTCCCCCGCGGTCCCACAAACAAGTGAAATCAACCCAAGGACTCCACGGACAGCTAGGGACCACACCCAGCCCCTGCAGCATCGTCGAAGATGGCCAAGTGGAGGGACCAGCAGTGCAGTGCGGGTGAGAATGGGGGGACCAGAAAGGAAGCTGCGCCACGGAGTCAAAGTCACTCCTTGGGTTTCGAACCGCGGTCAGGAGAGGTTGAGACCGCACCCTCACCATACACAACGAATGGCGCCCAAGCACTGCCCCAGGCCAGGTGAGGGACACCAAGATCCTCACTCACCGGCGTCGCTGACGGGGGCAGGCAGGGCTTCTCCACTGCTGGCAATGAGCAATCTGTCTGGCCAATTCCGGGACATCACCTTCCTTATGTCTCCGTGTGCGCCGCCACAGCTGCAAGCGCCGGGGCACACATTCCAACAGGCCCCAGGCGCCGGGAGCGTCACGCGAATGTCGGCGCCCCGCAGGATATCCAAATCAAGGCCGCAGGCCACAGCACTGTGCACCAGGAAACAGTCCCAAACATTAAACATGTTAACAAACTGTTATATAAAAAACGTACTCTTTATTTAAGCTCCTGACTCAGGAATTGTTAGGAGGAGTAACATCAATGACTTTCCTACCTCGTGCAAATCAAAAGTTACATTTTACACACACGTTAAATCCTATATATTTTATACTTCAGCCAAAAAGAAAGGGAACATTTCTATTGGACCCCCAATCGAATTGTAAGAATATGTGATGTTACACCGCGAGCAAATACCACGCGGTAGGTAACAATGCGGTCGTTACATCATCTGCGTTGTTACCATGCATGCCATTACATCGCAAATCGTTTCAGCGATGTGCGCTAGATGGCACGCTGGACTTAGGAATAGTATAAATTACTATTCCTACTCCAGTTAGTGCAACAGCAGGGAAGGTGTTGGATTTAAAGGATTTAAAATCCAACACATTCCCTGGTGTTGCACGCCATCTAGCGCAAGTCGTTGAAACGACTTGCGATGTAATGCCATGCGTGGTAACAATGTGGCCGATGTAACGTCCGCGTTGTTATCTACCCGCATGGTTTTACCAGCGCTGTAAACTCTGTCTCCCGAATTGTAAGGCAGTAAGACAAGCAAATCTGGGTTCCATCTGCCACAGGGTGTTACCTGTTCACAAGTGGCAGGCTGACTCAATCAATCAGCCTCTCTCCCAGCCTCTACATGTTTGCAGTAGCGTGTAACACTTCATTTGCACACAACCTGCTCTAAGCCCTCTGCCCCTGCTTTAACCCCTTCTGTGCCACGCCCTTTCCCCCTCCTGTGCCGGGTGTGTCATTAGTGGGCGGGTTTCATGACGAGATAGTCTCGTCATGGGCACAGCGCGACCGTGCTCCATGACGAGACTATCTCGTTAAGGGCACAGAAGAGGTTAAACAGCATCTGGACTTCATTTAAAAGTTAGGCACTAACAGTTGCAGATCAAATCCATTTAAAAAAAAGAAACCACAATATGCGAGTATCCCTTAAGGAATTTTATTACTGCAGAGGTTAAAAAACACAGAAGCCCAAAAGCAAAATAAATGGTGTTTTTCACTCGTCAGAATCTACTTTCCTACAACTGCAAAACAATAACTTTTATGTTTCAAGTCTACTCGGTCAATAACAATTGTAGTATTCTGAAGTTCACCTACAAACTTCAGCTTCCCAGTGTTGATTGATATCACAAAGAAGGACAGGGCCCTAACTTCCATAAAGCAGAGGTAGAGGTTTAGCAGGGCTTCATCTTAGAAACTCTGTATGACAGAGCCACACTTTTTAGAAAGAGCAGAAGGATTTCCAAAGATGATTTGTAATAGAATAAAATCCATTACACCTCACATCACATAAACTTCCAATTTCCCAAGTCAAATGTCTAATTCTCATTGAACAAAATCAATCCACTAGCCCTACAATCATTCACTTTTCGACTCATTAATGTATACAATGTATACATTTTGTATAAAATGTATATATAAATGATTTATATTATTTATATGAAAGTACATTAACAGCAATTATTTATATAAAAAATTGTATAAACATATGTATACAATTTACACTGTCCTTTATATCTAAGAATGTACTCCTCTCTTACCAAATAATAATCACTCATCTCATCAATTCTAAGAAGGGTGGTAAACTGGGAGTGTTTTGCGACCCCAATTGTCGTTCCAAAACATTCATACATAGGTTTTGGAGTTGCTATTAGGAAGTGACGCCCTTGAACGCCCCTTCCTAATATCGATTCGCTATCCCTATTTTGCGAGTCGCTACCGGGCCTAAAACCCCTTTGCGAAATACGGTCATACTCCTGGCCCGAAGTGTGGTTTAAGACAAGGTGTATAATATAATCTTTATATTAAGATCAAATAAACAAACTCAATGTCATGCTTGAGCTACATAAGATATATTTCTTCTTCTTGGATGGGTTGTTACTCATCACTGGATCTTTTACCTCCCTAGATACGCCAACCTGCTGCCTATGTGGTCTGCTTCAGGAATTACTAGCTAACCTGGTTTACAAATGGCAACCTCTTATTAGATAGACGTTACACCTCCTACTGATCAAACAATGAACACAGTCAATTAGGGCTGCTGTTACATTTCTCTTGAGCAAAGCTTATCTAAAAGTAATTGATTGTCCCACAAAATTCCTGGACATAGCGGACAAAAAACTCCGGAGCTCTGCCTTTGTTCTGGCCCTTTGAATGTGGCCGCCTCATTGTAAACTGCCCGGACACAAAAAAAGAAGAAGCTAAGAAGGAAATAGTGCACTCCTCATGATTATTATAGAGGGATTCCAACTATTTAGCCTTTGTACTCAAAACAGCAATCTAAACTGTCTGCCAGTGCAAAGAAGCTATGTAGGTAAAGACTCTCCATTGTTTGGCATTTCAACCCTTTGGGTTTATGAGCAGTGTTAATTGTGATTGCCCCTTTGGGCTCTAACTATATAGGTAAAGACTCTCCATTATTTGGCATTATAACCTTTTGGTCTTACGAGCAGTGTTAATTTGGATTAGTAATATTCACTCCCTATCCTCCTATTGTTGTTATTCATTTCAAGATGCAATTTGCACAGTACCTTTAGCAATCAATTGGTGTTCAAATAGTTATTGTTTTGGCTTTATAACATTTTTGTTTTTTTAAATTTAAAATCCCTTAGCACTTTAGCTTGAGGCTTCCGGTTATTTGTATGTCAACCATGTAGAAGTACTAATGGCACTGTTAGGCCATTAGCTCTTATTCAAGAAGCTCTGAATCTTTGTAAATTGCTACCTAGATAAATACAGCCAACAAGACCAAACCATTTTTAGAACATGCACATTTTATGAGTCGGTTAAAACCTTTTATACAAATACATTTGCTATAAAGGGGTGTAGCCTGTTGCTCGTTTTTTGCAAAACATCTTATGGCACTTGCTTGTTAAATCTTAAAGACATTATTTCATTTCATCGTATGCTTTACAGGGATTGATTGATTTGCACAATGTGTTTACTTGCACAAATTGTATAATCAAACAATCTTTTATGCTAGTATACTTTGCATTTTCTTTATTTTTCTTCTTTAATGGACTTGTATGTCTCAATAAAGTATTTTAAAATGTAAACTATTTCTTCTTTCATCCTCATGATCGTCATTTTAAGATGCTGCTTGTGATAGCAAGGTTTTGTTTCTCATCTCCAGTATTTGACAATCAGTGAGTTTGAAATGAAAAAGCAAAAAAAATAAAAATAAAGTGCCATAGTTGTTTTTTCCTAAATTTACTATATTCGTAAGTATCTCTCAAGACAACATTTACATTGTAAGGTCAACTTCATTTTTAAACCCATCTGGTCTTTTCAAGAGTGCAGTTCAGAATGTTTCAAGAACACAACAATCCCACATCTTGTGCACAGACACACAAAAATCTGAAGATATTTGATTTAACTTTGTGGCATCATGTACCATCTGTAAAGGTAGAAAAGAACTGGGGGGTATATTCACAAGAACGTGTGCTAAACAGCACCCGAAAATGTTAACGCAACTTTACACATCGCAGCCTTTCGCTGGAAAATAACTCCGTGTCATCGTGGAATGCACAACACGGCGGTACCATGCAATAGTCTGCCGAAACCGCAGACGATGTCCGTGATACAACCACCCCCGATGGAGATAAAAACACAAACCACAACACAAAAAAAACCTGTGATGGGCCAAAGCACGATAAGAAAACTGTGACAACCAGCGCAAGGGCAGCAATACTCACGCGTAATGCGGGAAAAAGCACAAGAACAGCATACGGAAAATGCCCCAGAAAAAAATACATCAACTGCGGAGTACCACGGATGCACCCTGACTGACTGCAGAGGACAACATGTACCCCACAACATCCAAGCACCGTGGAAGAACAAAACCGACAGGCACACCGCATGAAAGAGACCAGTGGCAGACAAATCAGAGCCGCAGGAGCGACTCGTCCACCGTGCAGCAGACGCACATAAGCATAAGTGCACTTCGACATTAACAACATCCCGGTACAAACAGCAACACCTCCGCAACAGAACACAGGACACAACTGGTTCCGCAAATGTGCACAACATGACAAATCACATCTAAAACCACAGGAAAATGTAACATGACAATGTACAAGTACAAAAATCAAAAGTGGGGGAGAATGGATCACTTGTCCTGTGTAACCAGGGTCTTGTTTAGTGTTGGTTCTGTCTTAAAAAGTACAACCTCTAACCTGCAAATATGTTTTAATCACACATGCTGTGCTATTGGACATCTTGTATTGTCCCATGATTGCCATGAACGGCTACAATGTGACGTGCTCATGAGAAGTAAGTGTCAATGATGGAGTTCCTATGGGGCATTCCTGCCCCAGCTACAGTGGGATGTGAGCCACCTGCCCCATCGTCACCATCATCGTCCGGTACCTCTGGAACTGGGATCCATGTGGCATTGGGGCGAACACAGATGTTGTGCAACACACAGCATGCAAGGATCATCTTGCACACAATGTCTGAGCTGTACAGGAGCTTTCCACCTGTGCCGCCAAGGCACCTGAAACGTGACTTCAACACGCCAAATGTGCGTTCAAAGATGCCCCTGGTGCATATGTGGGCCACATTGTACTGCCTCTGGGCGGGTGTGTCCGGGTCTCGGAGGGGTGTCATCATCCACGGGCAGAGTGCATATCCTTGATCACCTGTGACAGTGCAGGGAGAAAAGAGTCAATTCTATGTTCGGCAGGATGTGATGGCAGGCCCATTAATCCAGTGACGCCTGTGTTCTCTGTGTGCGGGGTGAGTGTAAGCCAGCCCTCAGGGAGTAGCTGGTGATGGCAACAACACCAACAGTCATCAGGCACTCATAAATGCAATGTCAGAACAACAAGGGGGAATGACTCGAGTCGCACAGGGCGAGTGGCCCCAGATACACAGCGGCTGACACAGGCCCACTGCCACTGGACGCTGACCTGCGGGAGACTGGGGTAGGGTCATTAGGGCAGAGCAGGGCCCCACACGTTTCATAGGTGCCTTCCGCGGAGCGTCACGGGGAGAATGGGAGGTCTACCCCAGGGCATGATGCAGAGGGCACATGCCAGCTGTGTCCGGCAAAATGGCGGATATGAATGCTACAGACCCATGCCAGACACCAAGTCTGTACCCGCCCATTGTTGATGACAACCCCCAGGTCACAGGCTCAGACACCAACGATTTTCAGCTGGAGGATGACGGTCACTCATGGCGCACAGGGTTAGTGGCACCTAGTATCGCCGGCTTGCGTTGAACAGGGTTAGTAGCACCACGTGTCGCAGGCTGGTGATATGGAATTATGCCTCATTGATCGAAGGGAGTCTGGTGCTGTGGCCGCTGCACGGACTTGGGGTCACTGCCATTCTGGACTCAGGACACTGTTCCACATGTGGGACCTACTGGGCCGAAGAGGATGCCGGTGGAGCATGTTAATAAGTAAGGAGTGATGTGGGCCAGCGTCAGGGGGGCCAGCGATGGTCTGCGAAGGCTGCAGAGGTCGTGGGACTGGGGCTTGGAGCTTGCACCGGCACGAGTTGGGCCCTCTTTGACACACAACGGTGTCGGCAGGTGAGCAGTGCGGCCCTGGTGCGCTGGGGAGGGCAGGCTTGGTCTGTGCATCAGCGTCCTGGGGTGCAGCAGGTGCACGGGGTCGTAGGCCCCACTGCTCACAGCATCGACCTTGTAGCAGGCTGCGCAACGCTGCACTGTCAGTGACGTTGGCCTTCCTGGGAGTAAACCACGCTCTGCAAAACAGGGTTTTTGACCACACCCCTGTGCAGCCCTGGCGTACTTAGGGCCATCCCACTACGCTCACGCACACAGGGGGGGATACAGCGTGCGACACTTCCGCTATCTGACCCACGGCCTGGGGTCACATGGTTGCGTCCACTGCTCACTGCCCTCCAGTCACCAGCAGTTGTGGTCTGCATGGACATGTCTGTGGTTTGCATACCCATGTCTGTCCTGCACATTCACGCCTCACTTCTCATTGTGTCCATTTCCATTCACGGGTCACTTGCATCCTTCGCACATGGCTGCATTCCGCATCTCCACATGTTCAGCTGTTTTGTGGCTGTGGTGCCATGATATGTCTGTATTGGGTGCAGGTGTATCCCAGAATGACCATGTAGTGGTGTTGTTGTGTCTGGTAGGTGGTCGTGTAGTTTGACATGTTGTAAGTGGTTTGGCCACGTGTGCATTCCCACAGTTGTACGTTGTGTGTTGGTGACTTTTGGGGTGTGTGATGTGTTGATTTGGCACTTACCAACGAGCAGTCCAGTTCCATATGTGCCAGCCTGGAAGGTCTGGTTGATGATGGACTGTTGGAAGATGAAGGAATCATGCACACTGTCTGGGTAGTTGGCGGCAACATTGGTGAAGTGTCCCCGGTGGTCCACTATTGCCTGCACATTGATGGAATAGGTGTGCTTTCTGTTGCGGTAGTGGTGTGTAATATCCGCAGGGGGCACAAGTGGGACATGTGTGCAGTCTATTGCCCCAACACGGCCGGGAATCCAGCTATGGTGTAGAAGCCTTGCTTTGTCTCCAGCTGTTCCTGCGCAGTGTTGGGGAAGTGAAGGTACTGGGGTATGAAGATGATGATGTCATCCAGGACAGGTGCAATGAACTTTGATAGGGCTGGCTGTGAGACCCCTCCAACTCCGGCAGTTGTTGATTGGAAGATACCTGAGGCCAACAGGTGCAGCACAGCCAGCAGCTTTGTCTGCAGAGGGATGTTGGTTCTCCGCTGTGTTGGTATTGTCAACCTGTGGGCGATGCAGGTCATGAACCTAGACACGCAGTATTTTTCCTGCTAGTGCCTGCCCTCTACCGGGCATAGCTGCCGCGGTCTACCAGTCATTAATTTCTAGTTTGGCTCACTCCATTGCCATCATGGCCTTTCCTTTTCTCTTGGTCCACTATTGAGTGTTTTTATTCTCCCCTACAGCACTGTTTTGTAACTACTCATAACCTGGTCCTGATGATGGCCTAACATTGCTTACAGGCCAAAACGCCGTCATCTTTAACAGCAAAATTTACAGCACCTTTTCTCGAGTATGTCCATTTAAATCACTTTGTATTTATTTGCATTTATTGTATGGGCACTTCTACACAGACATCTTGTAGATAAATTGTTTAGTTTTGCGCCCCCTGTCCACTGTATATACTTCCTCACGAGTCACTTGCGCCGTACACTATTCAACGAGCACTTGTGCACAGTTTAAATACAGGTTACATGTCATTGAATGTAACACAGTGCTTTTCTTGTCTTTAAATATAAGAAGAAATATATGCAACAATTTATTTTGGCTTTGTAAATTACTATCTCCCTGCTTTCCCTCCAGTGTTCCTAGCAATTAGTTATGACGCCCAAAAAATTGCCTTTTAAATATTACCATTAGAGACACTGTTGTATGTTAGACGTTTGTCCTGGTCTCTACAGGGTCTATGGGCTACCTCCTGTAGTTTGTTATTATAAACAGAGTGAAACCACCTTCCATGCGCTTCTGGTGTGCAGGATACAGCGCTTAGGGTCACAGCAAAGGTGAAGCGCTCCCCACACACTTGTCAGGGATAAATCCAGCAACCTTTACAACATGGATGAGGGGGATGCGCCACTGAATCCCCAGAGAAGACCAGGCCAGAGGACAGGGTCCAGGCAGGCCAGCACACTGGGTCACCCTGCAGAGTGTCAGTCCTTTCAGCCACCCAACAGGCAGAAGATCAGTCCCCAATGGCGGATCCTCCTGGCCACAGCGCTCCTCTTCCTCTAGTACAGTTCCAGAAGTTCCAAGTAAGCTCAACCTTTCATGGGGTCACAGTCTTTGTTCTGCCCCTGGTACAGGGCTCTGAGCCCAGCCCAAAACAGTTCTGGGGGGCTCTTTGCAAGGTGGACAAGAACCTTCATTGTTAGTGTGAACCTTGGCCCCAGACACACCACAGGATGGCGGAGCCATCATTGTGGAAGCCAGGCCCAGCAATATTTAGGTGCAGGTGCTACTCCTCCCACCACTCCAAATGCAGACCAGGCCTTTTCAGCCTAGCGCTGACTCATCCAGACTCTCTGGAGCCACTGCACATCTCCTCTCCACCTGACAGTCAGAATCAGACGGTCAATACACAACAGGCAGGCACAAAGACACATAGCACACAGAAATGCCCACTTCTAAACGTGGCATTCCTAAAATAATAATAAATCCACTTTCACTAGTAAGCAGCATTTATCACCACTATTCCAAATATAGCAAACTTAATCACCCTACCCCTCACAGATCATGAATTACCACTGAAGCACATATCAGGGAATCCCCAAAGCATCCCTATGAGATGGCAGCCTCACAACAGTGAGAAACCAACTAGTCTGTTTGTCACTTCCAGGACGTGCCACACAGTTAAGGCACATGTCCTACCTTTTGTCCTGCACCATAGGGCTAGCTGGGGCCTACATTAGGGGTGACTGATATGTAGTAAAAGGGGAGTCACAGATGTGGTAACCACTTCATGTGCCACGTCACAGCAGCAACACAGCAGCAGTAAACTGCGCGTGCAGGCTCTGCAGTGGCAGAGGCCTGAGCTAGGTTTGAAAGGCTACTTTGGTGTGTGGCGCAAGCAGAGCTGCAAGCCCACCAGCAGTATTAAATTTACTGGCCCTGGGTATATGAGATACCACAGTACAAGGGACTGACGGGTAAATTAAATATGCCAAACAGGTGTAGACCAATCTTACCAAGTTTACCATAGAGAGCACATGCACGTTAGCACTGAACAGCAGTGATAAAGTGCCCAGAGTCCTAAAACCACCAACAACAGGTCATAAAAAATACAGGAGGAAGGCAAAAAGTTCTGGGATGACACTGCAAAATGGGCCAAGTCCAACACCCCCAAACACCAAAGTCGAGTTTGGGCACAATTTACACATTAAAAGCAGTCATGCAACACAGGGCTGCTTTTAAACTGACCTCTGGCCTCAGCAGTGCACACATGCAAGTGTACAAAGTGCTGCTGGCCTCTATGATGAATTTATTAATTATTCTTATGAATTTATTTATTTGCATGAGTTAATTAAAACCAATATTTTATAACAGTAATGAAAAAAAGCTGTGATAATGAATCACAAAAATGTGTATGCTAGCTAAAATCGTCAAGTAAATTAAAAGAACATCAATTGCTTTCAAGTCCAATTAAAAGGTGTTTACATGAAGCATTGCGGAAGACCCTTGCATCAATGTTAGAAAAAGGCAAGGTAATTCAGGTTATATGAAAGAAGGCGCGCACTTCTTGGCAGACCAAACCATGAAGACAGTATCCCCAGTTTTCTATCCCATTAGTTCTCCAACCCTGTGACCCTCACACTTTAGCAGCACGGATTTTGCCCATGGTTCCAGTTCTCTAGTAAAGTGCATGTGCACTGTGAAATTAAGTGGCCTAAAAGCTTGGAATTTATGTTAGCATCACCCCATTACTTGATGGATCGGCCCCCAAAAAGAGCCCATTTTCTGGTTCTTCCTCCATTTCCCTTTGGCAGTGCCCATTTTGCCCTTAATCCAAGTTCTTTGATGTAGGTGCTTATGCTTTATTCCGTCATGGAGCCTAAAGCAGAGGTCGTTGGTGATCCCTAATCACTGGTGTTCCTAATCCAAAGGTAAGCAAATCCTGACGGAATGCTATAGTCTCCGTCCACGGCATGTCTTTGCTAATATAGAGACGTGACCTCTTGATTTCATTTTTGTTAGGCAAAATGACCAACCCCAGGTTTCAGTTTAAAATAGTCCAGTATCAGTTGTTGCACTTTGTGTGGGCATTGAACGGTGCCAGGACGAGGCTGGAGAGCGTCCCTGAGAGTTTGCATGAATCTTCCACAGAGAGTCAAGGTGGAGGGGCCCTTTTGTGTGCGACATAAGGCTGAGTCCTCTAGGCAGGTGCTTTCTCCTTCCCTCAGATATAGTTCCCTGAGAAGGATTCTCCTTTCATGGGCTATAGCAGGACAACAACACAAGAGATGTAGCCATGATTTGTGTTTATAGTTACAGAGCCTACAGGAACCTCTGGATATTTTGTTAACCCGGTTGAAATCCACAGTCGGTAGGGCCAGCAGTCGCATGTACATTATCTCTCTCCTGCTTTTAGGATTGAGAGAAGCTGAGAGGTAAGTTTGAGGTTTGGTTATCAGATATGAGGCATTTAGCGGGGCCAGGAAAGGAGACGTTTTTAATGAGGCCTGGTCTTGCTTGAAGGAGGCTAATTACTCTTGTCTGTTGATGGTCTTTTTCCAGGTTGCATAGGGGATACAAGACTGGACAAGTGCAGATTGATTTATCTCCGAGGTGACAAGTGCTCTCTTAAGCTGGGTGTTCCACAGGGAGCCTGCTTTTTCAAATATGACTCTGAGGCAACTCTTTAGAGATTTTTCAGGTGATTTCAAAATATGAATGTAGCATTTAAGAAAGTCAGCCTCTTTGGTTAATGCTTGTTTGACCAGTCCAAGTTCCAGCATGAGTCTTGCCCTTAGCAGATGTTTTGGTAATCAGAAGATCTTTTTGTATCACACGCACTGAGCCCGCTCCAGGGTTTTAGAGTAAGCTCCTTGGAACGTTTGATGTCTGTAGGAAAGTGTTGGGAGAAGGGATGCTTGAGTGACTTTCCTTCTTCCAACTACTGACGGACTTTTTAGGTTATTGTTGAGTTTAATTACACCGTAAGTAATGGTCGGTACTTTCTTCGCCAGGTCATTTTTGTAAGGAGAGGGTTGGGCAAATTCTGTGAACCAAACCCCCAGGCATTTGTTTTTTGGAGCTGACGAGATGGACATTGGCCCATAGTGCATACAACCTATTTTTTATTCTTGTGCCGGCAGAGTACAATGTTTTTTGTCTTGTCTGGATTGATGGTAAGGAAATTCTTTGCACTATAATTGTGTAGGATAGTCAAGGCACATTGAGCTCCACTTTGGTATGGTCCATGATGACTATATCGTCCGTGTATTGAAGGATGTGAAGGGGGCGGTGGCCGAACCCTTGAAGTTAATGCTTTCTTTGACACTCTGGTTGAAAATTGGGAACAATGTAACTGTCTTTTTTTGCTGTTTGAGAGGATCTACTGTGAGGTTTAAGCCTATTAGCGTTGGGTGCCTCTTTTGTAGGCGCTGTTTAAAAAAAAAAAATCTGTTTCTTTTTTTGCTCTTCAAGAGAAGGTTGGTTTTTCCGAGGTAGGGGGAGTGGGACCATGCTTTACAGAGTTTATGCGCCCGATTCACATAAGTAATGTGAGACTAAATCCTAACTTTACGACTTTCCGTATTCACAAAAGGCATTTAGTAGCAGTAGAGTTAGGATTCCTAACTTTACTACTACTAAACTGACACAAAATCCTAACTTTCTGACTTTTGGTATTCACAAAAGGCATTTAGTAGTAGTAAAGTTAGGATTCCTAACTTTACTACTGCTAAACAGAGACATAATCCTAACGTTACGACTTTCTGTATTCACAAAAGGCATGCAGTAGTAGTAAAGTTAGGATTCCTAACTTTACTACTATTAAATGCCTTTTGTGAATACTGAAAGTCGTAAAGTTAGGATTTTGTCTCAGATTACTTTTGTGAATCGGGCCCTATGTTTTTAGAAAAAATAGTAAGGTTGCACTCCGATTAGGTTTGCACTAAATTTGCGTAAGATGTTTCTTTTAATCTGGTTTTGTGGGTGCCTGTGGGCATCACCTCCTGATCAAAAGGTGCACATATACATATAATGAAAGAAGTGTTTTCCTTGGAGGCCAAAACGTTCTCACTAAGCACTCCTGTGATGGATTTATAAATTAAACCATTCTTCCAAAGTTGTTACATTTCAGTCTTCTTTATTCTTTTTTCCAAATCTTTATTAAGGAAAAAGGCATGTTACAAAAACAACACATCTGCAGTCAGGGCGGTTCATACAAAGGTCGGGCTCCACTCCCTCCTAGAGCACCGACTACAATAACTAGATGGTACCTTTATCATACAACATCAAGACCCTCAGTGACATTTTCTCTGGTCCATGCCGGCGCACATATCTCCCCTCTGTAAGTTTTCCACTGACCCCAGACATATATCCATTTGTTCGGACATCCCCTGGACTCATAGATGAATTTCTCGGTCACCATGCACCAATCCATGTCGTTAGACCAGTTCACTAGTTTCTGCGGGTTAGGAGCCCTCCAAAGCTGCATAGTATTTCGTTTAGCGATCATGAGCCCATGCGTCACCCGCAGTTGCTCTTTAGAGTTCAGGTTGGTAGGATCCTAAATGTTTAACAGTGCTAACTTTATGTTACAGTGAATCTGTTGCCCCAGTGCCTCCTCCATCCGGCCCACCACCCGTTCCCAGTACCCCTGGATTACCGCACACTCCCAGATAATATGAATAATTGTGCCCTCCTGCCCACACCGCCTTGCACAACCAGGGCCGGACTGGGAACCAAAACCGGCCCTGGCAAAGTGCTCGGCTGCCGCCGAGCTCTTTGTCAGGGTCGGTTGTCGGCCGATTTTGTTACAGGGCCGATTTTGCTGCAAAAACGGCCCTGTACCAAAAACGGCACCCCAGGGGCCCAAAACCGGCCCCCACCCGTGCGGTGCACCGGGGAATTGCCCGGTGCCCACTACGGCCAGTCCGGCCCTGCGCACAACCGCCCTTTGGGACGTAACCCATGTGAACCAGCAAAGGTCCCGACAAATAGGATCTATGAAACAGCCTAAGTTAGACCAGTCTGAGCCGGGAGGAAATGGCCACCTGGTCAGAGGTGCAGCCATATTATTAATGAGTTTTTTATAAACAAGGGAGATGGCCTTCTCTGGTAGATCACCATCAAGTATTCTATCTTCAAGCGGGAAGGAGTCGGGGAGATTGCTACCTCTGGGGAGAGCTGCGAGCAGGGTATGCCTAATCTGAAGATAACAAAAGTATTCAGATTTAGCTAGATCGTATTCCTGGTTTAGTCAGGAAAAGGGCACCAAATCACCAGACTGACAGAGGTCGCCAACCCTGGAAATGCCAATTAGGTCCCATTTGTCAAAGCCCCTGGACCAGATCAATCTACCGAGTTGTTTGCTGTGCCAAAGCGGCGTGGCTTGCGTAAGTTTGCCCTCCCAGCCCAGACTCCTGTGGGCCGCAAGGGTCGCGAATAGATCGCACCACTGAAGCTGCCCCCCGGGAGGAGCCATCTATCGATTTGGAAGGCTGGGTCGTTGTGCGATCGATATGTGCACTGGTTAATCTCCGCTAAGTGCGCCGCCCAGTAATATCTCTTAACATCCGGGAGCCCTATACCCTCATCGAACCATCCAAGCGTAAGTTTATGAGTGATGATACGTGATGGTGTACCCTCCCACAAGACATCTCGAACAGCACCGTCAAGGTCTCTAAAATACGATGCGGGAACTGGAAGCGGAGTATTTTGTAATGTGTATAAGGATCTAGGAAGGGACATCATCTTGAACAGGGCTGCACGCCCAGGAGTGTCCGCGGAAGTGACTTCCAATGGAGAACGTCGGCTTTAAAACGCTCCAGTGGCGGTCGAAGATTCTTGTCATAGGATCCAGGGAGGTCTTTCGAGACCCAGATTCCCACATATTTGAAGGCATCAGTTGCTTCTGCTAGCTGGCAGCCCCGGGGGAGTAAGGGCCGTTCACCACAAAGGACGTAGAGCACCGACTTGGACCAGTTGATTGTATACCCTGAAAATCTGCCAAACATGCCAAATATGTCCAAGTCAACGTTAGGAGAGGCCGCCGGGGGGGCCAAATAGAGAGGATGTCGTCCGCATATAGGGAAATGCGGTCCTCACACCCCTGTGTCCAGCGAAGGCCCCGAATAGGGGACAACCTTGTCGGGTGCCTCTACCGAGAATGAAAACTGGGGATTTCCTGTTGTTGACAACCACTTGCGCAAGCGGTTGGCAATAGAGAAGTCGCACCCAGTCGGTGAACTCCGGCCCAAACCCCAATTTGTGGAGTACGGCAAACAGACAGTGCCATTCGATGGTGTAAAAAGCGGATGCAGCGTCCAGGGACACCACGACCGCATCCTCCCTAATCGTGGGCACCCTACCCAGTCCCCCGTGAAACCTGCACAGGTTAAGAGAGGTGTTTCTCGCTGGCAGAAATCCCGATTGATCTGGATGGACCAGGCATGGGAGCACCCTGAGCAAACAAGTGGCAAGGATCTTCACCAGGATTTTCGCTTCACAGTTAAGCAATAAGATGGGTCTATAAGATGAACATTTGTTAGCGGGTTTACCCGCTTTGGGGATGACAACTATATTAGCCAGCCGCTGATCCTCAGGCAGGATACCCTTCTCCTTACTGTCACGAAACATGGCGACAAGGTATGGCACGCTCTTGCTCGCCGCGATCTTGAACAATTCTATGGGTATGCCATTAGGACCCGATGCCTTCCCTCCCTGCAGATCATGGATGGCCTTTTCGACCTCCTCCACCGCAATCTCAAGATCCAGGTCAGAGCGTTCCTCCTCAGTAAGGAGAGGCAGCAAGACATCATGGAAAAGAGAAACGGCCTCTTCCTCAGAGTGCGTTGTGCGGGACGTGTAAAGTGCCTGGTAATATTGTCCGAACGCATCCGCTATGCCTTGGGGCATAGTGAGAAGCGGGGGAGAGTCAGTCTCCAGCTCCACCAAAACCCGCTGGGCCCTGTCCCCGTGGTCCAACCTGCCAGCAGTCTGTCCGCCTTGTCTCCCACATCGTTGATCTTATTGAGTGTGGCCCGATGGTGTGCCTTAGTGGCTTCTGAGGCCAAGTCGGAAAACTCCTTGACTTTTATGTGAAGTTTCTGGCGTACTTCTGCAGAGTCATTGGTTCGAACCGCGCTTTCCAAGTCAAGGATCTCCTCCTCCAAGCACTCCATAGCGGCCCCTCGGTCTTTACGTTGTCCTGCAATATAGGACAGGACCACTCCCCGTATGAACACTTTGTAAGCCTCCCACAGCACCGTCGGCGAGTCGAGTGAACCGTCGTTTTCTTGGAAATAGAGATCCGTATCGGTCAGGACCTTATCTTTGGCCGAGGGATCTGTGAGATACCAGGAGATGATCGGGGCCACACGGCCTACCGTTGGTTCCCCGACTTCCAAATGACATAATATGGGTGAATGATCCAAGATTCCCCAGGCTAGGTGCTGAATACCTCTAACCATATGGATTTGGTGAGCGAGCGTCAGTACATAATCTATCCGTGACATGCTTCGGTGGGGCCCTGAGTAGTGTGTGTATTGAAGAGCAGTCAGATGTAAGCCCCTCCATAAGTCGACAATGCCCATTGCGCCAAGAAAGCTATGGATCCGCTTGCGAGATCCTGCTGGGGCATCGGTCAAATGAGTCAGAGACAATGGAATCAAAGTCGCCCCCAATTAATAACCTGCCGTCTGGCAAACCGAGAAGGAGATCACCGATGTCAATAGAGGCTTGGGTATGCAGGCCCAGGGGGACATAGACCGAAACTAGGTTGAGAGTGCACCCTTTCCAAGTCCCAAAGATGGCCACATATCTGCCCAGGGCATCATTGTGGACCGAGGCTGCAGTCAGGGGGAACGATTTCCGGACCAAGATGCCCACCCCCGGGAGCTGGAGTCGAAGGCCGAGTGGGCCGCTAGCTGGAAGTCCCAACGGGAAAGGGCTTGGCATGCATTGGCCAACAGATTCGTCTCCTGTAGGAGTACCACGTCCGGGTCATGGCACTTTACAAACTGCAGAACCACCCGCCTTTTAATTTTGTCATCCAGCCCAATGACATTCCATGACATTAAATTAAGCTTCTGTCTGGTGGCTGTACTCTAGAGGAAGACATAAATGCTGAGAGAACAACCAGGAGCGACCCAAGAAGGAGGACCATCCCAGGTGCCAAAAACCATTCACAAAATAGTGCCCTAAAGATGAGGAACCCGCACCCGCCCATGTGCAAAAAACTGTAGATTGTGTATGCCTACATAACAAAACATTGCAACATACATTAGAACAATCACCCCCAAGAAACCAGCCCCAATACCCCCCACCCTGCCTCCCTGCTTGGCGGTGTAAGAACCTCCTGCCCACCCAAACTAGCAGAGTGCCTATCGCCCACCCTTACCAAACTTGTGGGTGCGCATGCCAGCCGAGCACCCATCTAGGCAACTAATAACTGGTACACACAGCCGGCTGCTCGGCACACAATGAGCTCTTTCAACAGAAAAGAAATTAGAAAGGCCAGTCGGCTTCAGGTAGGTCGTGATCAATTCTTCCACAAAGAGGTCCGCTGATGGCCCCTCTGCTCGCTCTGGCACCCCAAGTATACGAACGTTATAGCGCCTCTCGTAATCGTCCAGCTGTGCCTCCAGTTTTGCGGCGTGGGCCTGCATGGCCTCCATCTTGCTTTGCCGGTCAGAAGTGTCCTCGATCAGAGAACTCATCTTTACCTCAACGTCTTTCAACCGTGAGTTCATCGAGAGCATGTCCACCCGGATAAGGGACACCTCCGAGGAAACAACATCATTGCGTGACTCCAAAGACGTATGCACCGTTAGTATGGCCTCCATAATGTCCTGCAGTGTTGGTTCCTTCTTCTTCCCGCCGGATTGCGGCTTCTCAGGTGTAGTGGGTCCCTCCTTCAAGCTCGTGCCGGGGCCACCATCCCATGCATACTTGCATACTTGGTCAGCTTGGCCTGCACCGCTGCTTTAGAGCTGCGACCCTCCACCATGGGTCCGGAGATATGGAGTACAAAAAGCAAAGGGCAGTGGACTGGTTCGCGCAGGCAGCGTGCTGCCCGGCTTGTCCCTCAAACCACAGCAGGTCAGTCCCGATGAAGCATATTGGGTCAGGGAATACCAGCACACAGGCACCGGTAGCACACCCAGGCACCCCCAGCCAGAGTTCTAGGTCGGCGTCATCCGTGAAGCACACCTCTTTGTGGTGGAGAAGTGTGGCTCAATGGTTAGAGCGGCAGACCCTGATGAAAAGGTCTGGCCCGGGACCAGGGTTCAATTCCCGCCTCGGCAGGTCTTGGGCTCAATTCCTCGGACCTGTTAATTCTAGCCTCGGTGCCTATTCTAATCATGGGTCCCACTCTGTAACTCTGGGCAAAAGCTTGCTTAATCTCCACAACGGCCCCAACAGCGCTGGGATGCCTGGCTTCACCTTGGGGGTGCCCAGGAGTGGACATTTCACAGGAAAAAAGCCAGGAAGGGTTCCACAGCGGTATGAGTTACAGCGCCAGGAGACCCTAATTGGGTAGCAGTGCATTTAAACAAATACAACCACATTTACATTTACATTTACATTTCAGGGGGCAAGACCAGCCGGGCCCAGCAATGCCACGTGGTCCCTGATGATGAGAGGGCCCAACACCCCCAACAGTATTCAGCTGCTAAAGGTGGCTACCTCACGATGCGTTTTCCCCCGCGGTCCCCACAAACAAGTGAAATCAACCCAAGGACTCCACAGACAGCTAGGGACCACACCCAGCCCCTGCAGCGTCGTCGAAGTTCGCCAAGTGGAGGGGCCAGCAGTCCAGTGCGGCGGGGGAATGGGGGGACCAGAAAGGAAGCTACGCCACGGAGTCAAAGTCACTCCTTGGGTGTCGAACCGCGGTCAGGAGAGGTTGAGACTGCACCCTCACCATACACAACGAATGGTGCCCAAGCGCTGCCCCAGGCCAGATGAGGGACACCAAGATCCTCACTCACCGGCGTCGCTGACGGGGGCAGGCAGAGCTTCTCCACTGTTGGCGGTGAGCAATCTGTCTGGCCAATTCCGGGATATCACCTTCCTTATGTCTCCGTGTGCGCCGTCACAGCTGCAAGCGCAGGGGCACACGCTCCAACAGGCCCCAGGCGCCGGGAGCATCACGCGAATGTCGGAGCCCCGCAGGATATCCAAATCAAGGCCGCAGGCCACAGCACTGCACAGGCCGCAGCACTGCGCAGGCCGCGTCGGAGAGGCGGTGCTTCCACAAGCCGGCTACACTGCCGGCAGGATCTCAGCGAACCCCGAGCGGAAACTCACGGAGAAAATCTCTTTAGGTCCCCAGGATTGTCAGCTGCATTCCAGTGGCTCAGTGCACCTGTCGCCGGATCAGTGTATAGCGGATATTCTTGGAAACTGGCATGCTCGGACGCAGCCGCCTAATGAAGCGGCCATTTCCTCTGGCGGTTGGCCAGTCTTCTTTATTCTTATCATTTATTGAGAGGGTATGTAATGATCGGTATCACACTACATCATAAATTTAGTTTCTAGTTGTCCTTGTAACAGAAAACCCAGTTACACTTGCTAATTAAATATCGAGTGAAGTCAAACAAAGGAGAATAAAAGGGTGTAATAAGACATATCAATTCCCAAAAGCAGTGAGAGTATATGCAAAAAATGCTAGTCAAGTGCCCTCGAATGTAATACTGTGAATGCCCAGAGTGGGTAAAGTGTAAAGTGACGTATAGTCGAGAAGCTGGGTGAAGAGGAATAGAACACGCAGATTATTAGCGAAAGAACTCAGGTCCCAAACGTGGTTGTTACTACGTGTCGGATTGGTAATAGGTGCCCTGATATACTGAAAATATAATTGTTGAAGTAAAAGGTGATTTTGGAATTACCCAAGCGGGTTAGGTAACTAGTAAATTAAAGCCAAAGAGCAGAGAGGAGTAGGACGCAGTATCAGTAGGTAAGCGAACTAAAGTCCCAAACATTGTGAAACAAAAGGTGCCAAATAAGCAATTTGCATCCTAATACATTTAACTGCTTTTAAGATTGAAAGTAATACACCGCTACTAAGTCATAACTGTACCTGACAAGTGGGATTTTAGAATGTGTCCATAAGGCCCGGTTAACGCAAGCAAGGTCTGCTGTGTTCGGTGTTGTTCACAAAATTTGAGCGTCCGAGTAATGGAAATCGAAAACAGTTAGCTGCAATCAGTAATCCAAGAAGTGTCTTAACGTCCCGCTTGTGAAAAGGTTAAGAAATGATATCCCAGGAAGTGTGTAAAAGTCCTGTGTGTAAACATAGAAGTATGTTTCTAGAGACGTTGAAAAGTAAAGAAACTTATTTTGCCATAGTAGAAACGTGCAGTAATAATCGACTATGCCAATTAAGGTACAGTGTTAGATTTGGGGGTCTCTAGTTGGCAAAGGTAGGTACCTGTGACAAATAGGGACCCTTGCGTCTAGTCAGGGTAAAGAGGTACACTCCTAAAACAACCCCTGCTCACCCCCTTGGTAGCTTGGCACAAGCAGACAGGCTTATCTCAGAGGCAGTGTGTAAAGCATTTGTGAACACATACAGTAATCAAGTGACAACACTACAGATGGACACCACACAAGTTTTATATAAAAAATAAGTATTCTTTATATAGATTTATCACAAGACCATAAACGACAAAAATCCACATTACTGTTACTTTAAAATGGTAGAATTTAGCTTAGTTCTCTTAAGATGGTAAAGGCGACACTCAGAGTTCAATGTACCTTAGATGCGACACGCAGGGCAACGAAAGTATTGCAAAGACGGTGATGTGTTGAAGATCCGGTGCAAATAAACAAAGATGGCGCTTTCTTCTTGATGCAATACGCTTCCTGATGATGCGACGGTGCCTGATGCGACGTCGATCCTCTTCTCCGGTGATGTGAGATGTTTCCTCACGATGCGAGCCGCGACACGCTTCCCAGTGATGTGGCGGCGTCTGCGGCAACGTCGATCCTCTCCCCTGGCGATGCGAGTTGCTCCCACAACGATGCGAGCCGCGACCTGCGACACTCTTCCCGGGGATGCGGCGGTGTCTGCGGTGACGTCGATCCTCTTCTACGGTGATGAGCCGCGACAGGCCCTGCGGCACGCTTCCTGGAGATGCAGCGGCATCTGCGGCGACATCGATCCTCTTCTCCAGCAATGAGCCGCGACAGGCCCTGCGACACACTTCCCAGGGATGCGGCGGTGTCTGTGGCGACGTTGATCCTCTCTCCTGGCAATGCGAGGCGCTTCGGAGGACCTGCATTGACTCAACGATTCTTCTGTGACCCGCTTCCCGGAGATGCAGCAGCGCCTGCTGCGACGTCGATCCTCTTCTCCTGCGATGCGAGGCGCTTCGTGTTGAAGCGGCAGCGGCAGTTCGGCGACACGCTTCTTGTTCTTGAGTCGCGCTTCCAGCCCCTTGCGACATGCAAGTCCTCAAAAAGTCCAGCAGGCACTTCAAGAGCACTCTTGGGGAGCTGGTGGGTGAAGTCTGTTGTCCCTGAGACTTCAGCAGGAGGCAAGCTCTTTTCCAAGCCATTGGAGATCCTTCACAAGTTGAATGAAAATGCACACAAAGTCCTTTCTCCTTTCTTTGGCAGTCAGGCAACCACTGCAGGCCAATCCCCCAAGCAGCACTTCAGCTTAGGGATAGTCTCTCCTCAGTTTCTTCTGGTTCCTCTCCTCAGCAAAGGTTTCTTCTTGTTCCCAAAGTGATCTAAAGTTCTTGGGTTTGGGTCCCAATATTTATACCCAGTTTCTCTTTGTTCTCTAAAGGCAGAGAGGCCTTTGCCTAGTCCAAACCAGTTCTGGTCAGTCCTGGAGCACTTTGTTTAGATGACTCCTTCTTTCAGAGTGCAGGGCAGAGACATCAGATGCACCACAGGAGGTGGAGCCAGCATTGTGGAGGGAAGGCACAGCCCTATTCAGGTCCCAGGTGCAACTCCTCCCACCCATTTATATGCAGTTCTCTCTATTCAGCCCTGTGCTGAGTCACCCTGCCTCCTGGAATTTCCCCAGCCCCTCTCACTCAAACTCCAGTCAAGGAATACACAGCCTAGCAGAGGCAGGCTTGGATGGTTAGACAAGAAAATACCTACTTTCTAAAAGTGGTATTTTCAAACACAGAATATTAAAACCTACTTCACTAAAAGATGCATTTTATCATTCTGAGTTCAGGCACACTAAATTCGAATTTCTACCATGTTCCCTGAGTCAGTTAGGATTATAAGATGTAATAATCAAACTGCCCATTCTGGCCTATGGAGAACAGTTAGCCTTGCAATAGTGAAAAATGAAAATGGCTGTAATTCACTATTAGAACATGCCACACACACCAGGGCATGTTCTACCTTATACTTACAATGCACCCTGCCCTTGGGCCTACCATAGGGGTGTCTGATATGAAGAAAAGGGAAGGTTTAGGGACTGGCAAGTGGGTGCACTTGCCCAGTCAGCATGACAGTACCAGACTGCACGCTGGCTCTGCAATGGCAGGCCTTAGACGCACTTTTACAGGCTGCTTCTGTGGGTGGCACAACCAGTGCTGCAAGCCCACCAGCAGCATTTGTATTTACAAGCCCTGGGCACTCCTGGTGCACTGTACTAGGGTCTGACAAGTAAACCAAATCAGCCAATCATGGAATCACCAATCAATACATTTACAACAGGGAGCACTTGCACTGTGGCATTGAACAGCAGTGGCACAGTGCCCAAAGCATCTAACACCAGCAAAAACACATGAGGCTACAGCAAAAATGGAAGGGAGACCCACACCAAGGTGCCAGGTCTAACATACAGAATATCTGATTGAGTGAACTTGGTAAAAACAAGAACTGTAAGAAGGATATGATAGTTGATCCCATCCAACCACTGCTTTACATAAATACTAATGCTAGTCCTAACAAAGATAACAAAGGAGAAAATAAAAGGTAGAAATGAATAAAATAACAAGTGGTATAATCAGAGAAAAGTATTTTCATACATACTAGTATTATAAATAACAGCTAAAGTCCTTTCGTTCATTAAGTCCCTTGGGACTGATCAAATCCAGTAGTTTCATCCAGTAAACTTCTCTTTGACGAAGATACTTGTTATTGTCTCTGCCCTCTTTTAATGGTACTTGTTCTAGTACCAAAAATCTCAGTTGGCTTACATTGTGATGAAGTGTGATTTTTTGTTCATATGTTGCTTTTATGTTCTGTCAATCTCATTTTTATTTTGCGTTCAATTTTTCGCACATACATGAGTCCACAGGGGCATTTCAATAAATAGATTCAAGTAAAATGCTTCCTCTATTATAGAGTTTATGTGTAACTGAGGGTTTGTGTAGGAAGTTGAGTTTGCATTGGAATCTGAGTTAGCAGAGTTATCGCAGCGGCTAGGAGTTACTGAGTTCAATGCTGGTTGCTCTGTTGTTGAAGGATTGCAAGCTGCCAACACTTGGTTATCTGATTGTTTGATCATTGGTGTAAGATTCTTTTTTGTTTGTCGAGTAGTGCCCACAACATTTCTGGTAGTGAGATCAGTTTGTCGATCAGTTGGGTGCAAGAGCAGAATTGGCTCACTTCTATCTCGCCAAGTTTGTGTTCTAGCAAAGTTAGCCTAGATCATAGGTCCACTAGGCTTGTAGCAATTGACTGAATTAGGACAATCTGGAGCTCCATTTTTTGTGATTGCCGAAGAAGAACTTTGGCTATTGTGTCCTGTTTAAACGATGAATATTCCCGATTTGAGGTTACTGAGCTTCCCGGGCTGGCTGAAGAACTGACACCTTCGTGGGAGTAGTGCAGAGAATTGAGAATACTTGTTTCTCTCTTGATTAGTGGCATTTGGTCCAAAGAAGCTTCCATTTGTCCATCTATCTGACTTTCTAATGATGCTAAAAACTGGTCTGATTGCTCCCCTGCTCGAGGTCTAGTGTGCTACGCCACCTTTGTGCCTTGAGTGGAGATTGTAGCTTCCGGGATGTTAGAGAGCTTGACTGGATCTCAGTTCTCTGAGGGGGGGAAGTTGTGTGGATTTGCACTGTTGTTGAAAAGCGATTATTTTGAGAGATCCTCCAACTTGGATCGCAGACTTGATAGAGTGTTAGGTGGGAGTTTACACGCCAGAATTTGCCTGTCATGGGTTCAGTGGGCTCTGGGCTCATAGGAGGTGACCTGTCTAGGGATAGTGAATGCCTTGTGACTTCCTTTGGGCTTTTCGCGAGGTGGGGATTGGGACTCACGGTTTGTGTGATTTTGTTAAAGTAGTTTTGAATTTGACCCCGGAGATGGGGGAGAGGCGGCATGATATTAGATCCTTCCTTTGTAGGGCTGCTCCTCAGATAAGTTTAGGGGCCCATCGCTGGATGAGTTTGTGATTGCGGTTGGGTAGCACCTGAGGGCTCGTGTTCCTTACTATCCCGCCTCCCTTCACACTTTCCTTCAAATTCTGGGCTCAGCTGCTGACTCTCTCGGTACGGGCACGTGCTCTTATTGGAGTGGTCTATTTGTCTATTTCTGGATGGGTTTCTTGCCGGATTTCTCTTTTTGACCATGCTATTAACTGTGCTGCTGTGCCAAAAATGAAGTGTTGCACCGCTGTTTGCCGCTATTTGCCGGTGGCTGATAAAATCCCCTTTTGGAGCCTTGAGTCCTTGTGTCTATCTGGGCAATTAAGCTCAGAGACCGAATAATCATGGTGGAAAGGAGAAAGGAGGCTAAGAGGGTAGTAGGCAGGAGGGATGGGCTAGGCGGGCAGGATGAGGGTCTTAAGTCTGAGGTTGAGCTTCCCCCCAGCAGCTGAACTCTCCCTGGGCGCTCCCTTTAATACTCAAGCATGCTGTGTGCAGGGCTAGGCACCTACCTCCTATTTTCCTAGCTGCGGGGTGGCTGGCACTGTTCCTGGGACACGCTGGCCCTAGCTTGCAGTCCTTGTGCCACCCTGGGCAGCATACCGGCAGGGTCTGTGCCAAAGCCCCCCCCCCCCCGGGCACTCTTCTAACCCATGAAAAGCTTCCACGGGCCCAGTGTTTTCGGTTGTTTTCTGCCTCAATCTTAAATAAAGTGAGCGGTTAACCAGAGTAGAGAGCAGCAATGCTTTGTGGAGCCAGAATCGAGTGGGGAAACTCACGCAGGCGCAGGCTGCAGCCGGAACCAACCGGGCCACCTCACTTAACAGCCGCCGTCTGACGACAGCCGTACTTGCTGGGCAATGGCCGGCTTAACCCCTTCTGCTGTCTTCTGCTACCTGGAAGTAGGCCGGGGGTGGTCTGGATTCAGCGGATTCGGTGCGCGCTGGCTGAGACAGGTGAGGAAGCCCCCTGCCACCTGTAACTCATGGAAGCCAGTAGGGCTGCCTGCAGAAACCTCTATAGAAGCCTGTAGAAGCCGGTAGAGCCGCAGTATGTCACAGTTTGGAGCTGAGCTGAGCTCCTTTGTGGCTGCTCCTCCTCCAGTGTTACATGTCACCACGTCACACTCTAAAATGCCGTGCCCTATTATATACTAGAGACTGAAAGGTAGTTTTGATCCCCTGCCCTATTATGTAATACGGCCTTATAGGGGAGGTCATACCAATTATAGGGGTACCCTATCCCATAGTGTACCCTAGTGTATGTAGCTGTTTTCACTGTATTCTAAGTGTGTTTTCAGCATAGCACTGGCCCTGGGCCTGGTTGGCTGAGCCAAGGACACCCACAGGCAATAAATGGGGTGCCCAGAGCACAAGGATGACTTTGCAACAACCATGTAGGGTGTAAATGCCTCCAATCTGCCCACCCAAATGGAGCTGAAAGCCTACCAGAATACCATAGGGAAGCACATGTGAGAAAAAGAATGAAATTATATAAATGTATATAGCGCAACAAATCCTAAAGGCTTTCAAGGCATCATCCTCAGAGTACACCTGTCCACTGCCCTCTCCAGGTTACAAAGAGAATAGCCAGGCTTTTAAGGCCTTCATAAAAGGAGTATGCAGTTTCATACTGGTCAGATGGAGGGGGAGGAATTTCAGATTTTGGCAACCGCAAGCGAAAAAGATCTGCCTCTCCATTTCTTCCTCTGAACTCTATGAATTGTGGGTTGCTAATTGGAGAAGTCTACTAGGGGACTACCATTGGAACATGGTTTTGATTCCCCATGGTTGAGAATTATACTGTGCTTTATGAACAATACACATGGCTTTAAAGGTGACACACTTCTGTAAAGGAAGCCAGTGAATTTCACACAATACTTTTGAGACTGACATACAATTCTGGATATCTAATGTCAGCCTTGCCACTGGATTTAGCACCATTTGGCTAGAGTTCTCTAGTTAGCGTCCAAATAGAGTCCATTGTTATGGGCAATTTTGGATGAGAATAGTGCCAAGGCCACATGTTTCCGAGCAGGGGAAGGAATACAAGGAAAGATCTTCTGCAAGGTTCGGATGATCTTGAAACAGGTCGCCACAGTGCAATGGACCTGAAGATCCAAAGACAGGTCACTGTCTAGGATAAGTCTTAGTTTGTAGGGGAGGTAATGTCCCCAGCCTATCTGGCCACCAATTCTGGTTCCACACAGATGATTGACTCCCAAACATCATTACCTCTGTCTTCTACCCATTCAACTTTAGGTAAATCTTGCCCATCCATAGGAGCACTGCCTTCATACAGTTGCTGAAGTTGGCCACTGTGACATCCATCTCCTTTTAGATGGATATGATGATCTGTGTGTCATCAGCATACAACATGACCTATAGCCTTAAGGAGCATATAAGTTTGGCCAAAGGAGCGAGGAATAGCATACAGCTCAGGGAGGACCCCACATGGCAAGGAGAAAGGGTCAGATTTGAACTTGCTTACTGTCACCATCTGTGCTTTTTCTGTAAGGAATGAAGTAAGCAATTTCAAGGCCATATCTCGTATCCCCAAGTACTGCAAGCGTTCAGTGAGTAGGGTAGGCCTTGGTCAATATGTTACTTTAGGACTTTTTCTGCTAGGAGTCCCTCGATGCTCTTCACGAGGCTGAATTCGGTGAGGGTGCACTGGATTGCTTTTGAGAGAGCTCCTGGTCCAACTCTGGAAGTCAGGCCTCCGGAGCTTTTCAGTGGAACGGACCTGGCCGATTTGCGGTTGAAGGTGGCCGGCTTGGCTCTCGCAGTTGAGTCAGTACCCTTATGGAGTTTTTTTCCCAAAGTTCTCCAAACATCTGGAACTTCTTCCTGGAGTACCTCTTGAGGGTCCAACATGTTCACAACACAATCGAAGGGTCTGGAAGCTCCAAGATTGTCTTTGAAAGCTTGAGACCAAAATTCCCACAATGCAACTGAACACAACCCATACAAATCCACTGGCCGCACTACAGGCAGAAGATTCTTGGTGGTGATGGCCCAGGTGAGCTCTGTTAACCTGTAGCTTGCAGGTAGTCCACTCTTTAATCCTTGTGAAGCGAGGTATATCCACAGGGTTGGATTTCCAGATAATGGAGCAGGCGCAGTCAGTCAGAATTAAGGGCGTAATGATGCAAATCAAGTTTTCAGCTTGGCAAACCTTCTTCTTCTCTTAGTTTCAAGCAGAAGATCTGAGAGACGCTGCTCCTCTCACATATTTATTCAGTCTTCTCTGGGGTCACACAGGAGAGCACTCCTTTCCAATGAGGTGCAAGGCAACACCGCAGAGCATGACAACTTCCTCCAAAGTGTTGCATATTCTTCTCCCAGAAAGCACTAGTCCTCCAAGACTCAGTGTGGTAGAAATCTCAACAGAGTAACAAGAACTAGCTAAACCAACCTCCAGTATGGATTATTTCCATACCTCTCCTCTCCCTAACATCTGCAGTTTCCTTCCTTAAGCTCCCATCTGGCTGAGTCAGAGGGGATCGGGGTAAAATGACCTGGCATTCTCTTCCTGTCCTATTCCTCCTTTAAAGCTTCATGCTTTCCAACCCCTCTGCTCTGGCCTTCCTTTGTAGCAGATCCCTCTCCCTGGTGAGCCACTTATCACGTCATCAATGCAAACTGGCTAATCCTGTTAACTCTAACAAATCAGGGAAGATCAGAAGGAAGGCTGAATTTTGGCTTACGTACAAGAAAGTTTTATAACTTTTCTGTATATTTTAGAATAAATTCAACAATAACATATTATTGGATTTATCAATACCATTCTCCTAAGTTCTTGAATGCTATTTTCAGTTAGTTCCTAGCAATATTTATGCATTCATAAACTATTGCAATGTTATCCTATGTGGCTGGGGATCTACAATGGAGAAAATGAATTGTTCAATTTCTCCAACACCAGAGCATTTAAAACATCTTTTATAAGGACCCTTCTTATAGTTACATGATCCCCCATCTCCGGGACACCTAGAGGAGACCTTTGAGGTTCTGAATATGCAAAGCTAATGCAGATCCACACTCCACAGTGCTCAAAGAATCAATCGATTTTTGGAGAAGCTTTACTACAATGGGGGAAGTGGAGTGTGTAATTTCTCGATCTCCAGGTCATATAAAAAATCTTTTTTAAGGCCCTCCTTATAATTACATTCCCCCCCACACACACACACCCCTGGGGCACATAGGGGCAACCTTGGGGATTCTGAATATACAAAGATATTGTAGATTATCGTTTTAAGTGCCACCAAAGTCGAGTTTGCAGTGAATGTATGTTTAAAAGCAGTGCTGCAACACAGGGCTGCATTTAAAATGACCTCTGGCAGACAGCAATGCACATATGGAAGTGCAGAAAGGGCTGCTGGCCTCTAAACTGCCATGCCCTATTATATACAAGAGTCTTATAGGTAGTTGTATTACCCATGCCCTATTTTCTACCAAGGACTTATAGGGTAGGTCATTCCAATTGTAAGTGTACCTTAATATATAGTATATCCTCATGCATGTGTGTGTTTTCACTTGTGTTTTTAACATAGCCCTGGCCCTGTGACTGGTTAGACAGAGTCTATGGACAGTCAGAACCCTTTGCCACCAGTACCAGTCAGCCAAGCATGGAGGTGTACAGGGCACACAGGATGACTTTGCAACATAGAGTATGAGTGAGAATTAGATATTACTAAGTCTGTGGAAGTAGTAGTAGTGTTTAGTGTGTCTCAGGCATTCCTGTTTTCCCATTCACACCACCTTCTTCTGCAGTTACACCCTTTTTGTACCCACATCTTTCTGGCATCTTCCATTAAAATATCCCAAACCTTATATTTATCCCTGTTTAGCACTTTCTTTTGGCTCGGCTATACGTACCCATTCAACTTTAGGTAACTCTTGCCCATCCATAGGAGCACTGCCTTCATACAGTTGTTGAAGTTGGCCACTGTGACATCCATCTCCTTTGAGATGGATATGATGATCTGTGTGTCATCAGCATACAACATGACCTTTAGCCTTAAGGAGCATATAAGTTTGGCCAAAGGAGCGATGAATAGCATACAGCTCAGGGAGGACCCCACATGGCAAGGAAAAAGGGTCAGATTTGAACTTGCTTACTATCACCATCTGTGCTATTTCTGTAAGGAATGAAGTAAGCAATTTCAAGGACATATCTCGTATCCCCAAGGACTGCAAGCATTCAGTGAGTAGGGTAGGCCTCGGTCAATATGTTACTTTAGGACTTTTTCTGCCAGGAGTCCCTTGATGCTCTTCACAAGGCCGAATTCGGTGAGCGCGCACTGGCTTGCTTTTGAGAGAGCTCCTGGTCAAACTCTGGAAGTCAGGCCTCCGGAGCTTTTCAGTGGAACGGACCTGGCCGGTTTGCGGTTGAAGGTGGCCGGCTTGGCTCTCGCAGTTGTAGTCAGTACCCTTATGGAGTGTTTTTCCAAAGTTCTCCAAACATCTGGAACTTCTTCCTGGAGTACCTCTTGAGGGTCCAATATGTTCACAACACAATCGAAGGGTCTGGCAGCTCCAAGATGGTCTTTGAAAGCTTGAGACCACAATTCCCACAATGCAACTGAACACAACCCATACAAATCCACTGGACGCACTCCAGGCAGAAGATTCTTGGTGGTGATGGCCCAGGTGAGCTCTGTTAACCTGTAGCTTGCAGGTAGTCCACTCTTTAATCCTTGTGAAGCGAGGTACATCCACAGGGTTGGATTTCCAGATAATGCAGCAGGCGCAGTCAGTCAGAATGCAGGGCGTGATGATGCAATCAAGCTTTCAGCATGGCAAACCTTCTTCTTCTCTTAGTGTCAAGCAGAAGATTTGAGAGACGCTGCTCCTCTCACATATTTATTCAGTCTTCTCTGGGGTCACGCAGGAGAGCATTCCTGTCCAATGAGGTGCAAGGCAACACCGCAGGGCATGACAACTTCCTCCAAAGTGTTGCATATTCTTCTCCCAGAAAGCACTAGTCCTCCAAAACTCAGTATGGCAGAAATCTCAACAGAGTAACAAGAACTAGCTAAACCAACCTCCAATATGGATTATTTCCATACCTCTCCTCTCCCTAACATCTGCAGTTTCCTTCCTTAAGCTCCCATCTGGCTGAGTCAGAGGGGATCGGGGTAAAATGACCTGGCATTCTCTTCCTGTCCTATTGCTCCTTTAAAGCTTCATGCTTTACAACCCCTCTGCTCTGGCCTTCCTTTGTAGCAGATCCCTCTCCCTGGTGAGCCACTTATCACGGCATCAATGCAAACTGGCTAATCCTGTTAACTCTAACAAATCAGGGAAGATCAGAAGGAAGGCTGAATTTTGGCTTACGTACAAGAAAGTTTTATAACTTTTCTGTATATTTTAGAATAAATTCAACAATAACATATTATTGGATTTATCAATACCATTCTCCTAAGTTCTTGAATGCTATTTTCAGTTAGTTCCTAGCAATATTTATGCATTCATAAACTATTGCAATGTTATCCTATGTGGCTGGGGATCTAAAATGGAGAAAATGAAATGTTCAATTTCTCCAACACCAGAGCATATAAAACATCTTTTATAAGGACCCTTCTTATAGTTACATGATCCCCCATCCCCGGGACACCTAGGGGAGACCTTTGAGGTTCTGAATATGCAAAGCTAATGCAGATCCACACTCCACAGTGCTCAAAGAATCAATCGATTTTTGGAGAAGCTTTACTACAATGGTGGAAGTGGAGTGTGTAATTTCTCGATCTCCAGGGCATATAAAAAATCTTTTTTAAGGGCCCTCCTTATAATTACATTCCCCCCCACACACACACACCCCTGGGGCACATAGGGGCAACCTTGGGGATTCTAAATATGCAAAAATATGGTAGATTATCGTTTTAAGTGCCACCAAAGTCGAGTTTGCAGTGAATGTATGTTTAAAAGCAGTGCTGCAACACAGGGCTGCATTTAAAATGACCTCAGGCAGACAGCAATGCACATATGGAAGTGCAGAAAGGGCTGCTGGCCTCTGAACTGCCATGCCCTATTATATACAAGGGACTTATAGGTAGTTTTATTACCCATGCCCTATTTTCTACCAAGGACTTATAGGGTAGGTCATTCCAATTGTAAGTGTACCTTAATATATAGTATATCCTCATACATGTGTGTGTTTTCACTTGTGTTTTTAACATAGCACTGGCCCTGTGACTGGTTAGACAGAGTCTATGGACAGTCAGAACCCTTTGCCACCAGTACCAGTCAGCCAAGCATGGAGGTGTACATGGCACACAGGATGACTTTGCAACATAGAGTATGAGTGAGAATTAGATATTACTAAGTCTGTGGAAGTAGTAGTAGTGTTTAGTGTGTCTCAGTCATTCCTGTTTTTCCCTTCACACCCGTTTTGTACCCACATCATTCTGGCATCTTCCATTAAAATATCCCAAACCTTGGGGCAGATTTATAAGCCCTGTGCGTCACTTTTGCGCCGCCATTGCGTCACTTTTGTGACGCAGCGGCGGCGCAAAGCCAGCGCCATGCTGTGGCAGATTTACAACGTGACGCATCTAGGGAGATGCGTCACGTTGTAAAGCTTGCGCCACATGTGGGCGTACCTGCACAGGGGGGGCGTTCCGGCGCAGGAACGCCTCCGAAAAGTGGCTGAGTGAAATCTAAAAGATTTCACTCAGTCACTTTTCCGGCCATGCTGCGTCAAATCCCTGCGCCTGCTTGAAGCAGGCGTAAGGATTGACGCAGCATGTTAGGGATAGGGGCACCCGAGCCTTGCTGGAGCTGCAACTCCAGCAATGCGCCAACCTTACGCCGGCAGATGCGTCATGCATCTGCTTGTCCTTGCGCCACGATGCACCGCATTGTAAATGCGGCGCATCGTGCGGTGGCGCAAGGGCAAACTTGTGTGACGCATCTTTCCTGGCGCATCCCTGCTGATTTGCAGGGATGCGCCAGGGAAGATAAATCTGCCCCCTTATATTTATCCCTGTTTAGCACTTTCTTTTTACTCTGCTATATGTACTTTCTTCACTTCCCCATCCCCTTACACATACAACGCATGCAGCCACTCACCTACAAGCACTGCATTTTCTTTTCCCATGCCATTGTCACTATTTCCATAGCTGTGACCCTCTTTCACACACCTCCACACTGAATCACAATTACAATTGATACATGTTACCTTTGCCATGCGCAATTTGCAAAGAGGCCAAGGACTTTATGTGCATGTATTTTGAACACCTTTCTGACCCGCTTTCAAACTCTGTGAGAAACTCGCACTGCCTTCAGCCTGTGCTCCAGAGCTCTGAATCGTGGCCTCTTAGGAGCACCTACCTATAACTTGAACTCACACAGACACCTACAGGCGATCACTTCATTGTACCCACAAGATGAATAATCAGCAGGCAAAAATAATGCCGAAACCCAGCCGCCAGGAAAAAGAAAACACTCTTCGGGAATGTGAGGTAAAGTAAAAAAAGTGTGAAGGAATCTGTTATTCCTTCTCCATTTTCCGCCCAAAGCTGGCCTAGTATGGCTTTTCCATTCGCTTATGTACTTTGGGGCAGATTTACAAACCCCTTGCGCCACTTTTGCGTCACTTTTCCCATGTTAAAAGCGGCGCAAGGGGCTTGTAAATCTGCCCCTTTGTATGCTTTGTACAACAGTGTGTTGTTTTAGGTACATGTAGGCATTCACTTTATCAGCACGACTAATACTCAATTACTGTATCAATCACTTAAAATATATATATAAATGTGTGGACACAATGTTAGTTTTGCATGGAAAACTCTTACCCATACACGCAGTGTGCTGCTGAGACAAGCCATTCGTTGCTGACCAGGGTGGCGCCACACACAGGCCTCCCACCGAAGTGCAGGGACACAATCCAGGGCCATGCGCCCATGTTGGCATCAGTTCCTCCAACTATTTTTGAAAGGGTCTTGCTCGTCACAAGGCGTTTACCGCAGGCTGGAAAAAATTAAAAATGAAGAGCATATTACAGTCCATTTCCACTTATAAACTACGCTTTCGCGGATTCTCGACTGTGCATTCTTTTCCTTGTACAATATCCCACTTGATTAAATAAATCGCCTTTAAATAAACGCTTTCTTAAATGGCATGTACGCTTGGTTAAATAATAATACCATAAATTATCTTTGGCAGTGCATACAAACCTCGACTGTTGCACTGAAGATGAATAACCGAATCATTTAGACATTGTTCTCTGCAAAACAAAGAGAAATACTTCAGCTTTCTTGTATTCGCTCGTGGTTAAATAACCCTATTGATTGCGGGTCTGAACTTAAATGATGCTGCAGCTGAATAGATTGCTTTCGGAGACCATTTTACCATTCTGTCCACCAGGGAGCAGTGTAACCTAAGGAATGCCTCCTGCTGCCTCCATAGTAGGTTTCAAGTGGACAGTACAGAGACACCATTCACTGTAAAACAGAAATGCAATGCGTGTTTCATGGAGATGAGAGGACTGTCAAGAAGTTCAGTTCCAATACTACTGTGATATTTGTGGATAAAACTCATATTTGCTAGGGATCATGAGCATATAGGCGTGCGGTAACCATTAATGCAGTAGGTAAAAGTACATACATCAGGGAGTGACTGGCTTTGCAATTTAACCTTACATTGGGTGTTCAAGAGAATCGTCTTCGTTTCTATACCTGGAGTTCTCTATTTCTCTTTCAGAAATAAGTGGGTGCTCCCTCTGCCCAATCAATGAATGTTATTCCAGGTGAGCTTGGAATGTCTCTTTCTTTGAATAGCACTCTAGACTCAGCTACTTCTCACCTAGCTTAATGGGATGCTTTTAGGCAAATTATTATTTTTCTTACACTTCACAAAAGCATCCTTTTCAACCTCTTGCCCCATAACCTAAGGCAGGCCCCAGTTATCCTGCCCGCAGGGTGCATCCTTCCATTACAGGCCCAGACGCACGTTCAGCTCCAGGCTGCACACTGCAGCGCCCTGGGCTTTGATGCATGATAAAACAGGCTTCTTCCCACATGCACTTTCCAACAATGTACTCATACAATCTCCGTACATTGTGGCAAGCACGTCTATTCAAATCCCCGCCTGTGATTTCCCAAGTGCCTCCAGGACGCCCAATCCGTTTTATGCTAAATTGCCCCATTTTTAAGAAGCTCGCCGCCGACTGTAGCACTGTTTTGATCTATACCTGCAGTACAGCAGGGACACTCTACAATGGATTCCTTTGTAACCCGTATTGTCATAAGGCAGGTAGAAAATCCCTGCTGAGACCAGTGTGTATGATGAAGATTTATAGCGAGAGGAAGCGCTGGTGCCATATCCAGACTGCTATCTCACCTGTCCTGTTTATTATTGCTTGTGCATAGCAGGGCACTGGGTACATCGATTGCTTGTGAATGTCAAGAGTAAGCGTCGCACGCAGTCGATGAGGATGTGTGAGCATTGGTGCAGGTGCAGTCTTTCTTTCAGAAGTGGCTGGACACTCTTGCAGGGGCTTGGAAGCAGGTATGTGGTGGATTTTTGTTCGCGCCAATCGCCCATCTGCCTCTGCACCAGCCTTTGATTTCTTTCCTGCATTGGTAAAGTCAAGGCAGTTTTTATTGCGCCCGTGCTAGGGAAAACACAGGGGCGCATCATATCCTTGTGAATATGGCGCGTCCCTGCATTTTGAAAATGGCGGAGTGCAGTACTGCCAAATTTGGCGCTCCGACATTTTCTTGTGCATATGCCCTCATGTTTTCCTGTGCTAGGATGTTGCTCAAGATTTTTATTTAATTCTTGAGCGATGTGTGTGATTTCAACTCCCTGAGTCATTTTCGTCAGTGGTTTTCAAGGGAGTTGCCACTGTTTTTATGCCTGAAAGCATATCAGTAGGTTTGTGAGAGTGAAATAGAGCAGAAGAGGTGTGATGGGGCTGTGTGACTATGAGTTTTGTTATGCTATCCTTCACCCCATAAGTTAACACTGGCCATGTTTGTGCTGTCATGTTTGTTCTGTGGTCTCCAAAGAAGCTTCTACTGATACCACCACGTACAGTTAGCAGGAAAGCAGGCGGTAAAGCAATGCCTAGTACTGATGGCCGTGGCTGGAATTCAATTCAAGCCATGCACAGGCGCATAAGCACCTTCTGTCATTTCGCAGTGCCTTTAAGGCTTATGTAATTGAATAACAAGACCGCCACAGTGCTGTAGCTTTTAGTTGCCCATTGGATATAAGGAATTGCACACATTTTTGATTGATTTAGCCACATTCCTTGGACAACCACTGGTACAACATCAGTTACACATTTAAATATATGGATCTAGAAGCAGCAACTAGGAACGCTATCCTCCTCCTGGGGTTCATTTATTCACAGGAACACTATTGTTTCTGACAGATAGGTTCTGTGGCTTTTGGAGAGACCTTGCGTCTCCTTCGTTTGAGATGTGGGTCTGAAATATTAAGCTTTTTTTGTACACTGATTGTGCTAGCATCTGAAGAACCGCATCAGTGAGGTAGATGTTCTCCTCCGAAATTGTTTCTGCAGAGAGGAGGAGCCACACTGAAGATTAGCAAGAACCTGCTCTGGGGCCAGAATGTCTCACAAGATAATAGCAGCAATGGCAGTGAAATAGAGTAACACAGCAGTAAAGGTTTGGTGTAAGGCCAAAGGGGCTTATTTAGAGTTTAGCAGAGAAAGTACTTCATCGCAACTGCAACGGAGTACCCTCTCCCCAAACTGAAGGTCCACCTGCCTGATTTACAGAAAGGAGGACCATAAGTACATCAGTGACCAAGACTACTCACATCTGCATTGCTGACATACTCCTCAATGGCCCAACAGAGTTAGGGTTGCAGGAGGTTTGGTCATTCAACCACCCGCCCAATTTTGAATGGGCTGTTGAATGATCAATTTCCACTGTCCATCACTGCCGGGTAAAACCTGGCAGTAAGGGGCAGTGAAAACTACATAATAACCCCCACACCATGGGAGTTTTTGGATTTTCAAAACCACAATCCCACTTTGGGAATTAGTTTCAGAAAATACAAAAACATGTTCAGAGTGTGTGGGATGGTACCATCATGTTGAAGATATCCTCCATCATAGTATTAATACATTAATAGAAACAGCTGTATCAATCGTTCCAGCCAAAGATAGAAGATGACCACTGGGTCAGTGGACATCTCTAAGTCTGGTGAGTGGAGGATACTTGTAGAAAATTACTTGTCTACTATTCTCCACTGTACTGCTCTGCTAGAATGTTCCATGACATCATAGAATGCCTGAGTGCCTCTCTGGGTTAGAGTGTCAGTTGGTCAACTCAGGCTGAGCTGTTGGGAGCTTGCTCCTGGTGGGGCTGTCTTTGTACCATCTATCTTCTCCTACTATCCTGACCACCTATGCTGGAACCAAGCTACTAATAAAGAAGTATCCTACATGTACAGATGGACTCTGTATCTTCCTTACAACAATACTCATTATGAGAGAAGTAAAGCACTCTATCACACTAACGGTATGGCCACCAAACTTGAAAACCGGTCCTAAGATCCTTCCTCATGTGACTGTGCCATCTCTTTCTTTCCTATCTTTGTCCTTGTCCAAGGTGATCTCCAAAACTGCACATAAATCCTCCCTAAGCTTACCATAGTTGCACCCTAGGGTATGGGAGAACATAAAATGATCTTATCTTGGAAGGGTTGCTCCCTCAATCCGTCCACCTGAAGTAACTCTCAAAGCAAGGGCACCTTTGTCTCTACTACCTTCAAAGAAATATAATATTTGTGTACATTTTCTAGGCTGTTATTGCAGTAATACAGCAAAGGGATTTTAAAATCAATTTGAGGTGTCCCTAATCCAACGTCAAAACTGCAGATAAGGTGCTCCCCGAGGGTGCGTTATGTGCCTGCTAAGAGAGGGGAAAACGTAATCTGATCTAATTTTGAGACTATAGTTTCAAACCCTATGCCAGAAGTACTGCCTGGTGGCAGCAGACGTATAGTTTTGTGATGTTGTCTCTGCTCCGAAGATAGGTGCCTCCAACCGCACTCTATATACTAATTGAAATGCCTTCTCCTAACAAGGGCATATTTGAGTTTATTTTTTAAAAGAATGGGAATGTGTGTGAATATTATCTGGACTATGTTTGCACATTTACATCAGAGGAACGCAGACTGAAAACTGATCATGCTCACTTTCAATGTCCTATCGGTTGGGTTACCTTTAGATGTGATATTCATTTTTATAGCACTTGCACCTCCAAAGCTAGCAATGTTTAAGTGCTTTCTAGAAATGAAGCTTGATGACCTAGTGCAGACAGTGACAGGGAGAGAGATCCAAATGCAAGGGGCCAGAACAAAAAGCTCCAGTGACATCAACATAGTCTATGTATTGTGGGACCGAAAGACTGAACAGGATGTCAGGTGAGTATCTGCGATACCTTTCTGAATAATTAAAAGAGCTGCTCCATAAATGTATTGATGCATCAATATCTTGGACTTATGGCACATCTTTTTAAGCCATCCGGAGAAGGGCTGCACGTAAAGACCTGGCACGACTAAAGCAATAGGGCTTCAATAGCAAGTTGGGCAGCCTGATTTCGAAACAAGATAGTCAGGTGTTAAGGAAAGCCCTGATATACCTAGATTACATTGTCCAGGCTGAAGTCAATTATGGTTGACATGATGAGATATATTCCACTTTAGTTGAGGAAGTATCTCCAAAGGCACAACTAGAGACTACTGAGGAAATGTTGGGGGCAAACATGGTATTAGATTCAAACTAGAGTGAAACTGAAGTTTAAGATTATGGACTGTGGTAGGGCATTGACAAGCTCAGTAGGATAGTAACCATCAAGACGTTTGCAGGAATATGTGCCTATCATTAACTCTGTTTGCTCAAGTTGAGGTTCAACCATTGGCCTCCCACCAGCTGCTTTGTACATGGGCGGAAATGGTACATCATAAAAACCTTTCCCCTAAAGATGTGTTAGTATTGTTGGTGTACATGTAGAAGTCAAAGGACTTTAGAGAAGACTCGATTAGTCAGGGTCTCAAAGCAGATATTAGGATGAATATGATAGCATCCCTTGGGGAACGCCATAGTCCAATGGAGCAGTGGAAGAAGAAAATGAAGCCAGAATCACAAATGGATAGTTTCAAACCCGATGCCAGAAGTACTGGCTGGTGGTAGCAGACCTATAGTTTTGTGATGTTGGCTCCGAAGATAGGTGCCTCCAACCGCACTCTGTATACTAATTGAAATGCCTTCTCCGAACAAGGGCATATTTGAGTTTATTTTTTAAAAGAATGGGAATGTTTGTGAATATTATCTGGACTATGTTTGCAAATTTACATCAGAGGAACGCAGACTGAAAACTGATCATGCTCACTTTCAATGCTCCTATCGTTTGGGTTACCTTTAGATGTGATATTCATTTTTATAGCACATGCACCTCCAAAGTTAGCAATGTTTAAGTGCTTTCTAGAAATGAAGCTTGATGACCTAGTGCAGACAGTGACAGGGAGAGAGCTCCAAATGTAAGGGGCCAGAACAAAAAGCTCCCGTGACATCAACATAGTCTATGTATTGTGGGACCGAAAGACTGAACAGGATGTCAGGTGAGTATGTGCGATACCTTTCCAAATAATTAAAAGAGCTGCTCCATAAATTTATTGATGCATCAATATCTTGGACTTATAGCACATCGTTTTGAGCCATCCGGAGAAGGGCTGCACGTAAAGACCTGGCACGACTAAAGCAATAGGGCTTCAATAGCAAGTTGGGCAGCCTGATTTCGAAACAAGATAGTCAGGTGTTAAGGAAAGCCCTGATATACCTAGATTACATTGTCCAGGCTGAAGTAAATTATGGTTGACATGATGAGATATATTCCACTTTAGTTGAGGAAGTATCTCCAAAGGCACAACTAGAGACTACTGAGGAAATGTTGGGGGCAAACATGGTATTAGATTCAAACTAGAGTGAAACTGAAGTTTAAGATTATGGACTGGGGTAGGGCATTGACAAGTTCAGTAGGATAGTAACCATCCAGATGTTTGCAGGAATATGTGCCTATCATTATCTCTGTTTGCTCAAGTTGAGGTTCAACCATTGGCCTCCCACCAGCTGCCTTGTACATGGGCGGAAATGGTACATCAGAAAAACCTTTCCCCTAATGATGTGTTAGTATTGTTAGTGTACATGTAGAAGTCAAAGGACTTTAGAGAAGACTCGATTAGTCAGGGTCTCAAAGCAGATATTAGGATAAATATGATAGCATCCCTTGGGGAACGCCATAGTGCAATGGAGCAGTGGAAGAAGAAAATGAAGCCAGAATCACAAATGGAAAATGGTTAGAGAGACTGAAAGCATGAGCAGTCTGAGTAATTGATCTTGACTGCCCATAGATTGTCTAACAACAAGGATTGAGTGATAGTATCAAATACTGCTGCTAGGTATAAAAGAATCAGGACTCTGACAATGCCACAATCTGCTTCCATCCAGAGGTCATGAAGGGGCGTGTGGAGCACAGACTCTGTGCCAATGCTTAGGCTGGAATCTGGCTTAAGAGGGATCTAGAAAACTGGAGGATTACAAAGAGTTCACACAGGTATTTTGCTACATATCTTTTGAGAATTTTTAACTGCTGCTTTGAAGAAAGGCGGTGGAAAAATAATTACTCAACATAGAGACGCTGGCCTCCAGATTAAATAAAACACTTGTAGATAAAGGCAATTTGAATTGGAATGGAATTCAACTTGCTACAAAGAAAGACTGAGGGTGTGCCTTAAAATTTCCAAGGTAGCTGGCTGGAAAATATTCAAGATGACTAGAGGGCATGGAGAAGGAAGAGAACCAGATCAGAGTTCAGTAGTAAAATAACAAGAAAAGGTTCCCCCGACAATAAACGTCCAGGAAAATACAATCTTTTATAGTTTGACAAACATTTTTGTTTTTCTCAGAAAAAAGTACCTAGTGTTTCTCACAGAGATTGAGAGAGAGATGCAGAGGAATGAAAAGTTGTGGGATGTATCAGTTCATTGCTAGTTCTGAATACCATTCCCACATGTTATTAGCTATGGAAACATTAAGGCGATTTCTCTAGTCAAGAATGGCAATTGCATGCCATTTAGGCGTGGTGTTATACGAAATGTGGTGTGCATACTCTGTTTGGCAGGGGTTAGATTTAACTAGGTGTGAGTAATATTTTCATAGTTTATTTTTGCGTATTTACAGGAAAATATGCAAAATTATGTGTAGTTACTATTTAGTGCTATAACATCGAGTGAAATGCATCCCTGCATCATTTTTTCGACATATGTATGCATTTTGCAATAATTAAGTAGCACTAACAACACAATTATTCACATTCTGGTTGTTCTTGTTGTTCCCACTCTTTCAAAGAGTATTTTTGTTGAGAATGGCAGTGAAATTACACAACGTGACATAATTTTACACCAAGCTTGGCAGAAAGCTAGATCTTTACCCAGAATGCATATTTTTTAGTGATTTGGTGCAAATCTATTCAGTAGTTTTGGAGAAGTTAAGGTTCAAAAGGTATAGATATTCCAGGCTGCGGTACTACTGCACAACTGGTAGATCAAAAGATAAGATCTGATTAGCTGCCATCAACATTTAAAAATATGTTTTGGAACCGCTTTAGGACTCTGGAACTCAATTCCTGTGTTGTAGTAATAAAAAAACAAATAGAGGGTCAGGGTAGGGACACCCTATTTCAATAAGCCTTGCGTGGGGAGGGGGCCACGAAAAAGCCAAGAACTTTTCAATTATAATCCCACTTGGGATGGGCTTGAGTCAGGTGGGTCATTGCAGTTTGATTTCTTTTTTTATTATTTGGAAAGGGGGCATGCAAAGGACATGTGTAATATATTTGTATATATGTAATTTAGGATGTCATCAGTTATGTTATCAATGATGTCATAGAACATGTCAAGAGTGATGTAATATTTATTATCACAATCAGTGCATGGTGAGGGCGTGAGTTATAGCTAAATTAAATTTCTGTGTTTCTTGTAGTGTAAAATATCACTCTTAAACTGACATTTTCGCCTCACTATTACATCACTTTAATCTTTGTTTTTTTCAGTGAATGTGTAGGGTTTTTTTCAGTGTATAGTAAGATATTAGTATCATACCTAACTATAATGTCACTTTAGCCTTTGTTTTTTCAGTGAATTTCCAGGTTTTGATTTTTAAGTAAATTAATATTTTATCACCATACATAACTTTGCCAAAAACCTGCAGTTAGCCACAACACACCATGCACGGCCAAAGGCAGTGCTTTGCCAGGGTTAGCAACAGGACCAACTGTACAAATGTGTCAACCAACCACAGACACTGTTGAAAAGTGGATAAGTAGTGATAAGTAGTGACTTACCACTGGTAATACAAACACAATAAAAGGGTCAGTCAAGGTCTATTCCCTTGCTCAACCCTTAGTAGCCAGCAACGAGCAGGCAGGCATAACTTAGGAGGTCTGTGTGTAAAGCATTTAATAACACCAATACACTAAATAAGTAAGACACAACACACAATAAAAATTCCACTCCAATTTATAAATATAGCTTATATATTTAAAAACAAATGGATGTTGGCATGACAAAATACAATATAGGAACCGGACATATGAATTTTTAAAGAATAAATGCTTTCTAGTGCTTAAAAACATATAGCACCACTTTAGGACATCTGGCCGAGCTTGACAGGGACAAAGTCAAGGTTTGAGGCTGATAGCGATGGAGCCCTGGTTGGACACACTAAGCGGGAGGCCTCGGCCAAAATTTTAACTTCGGACTTAGAAACATTTATGGAGGATTTATCTTTTGCCATGGAGTGGTCTCCTTTTTTGCTGATTTTGATGCTACACCATCGGATTGCTTTTCCGCGAAGCCTCGGCCAAATCCTGGAAGTCTGGAGCTCCTTAGCTTTAAGCGGAATGAACCTGAAATCCAGGCTGGGACGCAATTGAAGATAGCCGGTTTGACTCTTGACGTTGAGTCGGTCACATCATAGAGCTTTTTGCAAAAGGAGTACCTCTTGAGGGTTCAAAGTGTCCAAAACACCAATTTAAGGTTCTGGATTTCCCTAGATGGCCATTGAGATGTCTGGACTACAATTCCCAGAATGCACCCGGTCAAATCCTTAAAAGTCCACTGGACACACTCCAGGATGGAGACTCTTGACAGAGATGATGCAGGCGAGCTCTGTTGACCTGTGGCTTGCAGTGAGTCCACTCCTTAATCCTTCTTGAAACAAGGCAAAGACCTTAGGGCTGTATTACCAGATTGTGCAGTAGGTGCAGTCTTTCAGAGTGCAGTCTTTTGGGTGCAGATCTAGATTCCAGCAGGGCAGTCCTTCTTCTCCTTGTAGTTTCAGGCAGTAGATCTGAGGAGCTACGCAGCTCACCCATATTTATTCACAGTTTCTAGGTGTCAAGCAGGGATGTATGACCATTTCCTCCAAAGTGTGGCATATTTTGTCCCAGAAAGCACTATTTTCTCAAAATCCTACATAGGAACTTCTCCTTTGGGGTTAGATCCAACCCACTGGTGTGGCTAAGTTTCACTAACACTTCCCTACCAACCCACTGACTAATTTAATTACTGTGGCCCGTGTGTGGCTGGGGGTGAATGATGTGGGGTTCAGCCTGTGCTGGTCTCAAACTGTCATTCTCCCTTTGAAGATCAATTTGGTTCCACCATCCCCTTCCTGCCTTTTAACTTATGCAGCTAAAGTTCTCCAGCCACAGGAAATGTATTGTCTACTCTGACAGGATATGTCACACCTCATCAAGCAGCTCTGTCTCAGCCTTGGAAAGGCTGGCCAATCAGGAGAGGGCAGCTAGAAAGCTGGATTTTGGCTCACAGAAAAGAAAGTTTAAGAACTTATTTTCTGTAACAGTTATTTTGGATTCATCTTAACTATGCATTAGATACTTTGAAGTATATTTTTAGGTGTCTCTTGTCAATATTAAGACTTAAATAAAATATCTCAATATTAGCCTATGGGGCCATTCACTACAATGGGTAAAAAGGGAATTTACAATTTTTCCCTCACCAGGGCTTATAAAACATATTTTATAATGCCCCTGCTTATAGTTACAAGGCACCCTACCCCTAGGGCACCTTGCGGAGACTTATATGTAAACATAAGTTAGATTACTACTTTGGAAGTACCCTTAATTCCACAATCAATTTGCATATACTTACAATTTATAAGCTGTCTGCAAGGCAGGGCTGGCTTTTAAAATGTCAAAAGGCAACTCAGCAGTGCACACTTTAGTGTAGGAAATCTACTGGGCCTCTTAATCTCCCTGCCCTATTATATATTAGGGACTTATAGGTAGTTTGAATCCCACATGCCTTGTTATATAATTGGGTTTTACAAGGGTCTGTCATTGCAATTATAATTATACCTAAAAATTTTAGAAATGGGGGTCTCTAGTTGGCAAGGGCTTGCACCTTTGTCTAAATAGGGACCCTTCTTCCGAGTCAGGTTAAGGGAGTTACACTCCTAAAATAACCCCTGCACACCCCCTTGGTAGCTTGGCACAAGCAGTCAGGCTTATCTTAGAGGCAGTGTGTAAAGCATTTGCACATAACCAACAGTTATACAGTGTAAGTATGACATAAGGAATATCCAATATTTTTATATACTTAAGACAAGACCAAAATGATAAAAATCCACAATAAAGTACTTAAAAATCTTCCGTTATCAAAATAACCTTGTAAAACAGTTCCTTGATGTCAATAGCTCTGTCCGGGGCTATTACGGCGTCGTGAGCAAAGAAATCCAAACAGTTCTGGGTGACCGCGGCATCACGGGCCAGCTACAGCGTCGGGAAGACCTGCTAACAGTAATTTTCAGAAATGCAGGGCGTCGATGACCTCTCGATGAGCTTCCGAACACACTGCATCCGCAGGCGTCGGTTCCGGAGGTCGGTGCAGGAGTCGTCGGGGCCCTCGAAATCACACGCGTTGCAGCTCGATCTCCTCTTTGTTGAAGTCAGGAGCACTGGCCTCGGCAGGCGTCGGGTGCTGCGGTGTGAAGTGCAGCGGTGCAGCGTGTGGTGCCCTCAGATCGCGGTGCGAGCAGCGTCTCGGTGGCGGCATCAGTTGATGTCGTCGGTGAGACCAGGGTTGTGGTGTGAGATGAAGGCAGTGCTCGTCACGGTGCTGGCAGGTCACCGTGCAAGCAGCGGCGTCGTTGTTACTGGAGCGCAGTCGTCGGCTGACGAACTGGAGTCGATGTCACCGGTGTCGGTAGGCTAAGGCTGCGGTGTGGGGTGAGAGCGATGCGTCATGTAACTTTACGAGCGGTGCCCTCGAACCACGGTGCAAGCAGCAGCGTCGATTCCAGTGTGGAGCAGCGTGGTCTGGGATACCAAGGCGTCGTTGTGAAGTGAGGCAGTGCGGAGTGCGGGGCCCACAGGTCGCGGTGCGAGCAGCGGCTCGGTGGCGCCATCAGCAGGTGTCGTCGGTGAGACCAGGGTCGCGGTGCGGCATTGGGGCGGTGCCCTCAGCGGTGCCCTCAGGACAGGGGGCTGACACGGCGTCGTAGACGGCGTCAAGCTTGAAGTCTTTGCTGTTCCTGAGACTTCTTGAACAGGAGGCAAGCTCTACCTCAAGCCCTTGGAGAAACTCACACAAGAGGATTGCTGAAAGTTTAGTCCAGTCCTTTCACTGCCCATGACAGAAGCAGCCACTGCAGGCCAACACAGCAAAGCACACAGCAAAGTGGTAGTTCCTTCTCACAGCTTCTCCAGCTCTTCTTCTTGGTTGGCAGTCTTCTTGATCCAAAAGAGTTCTGAAATCTTGGGATCTGGGTCCCAATATTTATACTAGCAAATCCATTGTCCTCTGAAGGCAGAGGGTCCTGTACCTAGTTCAAACCAGTTCTGGGTGCATTCTGCCAGGGTGCATCTTCTTCCTTTGTCAGTGTGGGCCAGGGTCTTCAGACGCACCACAGGAGGTGGAGCCAGCATTGTGGAAGGCAGGCATAGCCCTATTCAGACCCAGGTGCTACTCCTCTCACCCATCTACATGCCGATAGGTCTATTCAGCCCTGTGCTGACTCACCCTGTCTCCTGGAGTCTCCCCCAGCCCCTGTCACTCACAAACCAGACAGACAATACACAAGCTAGCAGAGGCAGGCTGTATGGTTAGGTAAGAAAATACCCACTTTCTAAAAGTGGTATTTTCAAACACAGAATGCTAAAACCATCTTCACTAAAAGATGTATTTTATCATTCTGAGTTCAGGCATACTAAACTCAAATTTCTACCATGTTCCCTGGGTCAGTTAGGATTATAGGATGTTATAATCAAACTGCCCATTCTGGCCTATGGGGAACCGGTAGCCTTGCAATAGTGAAAAACGAAGTAGGCTGTAATTCACTATCAGGACCTGCCACACACACCAGGGCATGTCCTACTTTTCACATACAATGCACCCTGCCCACAGGGGTACCTTGGGCCTACCTTAGGGGTGACTAACATGTAGAAAAGGGAAGGTTTAGGGACTGGCAAGTGGGTGCACTTGCCAAGTCGACATGGCAACCCCAGGCGGCACAGGGGCTCTGCAATGGCAGGCCAGAGTTACACTTTACGGGCTGTTTGCGTTGGTGGCACAATCCAGTGCTGCAGTCCACCAACAGCATTTGATTTATGGGCCCTTGCACTTGCAGTGCACTTTACTACGGACTGACTCATAAATCAAATAGGCCAATCATGGAAACACCGATCGATAGCACATTTTATACAGAGAGCATATGCACGTTAGCCCTGAATGGCAGTGGTAATGTGCCCAGAGTCCTACAACCAACACAAACAGGTCAGGAAAAAATAGGAGGAAAAAGCAAAACGTTTAGGGATAACCCTGCAAAAAGGACCATCTCCAACACTAACCATGCCCTTTTAATCAAAGCACATGCCCTAGGTCTGGTTAGTAGAGCCCAGGGCACAATCAGAGTCAGAAAACCAGCAACTAGTAGTAAAAATAGGGGCAAAAAGTGGGGGGACACTGCAAACAGGACAGTGATTTTTCACACAATTTCATTCTCATTTTTGCTTTAAATCATTTTTTGAATCTCACTGGACTCTTGCGGCAGCCAACAGAGGCCCTAAGCTCCTGTGGGACTCTTGCAGGAGTAAGGGGGTCATGCTGGTCCCTGTTAGAGACCCTCAGGATTGTGGCAACCCCAATAAATGTGTATTTATATTTGGTACCCCCACCCTGCCCCCTTATGCCCTAAGGTTTTTGTAATTTTCAGGACACAGGGACCAAGTTGTTGTGTCGACACGTCCTTAATGGCGGCTGCAACATTTATCTTCATTCTTAGGCCAGCCATTTGTAGTGAGATTTCCCAATGGGACTAGCAAGACCTAATTGCTCCCACAAGATAGAGGCCATTGAGGGGAAAAAAGCCCCAACTACCAATCAGATTTCTCTATTAGCTGAGGTTGCGTGTCCGCTGGACTCTGTAAATGTTGTACCTCAATTTCTCAAAAACAACTGCATGGTTTTACACCAAATCACAAAAAAACACGCTTTCTGGGTGAAAATCTAGATTTCTTCCAAAATTTGGCTATAGTGCTGTTTAAAATTCATATGGGAAATTGCATGGAAAAATTTATTTTGACACCTCCACTTTTTCTCAGCCCCCACGTCATAGATCACACTGACATTTTGAGGAAAGAAGCTGAGTGGGAGGAATCATTTGTTTGGAAAGTTTATTTAAGATTAGTCAAACATTACCAAACATAGTGATAAAATAAAAATCATTTTCCCTTGAAAACTCAGTCCTGTCTATAACTATACATATGTGTATATATTCACTGAAGAAAAAAGGTTAAAGTGACATTGTGTTTAGGCCTTGCAATAATATAAAAACAAATATTTTAATACAACAAAATAAAGGATCTAGAGAGGATGTAGCCTAACGGCTAGGGTGGCCGATCTCTAATCTGGGGAACTGGGTTTGAGTCTCAGCAATGTCACTTAACATCCTATGATTCTGGGCAAACCACTTAATCTTCCTGTGCCTAAAAAAAATGAATGTGGCCTTGTGTAATGGAACTAACTGGTGCGCATGTAAAGCGTACTGATACCTGATACCGTCAGGTCAAGTTCACGCTATATAAAACTATGAAAGAAAAATGTATCAGTTATAATTTACTGAACTAACTATAGCTTTTGACTCCGTCATGCACTGCTTATTACCTCCCATATTACATCCCACATGACATGCTCAATGGCATCATTGACGACATGAAGATGGCATCTTAGTGATTGTGGCAGTTTTAGTAACGCTTACCATACTAAAACGTATTCAGCAAGGCACATCTAAACCTAATTTCCTATACCTTCTTTACTGATAATGGGTGTAAGCTTTTGCAACATGCTTGGCCTCCAAATGAGTCTTGGGTTTTGTGAAGGGAGTGAGTTCTCTATGAGTGGTTGTGCCCAAGGCAAACACTGTATGCAGGGCAGACTTACTGAATCTTGACTTGTTGATTGACCATAAGAGGTCAGCACTCTGTAAAAGCTTTGCTAGAGGGCATTGGTTGTACATAGTAGGTGCTTGATCTCCTCAGGATCCTAAAGTGTCTGGAGGGGGTGAGATCTGTGTTGTGTATCGGTGTGAAGACTGTATGCATCACGTATTTGTCCACTCATGTGTGCTTGATTGCCCACAAGTGGTTGAATGTTTGCAAAGTGGTCAGTACAGGGTGACGGCTATGTGTAGTAGGGCCCTCATCATCTAAAGGGATTTGAGTGTCTAGAGTGTGTTGGTTCTCCATGGAGGGTTAGAGACTGTTCACAGTAGGTACTTGCTCCATTGGCTACAAGGAGTTTGCTATCTGTGTGGTACAGGGCAAAGGATGTACGTAGTAAGGGTTTGGCCACCTAACAGGCCCTGTGTGTGTGACGAAAAATTTATGTTTTACCTTTACATATTTCTGTGCCAGTTAGTACTTACTTTCATATCTGAAATGCTGCAATGGTTTGTGGAGTAATTTGAGCAGTAGTAGGTTGGATGATGTTATCAGTGATGTTTAGTTTTTTGTTTTAAAACAATAGTTCTATATTACTGCACAGCTCAACTATAATGTCACTTTAACCTTTGCTTTTTCAGTGAATTCTTAAGGTATTATTAAATGTACAGTGAGATATTATGACCAGAACCCAATATAACATCACTTTAACCTCTGTTTATTTTAGTGAATCTCTAAGGTTTTTTAATGTAAATAAGATCATGTTACCATATCTAAACAAGTGCGACTTTCTGAAACAATAATTCCAACTTGATGGTAGGTTGACATAAACCTTATAACTCCCTGCTGCATCATTAATACAACAAATGACAAATCGTTCCATGAAACCATTTAAATGAATATGAAACAGTCCTATAATGACTAATGCAAATACGTTAAAGACCAGGTTCAAGTTTAAATCAGGCTTTTCGAATTCACAAAAAGGAGTGAATACGTTTAAGGATAGTTTTAAGTTAATACTGCTTTGGAGGAAGTCTATGCTACATATTTCACAAAAAGTTTTGAGCACCATAAAAACTACGTTGCTGACAAAGATCAGTTTAAAAATTGTATTCACTAGAATGTAGATAATATATTTGCCTGCAGAACTGAAACAAAGAAACATAGGGGGATATTCACAAGGATCTATCTCCGATTTAACAGCACTTTAGCGCAGCCAAAGTTGCAATAAATGTATCGCCCCATTCACAAGCTGGTGTTAACAACCTACAGCAATAGTTTATCCGCGATAGCAGCCACAAAAAACATCGCCACAGATGACCCCCGCAACTATCGTTAATGAGATGCAGAGTAGGCGTTTCCGTGCAAAAAGCCGCGACAACACTACTCGACAACATTCACAACGAGCAGCCAGAACTGTGATAAGAACACAAAACAGGCAATAAGGCGCGTTAGCAGCAGGAAAATAACACCTGCTCTGACCTGGTGCAAAGTCAGACGGCAGCCTGCACCAAAAAAAGGGAGCACAGCCCACAGCCACACTTGAAGAACAGATGCACCCGGGCTACTAAACATGCAGCCCGAAGTGCCGAAAGGGCAACAACACCAGCTGCCACCACCCCCAGGCCCCCCTCCCCGGCACCCCCCGACCATACACATGGCACATCAGCTACACCTAAACACGTACAAACTAATACGCTTGATGTCGCACAATCACAAGTGGTGACATGCATGTGTCGTCACAAAAATGAGCATCACACATTCACTTTCAAAGCAACAAATGAAACTTTATTAAAATGAACACTGAAATGAAATAAACACACATGGCGTCTCCCCTCGGTACAATCAATAGGTCACCGCCTGCAAAATTATGATGAGAAGGTGTGTCCTGCGCACATCAAAGGACAGAGAGAGAGCAAAGGAGAGAGAGAGGAAGAGAGGGAGAGAGAGAGAGAAGAAGAGAGGGGGAGAGAGAGAAAAGAAGAGAGAGGGAGAGAGAGAGAAGAAGAGAGGGGGGAGAGAGAAGAAGAGAGGGGGAGAAAGAGAGAAGAAGAAGGGGGAGAGAGAGAGAAGAAGAGAGGGAGAGAGAGAGAGAGAGTGCCGCCCTGTGCACCCAGGCCACACTGCTCACCTGCTGCCACCTGTGTGTCTCCAACCACTTGCCAGTATGTGTAGCAGTACACCAGGTCACACATCTGTGACAGAGCCGTAAACTGAAACACAGTCTAGATACATGATTGGCACAGTACACAAACTTGCACAAGACAACATCGCCTGCCTGCCCATGCACACCCAAGCAGAGGCACCCCACCTTCCCTCGCCGCCCATCGGAGCATGCCCACCCATGCACACCCATGCCTTACTGCTCACCTTCCACCACCGGCGTGTAGACAGGAGCTCCCACCATGTGCCGCTGCAAGCCATAAGCCCGGGGCCCACGGACATGGCACCCTCCACACCATGCAGCCCTGCTCCGCAGGCCATCAGGTCTCACGTTTGGTGCTGGGTCTTGATTATTCCATGGCATAGGACATACCAGTGCACCCGGCATCATTGCAGGCTGCACACCCGCTCAGCCCAATGGGTGTCACTAACTCTGGGATCCCGGAAGCGACGCCACGTGGCGGTAGGGCCGCGCTGCCCGCTGGCTCTGGCCTACACTGCAGTCCAGCAGGGCACACAAAACCTGAGCTGTCCAGACCGCCGAGACGGGGCATCATCGCAGGCTGCACACCCGCTCAGCAGCTTAAGGTGCCACTAACTTAGTGCACCCAAAGTCACCGTCCCGTGGCGGGGGACTGTGCCGGCCGCAATACTCTGAGTGCCACTAACCCTGTGCAACCCCAGTCAGCGCCACGTGGTGGGAGGTCCGTGACAGCTACAAGGCCTCGGGTGCCACTAACCCTGTGCGCAACAACTCATGGGCCCTTTATGATTGAGAACCTTGGAGCGTCCATCATCCAGTCACCACTGGCAGAGGGGAATGTGATGTAGTCGGCCCCTTATGTTGGCGGAGTCACATAGCCTGTGACGCCTGTGCCGGATGGGTGTGGTGTGACATGCTGACAACTAGACCAGTGACCTGCACACCACCAGCGAGTACGCCTGCGGCGGGTAACATTGAGGGCCCCCCCTTGGAGAGTAAGTGAAGTGGTCTGGCCTGCCATACGCCTGACCAGCGCAGGGCTTGCAACAATGACTCGTAGGCTCTGGGCGTGGTTCAGTCCATGTACGGACATGGAAGTGACTGATGCGTGTGTCCCTGTTGTAGTGTTCACAGGATCCGGTACACAATATGCAATGTAACACCTTCTGACAGGCATCCCACAGGATGAGCATCATTGACGCAAGGGAAATCACATTCCCTGCATTCATGCACACATTCATACATGAATGAAGAAAGTCATGACACAGCAGTGCGTCACTGGATGTTTATTTCACAACCATTGCAGTTCTGCAGCTGGAGAGGTACAGGGCAATGCCGAGCACACTACACAATATGGGCCCGTGGAGGGCCAGCCAGAGTCCATCTGGGGATGACAAGTACTGCGGAAGAGGAAGGGCACAGTTTGCAGTCTGGTCGCCGTGTCATTGGTCATGAAACAGGATATGGCAGTCCATGTCGCTGTCCAAGGTGAGTGCATCAGAGTGTATTGGGGGTCAGAGGAAAGTCATGGAGCCATGTGCGGCACCAAGCAGTAACAGGCCAGGTGGCGGAAATGAATGCTAGTGCCTCCTGATCACAAACCCATCCACGTCCTCGTCTTCGGATGTGTGCTCTGCCCCACCTGTGGGTGTTGCAGTACCGGCTGAGGCACTGTGTGCCACTGACACATCAGGTGCCAGAGTGGATACATCTGCCGCACTGTGAGGCAATGGCACACCAGGGGGCGGAGATGTGGATGGGGTGGGGGCAGCAGCATTCATCTGCACCACGCCTTGTGGCAGCAATGCCATGATGAGGATCTGCAGGGCATGGTAGATCCCTGCTACATTTCACTGATGTACAGCGGTGGCTGCCATCCTTTCCACCTCCATCCGCACCATGTCCTCCATGAGCCTCTGCATGTGTGCCAGCTCACGGCTGGTATCGCTGGTGCCCCTCTGAGCGTACAGGTGTTCTTCTCTCCACGTCAGGACTCCAGCAATGTCAGTTAGGCCTCGTTGGAGACCATGGAGCGGGCATAGACACCCATGGATGGCGCCCAGGTTGGTGGCCATGAGGTCGAACCCCACCCGCACCTGCTCAGCCGTCTCCATCTGGGCCTCCAGCACATGGCATTGGAAGGCTGCGTGTTGTTCCTGGGGGTCTTTGGAGACTGCTGGGGCCGTGGGTGCCTTCTGCTGGGTGGTTTGGGTGGTGGGTGGGATCTCCTTGATGCAGCTGGTCAGCCCTGATCCTGGAGGTGAGTCGCGGATGATGTCAATGATGTCTAGGAGGGCTTGTGCATCGATGCTGGAGTTGTCCTCCTCGTCATCAGTGAAGAGTGGCTGGGACTGCTCTGCAGGGGGAGTTGACAGTGGCCCTGCAATGAGAAGGGGAGATGGTGTATTGTGATGTGTCCACATGTATTTAGGCGCATGGTACATGTTGACATTCAGACAGCATGGCATTGTATATTGTGACACTCTATGGATCTGGGCAATGACCCAGAGTCATTGAGGGTGTACACTGTGCTCTGCTTGATTGTGCATGTTTGCCATCGTGGCCATCTCCACCCGTCCCCCCAGTACATAGTGGTCACTCACCCTGTTGCGGTTGTGTTGTGTCCTGTCGAGCAGTGCCCGGTCCCCCGACTCCGGACACAGTATCCACACTGATGACTGTTGACACCAGCTCCTCCATGTCATCCAGCACGAGCTGTGGCACTGGGCCCCCACCTCCAGTCTGCATTGCTGCCTTCTGGGTGGCTGCGAGTTTCTCCTTGGTCTTTCTCTTAATGTCATTCCATTGCTTCTTGACCTCATCCATTGTCCTCTTGTGCTCTCCGATGGCATTATCCTTGTCCACGATGTCCCGCCATATTCCAGTTTTGGTGCCCAATGACACGTTGGAGGTGACGACCAGTTGTTGATGGTGTTCCATCACCTCCATGACTATGATCCTGTTCGCCTGCGGACTGAACTTCGTCTTTCTCTTCTTCTTGTCCTTGCCCTTCTCTGTCCCCGAGGTCCCGGGCTGGTCGTCCGGGGTGCTTGTGGGGTTGTGCTCGTCCTCTGCGCCTGCTCCGGCTGCCTCCGTGGTGCTTGGGTGTTGTTCAGTTTCTGTTTGGGTGTTTTTTCTACTTTTATGGTGATTTTTCCCGCCTGCCAGGTGTGTGTTGCAGGCCTGGCATTGCTTATCGCTGATTTCCTCATCACGCTTTGGCCCATCGCAGGTTTTTTTGTGTTGTGGCTTGTGTTTTTATCTCCATCGAGGTGGTTGTATCGCCGACATTGGTCGCGGTTTAGGCAGACTATCGCATGGTATCGCCTTGTTATGAATTCCACGTTGACACAGGTTTATTTCCCCGCGATGGGCTGCGATGTTGAGAGTTGCATTAAGCTACTCTTGCGGTAGTTATCACACGTTCTTGTGAATATACCCCATAGTCTGTTATTGAAGATAATCTTTTACCTGTAAATCTCTATTTCTTTTGTCGTCTTATGTTGTGACAATCGGATGAGACTTCCAAGTAGCACAGCAACATTTCCTACTCATTGTGCAGGATTTTCTACCTTGTACCAAATCTACTGTCCAGTTTCTGCAACCGCTGATTTTGAGAACGCAATGCCTAGATATCAAGTCTAGATATCAAGCAAACATTATCAATGTACTTTACATATGAAATAAAGTATCCTCTATTGTATATTATGAAGATAGTTAACTCTCCAAGCAGTTCAATGACCACATAGAGTGATGAAGCCGAAAGTTGACTTCCTTTGAAAGGTCATGAATCTCCGAAGTGACCTGCAATATCTTTTTAGTGTTCTTCAGAAGGCCTTTTGGGGCCCATGCATCATTCTAAATACTGGTCGCTTTGCGACCGCTATTTTAGCATTTGGGATGCATCAACCCAAATGCAAATTCGCAATTTTGCGATTACTTAAATTGCGAATGCACTTAGGGAATCACAAACTGCGATTTCCTAAATGCAATGCATGATGGAAAAAATAATTGCGATTTCGCAAATAGGAATCACAAATTATCATCAATTTCATGTTGATGGTAATTTGTGATAACTTTCTTTATAATCTATGGTCACAACAACACTCTTTCCACAAACTGCTTAAATCCTTGAGGGCATATTTAATAACAGTTCATGCAGTAAGGCAAGTTGCTGTGCTGTGTAGCGTGAACGGGAGAGAGATGAACATCTCCATATTTACCTAGATATGGCACTGATCAGCTTACTCTACACGCTGGCACACTTGTGCACCATGGGGAAAGGGTGCCTGTGTTACGGACAGCCTTATTTTTGTGCAAGTAGGTATACCTTCCTGCAAAAAATTATCTTTAGAGACATATTCTTCTTTCTATGTGTGCTGCAGGATGCATCACAAACGCAAATAGTAAATAATGAGGACAAAAGAGGATATTTCTCCTTGTTATGCCTCTATTGGGTATGCGGGCTATTTTGAGGCAAACCTAGGTTTGCATGTCTTTGTAAATCTGGGTTTGCATCAACGTACGTTAGTGGATGCACGGGAATGCCCATGCTCCGGCCATGTAACTCGTACCCAACGCAAAGTAACGCAAGGCAGCGCTTTGCACTATGTAACCTTACTTTTTATATACTATACCACGCAAAGTAACACAAATCAACTTTGTATGGCTTAGTAAATGACAAAATGAGTGACGCAACACTGATGCAAAATATTTGTAAATCTGGACATTGGTGTAAGAGTAAGGTTGCAAAGGAAAAAAGTGGAATCTCTAGCGTGAAATTAAACACACCAAAGCAGCTAGCAAGTTATTGCAAAAATATATTAGAATCAGTAGAATGTAAAACAGATTAAAATATGATGTAACTCAGAATGTACAAAAACATGCAGAGAGGTTCTATGTTTCACTAGCCTTCAAAACTAAACATGCTGAAATAAATATCTCGTTTCAGCTGACCACTGGTTACTAAAGAACTACAGAGTAAAAGAACAAAAACAAAAACAAAAAGCTAGCCCCCTTTTTCATTTTTTTAAACTACAACTGTAATTGTTCTCTGTGACCTGCCTTTCACCTTGTTTGCCTGCTCTGCAAGAGGAAGTATGGGCTTATAACTCAGCTGTAATAAGTTATTACAATTGAGGAACTACATCCATTTGATAATACAAGTGATCACAACTCAGTTATAATAAAGAAATTAGGGACAGGCTATTTTACAGGGATTGCAAATTCCCATCTATTGTATATATAATTAGAGATTGGTAACAGTGAATAAGGGGGTTGATTTTGACTGAAATGACGTCTAATTAGACAATGGGAGCAAGGCTTGCGTTTTTTATAATGCACACTTGTACCCTCAGGGTCTCCCACCACCCACTGCACCTTCCTTCACACTCCTGGGAATCCCTTTATGGCTTCAAAACCGTAACAACTTTTGTTAAGTATTGCTACTATGTCATAATGCATAACAATAAATTCAGTACTATGTTCACAAAAACGGTGATTCAATCATTTCCAAAGTTGGTGATCCTTATTATCTGCCTTTTCATATCTGATTTTTGATATGTTAGATTAGTTATTGACAAACCTTTACATTTGTGGAGTTAGCATGTTAATGCGTTTTGTCCATGTGAACTAAATCGTCCACCAATGATGTCACATTAGGTAATGCACTTAAAAGAAACGATCAAGCAAGTTAGTTTATGTAACTTTTTATTCTTGCTAAATTATTTTGTTGACATAAGCTTAGTCAGTGGAAAATGAATGACTCCTGCCTAGGAAAATAACCGGAAAAGGGCTTCCCACAGTGGTACCATATGGGCTTAACAAACTGCACATACTTTTACCTCTTGTCGCTAACCTCGTGCACTGCGAACTATGGGGCATATTTACAAGGGAAGTGGAGGAGGGAGGTATGAGACTTCCTGGCTTAACGCCTCACTCCACCACTTCAGAAACGCACGGTTGCACCATATGTACAAGAAAATGGTGCAGCACTGCATTTCCCCCTGCGCTACACTTAGCAGCCTAGCGCCAACGCAGGCACCCTTGCACCATAGTGCAAGGGTGTCTGCATGCAGGGGAAAATTGTTTATGTGCAGGAAGGTCTACCTTTCTGCACATAAACAATCTTGAAATGCTGTTCTGTAACTTCTATGTGTGCTGCTTAATTCAGCACACATAGAAGTTGCAAAATGGCATTACTAAAAATGATTGTGTATGTGCAGGAAGGGGGACCTTCCTCTACATAAGCAATCATTGGCCTTTTGCTGTTTTCATGTGTGCTGCACATCGCAGCACACATGAAAACAGCAAAAACGAGGAGAAATGAAACATTTCTCCTCGTTGCGCCAGGGTAAGACCAGGTTTTCCATGGTCTTAATTCCGGCACTGCCTCCTATATATTCTTCCCTTGTAAATAGGGGGCGGCATCAGAATCAATGGGTGTTGCGTTGGAACACCACTGCAACACCCATTGCCCTCCCCTTTCACCCTAATCATAGCGGGAAACGGGGCCTTTTGTACACGGCAGTGTTAAGTGGCTTAACACTGCCTTGTAAACAAGGCGAAGCCCCTATCGCCACAGGAACGTCATAAAAAGTGACGTCCCCATGGTGATAGTGGCTTGTAATATGCGCTTATATCAACGGATGTACATTCTTGCACGTGATCTGGTCTATCGCCTGTTTAACCTGTTTAACTCATTTTAAGATTCTCACAAATTTGAGGAAATATTAGACTGTCACAGCATGCATACACACAGCAAAATATACCACAAAAGTGTTTAACCGCTTCAGTGCAATGATTTATGAAATAGAAGTTGGCCATCTCGAGTCAAGCAGTTTTTGTACAAGAAGATGCAATTTTCAAAATACAACTAAGAGAAATAAAGATATTTCTCCTTGTTACGCCTCTCCTGGGAAGGAAAATGTTTTTGGCGCACACCCAGGTTTACCAGTTTTGGTAAATCTGGGCATGCCTCAGAAAACATGGTCGTTGCGTGAGAACACCCATGCTACGACCATGGAATGCCTCCCTAGGGCAGAGTAAGGCAATGCAGCGATTTGTGCTGTGTTTCTTTAGTTGAGATTTATGAATCCACTCAGGGCGATGCAAAATGGCCCTGCGTAGCTTCATAAATTTAATTTTTCAGTTGGGTCTTCCATGTACCATGTAGCGATGTGCAGGTGTGAAACAAGTGGGGTACGAAATATGGCCCTATGTATATGACTAGTGTGTAAGGCATAAAAATACTGCATTATACGTGTGTTCACTTTTTAAAGTGTACTAAGCAGAAATGCGCACACGCATTCTAGTTATTTCTCTAAAATTGTTTGCGAACAAAAAATTCATGTAGAATAGTTTTGTTTAGGATGTACATAATTCTGTGGCCTACTCACGACTCACACTTTATGCACAGCAAGAGGTTCCCTAGAAGCTGGTTGCCTGTCTAAGCAGAAATGCAGAATTCTGTGGGTGTAACAACTCTCTTCATAAAAACAGAAAACATGCAATGGTAAAGACAATAGGTTTGACGCTCATTCTCCAGAACTGAAAAGAGCAAATAAAATATGCCTGCTACAGTGCAAAAAGAATAAAAAAAATGTGTTTTAATATATGCAAGGCATAGATGACAAAGAATTAAATGTGTAACAATAGAGTGTACTTTTCAGATGTACAACAGTCCGTCATTCATTTACACTGAAGCAGGAGGAAGAAAGTGAGAATAAAATAATTCTGGGGTCTGATCCAAGATCTGATTGACAATGTCTGAAGCCAATTGCTGAAAGTTCTTGAGCCAAAGAAACCACTGTATTAAGGAGGTTGAACCAGAGTATACACCAAATACAGTAAGTTTGCCATGAATGGTGCAAGCGCCATTGATAGTCCAACCTAAAATGTTCTACCTTACCTGCAGTATATGTTTTACTTTGTTTTAACAAAGAATACGATTTTTTTTTTTTATGAAAAAAAAAATCCTAAATTCCTTGTTACATTCAAAAGGGAGATCTCTGGCCCAGTTGCAGAGCGCACCAAAAACAGACAGGAAGCTGTTAATAGTTCACTTGTAAATTCTGTCATAAGAGTCTTACCCCCTCATTTGAGAGGTTGAAAACTCATAAATCTACATCTATGTGTTAATCTACACAGGTAAATGATGAATTCCAGCTATATGGATATTTACTAGTCATAATTGTAGATGTACATGAGGAGAGCTACACATGCAACTTACCTTTGTGAATAGGGTCCTAAGCCTGGAGTGGCTATGGGCATAAATGATTTTGATAACCAAGAGCCCAGATCAATTAAAACATCTGCTAAGTCTTCTTTTTGAGGTGCAATCTGTTCCTGAGTTACTCTCCAGATGATTAATCCCTGCTATATGTTCACTGTTGATATCAATTCACCCTTCCTACTCCCAAAGGCAATTTTATTGTCCCCTAGGCTGTTTAGTTAACAACTAGTATTGCTCATTGAAAATGTGGATTGACACCCAAAGTTGACAAATGGCTTATCACAAGGCATATATTTCCTTCAATTTTGGATGTCTTACTTTTATATATTAGGCAGCAAGTCTCATGAGTTTAGAAGGCAAACTTAGGGATGTCTCAGACAATATATAAACAGGGGGGCATATTTAATAAAGGGTTGAATCGCTTTTGCACCACGCGACAGGCTGCATATGGGACGCAACCCTTAAGTGCGATTTATCAGGGCCACGCAAGGCCACCTTGCGTGGCCCTGATTGGCTTGATAAATCAAGAGTAATGCGATGCAGCACAAATCACTGTGTTGTGTTACTCTGCCCCACGGAGGCGTTCCCTGTTTGATGCATGAATGTACCACATAACACCCATGGATCCTGACGCATTCCTAGATTTACCATAAAAGGTAGATCTGAGAAAACACCAAAACCTCTACACCACCCCAGGTGAGGTGTAATGAGAAAAAGTATGTTTATTTCTCTTTGTTACTTCCTCTTTCAATGTATGCATTGTGCAGCACACATAGCGTAAAATGTCTCAGGGGATTGTCTTTGTACAGGAAGGTGCCCCGTCCTGCACATACACAATCCTGCTTACAACAGACACCCTTGCACCATGGTGCAAGAGTGCCTGCATTGGTGCTAGGCAGCACATTGTGTATCAGCACTGGGCAAAGGCAGGAATGTGCCATATTTTGTTAAATAAGGCGCATTCATGACCTTTTCTTAAATAGGCCCCAGGGTTCTTACATGACAAAATATTTTCCTTGCTATGTGTCACTGCAGTGATTTTATAACTGCAACCCAGCTGGAGCACACTTGTTTAATATAGTGGCAGACACTTACATGGGTGGTGTGAATATACACTGTGACTCATGTATGACAGTTAATTTATATGCCTTTGCTGCATTTCCTGTGCAACTTATGATGTCCTTACACAAAACTTAAATAAACCAATTGGATGTAGATAATTTAAATGTACAATTTTGGACCAAGCACAAGCACTGTGGCAATGAGTCACAATATAGAGAGCCTTAAAACCAAAGGCAAAACAAAACAGTGATGATCACAGAGACAAAGGTAGATTGCAACATGGACATATTATGGAGTTGTTAGTGTACTTGAGAAGATACTTTAATACATGCACAAATGTAGGATAGGTGCAGCCTCCCTTATTTAATACTGTGAATTACCCGGGTAATTTCAATTTAATTAGAATCTGAACATTCCAAATGTTGATTTAATGTGTAGCTCACAATATTTCCGAAGATGGGCTAGAACAAAACATTTGTACACATATTGAAAACTATTGTGGTTTATCAACAGTTTCATACCCTAGAAAGTGTAGGATGGTGAATGGTGGTTAGTCATAAACAATACTAAAGTTACAATGTAACTTTTTGTATATGACTATGTTATGCATCCCTGTTGTACGGGATAAGCAACATGTCTTGTAACTTGCATGAGGTCCATGAGAAGTTTAAAAAAAGAAAAATGGCAATAAAAATCATTTAAAATAAAACTAAAGGAAAAATGTAACACTAGAATACAATGTGACCAGTAGTAGAAATAGATAACTAATAGCTACATAATGAAACAAGTAATTTACCAAAATGGTCAGGTGAGGTGGTTTCAATGAAACACAAACTTGAGATATCCCATATCATTACATTCAAAACAATAAATAGCTAAATCAATTTCCAGAAAGACAGCCTGAGGTTGTATTAGACAATTGTAAATCTATTACCATTCCATCTTCCCAAGATTTTGTGGAAGCAAATGGACAGCAATTGTGGGCCTGAGCCAGTGAAGTCCTGTCCAGAGCTCTAAAATCTTTGATGGTCCAATACTTTTCTTGCAGGAGGTGTAGAGGATAACACGATAATAAGATTTAAGAAGGGACAACCGAGGATGATTGCCATGCAAAGCATACATTAAATGGATGCAGTGAATTGATTTCTAGCCTTCTGATCTTAGGATGAGATACATACTCAGCTTTACTAAGCATGCACAAACTGGGTGAAAAACAATGATCATGCAAAGGATGGTTGCAACAATGAACAATGTCAAAGCAGAAATTCAATGTGTCAGACAATGCATTTGCTACATAGGAAGGTGGCATGTTAGTGATAACCAAGCAAGAAAGGAATGGCACTGTCCGTTACCAATAAGCATTTGCAATGCATTTGGTCTCGCCTTTGGGACCTTATATGTATTTAGCTATGCAGCACATTAGCCTGGCTGCTGAAACATCTACTGTTCTTTAACATGGAGGGAAAGTAAGCACCAAACTGTGTGACATGCCAGGTATGGGAACACATGGAGAGAAATATTGCCTTTCATCAGGAAATGGTATAGTCCAAATCTCTGTTTTTAATATAAAGCAGGGCGTTTGGTGGTCATATCACTGAAAATACAAGATTTGAAAAAAATATTATTGTTTCCGGGTGCTCGTGGAAGACAATTTCTATGGACTGCAATCTAGAGAATGTTAAAGTGATTCTGGTATTTTACTAACCTCTGCTGGTCGTTTTCTAACAAGAAATTTAAATAGAGGCAGTAGCCAGAAAAATTAAAAAAAAGGTTCCTCAGCAGAAAGCAGTTCTGGTATTTTACTGACCTCTGCTGGTAATTTTCTACTAAAAAGTTTCTACTAAAACAGTGAAATAGAGGCACTTGAACAGAGAAAAATCTCTAAGCGGAAGCAGGTAAGTCCTAGGGCTGATCTCCAGAGCCCACAAAGTACATACACATATAAGTATATTCTAAAGTATATACTAAAGTATATGTAAGAGGTCTCGAATGCTCGACCTAAAAATCAGATGAAATCGAAGGAAAAGGCACTGCAACAAGTGTACAACATTAGGAGAAGACTTGTTTCTAGTTTTGTAAGTCTCAGAGCCCCTTATTTTAAACTCTCAGTGCCCCTTATTTTACTTCTAAGTGTATAGTTTCTACAATATTTACCAGTCGAAGAAATTCTATGTGTTGTAGACGCATAAAATGAAAATGTTTCCATTTCATATATACTTTTAAAAGTCTTGACCAATACAGCACTTAACCTGAAAGTAGTGACTGTCTGCTGTTAACTATTCTTTTTTTTCCCACATTCAATATTATATGCTGCGCCACTAAAGACTCTTTAGTAAATGTTAACAATGTCCAAATAGTGGGACAGATGTACCTTCAGACGTATTAAGTAACAGGAAATGTATACAACTGAATTTAGAGGTTTTTCCTTCAGAGACCATTTCAGGATCTAATATTATTGGTCATATGCAAAATAAAGAAATAGTTGAGTCCCATTATTCAAATGATTGTAGTAGCTCAAATATCCGTGCAGGTGAGTTTGGATTGAGCAATCTAGGGTCTTTGTTAAGCAAATTACTACATCAACAGATGAGCCCACCTACATCATTTGTTTGTGCAGAAGTCACCATAGATAAACGAAGATGTCAAATGTATTAGTTTAATATCACAAGACCAGCTTGATGGCATTTTTATCTCAAACATGTTTCCAGGTTTTCCAGATGTTTTAATGGGGTAATGCTGCAAATTTGCCCTTTCTGCAAGATTACCTAATATTATTTGCCTTTTTTTAAACCCATTTATGTTGGCCATAGTGCACTGCACACTTTAGCCATACTAATCAGTGGTAAAGTGCTTCTGCTTTCCTTTCAAATATGTTAAATTTAGCATGCACCTATTTGGCACATTTAATTTACTTATCAGTCCCTGGTATATGGTACCACCTGTACCCAAGACCTACAAATTAAATGCTACTAATGGGTTGCAGCTCTCATTGTGCCATCCAGTAAAGTAGCATTGGCATCTATAGGCCTGCCATTGCAGCCTGGGTGTGCAATTTTAAACTGTAATTTGGACCTGGCAAAACAAACCTTTTGCGGGGCCTAAATAGTCCTTTTTATTATTTATACGTCACTGCTAAGGTAAATCATTAATGCTCATACGGAATTGTGCATGGTTTTTAAAAAGTAGGACATCTATATTTAATGTTTTACATGGTCTAGCAGTGAAAAACCTCCAAAGTTGTTTTTCACTGTGGGAAGGTTACACTATTTCATTGAATAAGTGCTAAATTCAGTTTGAAGTAGCTAAACAAATGGTTCACAGACTCATTTTAATAGTAATATAAAATCCAATTTAATGGTCAAGTCAGATTTTATATTACTATTTTGCAAATAACACTTTTAAGAAAGATGTCATTTTCCTGCCTAACACCAGAAGACTTGTGTGCCAGAGTCCAGCTGTCGCCTGACCCCTGATGGCTCCCGTTGTCAGATAAGTATGCTCCCAGACAGTCGGCAAAGGGCTCTGGGTGTTGGGAAAGGGACTTCTCACTTTGGCAGGATAGCCTGGGGGAGTTGCCCTGCTGTTTTCTATTGTATTCTATTCTATTCCATTGTATTCTATTCTATTCTTACTTACATAGCGCATGGCTATTCAAAGGTGTTATTCTGAAACAGCCATGTTTTAAGTGACTTAGTGAATGCTAATTCATTTGTGGTCAATCTTAGGGAGGTCCTGAGCTTCAAAGGATGCCTACTTTGTCACTGCCAGATAAAGTTCAGGCCTAGGCCTGCTTCCCCTTGTTCTCTTTAGACAGGCAGACACCAAACACAGTGGGGGTAGAGGAACTAACAGGAACTGGTTTAGGGTATGGCCAAAGGCTGGCATTGTTCATGAAGTTGGACCCCACAGACGTCTCAGAACAGTCCTGGATCTGTGGAGAATCGGACTAATGTCTGCACTACTGTCTGAAGAACTGGAAGGAAGACTAGACCTGAGTCTAGGACCCTAGATGTGACTCAAAATGTCAGTTGGTGACCTCCTGTTTGAGCTAATGGGACACAATACGCATTCAGAGGTCCTATTTCTGCAACTGCCAGCTGATCAGTACCCACTGAACCTGCCATTGACCCTGCTGCTGGCCTCTGCTAGAGTGAGTCCTAACACACAAGTGGTGTCACCCAAGTCCTTGACCATTGCCTGGTTTTAGATTGTACCTCCTGTACCCAAACAGGAACAAATGAGACTTAGAAACCTTTTGTAAACTTTCTGCCTGGCGATCCAGCATAGACCGGAATCACTATTGAAGCTGCAGCCATTGATGCTATATTGGTAGTAGGCCTCAGCTTGCTGGTTTGCCTTGCGAAAGGCAATCTAACTTCTAGAAGAGTTTCTAAGTATAGGCTTCATCAGCACCAACCCTGAAAGGCACCCCATTAATGTCAAGGCCTCCCCGAGCACAAACTTAGGTTTTCACCCGCTCAGCACTTTCTCACCTTCATCACTGACTACACCAGCACCCCTTTCTTTAGCAACCTGAGGTTGATGAGGCATGCTTTGGATGCAGCTTGCTGCTTGCCCCGCCAATAACTCATAGACGACAACTTTTTTTCAGCAAATGTTTCTAAGTTATAATGTAAACTTTACCCCAGGATGAACTCGGTCCTTGTATTTGACCTGTGCTGCATTGTGGTCGACCTTAAATTTTGACTTTGACCCAATCTATCATAACCAGGGAAGCACGATTGGTGCTTTGTGCCTTTTGGTGCTATTTTTAATTCAAACTTTTTAAATTTCTATCTCTGGTTCTACTTATTGGATATTTGTCATTTTCTTGTCATTTTGTTTACTAAAATATTCTCTATTTTTTCTAAATTGGTTTGGGATATTTTTTGTGTTGTATTTTCACTTTAATAAATGTTTGAGTACTGCTTAAATACTTTACACATTGCCTCTAAGTTATATCTGACTGCTTTCTGCCAGGCTACCAGCACCGCTTTGTTTAGTGAATTTAGTGGTTTCCCCTCCCTAGGACTGTGATTATCATATTATTATATGAGGTGGGTTCTCACCCTCAACTAACTCTACAATTTCTTACAGTAACACTGGTGTGTTGAATTATAATAATGTATTTAGTAATCAAAGCAACACAGATCTTGTCATGTTCCTACCCACGCTGTCTTTTTAAAAATATTGTGAAGCACCAGTGTAAATGCCCAGTGTGATCATCCAGAACTATCGGTTACGGAGGCTAAATCTGTACATGCAAACTAAAACAAAACATATATATTGTCTAACACGTGTAATGTAACCAACAACAAGATGTAGCTGATTATCTAAGAGACAATATAAAGTCGTTGAACTGTTAATATTTCATAGAAATTAGTTTTCATTGTCATAGATGAATGTTAAAGAAATGCATTTTCCTTGTCACAGATGACTGTCCAATTTGAAATAATTCTTCATACAAAATAATACATGACAACCATGATTCTTCTTACAGAGTAATTAATAATTGGTATAGTTGTTGCCAGATATTCTTAGTTTTGAGACTGGTCTTGATGCTGAGGTTGGCTGTTATCAAATATTTACTGTTCAAAGGCTTTATAGTGTGTCTCACATAATCTATTATATCTTGTTGTTGGATACATTAAGCTTTGCCACTGGAAGTTAACCAGTGATCTGAGGGTTTAACGCCAGGCATGATTTCTGCTACCTATTGAATCTAAAGCCATTTCATATATTTGATGGGTGAAAACAGAGACAAAATGATTGAGTCGAACATATCCCCCACCCCAAAGAGTCTGACTAAACGTTTGTCTATACTTGATCACACCATGTTTTTACAAAAATGTTGTAGTAGGCGAACGAGATAGTGACTCGACACGCCACCATAACAGTTATCCGGAAGTGAAGACACCCTCATCACGTGACTGGGGTGTACTAACACATGAACCATGTGTTAGTACACCCCTCATCAGGGTGTACTAACTCATCAGGGTGTACCTCTCATCAGGGTGTACTAACACATGAACCATGTGTTAGTACTAGGCCTGGGCGAAAATTTCGTTCCGTTCACGGAAATTGCGATAATTTGACATTTTCGCGTTCCGCGGAAAGCGCGAAAATGTCAAAATTTCCGCATTCCGCAGCTTAGCGATAATTTGGTTCTTGCTCGCGCTGTAAAATAATACATTCTCGTGCGCGCGCGATCGCCTTACCTGAATCCCTGCGTTCGCCGACAAGTTTTCTTGATGCGGTCGCGTTCTCCATGAGATGTTGTATTGTTTTTAGCCATTTGCGCTGTCTCGCAACAGTTCGCGCCCGCAGTTCCGTCATGCGTCGCGCAATCACGTCTTTCTTCTCGCGATCATGCACCGCGAGACAACTGAAAACAAGATGGCCGCGCCCGCGAGCAACCACATGGGTAAGTTGGCGAGCCGCAACCATGCAGAAAATCTCGCGAACATGCGGGAAAAAAACTTCTGCATCTTCGCGATATTTCCGCGTGTTTGCGATAATTTTTAACATTTTCGCGATAATTTGCGAAAGTGGATTTAGCAAATTCCGCCCACCCCTAGTTAGTACACCCCAGTAACGTGATGAGGGGGTCTTCACTTCTGGATAAATGTTATGGCAGCGTGTCGAGTCACTATCACGTTCGGCTCTGAAGAGCGATGGCATTCACTAACTCTGGTTAGTTTTACCAGGTTCATGGGCTAGGGGGATTTTCATTACATTGAACAGGGAAAATGATACTCTTTTGTACCATTGCAGGAGACCAGTCGTCTCAGCATTAACACGTCCGCATGTAGGGTAAGCGCTGGTATTTGGATGTTTGCATTTAAGTCCATTGTTTAGCGGCTTGTTGTTTCTCATGACCACTGCGGTGCATTTTCTTCTATTTTTTTCCAGCAGCTGCGTAATTGTCTTGAAATTTTCAAGTGTAGTTTTGTTTGTTAGGAAAAGAAAAGTTGTATTTGTTTTCTTGGAATTCTATTAAGAGGTACAAGCTTATTTAGAGAAACATCATTTGGCATTCATTATTTTTGTGAGAGTTCATCGACGATAGTGTGTTTACTTCCACAGCTGGAGTCGGTAGTGTGGGGACTTTGACCCATATCAATGAAGTCATAACGAATTGTCATTTCAAGTGAGTATGTTGTCTTTGTATTGAGCAGCATTATGTAGGTAGATGATGGGAATCCTATCTTTCCTTCTTCCTTCTGGAAATATTTGTATTTCTCTTCTTTATTTGCAGACATAATAATGGGCCATGATTTATAAGCAGCCTCCTTAACAGAGAGTCAGCTAGGGAAAGGGTTATTAGAAGTGTCATGTGTGTGAAAAACTTGGTTATTGATCTTACTTATATACACCGTAATCAGGGCCGGACTGGGAACCAAAACCGGCCCTGGCAAAGTGCTCAGCCGGCCCCCCCGGGACTTGGGTGGGCCGCCGAGCTCTTTGCCAGAGACGGTTTTTGGCTGATTTTGTTACAGGGCTATGCTATGCTATGCTGCAAAAATGGCCCTGTAACAAAAACGGCCCCCAGGGGCCCAAAACCGGCCCCCACCTGTGCGGTGCACCGGGGGATTGCCCGGTGCCCGCTACGGCCAGTCCAGCCCTGACCGTAATAATGTTAAGTCTATTTTTTGTTTTTACAGAGATCGCCCCTGAAGAAGGGACATCGGTCCCGAAATGCATTGGGCTTTATTTTGTATTTTTGTTTATCCTTTGATGGAATGACATTGTTTTAGCATGATTTGTTAGAATCTTGACTGTACTAATTCAAGAATTTATCTGCATGTAATGTTTATTCTCGAAACAAAAACAAAATTATGATTTAATTCTCAAGAATTCTGATCAAATAATTTTGAGACAAATGTATTGAAACTCATGTGTTAATGTGTTATCTGATGGATATTACTTGAGGTTGTGCGCACATGTGTCCAGCTGGCAGTTTAGCTGGAGGCCCTCTTTTTTTTTTTGTGTAGGTGCGGAAGGTACGCACAGTCGGGTGCAGCACACAGATCGATTGAAAATGTGTGATCTTAAGTAATAATTGTTAAAGTAAGGTGTGTATAGTCTACCCCAGGTTTTCATTAGTAATGTGGAGAAACAAAAATACTGCAGGCTAGGTAAAGAGGGAAAAAACATATGTTAAGAGAATTTAAAAACTATTCCAGTGAAGGTAGAGGTGTGGTGGAGCGGCCAGGGTGGCTGACTTCGGAGCACGGGGTTTAGGGTTCAATTCCTGGCACAAGCGGCAGCTCAGCATCATGTAACTCTAGGCAGTAGATCACTTATTCACATTATTGAGACCCTTAAGGGTGAATAGATCATGCTTTAAAAATACCAAATTTATTGATTGAGTGAAGTAAATCAACAAACCTGAATCACCAATAGATTCTGCAGGGCATAAACTAAGTAAAATTAGCAGTTCTGCTAAGAGGACAGGCAATTGCAAGAGAGTTGGTAAGCATAAATCTGCCAACAAGTGGAGACAGTTGTCACAAACGCCTGAAGCCATCAAAGGCAAAATTGAATTCTCCACTGCAGATTATTTAGGCAACCTAAATGGTAACTCTGTGGGTTTCAAGAGGCCTTTATTTTTGCTTAGAACTTTTAAGCAAGTTGCGTCCAGCTTAGCCGAAGTGGCATGCTGTCATAATTGCAGACTACTAACCAATTTGCCAGCTCAGGTTTTTTATTATAGCCTTTTAGCCCACCATAGCGGGCAATAACCTGCCATTAAAGGCCCGCTTCAGCGTTAAAGGTGCCTGCAATGTGTTTGGAAAGGTTCCAAGGCCTTTCTCCAATAAACACATTTAAATTCAGTTGCAGCTCAGGCAGCTCACTGTGTACCTGCAAAACATTTTGTCTCACAGCGCTTCTGTCACACACTGACTCTGCCGCCTAGAGGTGCACTAGATGTTAGTGGCTCTGACACACCGCATATTTATATCACGGAGCAACAAACAAAGCAGATTCTGACCTCATACTTCAATGACAGCGTTGTATCTGTGGATCGGGTAGCAGTTGGCTCAGTGCACACGCAAGTGCTGTCATTTAATCAATGAGGATATGGTGAATGTGAATTTGGGATGTCGGGGAATTCACAATACAAATATTACACTTACCATGCATGTCATATCAATTGAAGAGACCACCCCCATGTTGATCCTCCTCACCAGCTATTAGAGCTCTTTGGTAATAAGGGCTTGCTGTGTTTTTATATTGCCCTTGCTCTCATAATGTTTGCCAAGTCAACATATGTGGGCTGGATACTGTGCTGGGTCGAGAAGGGACTGCATCATCTATAGTAGCTGGTGCCCTTAGTCCTCTTGTTCAGTCCAAAGGTCTCACTAGAATTTATTAGTGACAGTGTGGGCATTGGAATGTAGGAGCTCCGGGCTTTTACCGGCCAGAAGAAGCCCGGAACTGCCCCAGTGTCTTCAATGAAGCACTCAACATTCCAATGGTCTCATAAAAAGTAGATTTGATCATATATATATGCTCCTGCTGTGAACGTCCATTGTCCTTGTATTACAATGGTAGCAGTGGGATAGGAAATAGTGCAAAGTCTAAACTATGAAGCACATACAGGAAGAGAGAATGGATGTTTGAATTTTACACTGATGGAGATCACCAAGCTAACATCCTGCTACCTATGGGTGTAATACAAATGACCAGCGAGAGCGGTCCAGCAAAGCAATACAGAGAACACATGTTTAGTGATATCTAAATAGTTTCTTCATCAACGGTCAAAACTCAAGAAATAAGGCTTTTTGTTGGTTTTCTTCTTTCTTCGTCTCAAGTGGGTTAATTTAAAGAATTAGGTTGGAAGAAATCATCATCAAAGTATCTTTATTCGGATATTAAAACATCCAGAAAAGAACAATATATTTACATATTTCAAATACAGTAATATAAGCAATTCATCATAAAACATTAAAATAAAACATATCTGAAGGGCCATTCCAAGATCTCAATAGCAGAGTTGGGCCTAAGATTTATACTAAATTGCAAATTCATAGTTTTTATAAAGTGCAGTGTGCTGACAGCTGTACAGATAGGGAATACCAACACTTTAACAATAATTAAAATGCAAGATCGTAGTTTACATAAGATCAATCAAATTTAAAATAAGCCGTAGCCTAATTAAAACGAACTTCTTATAACATCCCAAGTACTGAGGAAATATGAATTTTGTGATCAGTTATGTCCCCTATCGTAGACCCCAACGGCTCCATGTGCATGCTATAAGTACATGTATGTTCCCTCCAATTCCAGTTTTGAAGACGCAAATACATGTGCGTCCACCGTCAACATGTCCTCTTTCAGATCCGCCATGAATGGGTCAGATATTCCATTCCTAAGTATGAAAGGCCACCGACTTTATGTGGTTCACTTTCCACATTTTACAGATTCAGGCGAGTAGGCCCTGAATTCTGTCATCAAGCCTTTTTCTGCCTTCTGCCTCTGAAAGCTCCAGTCTGAGCCTGCATCTGTATCCATGAACTTTGTCCTACTCCCTGCGCGGCTAACGGTGCCTGATCCAGCATATTGCCTGCCAAAAACTGTATTTCACCTTCAAGATTATCTACTCCGCTCCTCATCCGATGCATTCCTGTCTAGTCGTTTAGGTAAACATTCCTCCAGCTACCGTGCAAAGAGCCAGGCCTCGCTGTCCTCATGCAAGTAATTCATAGCCCCGTTACCATGGAATATTCCTATCCCCTCGCATCTCATGTAGACACTTAGACGCTTGTACACGCACTAACAGTCAGTATAGAATAGATTCTACTCTAGAAACCTTTCCTTTTGGATAACACAGTTCTTTAAACATAGGATATTAGATATGATTTGGGATTAGGTTGACATGACCCCCAGACTTCTGTCTCCACATGTAGAGCTAAATGTTAAATCCTCTTCACCCTCTAGTTGCACGTCAATCACACGTCATGCGGCTGCGCGCGCATCTCTGCCAAATATTTCTGCTGACATTGCAGGATTCTTTTATGGATCCACCCACTTGTGACATCATGTATGATGACGTTTATTAAATTACGCCCATATATCCGCCTCTATTAGTTACGTATGCACCTTTTATCTGTACTATCAGCTGTTACGCCTCTTGCATCTGTTTCACTGTAATGCATTTTCTATAAAACTGCTTATCTGTCAATAATATATGCCCTTCCTTCCTGAACTTTCGTGGTGATGGAATAGAAAGCCTACAATTCGAATTGTATTCCTTTGTATAGGAATAAAGCCTTTTAAAACCTCTAATACCACGGATTCTGCCTCTTATATTTACTGAGTTATTCTTACTTGACTTTACCGCATAAAAAATAGTACCGGTAATGAAATATTTACCACATAAATTGGCGCCCGAACAGGGACACTTTCTCATCTCACGCGCCGGCGGTGCGTTGCAGGCCCGGTCTCCTGCCACAGCTGAACGGACAAAAACGCGTACCTGCAGGATTTCCTGTATCTCCCTCCGGCCAAGCGGGGGCAACTGAGGCTGCGATCAACACCCAGACGAGGCAGTGAGAAGTGCGAAGTATCCCGACCAGAGCCTAGCTGAGAGAGCAAGATCCGAGGTATACAGAGGCCCACCAGGTTCCGAAGTTCCGAGTCCAGTCAAGTCGAGTCCAGTCCGGTCCAGTTTCAGTTCCGTTCCGAGGCCTTCCGTTCCGAGCTACCCGGTGAGTACCATTACCGGGGAGGCACTTAACGTGCACATAGTCTGTGCCGGTCAAGACGGGTTTGGGTACACAAATCCGGTCTGCACTGTTTCAGCAGTGTATCTGTACTGTTTAGCAGTATATATAGTATGTCTTGCATATAAATAAGTATTATCTAGTGTCAGTATTATGTCAGTAACTAGTTTTCTATTAGTTATCATCGTTCGTTAAAAATGTTAAGCGTTAAATGTTTTAATACGTTCTATATATTGTGGTGTGAATGACTGTTCATTATTGCGTTTATTTGTATTAAGTGTGTTTAAGATTAAGTAACCAGATCTAAAAATGCCGCTCTTTTCGAAACTAAGACAGATCAAAACTAGAAAAGGTGTACTCGAAGAAGCTGTTCCCATCCCACCTAGGGACACTCCAGGGTATTTTATGTATCATAAGCATGGCCTAGATGCCGTATTATTTCTTGATTTATGGGTAGACTACACCAAGGATTTGCCAGAAAATCAGAGATGGCCCGCAGCAGGGACCTGGGATGCAGATTGCATCATGAGAGTAGAAGAAGAATTATGGAAAAAGAAAGCCAGACAGTCACAGAAAGATGCCATTGAATTATGGCGCAAAGAATCATACAGACGTACAGAAAAAGCGCTCAGACAGGAAGAGAAAGGTAGAGAGAATTCAAATAAAACCCGAGAAAATCTATTACTTGAGGAAGGTACCCGAGTAAACTCAGAACAAGTAGATAGACAAAGAAACACTCTTATGAATGGTATGTATCCTCTTCTGGCCGAAGGGTTACCTAAGGCTATCCCGGAAATACCAAAAGACTTAACTCCTCCATTGCTCCCGATAAAAGCACATCCCAAAACACATCCCAAAACAGCAAAGGACGTTTTCCTTTCCTCCTATTTAGATGACGTAGCTCCCGAGTATGCTAATGCCATGCCACCCACACCGCTTGCCGATGGTGTTCAACACCAAGAGCATCCGTCTGTATCCCCGCAACTACAAACTCCTACACAACAAGTTCCCACAGGTCCGTCCGTTTCTACAGTTTTTCCCGCATCTACAATCTCTATCCTACGTCCAACGAATCCTTTCGTGCCTAGCGCCTCAGATGGTGCTACAGGAGGTACGACAGACATGTTTGCCACCCCGCCGCGAAACAAACAGACCCTTAGAGATTTAGCACTCCAACGTACACCCCAATTAGCGACATCCGACATGTTTAAAGAACAGCTTGTGGATTGTAGATACGACCCAGTACCAGGTAGACAGGACAAATTGCTCATATCATCACTACGTATACGACGAGCTACATTATATTTAATGACGATACCAGGAATGGTTGACCACCTAGACAATATATATCGCTTTGTCCAAACAGGGCGAGGTCCAGAAAGTATTAACGAAGCTATGGAATACAAGAAAGTGGATGTACAAAGACAACTACTGCGTTTTTTCATAAATTGTGTAATTAGGAATCAAGACAGGCCCGGGGCAGATCACGATACCATGCAAAAACTTGTCAAATGGGGTCAGAACATATCAGAAGAGAAACATGATAGACAGGCGTGTATAATCGCCATGTGTCGAAAGATCCGCAAGGAAGTAGAACGAATACATAAAGAAAGACGAGAAACAGACAGAGTAGAATCAGAAGAGGAGGAGGAGCAAGAATCAGAACAATTAGAAACGATAGCTTATGTAGGTCGAGGAAGACCCCATAATAATACTAGAGGCTATAATGATCAGATACGTCCAATACGTCTAGAATATAATAGACATTTTCCAAATCCTATGTTAAATACAAAATCCCCCGAACACCTATTCCAAGCCGCTGATAAATTACTCCGAGATCGAAGGGGGTACCATATACTCGATTCCATGGACGAACAAGAATTAGCCAGGTCCGCAGTACAATGGGCTGACAGTCCCAGCGACTACAATGATGATGTACTTGCACACACGTTTCTGAATCTTGACCCCTACGAACAGCGTTTAGCTAGTATATACATGATTCAACACCTCCTTATATTATATAAAAACCAACACTCCGATCCAGGACCCTTACCTGACATATTGACAGAACTACTCACGAATATATGGAGAGGGTCAGGTACTGATTTGATTAAAGAGATTCTAGAATTCCGAAACCAATATTTAAATTTCGTATGCCCAGAACACGTTCCAGTTCCCATTATGGGAAGAAAAATGTATCACATAGATAGACAGAACCTGTTACGCGAAGTACACCCAATCAGAGGTGACGGTAATAACTTTACACGCGTGTTTGTGTACACGCCTATAACTAAACTGGAATTATTAGAAATGAAGAAAGTAGTACCCAGCCATGACAAGGATCCAGCAGGTTTCCACCGTGAAATAAAGGACATGTTACTCATGGGAGAGTATACCTACCCCGACATTATGAAAATATTAAAAGTCCTATTACCCGCCGGTGTTTATGAGAAACTTAAAGAAAAGGAATGGGAGGTGGGAGACCAAAAGATAGATTGGACAGCATTAGAAAACGAAGAAAGGGCCCGAGCTGCAGGAGCAGGGCTTGGGGAAAAGACTACCGCATTAGCAGGGCTACTAGTACAGGTACTGGCACGTTTATTAACTACGAAAAAGGAAGACTGGGGTGCAATCTCAGCCTGTAAACAAAAGCCAGATGAAGACACTAGTGATTTCTATTCCCGATTTGAAAAATGTTTTGGTATAAATAGTGGCATAAAAGCCAGTAGTGAGTCATATCCACATCTGTTTGTGACAAAATTAGTTGAAAATTCTCTGCTACAAGTCAAGAATAGAGTATTGAAATTCGAAAGTACCTGGCAAGGTAATACCCCATCGCAGATGTTACAGATGTTACAATATCACCACAATAGAATTAGAGAAGAACAAGAACACGAACAAAGACGTATGAAAGATACAAAAATGAAAATGCTTGTTGCTCAGTCAGTTCCAGCCAATGGTCATCAAAAGGGTGATTCCGCAGGTCCTACGAAAGGGACATGCAACTATTGTAAACAACCAGGTCATTATATACACGATTGTCCAGTCCTGAAACATAATATTGCTACAGGTAGAACCCAGGAGAGACCACGTCCACCTAGACAGGATCAGAATCAACAACAAATCCCTCAGCATGCACAACCTAGGTTAGCTCCGCAACAACTAGCTCCGCAACAGAGAGCTCCACAACAGACCGTAGCACCACCACAGGCGCAGCCTATTGCTGCAACACAGGCAACAACGCAACATATGTATCAGTACGCACAAGCAGATTATCCCGATTATCAGCGATACACATGAAATAGCCTAGAGAGGGAAGTTGGCTTACCCCTTATAGAGGTTCCTGTAGACCAAGAGGGACCTTATGTACATAGTGAACTATTAGGGGAAGACAGAAAGTTTTTACTTGATACAGGGGCAAGCAGAACAACTATAAGACGCAGTGAAGTTCCAGGGGCACCCCTCTCAGGCTCACAGAATATTTCCCTTGGATTCTCAGGAAAACCTATAATAAATGACGTAACACAACCTCTTCCACTTACGATCGGTCCATTGACACGTACTACAGATTTATTGCTTACTAAATCATGTCCAGAAAACTTGTTAGGTATAAAAACATTGAAAGCTCTAGGAGCTATAATATGTTGTTCTCCGGAAGGAGTACGACTATTTTTGCGTGACTTTAAAGGTCACTACGTGTCCAGAGACATGGATCACCGACTGCAGAATTTACCTACACATTTATGGGCACAAGGCCCCACTGATGTTGGTTGCATGAATATCACACCATATCGTGTCACACTAAAAACAGGAGTAATACTACCACGAATGCGACAATACAAGTTACCACCCGATGCTGTTGTGGCTTTGCTGCAAATCATTGACGAGCTCATGGCACAAGGAGTGGTTGTCGAAACCGACTCCAATGTATGTAATTCCCCGATAATTCCGATTCTTAAAAGAACGGATCCAAAAGCACCACCAGTATATCGATTAGTTATTGATCTGCCGAATTAAATAAATGTATTGTACCACAATACCCTGTGGTCCCAGATATCTCTTCATTATTAACAGCTATTGACTCAGAAGCAACGTTCTTCACTGTAATTGATCTCAAGAATGCTTTCTTTAGTGTCCCTATAGATCCGGAAAGTCAATATCTGTTCGGATTCAGTTTAAATGGACGAAGTTTTAAATTCACACGCGCACCTCAAGGATTTACAGAAAGCCCCAGCATCTATAGCCAAGCACTAAAACGAGAACTTGACAGTATCCACATGCCAGTTAACACTGCCTTGCTTCAATATGTCGATGATCTGCTGATCACCGCCCGAAACGAACCTGAATGTGAAAATGCGTCACTGACGGTTTTAAAATTTCTGGCCGACAAGGGGCACAAGGTGTCCCCTTCTAAGCTGCAATTCTGTGTCCAGCGAGTTGTTTACCTTGGGCACTCGCTGTCCAAGGAGGGAAGGCAGCTTACACCCGACCGCATCCAGTTAATCGCTAACATGCCACCACCCAAGACACAAAAGGAGGTGCGGGCTTTTATAGGCCTCACTTCATACTGTAGGCAGTGGATCCCTCAATATGCATTTCTAGCAAAACCACTCATCCAGTTGACAACACAGGAGGCAGCCACATCGACTGTCCTCCCTTGGACTCCAGAACATACACACGCCTTTGAAAGCTTAAAGAAAGCTTTATGCCAAGCACCTGTCTTAGCAACACCATGTTACAGTAAACAGTTTACACTCTTTGTTACAGAACGCGAAGGTACTGCCTTGTCAGTACTCACTCAGGAACAAGCAGGATCACACAAACCATGTGCTTATTTCTCTAGTACATTAGATCCAGTAGCTCAGGCTCTTCCTGCGTGCCTGAAATCGGTGGCAGCAACAGCTTTAGCAATCAGACAAAGCGATGCCATAGTGTTAGGACACCAACTGACAGTACAAGTACCACACGCAGTAGAGGTTCTTTTGAACCGCACACAAACACAACACTTGACTATAGCGAGACTCACCGGTTACGAATTGACATTATTTCAGCCACATATAGAAATCAGACGTTGTAATACGTTAAATCCTGCCACACTGTTACCAGTGGGCGGAACAGATCCATTGGCACATGATTGTGTCGAAGTTATTACTATCACGACGAAACCCAGACAAGACTTGACAGATATCCCTTTGTCAGATCCAGACTTGACATTGTATGTAGATGGGTCATGTATGAGAACAAGTACAGGAGAGTTAGTGGCCGCTTACGCAGTCACAACAGACACTGAAGTCATTGAAACAAATCGTATTAACACTTTGTCAGCTCAAGCAGCAGAGCTCATCGCTCTGACACAAGCCTGTATTCAAGCCAAAAATAAGAAAGTCAACATATACACAGATTCACGTTATGCATTCGGAGTCGTCCATGACTTCGGCGTACTGTGGCGAGAGAGAGGTTATTTAACTTCTCACGGTGCCCACATCCAACACGGACCCCTCATTCAAGCCCTATTAGACGCGATTCATCTACCTACTGCAATATCGATTATGAAATGCAAAGCCCATACAAAAGTTACCGATATCATTTCTCAGGGTAATGACCTAGCTGACAGAACAGCTAAACAGACTGCTCAGAATCAGACTCACATAACGGACATGACAAAGACAATAGTTCAGACACTAACACATTGCATGACAGTTAAGGATCCCGCCCTTGATGTAATTGACATACAGACACATGCTACACCAGAAGAAATAAAGAAATGGACTGAATTAGGAGGGATCCAAACGGATCAAGGATGGATGACGAAGGAAAAATCTATATGGTTTCTTCCCGACTCTATGGTTCAAGTCATCATTAACACAATACATAGTCCAGCACACCTAGGAGAAAAAGCTATGCTAGACAGCATTCAACACATTTGGTTCAACAAACACTTGCGAGCAGCAGCTAAACAAAAAGTTCGTACCTGTATGATATGTTGTCAGTTTAATCCAGGTAAAAGCATCCCCGTAGAGCAGGGTGGATTTCAACCTCCCGATCATGCTTTTGAAGTCCTCCAGATGGATTATATCCAGATGGAACGATGTCGAGGATTCAAATATGTTCTCGTAGTTGTCTGTGCTCTTTCCCGTTGGACAGAAGCATACCCGGTTTCAGATTACACCGCCCCGACTACTGCCAAACAGTTAGTTCGAGAATTCTTCCCACGATACGGTTTACCACGTGTTGTCTACTCAGATAACGGCCAGCCGTTCTCATCCGAACTAATGAAACACGTTTCCCTTTTGTTAGGCTACCAATGGAAATTCCACTGTGTCCGACATCCCGAGGCAGCAGGTCTCGTGGAACGTCATAACCAAACTCTGAAAATTAGACTGTCCAAAATATGTAGAGAAAAAGGTGTCGATTGGATAGTAGCCTTACCAGTTGCGCTCTTTTACATGAGAATGGTAGCACATTCTCGAACAGGGCTATCCCCGTACGAGGTGATCTTCGGTAGACCACCAAATATGTGGGGGACGCCTATACCTCGAAAAATCACTGATGTTGACTGTAATATGCTGACAGATTACCTGGCTTCCTTGATGTCTGCACTACAATCTTGTCGTTCACAGGTAACCGCAGCTTTTCCCGATAATACTGAGGGGAAGCCCCATGACGTGGTTCCTGGTGACCTGGTTTTGGTCAGGAATTTCGACCGGAAGACCCAACTGGAGCCTAGGTGGAAGTCGCCGAAGCTAGTTCTACTAACCACAAGGACAGCCGTGAAGATTGAGGGTCGCAAAGGGTGGTTGCACTCAAGTCATATCAAGAAATTTTATGGACTACCATCCAGTGTGAATACTCAACCTTGTATTCCCTCACAGACAGACTCAAAGCTCCCCTTGGTTGAGAAGTCAAAATCAGAACTTTACAAACTAAAATTGAGGTCTAGCAAGTCAGACAATTTGATTGTTTAAGTCCTCTCCAAGGTGAATCGGTTGAATTTGTCTCTGACATGTATCCTCTAGACCGGAATAGAGAAAGAAATCAGCAAATGCAGCTTAAAAAGCATGCGTATTGTAAATCACTTCGTAGTCACTGCACAGTAACATTATTAATTTTGTTTTTTCTAAGTCTTCTGATCATTATTTTCAGCATACTATTGCATATGTATTACCCTATTCTTAAGCGTGCTTACAATGTAACTGCAGAACATTCTTTTAGCGAATTACCTCCGCATGAATTGTCCTATAGATTTGCGCTGCGCAACAACACATTCATTAGTATGTTACATCATTCCCATCAGACCAGCAATGCCACAAATTGTTGGATATGTGGCCGACTCCCTCCCTATCAAAACTATAAGGGAGTTTTGCCCCTCTTTCCATATCCGTTCACACACAATGGCTCCTGTGGAGCATGGTTTAGTTTGATTAATTCCCTAGAGTCAAATTCCGCAGTTTACCAAGACAACTGGGTGTGGGGAAACCTGAACCTAGTTTTGCTCAAAGTCTGCTACCCTAACAAGGAGGGACTCCCCAAAAGAACAGGAACTGATCTAGAAAATGAAGTATATGGATTAGGTAATTTTACACTTAACCTCATGATCCTGAACGTTGAATCTGAAGCTACACCAATCTTGCCCGCCATGTCAGTATTCCCAGTAAAAGGGGAATTATGTGTAAGAAAGAATGGTTCCATACACATGGGCCATAGTAAATGCAACACTGTAATAAAATTCAGTGATCAAGGCAAGTCTACATTTAGAGCTTCCCATCATTCCTACTTCATATGTGGCCAGACCGCATATATATGTCTACCTTTAGATTGGGATGGTACCTGTTACATAGCATTCCTTCTGCCACCTGTTTTCCTAGCCCCTCCTGATTATCATAGAAATACCCATTTAGTACACAATAGACAGCAGAGAGATCTCCCAATTGTCGATTACACTGAAACAGCATGGGAAAAATACACAGATTTCAATAAAGGGTTCTTTCCCTATATAGGTACAGTCACTAATAGTAAGCTGATACGTAGATTAACCAGAACCCTTGAAGCAGTAGTGAACGAGACTATTTCCGCCTTAGGCAATTTAACAGAAGAGCAGTCTGCTATGCGGATTGTTGTGCTTCAAAATCGTCTTGTCCTTGACGTCATCCTGGCCGATAGGGGCGGAGCTTGTAGGGTCATCGGATCAAGTTGCTGCATTTTCATACCAGAAAATTCGCCGTCAGTATATAAAGCCATAACCCGCCTTCATAAGATTATAAGCCAGATACACCAGAGTCCAGGCACCTGGACTTGGTCCGGTTGGTTCTGGGGCGTGTTGTCAGCCTGGGGATGGAGAATGCTATCCTTCCTAGGTATTGGCTTTCTCATACTATTCAGTTGCTGCTTATGTCTACAATGTGGGCCAGCGATTTGTGGTCTGTGTGCCACATCGTGTATCCCACATCCACGTTTTCGTTCAAAATCCCGGAAGAAGAAAGAAGAACAAATGATGCTATATGAACAGATCGATGGATTGATGAAGATCGATATCTCCTGAGGGTCCGTAGGGGACAAGGAGGGAATGAGGAAATATGAATTTTGTGATCAGTTATGTCCCCTATCGTAGACCCCAACGGCTCCATGTGCATGCTATAAGTACATGTATGTTCCCTCCAATTCCAGTTTTGAAGACGCAAATACATGTGCGTCCACCGTCAACATGTCCTCTTTCAGATCCGCCATGAATGGGTCAGATATTCCATTCCTAAGTATGAAAGGCCACCGACTTTATGTGGTTCACTTTCCACATTTTACAGATTCAGGCGAGTAGGCCCTGAATTCTGTCATCAAGCCTTTTTCTGCCTTCTGCCTCTGAAAGCTCCAGTCTGAGCCTGCATCTGTATCCATGAACTTTGTCCTACTCCCTGCGCGGCTAACGGTGCCTGATCCAGCATATTGCCTGCCAAAAACTGTATTTCACCTTCAAGATTATCTACTCCGCTCCTCATCCGATGCATTCCTGTCTAGTAGTTTAGGTAAACATTCCTCCAGCTACCGTGCAAAGAGCCAGGCCTCGCTGTCCTCATGCAAGTAATTCATAGCCCCGTTACCATGGAATATTCCTATCCCCTCGCATCTCATGTAGACACTTAGACGCTTGTACACGCACTAACAGTCAGTATAGAATAGATTCTACTCTAGAAACCTTTCCTTTTGGATAACACAGTTCTTTAAACATAGGATATTAGATATGATTTGGGATTAGGTTGACATGACCCCCAGACTTCTGTCTCCACATGTAGAGCTAAATGTTAAATCCCCTTCACCCTCTAGTTGCACGTCAATCACACGTCATGCGGCTGCGCGCGCATCTCTGCCAAATATTTCTGCTGACATTGCAGGATTCTTTTATGGATCCACCCACTTGTGACATCATGTATGATGACGTTTATTAAATTACGCCCATATATCCGCCTCTATTAGTTACGTATGCACCTTTTATCTGTACTATCAGCTGTTACGCCTCTTGCATCTGTTTCACTGTAATGCATTTTCTATAAAACTGCTTATCTGTCAATAATATATGCCCTTCCTTCCTGAACTTTCGTGGTGATGGAATAGAAAGCCTACAATTCGAATTGTATTCCTTTGTATAGGAATAAAGCCTTTTAAAACCTCTAATACCACGGATTCTGCCTCTTATATTTACTGAGTTATTCTTACTTGACTTTACCGCATAAAAAATAGTACCGGTAATGAAATATTTACCACAGTACTCTAAACATTGCGAGACAACAATTGTGAAAACTCCACGAATTATCTCCTGTTCTGTGTACAAAGTAAAACTATCATACGGGGGGCCTTTAATCCGGATGCCTCAGCTACAGTATCCGGCAATCAAACTAACTTACGCCTCCCTTCTAGATTTCCTCAGTTTCACAGCTAATCTTAGAAAATTTACAGTACAGAACAATGTAAAGGGTTCCACAGACAGTTTTAAGTATAGAAGAGCTACTCTAACTTGGGTAAATTTATTCGCTCTTAGGATGGTTTTTAAAAAAAGAGCCCGCGGATATTCATATAATGGACAAAAGAATACAAAATGTAGGGTGTCCTGTGGAGATCCCAGATCGCAGCCACAGGGACCCTTTGTGCCAATATCTTTCGTGTACCCTGCGGGAACTGCTAAAATATGATGTAAGAGATCCAGTCTGAATCTGGTCATTAAAAACCTATCGTTTTTATTATAGATCAGTGCCAGGTAGGGTTCGAGACCTACAACAGATTTAGTTAATATATGAGATCTCACTGACCCTTTCAGAATTTCGCTATCTTCCCGGGCACAGGCTATCCGCCTCATATATTCTGCTTTTAACGTGACCTTTAGCTGCGGTGTTAGGGCCGTTGGTTCCTTAAAGTATTTTGCAAAACCTAGCCACTCCAGTTTATCCTGAACATATTTAAGCCATGGTATCTTATGACCTTTATCCCTGTTAATACAGTCTATTAATATTTCTCTACTTAGACTTGCTTCAGGGTTGGTCCAGATTTTAATCCAACACAGTAATGGCTTAAAACTTAATCTGTCAGAGATATACGGGATCCCTAGCTCCTCGTGAATAATATGGGCCGGTATGCTTTGAGGAACCTGCAAGATCCTCCTAAGAAACTTGTTTTCCTCTAATTGTATAGTGGCCATGTTTCTGAATCCCCAAACCTCACTCCCATACATGATTTTGGAACAACAAATTGAATTATATAAATTCAGTATTTCCAGCACTGACCACCTACCTAATCTCGTGGCACGATTCATGATTGAGCCCATTATGCTCACGTGCTGTTTGCATTTTTCAGTGATTAATGCGTTAAAATTGAGATGTTTATCGAAGGTGATCCCTAAGTAATTGAAAACCTCGACCTTCTCTAATTTGTGTCCCCCAATTTTAAAAGTAAAATTCTTAGTTGGTCTTTTTCCTACTTCCATAATATAGGATTTTGTAAGGTTAGGGGATAAGTCTAGATTTGCCATGAACTCACAGAAGCCATCAATAAGAGATTGCAGACCCTTCCCTGTACGCGAGAGGAGTACTGCGTCATCTGCATACAATAAGACAGGAATGCTTCTATTTGCTACTCTCGGGCAATCAACTCCCAGTGTTCTCAGAGCATTGTCCAAGCCATTTATATATAATGTAAATAAAAAAGGCGCCAGGATGCAGCCTTGTCTCACGCCCCCTGTGCAAGAAAAGTGGTCGGTCAGATTCCCCTCGTTGCTATACCGAACCTGGGCTGTGGTATTCATGTGCAATGATTTTAAAATGAATATCAAGCTTAAATCTACCCCTAGCAACTCTAGAATCTCCCATAATTTCCCTCGGTTAACCCGGTCGAAGGCTGCTGTCAGGTCCATAAATGCTAAAAAAACTGTACCTTCGCCAGCCACAGTATATTTTGCGACCAGATTGTATAAATTGAGGCATTGGTCAGTAGTTGAGCGGCCCATTCTAAAACCGTACTGGGTGTCTGTAATAATTTCCTTTTCCTCCGCCCAGTCCATTAGACGATTTAGAATCACCTTCCCTAGCACCTTTGCAGACACATCGATTAAAGAAATCGGTCGGTAACATTGTGGGTTGCTCTTATTTCCCTTTTTAAATATGGGGACAATATGGGCAGTTGACCAGGACCTTGGCAGTCCCTCTTCCACGGCTGTATTAAAAATTCTCGCTAGTATAGGAGCCCACAGCTCAACCTGTGATAAGAATAGATCTGGAGGAATCCCGTCTGGCCCTGGGGCCTTGTTTCTTGTCAGGGCACATATTCCATTTTTAACTTCGTCCACTGTAAACTCCACCCATGAATTTGGCAGAGTCCCCTCATCTGTGGCTAATTGGGTTGGAGCACTGACATGATTATACAACTTACTAAAATGAGAAACCCATTCTTCTGGAAGGATGTTACAGGCCATCTTCTCGCTATTTGATGTCTGAAAAATTGGGTCATTTATCACCTTCCAGAATTTAGACATGTCTCTCAACTCCGCTGCCTCCTTTAAATTCTCCCAAGCCTCAGATTGGATAGTTTGTTTCCTCCTTTTTATGGCCAGCTTATATTGGGCCCTGCATTCCATTATCCTGCTCCTGTCTTTCGGTACTTTTTTAAGTGCCCGTTTTAATTCTCTTTGGGCACTGGAGCATGCTTTGTCAAACCATTTTGGTTGGCTGTTGGACGTAGGTGGTACTTTAGCCCTGAGTAACTTGTCGATGTCCCTTGCCATATTTACAAAGACATTTATCAATTTTTTGCCTTTGACATCCTGGTCTAAACACATCCAGATCCCACTGTCGGGGGTTGCAATAAGATTTTTATAAAATGCTTCCCCATCTATGTTAGACCAACGTATGCGCCTGCCTTGATCAATTGCATCTAATTTGCCCCTCGTCATACTGGCCTTTGCCTGAGAGGATGAGTCCTCAACCATCAATGACAACACCAAGGGGTTATGGTCACTAAAAATGCTAATCTGTATACTAAAATCTACGATCCTGTATTTAAGACCATTAGAAACAAAAATAAAATCAATAATAGTATCCCTGCCTCTGCCTTTGAACGTTGGGTTAATAATATTAGAGTTAATGGGCTTGATTAAGTCCATCGTAGGGATTAGATCATATGTGCCCAGGATATTACCAAGTTTACTACCTTCCAGTGAATGTTCTAGATGCCAGTCCTTGGTAGAGGGGCAGAAATCCCATTTAGCCCCTTCCCATTTTAAGTGTGGGCATTGATGGCAATTAAAATCGCCCACCAAAATCAGGGTTGGGGGGTTATTTCCCCTGGAGTGTAGATCTGATAATCTATCCTCGAGCTCATTCAACCTCTGCGTTGGCTGAACTGCATTATAAAAATTTATTAAGACAAATCTTAAGCCCTTCCTGCGATAACTGATGCCCTGTAAATGATCCGAACTCCAGCCCAAGACCTCCCAGGTCCCTTGTAGTTTGAGAGACACATATATTACTAGTCCTCCTTTCGCTCTTCCCATACTAGATTTCCGGGCCGGTACAAAAAACATTTTATATCCCTCTAAGTGTGCAGCACTACTATCCGTCTCCCACGTTTCTTGTAGACAGATAATATGGAATTTCTGACTAAAATCCAACCACTCCTTGTTTTTTAACTTGGAAGATAATCCTGCAATATTCCAAGAGACCACCCTAAGTTCCTCCGCCTCGTAATTTATTGTCCTCCTGGCTAGGGTGGACTGATTTTGGTCAAGGAACCCTGCAAAGCAAGTCCCTCCCGAAACCACACTTTTGACTACAGGAATTGGTGAAATTTCATTTTGCCTGGTGGAAAGTTCGGGAATATTTCCCGTGATATCCAGAAACTCCTTGTGCACTGAATTAGCTGAGGGAGGTAGGGGCTCTAAAAGCTCTTCATGGGAGATTCAGTCAAGTTCGTCCATCACTGCTGCCTCACATAGTGGGGTGAACCGGTTTGGGCCAGACCACGGACTATTGTTTCTTATAGTATGCATTACCCTTCTTCTCCAAGTCGTTTGTCGTTGCTTGGTTAAGTGGTCCCTGTAGAAAAAATTAAGTGGAAGCATTTTTATTGTCGACCCACTATCAAAGAACCCACAACTAGAAGCGAGTAATTCTTTTACCATTTGCGGGTCTCTGAAGTTAACAATAACGCAATCCCCTGGGAATTTTTTCTCTGAAGGTCCAACCCAAGCTACCCTTCTTGCCATAAGGATTTGAGTATTCCTCTAATTAACTCCCTTCACATTGTTATATAACCAGTGGTTAATTTTATTGATCAGGGAGCTTGTCGATTCTTCTCAGTCGGGGTTTTGGGCTGGGACTCCCGCCAGGACTATTGTGTATGGACAGGAGGCTGGGGGCAGGTCCAATGTCTGAAGACCCGGAGTACTCTGGGCCTGTGCCTCTGGAAGACTGTGAGCTATTACCGTCCCTATATTCTTACCCTCCTGCTGTAATCTAGGGGTTGCAATGATGGGAGGTGTATCTCTGTCCTTGTTCACTATAGTGGCAGCTCTCAAATTGCTCCCTACCAGCCTGCTGTTATTTAAATCGGCGCTGGCGGGACGCGAGGCACTCCCCAACCCTTCCTGAGTCGTGATTATTTGGGCCACCGGGTGTTCCCTGTTTTGTACATCCAACAACCTAATTATTTTCCCCTCAATTTTCTTGATATGTTCTACTAAGGGGGCCAAGTGTTTAAGGAGAAGGGCTTCTATGTTGGACTCTAATACTTTTGTTATCTCCATTAACCATTCCTTTCTAATTACCGGGGAACAGGTTTCACATTGTGTGCAAGTAGGTCGGGATCTTATGTCCTCAGTAGCTATGGGCTCATTCCTGAGTGTTCCTTTTTTCGATTTATTGCCATTTCTAATTTTTTCGGTTCCTTTACGATGTGCGTTAGGCGGGGACCTTACAATCACAATAGGGCCAGGAGCTAGGGTGGGGTCTGTCCCCAATAACATCTTTTTCGAGCGGGTGATCACTTCACTTTCCCTCCCTAGTGGGATGTCAGGTTCTCTCTCTCCCCCAGTGGCATTCCCAGTTTGTTCTTCAACTCTGATTTCCCTGATACTCGGGGTAGGTGGCTCGGAAACTCCTGACACCGTTACATTCGGTCTCGAGGGAGAAGTATGGTGTTGACAGGGGGGGTTAAAGATCCCTCCAATATTATTACCTCTTGTTCCCCGTCTACTACCGTTGATGTGTGAACTTGTACTGTGGTCACGTGCTGGGTGTTACTATGGGCTGAAATGTTCTGACCTTCAGGGATACTCCCCCCAGGTGTGACACACTCAGCAATTGTCCCCAGTGAAGATCGTTTGTGTGCCAGGAGGGAATCGAGAGATAACCTACGCTCCGTCAACAGTATTTCGTGTGAAAGCAAGGATTCTGCCCGTGTGATGAATGCATCTAAGGTTCCCTTTACTCCTCCCCCTGTTCTACTGTGGGGTTTTTTCGTTTTACCCATGGTGCAGCTTTGGCCTAACGGGTTTATAATGTCGTCTAACAGCCGCTTTAACAACCGAACAGCTTTAACCCTTAGTCAACCACTTGTGACTAGCCAATACCAAGCACAAAACAGTGGGTGTTGTCTGATAACAATGTATAACCCACGAACGCCCCCGTGACTTATCTCCCCTGTCCTCTGGCAGATGTGAAGGTGTCCAGGAATTGGCTCGAGGATCAAGAGTTGTAGCCCGGCCCGGCCTCGTCCGGCCCCGGACGGCCACAGACGGTCCCGCCCTTGTCCCGGGCTTCTCCCGGCGCCGACCCGCACGCGATCCCGCGACGCGGAGGGAGCTTCTGAATTAGTAGCGCCTCCAGGCGCGTAGTCCGGCGGAAGTGGGCGTGGCAAAGGGGGATGCTGGGTCTTGTGGTCCTGCTGCAGCCTCAGGTGGCGCGAGGCGGCAGGGGAATCAAGCGTCCACACGGCGTCCCACACAAGGCAGAAGCCGCTCGCAGACACCCCAAGTAAAGGTGAGAATTGCCCAGCGTCCGCGCTGTCATGCACCAAGCGTTAGCATTCATTTGGTAGGCAACTCAGTGGGCCCTTTCCAACCAAAACTTGTGAAAAATATGGAGTCAACGGTAGAATTCTAAATCCCTCGGTAGTGTAGCTTTATCACAGCGTGTCCGTCGTGGCGTCTGCTTCAAAGTACGAAATCAGTTAACACATGTTTTGTCTACAAAGGCTTTTTCAAGGCTTTGGTTGCAAGTTGTGATGTTGATTCAATGAAGGAAAAACTTGTGTGGCCTACTGGTAATAAAGTCCAATGTAAAATAATGCTGTGTAAAGGTTTATGGACGCTTATGTGCCAGCCAGTAAAGAAGGAACTGATTTCACCTTGCATCTGGACGCAGGTTAGAGAAGGGTAATCACATGTTATAGTTGCATTGATTCAATCTGTGATTAGCCGAAAATAGGGAACAGGTAAAGTGCTCTGTTTAGGTGTCAGAAGCGTGGCTGAGGTCCATTTTCTGCCAGTGGCCTTGGTTGGAACAGATGTCAGGGTGTGGTTGTGATGGCATTGTAGATAATTTAGGTTATTTTGAATGTGTTGTGTGGTTGTTGAAGGGCCAAGGTATTTCTCTGAGTTTCAGAGTAGCACGATCATACTGATTTTTTTTTTAATGAGACAGGGTGCTGTATGTAGAAGGCTCTTTAGTTGTTCTATAGGATACCAGCCAGACGGCCACTCCTACAATAAAGAAGCACAAGTACAAGACCAGTTCATGCATGCATGTCCTAAAAAATAATTTCTGGAAGGTAGAACTTCATCTCTGCAGTAGGCATGGTAGTTGTCAGACATCCTTAGTTGAGATTGGCCTTGATGCTGAGTTTGGAATTAGTGTTGAAGCCAAGGGGATGTGCCAGTGGGAGAGTTATGTAGTTAAATTGTCCAACGATTTTGTGGATAAGGAGCACCAATTGCAGAATGCACTAGAAGAATTTTGTGTTTTTAATATTGCACTACAAAAATATAATATCTAGAATTTTGACTCTCACAACATCATGAAGATAAGTATTTATAGGTAAGTGTTGATTTTCTTATCTTAACTCCACATAGCATCTTGACAATATATTTTTGATCATAAATTCTGCATTTCATCTTAATTTTAATTAGTTATCAATTACTGTCCGCATTACGACTGATTGGATGGACTTGGATGTATTGTGATGAAAACTGCTTAACAATAAGAATGGGGCAGATTTACTAAGATCTGGCTCCTTCAAACAAGCACTGGTAAGTACACTGGCCCATCATAGGAAAATGGGGCTGATTACACTCTCACAGGGATATTAAAATGTATGGCTGCACATCATTTTATAGAATTTTCCATTTCACTTATTGAGTTCTGGGCGTCTTTCTGCTTTTCTTAATTTCCTTTTTTGTATTTTTTCCGTTTTTTATATGTCATTTTGGATTTCGATCTCCTGATCATTCATTTACTTTTTTATATTTTTGATGGACTCATTTGAGGCTATTATGTGTTTTTGAATTAGTAAGAATTTGGCGTTCTTAGACCTCATTCATTTGGGGTTTTGATTTGTTATCTAATTAAACTGACAACATCTGCAATCTTTTGTGATTTAATATCTTGTGCTCCATGTATGTTTTTCACACATTGTAACTATGTAGACATGTTCTCATGATTTTATTATTATCTGCAGACCGGAAGAAGTTCAGTTCAGTAAAACGCATATGGGCTCTCTTGAAATGGAATCAAAAAGAATTGATCTATAACATCAAGATGTTTTATCTCCATGTTTTAAATATATTGGCCTCAATAATTGTATTTCTCCAGTCGAGTGCTCCCTGATTGTTTTTTTTAATGACAATCTGGAAAATTCACCTGGAGGTGGACCTGGGTGCATCAAAAGTCATGGAGCTCCAGGTCTCATTAGGGTCTATCACCAATGTGGAGGATGCTCATTGTTGGCCACCAAGCAGGATTAAAGAGGACCTCTGTTTTCCCAAGAACATAGAGCATCTCACACAGGTTTAGTGCTGCCAAATTATGCACCTGCATGTTCAGCAACCTGCTCCACATAGTTATCGAAAAGCATAATTTCACTATAGTCATCCAGGGATTAAAATATGGTTAGATGTAGAAAATGAACTGGCAGCTCCTGACTTAACATGGCTGCCTCTGCTGTGAGTTGAGAATATTGTGATTCAATTCAGCTTACCTGATGCAGAAGTTAAAAGCAAGAAAACATTCTAAAGTGAAGACAGCTACATGGCATTGCAGACATGAGGACCCGGATCTCAGAACAGTTTTGACTTCTGCTACTTCATGCCCTTGGTGGGAAGTTAAGGCAGTGCTTGCTTGAATCACCCTTTGCCACTCTATTATGAAAGCATGATTCTCAAGGTAGTAATGTGTGACAAGAATGTTTGTGCATATTTGTTGTCAGGAATTCTGATGTGGTGGTGTTGTGTTCTGTTGATTTTATCCTGCTGGTTGTATGCTGTATTACTGTGGTGTGATGTGGTTGTTGGATTGTAGTGGTTGTCTTGTATTCTCTTTTAACTGTTTTGTTGTCTCATGCTTCATTCTGTTTTAATTGTTTTATGATGTTTTTTGTATGTTTTTGTGTTATGGTCTTTGTGTACATACATTTTTAAACACATACTGCTACGTTCCAGGCAAAAACCAGCACAAACTTTGAACGTTCCTATGACATGCAACCATTTACCACTGTCTAATGGTAGAAAGAGGGCTGCTCTCGCGATTCAACTATTTAAACAACAGTGAGCCAAAAGTGTTGCCAGTCCAGTGCTCACTTTTTGTGACACGGCCTCTCCAAGTGCTCACTTCATGTGACACAGCCCTCAGCTTCATGTGGTATAGCCCGGGCTTTAAATCAAAGCACACAGTGCTCAATGTTCATGAAACAGGCTGAGGTTTATTATGCGTGTTTCTCTTTTCCTTCTATTTTATTCAGCGCTATTTTCTAGGGGATCCATCTGCAACGCCCGGCTTATGAAAGGAGTTGTTCTTCATTCAGGAAGGTAATTGTTTAACTCATGTATGTATCTAGTCTTATCGAATAATTAAAATCCAGTAGGAATTACTGGCTTGTTATATTCTGTGCACAAAAGCATAATGTAACTGATTAATATAAAATGAACTGTTTCCACGTTTTATTAAATGTTTTTTTTCCTGTAAACTAACGTTCGCTTTTCACGCTCTAGTGTACAAGGATACATCTTAGATGTCACTTTTAATGAAATTATAGCTTTGCATAAAAACGTCCATTTCTAAGATGGCGCCCACTAGAGCTCTGACGTAAACAATGATGGGGCTTTTACAAGCTCCTTACGCCGCTGGTATGTCACTTTTATTATGGGGAACAGTGACATACCACCTGTGCAAGGGGCTTGTAAATAAGCCCCTATGTCAGATAAATTACAGAAGTCTGGCGCGGTCTATTTACTAATATTTAATGCCATGTTTGCATTGCATACGTAATGCAAAATGATGCTAAATCTTTATTTACCAATTTACTTTAAGCTAGTGCAAAGCAGTACAAAGCCAAGGGGCCGTACATTGGGAACCACCCAAGTATCTGATGCTAAACACTATTTACTTAAAAAGATAGACAGGATTCAGCGTGAGAAAATAGTGTCCATTTCAAATAGCCACCATGAAGTAGAAATGCTTTCATTTCTCCTTCCTTTTCCAACTTTGTAGGTGTGCTGCACTGTACAACACACATACAAAGTGAGAAAAGGTTTAAAGTTTGTATGAATGTAGAATTTTTCACTGGAAGGCTATCCTTCTAGTACAAAACCAATGCTAGACTCACGCAGACATCTTTGCAATACGGTGCAAAGGTGTGTGAGTGGCATACAGCAGCTAATTTCAGCGCCGGCGCTAGGGAGAGGGGAGGAGAGTGCCATATTTCTGTTATTATAGTGCTCTCCTGCTCTCTTCTTCTCAAGCAATGCAGTGAGCATTTTTGCCTGCTGCAATACGTTTTGTGAGATGTTAGTAAATCTGCCTCTTAAAATGTACAGGTAGAGCGCAAGAGGAGTAAAACATTTACTGTGGGTCAGGGAAATCAGGGCCTGATTCACAGAACTAACAAGACAAAATCCTAAACTTACTACCATTTTGGTATTCACAGAAGGCACTTACTCATTTTGGTATTCACAGAAGACACTTACTCATTTCGGTATTTACAGAAGTTAGGATTTTTCTCAGTTTAGGAGTAGTAAAGTTAGGACTCCTAACTTTACTACTCCTAAACTGAGAAAAATCCTAACTTTACGACTTTAGATATTCACAGAAGGCATTTAGGAGTCCTAAAGTTAGGATTCCTAACGTTACTACTACTAAACTGAGAAAAATCCTAATTTTAAGACTCTCGGTATTCACAGAAGGCATTTAGGAGTCCTAAATTTAGGAGTTGTAACTTTACTACTCCTAACCTGAGAAAAATCCTAATTTTAAGACTTTCGGTATTCACAGAAGGCATTTAGGAGTCCGAAAGTTGAGACTCCTAACTTTTGTGAATACCGAAATGAGTAAGTGCCTTCTGTGAATACCAAAATGAGTAAGTGCCTTTTGTGAATACCAAAATGGTAGTAAGTTTAGGATTTTGTTTTAAGTTAGTTCTGTGAATCGGGCCCTCAGTGTTTTGCACTGTTTTTATAGAATCGTTAGTCGCTGGGGACTTAGATGCCTGTGCAGTGTTACCCTACAGCTGAAAGGTCAAGCAAAGGCACTGTACGCACAGCTATAAGAGGAAAAGCCACCTCTCAGTCACGAAAATTGAGAGAGAATCTATGACTTCAAGCTGCTATATTTAGAGTTCAGCAAGCACTACTTGATGTAGACAGGTTGGGCCACGATGTAGACCTAAGGCTTTGGTTATGTTGTCATTATTTAGTATTTTACCCTTTAATCTCTGCTTCTTGAACTGGTTAGTAGTAAAGGACACAAGTCAGCAAGAAAGCTGAGATGGGTGACAACATGCAGAATAGTCCATTCCAAAAGAAGGGGTGATCTGTTTGATAAATTAATATGTGTGAACTAGGGGCCTGATTCACAAACATAAATGTACACATTTGCGTAAGTAAACAGATGTTTTCGTATTCACAAACTTGACTTAATAGTCAGAGACTCCGCAGTTGGGAGAAGAATACTGCCTGTTCTATTTTTTTATGTGCGGCGTTCTGTGCCCCGACTGCAGACTCTCCGCAGTCGTAAACTTGCTTTTAACTTGAATTTGTGAATATGAAAAAAGGACACTACACAAAAGTGTAAGCTTACCTTTGTAACTCAGGTCCTGGCTTTTTTGTGCAAATCAGCATACAAAGAGCCCAAGTATTCAGCAGGATTTGGGAAATTGTTAATATCACCCTTCAAAGCTTAACATCTGCCAAACTAAACATTTCATAGCAAAGAAGAGTTGGTGTGGTCATCAGAGAAGCTTTCTTCCAACAGTGCAGTTCTATATTCCACTCTAAGACGGGCTAAAATGCAGTATTTCATCATTGTACTTTTACACAGCCAGGCATCATAGGTATGACTTTTTGATCCGGAAAATAACTTGAAAATTGAGAGTTTTTATGAGACTTTTGATCACATAAGACACAGTGTTCCAGAAACAATTTTAATACAGCTAAATAGTTTTACTCAGAACACACAAAATATTTCTAATTATATCTCTGATTAAGACCACTTACCTTATGCTGCCTGGCGCGAAACAACACAACAAATTAGTTCTACCTTCTAAAGAGCACATTCTGTTATTGTTGACAAATAATTACTGAATCAATCAAGAACTTGAAGGCAGTTTTTCATGCTCAAATCACTGGGCCCTGAAGCATGCCAAGTGCTTAAAGTTGACTGATTTGTGTTCGGCATAGAACTCTCAAAGCTAAAGTTTGCTGTGCAACTATTTGCAACGTTGCATTAATACACACCTTGTCCTGCAATTATTAGCACAATTTCAGAAGTACCCACTTAAATGGGCCTCAGCATTGGCCAGTGGATCTCAGCTACCACAGAGACTGCCCTGGGTGTGATTTTGTAGATGGGAGATGAGAGGAAATAGATTTCCTAGAAGAGGAAGTGCTGTTGATTCTTGCTGTCTTCTTGGTATTACGCTTACAGTATGGTGTCACCACTAGGGATTCTGCTGTCTTTATTTTGCCCATTAAGGTTCCTACAGCAGCATGAGAGAAGAATAGTCACAATAGGAGAGCTTAGGTAAAGGGGAGAAGAGACAAACGATACACCTAGTGTAATGAAAATCAATGGTAGGTAAAATAAAAGAGTACAATATAAGAAACCACGGGGCATATTATCAAGCACTGCAATAAAATTATGCCGCAGAGAATTCCAATAGAAGCCCATGTTGACACCAGAACACGGGCTTCTATTGGAATTCTCAAGGGCATATTATCAAGCCCATTATCGCCGCGATAATTTTAACGCCGTTTCTTGATAATATGCCCCCACATTGGTCAGAAGTGGAGGCAATTAAGTTTAAGGAAATTATTGAAATATATATACACATTGGTTAAGGAAGGATGTGATACTATAACTATAAAATTGCGGATACGCGCATGTGAAAACACACACTTCTAAATAGCTGAAGGGCACAGAGCAAGATGAGTTGTAAACAGTGAGAGGAAAGAGGTGCAGACAGGTGAATTAGTTCAAGGCAACCAAACCAAAAAGAAAGATGTGACTGGAGAAGCTAACAATATAGAAGAACATGGTGTCAAGCACAGTAGAAGTAATGCACCACAATAGGGCATGATTGAGGGAAAGGGCAACGGACATGCCCTCAACCACAAGAAGAAAGTAGACATAGAGAACTGCTAGAGAAAAGGGAACGACTAGTCACCAGACTGCTGAGTTGAGGTTTTGATAAAGAGTGCATGGGAGGCTGAAATATATTCACAGGCACAAAAGGGAGGAGAGTGGGACACTGAGCGGAATATGTAGGCAGAGCTAACCAGCGACAGACAGAAAAGAGATAAAACATAATTGAATTAAGATAATGTCTCATATAATCTAGTTTTCTAGAATATGGGCCATCCATCCACCCATTTTGCCTGCATGCCTGTCTATCACTTCTTGCACAAGTAAAAATTCTTATTTTTGAAATGTTAGATTCTTTTATTAAGCATTGCATTGCAATCCACTTGCACATCTTTGTTATCGTGATTTCATCTTACATAATTATTTTTAGGTGCTTTCAATTGATCCAGTGGTCAGTCTGGTAAAATATTATTCATTCCAGTTCGAGAAAACCATTTTGTGTTACATTGGTTCGCATGTAACAAGAAATATGTTTGGTAAGTTAGATTGAATATTTTTATGAAGTACTCATGTTTTCATTCTTGACCCATCTGTAATCAAATACCTCTTTTTAGTACAATTACCTCCATTTATTTTTTAACTAATGCTGCTGATTTTGAACTCTGTGCACTTGGACTCTAGCCCCAATGCATGTGCTCTGACCTCTCAAACATTTTGAAATACGCTATACTCCTATTTGGTGTATTTAATTTACCTATATGTCACTAGTGTATAGTACAAATAGTATCCAGGGCCTGTACATTAAATGTCATTAATCGGCTGTATCACATATTGTGCCACCACTAAAGTGACAATGCACATCATGTCTCCAGACCTGGACGTGCAGCTAGGGTGTGCTGTTTTAAAACTGTCAATTCAACCTGCCAAATAAACATTTGCCCATGCTTAGACCTTCTTTTTTTTATAATTATTAGTCACACCTACGGTAGGCCCTAAATCCTCTAGGGCAGAGTCCATGGTATTTGAAAAGCAGCACATGTATATTATGTTTTACATGTCCTGGCAATGAAAAAGCTGCAAAATGTTCTTTCACTGTGGTAAGGTAGGATCACCCATACAAAAGCACTGGGTTAAAATATAACATCTTATAAAGCTTAACTTCAATTTGGGAGTAGCTAGAAAAATGATTCAAATACTCATTTTAGCAGTAATTTAAAATCTAACTTAATGGTCAAGTGGGATTGTATATTACTATTGTGAAAATGTCACTTTTAGAAAGTTGTAATTTTCCTGCCAAAGCCAAGTGTGCCATTGTGCCTGGGATCAGCGTCACCCGACTGTTGATGGCTCCCCTGTGGTGTGATGTGGATTGCCCCCAGGCCATGGACCAAGGGCTTGGGTGTGGGGAGTTGTTTTTCCTTTCTTAGCAAGATGGCTTGGGCGCTGTGCCTAGCCCATTCATGGCCTTCAAATGATGCCTACTCTTTCACTGGCATGTAGCTTACACCTAGGACTACCTCCCTTTTGTCTTCCTAGCCAGCTTGTCTCCATACCCAGTAGGAGAGTGGGAGAGATTATTAGATGAGCTGGATGGTAGTCCCTTTCAAGTAATATTAACACTGTTCCTGACTAGCTACAGTTAAGTTCTTATTAATTTTAATTGGAGCTCAACCCTTGGTAGCTGTAGCACAGAGCAGACTGGCTTAACATTGGAGAATTGTGTAAAGCGTTTATCAGTAACAAAATAGTTAAAAGTAGAAAAAACAACACAAATAGAGCAAATAGACACCAAAATGACACAAATTGGATGTAGGGAACTGGTGGAATTACTTTTCAAAGGTTTAGATGCTTCTAGCACTAAAAATGCAAAGCGCAAACCATTAGAATCTGGTTGTGCTAGACTGGGTCAAAGTCAAAAGTTATGGCTGACTGCAATGTAACGCAGGTCGGATACAGGGACCAGATTTGGGGGAAAGTTCACCTTCTGACTTGGAGAAAATCCTCATCGATGAAGCCATCAGAGGGTCAGGCTGCTATCTGTATCTGAAGAAGGGCTCATCATCGTCGAATGTCTGGAGAGCAGGGCTTAAGTAGGCCTCCACTTTGGCAGGAAGTTCAAGGTTCATGGGACTGATAGTCAAAAATTCAAAGTGGACGAAGTCTGAAGTCCATGCCCAGGGAGGTCCCATTGGTGGTTGGCTGCTCCTCGTCATTGGCCTCGGTGGCATAATTCTATGTTTGTACTTAGAAGCTTTTCTGGAAGTTAATTTTTTTTTAGTGGGGCAAGCCAGCAAGCTGAATGCAACCAGAGAGGTGATCTTGGTGGCTGAGCTCAGCAGCAGTCTGGTGGTAGACTCTAGTTCTTTACAGAAAAAGTTTGGAACAAAATTCTAAGTGTCCAGCGTTGCTGTTCTTGATGGAGGGAGTGTCCAATCTTAACCAGCCAAGGATCTTGGACCTTTTAGGTACCCCTTGGGGGTTAGGACTCAGTCTCCCAGAAGCCACCAGCAGGGTCCAGGGCAAATCCAGTTGTAACTGTTCATCTGGGTTAAGCGCTTCTTGCTGCAGCTTTTGTGATCCTTGAAAGTAATAGGAGGCTAGTATATTGGGACTTGGAGGCCACTCTTGAGTCCTATGTACAAGTGGGAGCAGATCCAGCCCTTGGGGCTTCTCTCCACAAGTTACAGTAATTGCAGTCTTCTTTCTGAAGTCCGGGGTTCAGCAGGTTCATTCATTCCTCTGTCTTCCACAGCCCAGATGTGTTCTAAAGAAGGTATCTAGGGATGCGACTTATGTGCCTGTTACTAGCTTGTGGGTGGGGGGTAAAGTCTTAATAGCAAACAATTTCCTAAGGGCAGTCCTACCACTTTGACATCGTTTCATGGGGGCTTGGCCCCAAACAGTCCCATAGTGCCCTGCTCTGCCATAATCCAACAGGACAGAATCTTGCCATGGTCAGAGTCCTGAGTTATCTAGGCAAATGATGAACTTACTGTGCAAAACCATTTCTGAGGTAGGTTGTTTCCCACCTCTGGGATTGGTGCTATTCTGGCTACTTGAACAATGGAAGGGGCAGGTTTAGGTGTGAGTTACATCTGCTTGTGACAGGGGCTGCCCTTTTAAAGCTTTTACAGTTGGTGGCCACATCCCCTGGGCATCCTGTCAGTAGTAGGTCGCACCTCCTCCCAGCAAAGGCCATTTTGTTTCCTCTCCTGGGAACCATTTACACCTCCCAGGAGGCTCCCTTTTGACAGTTGGGATTAACTCTGAAAAGGCTACTAGAGAATGTAGGCAAGAAAATGCAAACTTTCTAAAAGTAGTGTTTTCCAAAATGTAATTTAAAATCTGAGTTGATGATCTGATTTCATTTTAAATTCCTATTAATTTGAATCCTTGAGCCAGAGATCTAGCTATTCCCAAACTGAAGTAATGCATTATAAGATGTTAAATTATAACCCTGTGCTATGCCATAGGAAGGCCAGCCTTGCAACAATGAAAAACAAATTTGGAGATTTTTCACTAGCAGGATGCATATCCTACTTTTTAAACACCATTAAGCATTTATGCCTTAAGAGATGCTTTGTGCTATCACTTCAGTGGTGGGAGAAAAGGTACAGCAGTCCACTAGCGACATTTAACCTACAGGCCCTGGGTACACTGGGTACAATGTACTAAGGTTTTATAGGCAAGTTAAATATACCAATCAGGGATTAGCCAATTCTACATATTTTTAGAGCTAGAACACATTACTGGGGGCTGAACTGTAATGCCCCAGTGTTAAACAAAACAATCCATACAAAAAAGTGACATTTCCATGCAGAGTGGAAGCTATCCAAGGACTGTGTTGGAGTGACCACAAGGAAGGGTTTGCCTATTATCATAGTTCTGGATGGGCACAGTGGAAGAACGATTCTGCCATATTGGTTTAATGTAAAAAAGGAGCACTGTGGAATAGTTGTACAGTAAAAGGCACAGGAAGTGATGCAAAAGTAGGTAGGGCCACCCATAGGAACTTTTATCCTATTGGTTAATGCATTGCCAGGAAATGTTGCCCTCCCGCTGATTGGCAACACCCAGTGCCCTCTTCTGAAAACCTCAAGACCTGTGGAAGGCAGAAGAAGTGCTGAACCTGCTGATGTGACCTGGTAGAAGAACACTGATGGCTGGACCTGCTCCCACTTGTACCCAAGACTAAGGGCCAGATGTATGTAGCTCGCATTTTGCTTTTCCCTAATTAAGAAATAGCAAAATGCAATGTATGAAGTTGTATAGTACACCTGTTGCGATTCCTAAGGTGTCGCAAATGACCTACCTCATGAATATTAATGAGGTAGGTCGCAATTTGCGACCCCCTAGGAATCTCAAAAATCATGGGGATGGTGGCCTGCTAAGATCAGCAGACTACCATGTCCGTGATTTCTTTTTAATAAAGCAATCTTTTTTTTTTTGTTAAGCTGCCCGGTTTCCTTAAGGGAAAACGAGATGCTTTACAAAACAAAAAATGAAAAGTTTTTTTAATTTTTTAAGAGCAGGCAGTGGTCCATAGGACCACTGCCTGCTCTTAAAATAGTTTTACAAACATTCACACAGGGGAAGGGGTCCCCTGGGAATCCATTCCCATTTGCGAATGGGATACCACCTACTTGAAGTAGGTGGTAAAATGTGAATGTTTTGCGACCGCAATTGCGGTCACAAAATGTTCATACATACTGATGCGATTCGGTATTAGGAAGGGACGCCCTAAACGCGCCCCTTCCTTATACCTAATCGCAAAAGTAGGTTTGCTGCATTGGAAAAGCAATTTTTGCGTTCGCAAATAGGCAGATTTTGCGAATCTGCCGTTTTGCGATCTAAATAATGATTGATACATCTGCCCCTAAGTGGTGTTTGGCTGATCTCCTATTAAGCTTCAGGGGCACAAAAGGTTCAAGAGGACCACTTTCCTGAGGAGTCCAGCTGACCAGTTCCATATGGACCTGCCCAAAACTCTGCTGGTATCTTCTGTTGGTGTGAGTCCTAACCTCTAAGTGGTGTACCTAAAGTCAGGGGGCCCTTTGATAAGTATCAGAGTATAAAAAAGTAACTGGCTCCCATGACAGCTCACTACGCCACTGGAGTCAAGCTATCTTGGCTGAAGAGGGGTGAAACCCCGAAACCGGTCCTAGGATGCTTGATTCCGGTCCAGGGAAGACATGGCTTTGCAGTTCGGGCTGGACTGTTCCCATGAGGCACAGGGTCAAGACTGATTTGCACATGGCCATGTCTGAACTGGGGTGGTGTGGTGAGCAAAATAACGATGGATTAAACCCAGATCTGTGACTGGGGGTGAATGTTTTTCCAATGTGCAACATTCCGTCCATCATCTTGTGTGTTTTGCTGTTCGCCCTATGTGGGAAGGGTATGCCCAGACGTGGGTCCCGTGCTCACTACGCCACTGGAGTCAAGCTATTCCTGGCTGAAGAGGGGTGAAACCCCGAAACAGGTCCTAGGATGCTTGATTCCGGTCCAGGGAAGACATGGCTTTGCAGTTCGGGCTGGACTGTTCCCATGAGGCACAGGGTCAAGACTGATTTGCATATGGCCATGTCTGAACTGGGGTGGTGTGGTGAGCAAAATAACGATGGATTAAACCCAGATCTGTGACTGGGGGTGAATGTTTTGCCAAAGTGCAACATTCCATCCATCATCTTGTGTGTTTTCCCATGACAGTGGTGCCTGGGGTACTGGCCGGGACTGTAGGACTGTGGGACTCCCCCTCTGGCCTCCAACATTATAAAAAGATGTGGCTGTCCGGGGTAGGCACAAAGGCACGGAAAAACTTTAAAACAACAATAACAGCAGGAGCTCCTAATTCATTATTTCCTGCCCCAGACAATGAGTGCCCCCATAATGCCCTGCAAGGGCTTTTTGTTTATATTTCTGGATGCTGGTGGTGTTCCTATAGGGGACGGGGCACCAGCAAACATTTTTTTTGTAATGTTATTGAGGGCTGGAGAAAGTGCAGCAGCCCCCAGCAACATAAAAAAATACAGTAAGGTTCCTGGGTCATTACACCCATGACCCAGGGCAGCTTACCATACATGTTGATGTGTTAACTCGTTGACAAAACCAATAGGCTCCCAACTTTTTGTAGTTCTGCCTAACTTAAAATGACACCCTAGATATATATCATATATTTAAGGGGTGTGGGGATAAGGGGCAGTCAGAAAAGTGTCTTTTCACATATTTTACCTCCCTAGGATTCTTTGCTCTACTCTGCAGAAAGAAAGGCAGAACAAAATTACCTGATACTAGCATGAAAATGGAACTCTACACAAATATGTGCCTTTGCTTGGTTTGGTTTGACTCTGTGTATTAATTTTCAAAGTTTAGCATTTAGATAGTGTCTTATGGTGGACTAAAGGGGTTAAATTATCGAAATGTTTGGACCAGAGGAATCAGGAATCCAGTTCAAAAAATAAATTCACACAATTGGACTAGGAAGATTTTTTCACGGTGGTCCTACTATGAGTTTTATGAATCTGTCTGTGGGTTCCAAATCTAAAGCTCTGGGACAGGCCAGCACAGAGAGATTTCAGTCGTGGCTCTTGCTGCTGCTATTAGCATCATGTTGTGAAAATATAATCTGTAAACAAAAAAGTGATCCGCGCCCAGGATGAGTTCGTCCTGATCCCCAGGCCCATAAGCAGGTCCCAAAAGAGATTCAAATAAATGTTAATAAATATTTTTTGTTGTGGGATTCACAAATTCTATATACTCCATCAGCCCCATAGGCCTTTCAGGGGTCTCAGGATACCTCAATCTGGGCCATATGTACGTAGCCTAATACCGGTCGGTAACGGCCGATTTTCGGTAATTATACCGTTACCGACCGGTATTTAGGCTTTTGCAATGTAGGGGGCACATTACAGGATTCGGTATTTACCGAATCAGTAAAATTACCGAATCGGTAATTTTACCGATTCGGTAAATACCGAATCCTGTAATGATATGTAGGGGGAGTGTGTGGATGTTGTGGGGATTCGTTATTTACCACCAACTAAAAGTTGGTGGTAAATGACGAATAGGTGAAAAAAAGCATTTTTGTGCACGTTTAAGTGTGCAATGTGGCAGACATACATGCCCTTAGGGCATGTATGTGTGCCACATGTGCACACATGCAGGAATCAGGGGTGCAACAGGGTGTCACTGTGACACCCTGCCACCCTTGATTGTGCTCCCCCCATTACCGAATCGGTATTTACCGATTCGGTAATGGTAACTGGCTTCAAGGGATGCATTATTACCGAATCGGTAAATACCGGTTCTAAAATACCGAATTTTACCGATTCGGTAATAATTACCGAATTATTATCTACATAACATTTACCACTTCATAAATACCGAATCGGTAAAATTCGGTATTTATGAAGTGGTAAATGTTGGGCTACCTACATAAGGCCCTCTGTCACATATTTGCAAATCACATCTTACTCAAAAGCCATGCAGATCATTACTCACACACCAAATGCAATGCTTCTGACCTCAAAATATTTAAATCAATAAATACCAACACTTGAACTGTAAATGTTATTAAATGAAAACACTTACTCAAACCAATAAATACTGGTACATCTATAGTTATCTCTTTCATAGATGTAAGGGCAATGTGATATCTGTACATTTATTTACAACATATTAAATTGCATTACAAGTGAAGTGGGCTTGTAATAAATATTTCAAAAAATCCAAGAATCAAATATGCAGCTGTCCCCCAGCTGCGATAACATCATTAAATATAGCATTGCATGTGAGAAAGTGCCCTCTTTCTGCATGGTTGCCCCCACTTTTTGCTGAATTGCTGATTTACTTTGACTGAGTGTGCCCTGGTCTCCTGCTAATCAGGTACCCAGGGCCTATGTTCTTTCCCTAAAACTGCATTGAAGCCTAAACCCAATTGGCATCTATGGCCACAGGTGCTGCCTAGTAGATGGTACCACAGGTACCCAGGGCACTGTGACCAGAGAAGGCCTCTAAGGGCTGCAGCACTTATTGTGCCACCCTTAGAGGTCCTGTACCACTACACTCACACACTGCCTTTGCAGGCTGAGTGTTTTGGTGCAGAACAAAGCGAAGAGTCGACATGGCACACATCCCTGTGTGCCATGCCTACAACCCACTGCCCTGGCATAGATCAGTCACCCCTCTAGCTGGGTGCACAATACCAGTGGTGAGGGTACAGGTGCATGAGCCCTGTACCCCTACAGTTTCTAAGTCCATTCTTAGACATTGTAAGTGCAGTGCTGCCATTAACAGTATATGGTGTTGGGAGTTTGTCATTACAAACTCCACAGCACCATAATGGCTACACTGAAAACTGAGAAGTTTGGTATCAAACTTCTCAGCACATTAAACCCACACTGATGCCAGTGAGGGATTTTTTTTCATTTAATTTTTTAAAAATATTTTATTGTATTTAACACAAAGTCTGCAAAACATTCCACATATAGAGAAAGATACGCTGAAAACGTCTCAATGGGCATTACAGTGTACAGTGATAGATCGATTACACATTCGCAATTACTCCATTTCATCGTCTGAGTCACGGTCTATGATTGGAGTAGTACATATATAACCTCTGTACACATTCCATTTGCTCCACAGTTTCCCCCATTTCCTCGGACACCCACTATGGACATACGTAGCTTTTTCAGCAAACATGATCAGATCCATGTTGTTACACCAGCCAGTCACGGTTGGGGCCTGCGTTACTCCCCAGTACCTAGCTATGTTTCGTTTTGCTACCATCATCCCTGCTATGCCCATTGTCTGTCTACATGGTTGAGGTCTGTAGGCTCCCATATTTTCAGAAGGCAGCACTTGGGAGAGAGCGGAACTGTGCCTCCACTGACTTCAGTGATGATGTCCATTACTGCTTTTCAATACGATGTGATCCCCGGTGCACTCCCAGAAAGTGTCATAGAATGTACCCACCTCTGCACAGTTACGTAAGCAATACTGGTCCGAGGCCCTACCAATCTTATGTAGAGTCACTCTTGTGTAGTCGGTCCTATGTAATATTTTTAGTTGTATAATTCGTAGTTTTGAGGAGATCACTACCTCCCGTGGTGATGCAATGGCATCCTGCCAGTCCGAATCATCCATGTCTCCGACCTCCCCCTGCCAAGTCACTCGTAGTCGTGTCAGGGGGTCTGTCTGGTTATTGATGAGTTTCCGGTACGTGAGGGAAATTGTTTTTTATGCAAAAAGTCGGTCAGGAGTCGGTCTTCTAAGGGGGATGATTCAGGGAGTGTATCTGTTGCTGGAAGTGATGTTTCTAGTGCGTGTTTCACCTGCAAGTATCGAAACCGCTCCCCGGGGGCCATCTCATAGTGCTCCTGCAGGTAAGTAAAGGTGACTACCTTGCCCCCCTTCCATAGGTCCCCTATCCTGGAAATTCCTATCAGGTCCCATTTCTGAAACCCTTTACTATTTCCCAGGGTGCCCAGTCTACCAGCGTCCCACAGTGGGGTGTGTCACGTGAGTTTATCGGCCCATCCGAGGTGTCGTGTCGCTGCGTGCCAGACATGAAGCGTGTGTGCAGTTGGCCCATGAATCCCTTTACTTATTATATAGCATCCTATTCATTCCTCCAGGTCCCAAGGCCACCCTGTCTAAGCGAAATGCTGGATCTGTATCCGGCACATGGAGTCATGGATTGATTGTCGTCAGTTGCGAGGTCCAATAGTATGCCCGGATATCAGACAGAGCAATGCCACCATCGTACCAGCTCCTAACGAGTTTACACATGGCTATCCTCGCAGGTTTATTGTTCCAAAGGAGATTGGTAACTTTGGAGTTGATTGCCTTGAAGTAGGAATCGGGCACACAGTATGGTGTGTTGTGAAGGGCATATAAGAATCGAGGCAAAGCCATCATTTTAAAAAGAGCTGCCTTACCCAGTAGGGTGAGCGGCAACGTCTTCCAGTGTTGAATATCACGTCGCAGCCTGTGTAGCGGTGGTTGGAGATTGAGCGCCCGGAACTTGTCGGGGTCTGACGTCACATGTATTCCAAGGTAAGCTATCCGTTACCATCTTGACCACAAAACCCCGGGGCAGTTTAGGAGGTGGGCCATACAGGACATAAAGAACCGATTTCTCCCAGCTAATCGTGTATCTCGACACTGATCCAAACGCCCGGCAGATATCAAGTATTACATTGAGAGACCATGCAGGAGAAGCTATGTATATCAGAACATCATCTGCATAGAGGGATATCCGGTCCTCCCATCCCTCCCGCCATCTTAAGCCTCGGATGCTGGGTCACGTCTAATCCACGCAGCCAGGGGCTCCAGGGCCAGTGCAAATAAGAGAGGCGACAATGGGCAGCCCTGCCTAGTCCCTCGCCCCAGCGTAAATTCCGTAGATATGTGTACGTTTGCTACCACATGTGCGATAGGGTTCGCATAGAGGAGACGTACCCAGGAACAGAATCTGGGCCCAAACCCCAAGTGTTGGAGGACTGTGAACAGGAACTCCCACTCCACAGAGTCAAATGCCATTTTCGCGTCAAGAGATAGGATTGCTGCATCCTCCATGATTGTATGTTTCCGTCCCAGGACGCTGTGGAGGCGACGGAGATTCAAGGCAGTGTTCCTGCCTGGCATAAACCCGGACTGGTCCGAGTGGATCAATTTAGTGAGATATGGAGTTAGTCTAAGTGCAAGCATCTTGGCCAAAATCTTGGCCTCCGAGGTGATCAATGAGATCGGGCGATACGATGCGCACTCCTACAGTGGGCTTCCCAGGCTTATGGATTGCCACAATAGTAGCTATACGTTGGTCCCTGGGAAGTTGACCTGCAGTTAGGCTCTCTTCATACATTCCAGTGTGGGATTTAATGAAAAAGGCACACAGAAGGCATCTTAGAGATGCCCCCCGGAAAACTAACCCACCTCTAGAGTCCTGGCTGAGTGGCTGCTTTCAGCTGCCACCACCAGACATGTTTCAGGACCCTGGGTCGAGAGCCTGCTGCTCTCCAGGGGCCTGACACAATGTACATCCTGGGACAGGGTGCCAAGCCTCCTCCCCCAGGATGGGCAGGGTTCACAAAGGGGAAGCTTCAAAGGCTTACCGCCTTTGTGAAGTTCCCCAGGCAAATTGCTGCTTTCAGCAACTGATCCCCACTGGTTCTGACCCCCGCTTTGGGTGGGAGAATTGGCGGGAAAAACAAGTAAGGAAGAGAGGTGTGCCCACCTCTGCCAACTCCACCCCTCAGGTCAGGGAGGCGAGGTGAAGCGCAACTCTCAGTCCACGCCATCTTGAAGATGGAGGGAATCTGCCAACCAGGGACTGGCACATGCCCCCCTCGCACTGGAAGGTGGCAAAATGGGAGGTGTACCCACCCCAGGGAATGGAACCATTGGTCCCTGCCTTTTAAGTACCTGTAAACACCCCTAAATCTAGTTTTTAGGGGCACCCCTGAGCCTTGCTTCCTCCCATCCAGACAAGAAACAAGAAGAAAAGAAGAAGAAGAAGGACCGAACAGCCGTGCAGCAGCTAACAAGAGGAAAACGCCCACTGACTTAGCCTCAACCCTACCGGCTTGTCTCTCCCTCGAACCTGCTCCTGCGAAATCCCGGTGTGTCCTGCAGCCAGCAACCTCAAAAACCCCGGATGACCTGCCTGCCTTCACTTCCAAAGACTGCTTCTCCCGTGAACACCGGATTTGATCAACTGCAACCTCTGGCAGCAGCCGGAGACCGCCGATCTGCCACACTCTTCACCCGCCGTCCATGGCCCGAGCTCGAGTGGGCAAACACCATGAGGAGGTCACCCCAGCGATCCTAAACTGAGATCCGGCGACTCCTGACGTGCCTCAAGCCTCCAGCTGACACCTGCAGCCTAAATCCAGAAGGCCCCCCTAACCGCGACCAGGAGCTGGTAAGAAGATCCGACCCCAAAAGGCACCCCTGCACCCGACGCCCCACGGCCTTGTGTGCCCAAACCAATGGTGCCTAACCAACCCCTGACTTCCTAACTTACCTCTCAAAGTGGTGGACGCACCCAGAAGTCCTTTGTCTCCCTGCCTCCAGTGCTTTTGCAAACCGAAGGTTCTCCATTAGAAACAACAGGGCATTTGACCTTGAAACAGCACCCTGCACCCGGCCGCCCTAGTGCCACTCAGGGTGCACCTTTGGTACTAAATTGTTTCCCTATTCGCCCTGAGCTAAAGCCCAGTAGCTTTGCTCCCACAACCCAGTGGTCTGCCTGCCAGCAGCCACCAACCAGAGGCCCCCTATCCCCCATTGGATAACAATGGGCCTCAGTACTCTGCCCTAGTGCTGCGGAGAGTGTAACAAGAGTGCATCCTTGACCCTGGGGAAACCCTTTTTCTAACCCCAGAACCTCAACTCCAAAGACTGATTATTTACCTCCAAACCGATAACCCTATTTTCCTCCATAGGATAACATTGACTGCTTTTCTGTGAAAAGTTTCTGTGTGGAATTTGAGAAACTAAAGAAATTCTTCAAAATTGCATAATCTAACAAAAATTATTTTACTTACCTGTTTTCAGGAAATGTCCCAGAGTAGTATCTAGGTATACAACTCTGTGTAAGCCTAGTAATCTCAAAAGTTACTTACCTGCTATTTTACTAAAAAGCCTATTTAAGTCCATGTACTGCATTTACTAAGTATTGCATTTCTCTGCAGCCATACTGTAAATCAAATCAAAGTGCATATACAATTATCATTCAAACTGTATTTCAACTGCATTACTACTGTAAAGTACTTATTGCTTACCAGTGCCAGGCTTGCTTGGTTCTAGAAAATAAAATAACTAAAAGAATATTTTAATACAAAAACAATTGGTCTGAAGTTCATTCTTTGAGTGTGTGAATTCATTTGCTGACTGAGTGTGTACAACAAATGCTTAACATTGCCCTCTGATACTGCCTTACTGTTCGACCACACTACGACAATGAGAGAGTAAGGTTCAATCTAATTTTACCTCTGCCTACCTTTGGGGTTCCACTGGACTCTGTGCACACTATAACTCACTTTGGTATAGTATATACAGAGCCAGCTTCCTACATTGCATGCCAGTGCTTTTCTATGGAACAGGCAGTCTTGCTACAGTGAAAATAGCTTTTGGTTCTTTTCACTGAAAGGACATGTTTAACATTAAACTTTTACACAACCTACTTTTACTGTCAGTGCACTCTGTCTTATGGGCAATAAGGACTACTTAGAGGTGACGTATTCATATATAGAAAGAAGGTTTTGTTTAGTCAAGCCCGGTTATTTTATAAACTGAATTTGTATTTTAGAACTGCAAAGTCAGGCTACAAATAATAGGCCTGAAGTCATGTTTGTACTGCCGAATGGACAATGTTCCTACAGTGAGGAAACAGCTGCTAAGAGCGCACAAATGTGAAATGGATGATTTATAGCACATGCCTAAAAAACATCTGACCCATTATGAATACAGGGTACACCATCTACTACAGTCAAATGGTTGGAGAGTGTCCAGTAGACCAACACATGCAAAGGATCGGTGGCTATAATTTTAAACTTCATGTATCATCCACTTATGGTTTTTACCTAGTGATTTATGTGGCATTGGTCTAAGTACCCACAGGTCTGTCTCTTGTTGGTCTTCTCAGGACCTGTACCTACCTGGATGGGATCCTTCCCATGAGCACTCCTGTTGAGGTGTAGAGCCTGTAACATCACCATAAGAATACATTGAATTAGTTCAGCAGGTCTCATTCACTTAACAGGGTTATGTCACCTATATCATGCATGTTCAATGAGAGATCCACTCTTATTTTTGTCATGAAAAGATTTCACAAAGACGCTCCTTATTGTAAATTTAGATGGATGCTCACTATTCACTTGCTTTATTTACTATTTTAGCTTCCGTCTTGACCTCCAAACTCGCGGCGGCATGGCACCTACTGCCTCACCCGTTGTCAAATTGCTGTATCATAACTTCAGTGGTCAGACCGCCATCGGACCGCCACAACCTCTGGAGTTCTGCGATCCCTCAGCAATGGCATGATGCTCTGGGGCAGCAATATGCTTGCGGTGCCACTGCTGCACCACCACGCATATTAAGATTTTCCTGACCTTTACACTTTTCATGACGGTGATCCTGCAATGAAAAGTGTGGAGGTCAGGAAAGTAAGGGAGCACTACAGGGCCCCTTAGTGCCCCTGTGCATGGGATGCATGCAGGGGGGTACATGTCTCACTTGGGAGCCTTAGAACTGCACTGCCGCGGGACCACCATAGCACTGCCCGCCAGAACATGAGGAAACTCGTAATCTGGCAGGGGTGAACAGTGGTTGAATTTGGCGGTGTGGGATCAGGATTCTGGCATGGCAGCTCGCTCCCACACCGCCAAACTCATAAACAGGCCCTATGTCTTCAAAGAATCAGCCCTGGTAAACATGTATTGCATGATGCTGAATTACAGGCCTGTCTCCACATATTTCATGTGGACCATGTTATTTTATTGTCACTTCACCTTCACCTTGAGCACTGCACCACTGTCATCACTCTTATAACTGTGTATCCTTATTGTGAAGAATGTAATTAAAGGTTCTGCAATGAAAAGACAGATGTGAATCATGTTCATGACAAAAATAAGAATGGATTTATTGTTGAACAAGGGTGATATCTGTGACATAACCCTATTTGGTGAATGAGACCCACAGAATCACTGTGGTTGTTCTCATGATTTACCCTGGTTCTGAATTCGCGAGAAAGGGTTTAGTTCATGTGACATCACTATAGTTTGAGAGAGACCTTAGAGGGGCGGAGGGAAAAAATAGATGGCGGACTGAGGCTGCCGCAGAGAGCATGTACCTCCGGTTGCTCTCGCTGGAGTTTTGATGACCCTCAACCATAGGACTGATGCAGAGTGGTGGTATGGCCGCTTGGTTGGCAATGGTGGTGGTACTGCAGCTATAGCTGGACTGGAGAAGCTCGAGAGGAGTTCCCATGGTTTCATGCTGCCGATACTAACAGGGGCAGCACATCACTCCTTCCAACTTTACAGAGCCGCAAGGTGGCTGGTGGGACCGAGTCGATCTGCCCTCAGTTACACTGGGCTGACTTCGGCTCCACAAGTAGCAGACATGGCTCCACAGCGGGGAGCTCGCAACTTGCGTGCACCCGGTGTAGCTCCTGTACCGGCAGAAAGACCGAGAGGATTTAGAGAGAGGATGCGCCCACTTAGGTGACTCAGGCAGAGACGGCAGGTCGCTGCATCGCAAACTCAGCTAAAGGGCACCATTCACAATTAGGAAAGCCCATGCTAAAGCTGTTACATTCAGAAAAAGCGGTAGACATTCTTCAAATGTGTGGGTTAGCTGCCCCTTCGCTGGAGCAAAATATGGCGTATGTCTTGTTGGAGGTGGTTCAGTTGGACTCTGACTGCGCCAATGTTGCAACTTACTCATCTGGTAATAGGGGAGGTGAAGAGGCTGATCAGGCTTGGCTGACAGAGAATGCTACAGCAATTCAAGGTAACCCCTCAGACTCACAGGCTGTCTCATTATTCGGCAGCACAAGTGTCACTGTTACTGCAGCTGCAGCTGTCTCTAGAAATATCTCTTTGTTAGCTGATGCTCCTGACTGCTATGTCTCAGTTATGCCCCAGCTAGGTCCCACTAACCTGAAACCTCTCACCTCCCCGGTTTTCTCCTCTTGTGATTACTTACATCTTGAAATCTCTAATAATAACACCCCAATATGCTCACTGCACTCACTTTACCATCCACCAGGAAACAACCTTACCTTTATTGAACACATAATGGATATCCTAGCCACAAACGTCAATCTCCAGAACAAGCAGATATTCCTTGGGGACTTCAACCTCCACTGGAATGACCCGGATGACCCGGAGTTTAATAGCCTCAAAACTTTCTTGACTGACCTTAACTTATCCCAAATTTGTGATAGCCCTACACATGAAAAAGGTTCAACCCTAGATTGGGTAATCTCCAAAGCGGACTCCACCCAGCTGGAATCTATCCCTCCTTGTGACTGGTCCGACCATCACATCATCACTTTCTATATCAACAAAGTAGTTAAACCACGCCATGTCCAACCTAAGAGAACAAAGGTTTGGAAGAGAAACCTAAAAAACGTCAATCCTTCATCACTTGAAACCTCTTGCCCCATCTTAGCTCCCCCATCTGACAGTTCACATGAAGTACACGATCTAACCAATCACTACTTCCAATCCATGAACTTATTACTAGCCCCACTACAATTGAAAAGTATCTCAAACAAAGTCTCAAACCCATGGTATGACGGCAGGTTAAATGAAGACAGAAGAGAACTACGATCAATTGAACGTCAATGGAAAACAGCTCCCTCCTCCCAGAACCTCAAATTACTCAGAAGCACGAGAAACGCCTACTATTGGAAAATCAAACGATCAAAAATTGACTTCATCATAAATCAATTGAACCAATCCAACAATCGTCCCAAAAGAGTTTTTGAAATAATCAAAGCGCAATTTAAGGGTGTCGCCCACTCACCTCAAGTTAATTTAGAAACTCTCCCCAACTGCGAGGCATTTGCGGCATATTTCTCATCAAAAATGGAAGACATAAAGGCAGACCTATTAAAAGACCTATCGGCCCTCACCAACCCTCACATGATCGCCTCAGGGATCCCCTTCAGGAATCCGCCTAGTTCTTCTGCAAAGCTCGACCCCAAAAACAAGGCAGACTGGTCTTCATTCAACCTCTACAGCGAAGAAGCGGGAAACGCTTACGGCCTTAAATCCTTCCAATCACTTTGCCGGCCCACTCCCAGCTTCCCTCCTAAAAGACTTCATACCAACGTTAGTGCCGCTTTGGACCAGGATTATAAACACCTCGCTGCTTCAAGGGGTTATCCCGGATATCCTCAAAGCTGGTCAGGTCTCCCCCATTTTAAAGAAACCATCAGCTGACCCAGCTGACCTAAATGACTATTGCCCCATATCCAACTTCCCTACCCTGGCCAAACTACTGGAAAAATGTGTTAACACGCAACTTACTCATCACATTGATCACTTCAATCTGCTCGACAAATTCCAATCGGACTTTTTATCAGGGCACAGTACCGAATCCGCCATGACCCACATAATTGATGATGCATTAAAAATACTGGACCAAAACAAAGCTTGTCTACTAATCCTACTGGCCCTACCTCCGCCTTCGACACCATCAAACTTGACAGTCTTTTAGACCTCCTGAAACATAGAATGGGGCTATCGGGATCAGTGCTCAACTGGTTCACTTCCTTCCTTCAAAACAGAACACAAAGTTTCAAGACCAATCAATCTTTATTCAAACCTACGCCTGTCACTTTAGGAGTACCCCAAGGTTCCTCCCTCTCCCCGACACTCTTCAACTCGTTCATGGAACCACTCACAGAGCTTCTCAACTCTGCAAAGGTCCAATATCACATGTACACTGACGACACACAACTCTACATTAAGGTACACTCACTAGAGGACATCAAGTCCCTCAACTCTATGCTCCAAAAAACACAGACATGGCTGGCAAATAACCATTTAAAATTAAACACCCTAAAAACAGAATTCCTCCTAATAGTGCCTGCCAACCAAGCTACCACCATCATGGAATGGATGAAGCACCTAACCGCACTAGAGAGCCAACCAATCATGATCGATTCTGCCAAATCGCTAGGTATAACTCTTGACAATAAGCTAAATGTGCAGAAACACATCAGTGCAGCAACAAAAGGAAAAACCTTTCCAAATGAACACCCTAAGAAGACTGAAACTCTTCATAACCGCAAATGACTTTAAACACGCAGTCCAATCTCTAGTAATTCCCAGAGTGGAATATGGAAGTGTCGCTCTCTATGGCCTTCCCAGAACAACAACAGCCCCACTAAGAGCCGCAATCAATGCAGCCACCAGACTAATCACAGGTTCCAAAAGAAACTGTCACATCTCCCCGGACTTGCGTGCCCTTAACTGGCTTCCCTTTGAGGCCAGAATCCATTTGAAAATCTCCTGTATGACACGCAAGGCACTGCATCACAAAACACCACGCTACCTTGCAGAAAAACTATTACTGTTGGGTGGCGACAGAACTAACAGGAGATAAAAAAAAGAAAACTAATAACCGCTCCTTCTCAGGAATGGCCCCTAGGATCTGGAATGCCTTACCCCCAAATCCAAGACCGAACCCTCACACAGCATCCTTCAAAAAGGAAGTTAAATCGATTCTACTTACAAAATGTACTTGATCATTTTGATGCAGGATGGTAGATATGTGCGATGTTGGAACAGTTACCGATTGTTTGACCTATTGTAAGCATTATTATTTGTGTATGTATATGCCTATTTCGCATCTGTCTATTTCCCCTTTTTCCTGTATATGTTATAAAGCGCTCTGATACCCGCAAAGGTCTGGTCCGCGCAATATAAAACCTTCAAAATAAATAAATAGAAGTTAGTAGTTAGAAGTGACACGTGTGAGCTAGGCGGTGAGGGGGGAAAAACAAGGGAGCTGCTGATCTTTCATTTATACTTTCTCCTCCTTCTTATTCTAGGTCATGAATGAGGACTTAGCTTTTGTCTTTTGGATCTTGTATTATTTACGCCCTGGGGCAATCTCCATAGCGGGTAGCACTGGGGGGTACCTGTGCTCTCTATTGGTTGTCAATGCTATTGACAGCCTGTGTTGGGCAATTTCTTTTTTCAGGAAACTGGGGTGGGAGGGTGGTTTCTTCAGGGTTGGCTGGGGGGGTTGTAGCTAGGGATGGGGGTGGGCAGGTGGTGGTGATAATAAAAAAGGCATTGAAGGGAATAGACTTAAGTGTGATTATTGGAATGTATGACACTATTTTTATTAGAATTCTTCAATTGGGAACACATTTGTTGCTAATGATGTTTCTTTCTCAGGTACTAATGAAAGTGGGGGAGGTAGACACCATTTTTTGGATGTTGCTTTTTCTTTATACTTCATGGAGATAATTAAGTGTCTTTGTTGGAATGTGGCCAGCTTAAACTCCGCTAACAAACACCAGATGGTTCGGGTGGAGCGTCACATTTATAAACCGCATGTAGTTGCCCTTACCGAGACTCATCTGGCTTATAAAGACAGACATTTCCTCAGATATTTAGGTTATAAAATACTCTACTGCACTTCTCACACTATTTCTATTAGAGGAGTTGCTATTTTGATTGATAAATCATTCGATTGTACCCTCCTCAAGGTTTCACATGATATTCGAAACAGGTGGATAATTGCTCAGGTTTTGACCAAAAGTTTGTGATATGCACTATTAATGGACCAAATTCTGATGAACCTCTAATGTTTGACACTTTAGCATTAGACTTGCTAGAATGGCAAGGGGAGCTAGTAGTTATGGCTGATTTTAATTTTATCCCTGATACTAAAATGGACACTACCAATCGGTCCATCTCAGGTAGGATGAGGAAAGAAAGAGCAGCAATTCTAGTGATGGCACGCTTGCATAACCTTAAAGATGTATGGCGATCACTATCATCATCGAAGCCCGGCTACACTTACTATAGTGCACCACATAAACAGTATCCCAGGATCGATATGTTTTTTGTTAATAGTAGAATACTGAGTGTGGCCAGATGTGAGCTATGTCCCAAGATTGTATCGGACCATAATCCTATTTTACTTTAATTTACAATAGGTCCAGCAAACAGGCAATTACGTCTGTTTTCCTTTCCACAGTATCTGCTGGCAGATACCGAGTACGTGGCATTTATCAAGAACAATATCAGGAACTTCTTAGCTGATAATGAAGGCTCTGCTTCCCCTCTCATAATCTGGGAATCGTTTAAAGCTTATATAAGGGGCATCACTCAACAGTATATCTTTCGGCAGAATAAGAGTAAAAACATTGCTCTTAGGTCAGTCGGCGACGCGATTCTGCAATTAGAAATAGTTCATGCCGCAGAGGCCAGGCTGGGGGGTTGGTTACAAGGGGCGATGCAACCACACTGACATATATATTTGTCTTTGATCGAAAAACGTGTCATGTTGAGGAGGATACTGAAAGATAAGATAGGGGCTAGGTATAATAAAAACCGGGCCCTGCAATGTGAGTATGAGGAGCAAGTGGGGAAGGTATTAGCACATCAGCACTCTGACAAAAGTGTGAGGCGTGAGATAAAAGCTATTAAAGGGGAAAGTGGCTTATGGTATACACAGCCGCAGCTAATAGTAGAACAATTTGCCCGGTATTTTAACATTTTTATGGTAGCCCTGGTTCATTTAATGGAAGCAAATGTCTTGAATACAGAGAAAGGTGCAACTTACCTAGTCTTGAGGAAGAACAGACACGGTCCCTTAATAAGGAAATCATGTGCGAAGAAATACTTGATACAATAGCGGCCCTTCCCTCGGGTAAAGCTGCAGGTGATGATGCAATACCAGTTGAGTTTTATAAAAACGTTTAAGGATTTCATGATTTCCCCAATGAGCAAAGTCATACAATATATTAGTGAGATCCGGATACACCCAGGTCTAGGGACACGACAAACATTGTCTTTTTTTCTAAAAAGAACAAACCACCAGATGAGTGTGGGTCGTACCGCCCAATCTCACTTATTAATACAGATGCTAAAGTATTTGCAAAAGTATTAGCAACTCGCCTGGCATCATTTCTGTCACAACTGATCTCTCACCAACAACACAGCTTTATACCGGGCAGAGATACCACAGCAGATGTAAATGCTACTATTGTAGCTTTTGATGTCGCGAAAAGGCTAAAGCTTGAAATGGGAATGGTCATGCTTGATGCTGAGAAAGCATTTGACCGTGTCACTTGGGAGTGTCTCTGGGTCATGCTCGCGGAGTTTAATATCCACGGCTGATTCTACACTTGGTCAGGGCTCTGAATAAACAGTCAAGAGCTAAATTGGTTTACTTACAATCACAATCTACTCCTTTTCCTATATCAAGGGGCACCCGCCAGGGTTTCCCCCTTCCCCTTTACTTTTTGCTTTGTACATAGAACCATTCATAAGGTCGCTCCTCACTAATCCATCCATACTCCCGGCCCAACTGAAATCAGGCAAAATAAAAATAATGGCTTATGCAGATGATATAGCCTTCTTCTCTGCAAAACCAACCGATGCCATGGGTCTAATCCAAGTAGAGGCTAAAATGTTTGGCACTTTTACTGGTTACAAGTTCAACATAGATAAGACGCACGTCCTTCTGGAATTTCAAACCGACAGGGCAGTGTTGGGGTCCTGCATGGTCACAACGTATTTAGGGGTGCAGATTACTCCGAACATGGAAGAAATCATACGAGTACATTATGATCCACTTTTAAAGTTGGTGGTCCAAAAGATGAAGGTTCGGCACAAACTACCAATTAGTATTATAGAGCGATGTAATATCATCAAAATGATCATCCTCCCCAAATTCCTCTATTTGTTTCGAGCAATACCACTGCGAGTTCAGAATTTTGTTTCCCAAAAAACTTGAGTGGGCAATTAGTAGCTTTATGTGGGGCTACAAGCAGTCACGCCGTGCAATAAAGTATTTAAAATTTCCATACAAACAGGGAGGGCTTCAATTACCCGATTTTAAATTTTATTTCTGGGTTTCTTTTGCTGGGCGACTTTTAGACTCCTTTCCGCAGGTAGTCAAAGCTGTCTCTATAATCTCGCAATTGGCACTGACAGTAGAACGTTTCTATATAAGATCAATGATCCCAACTACTTTAAAAGAGTTCGGTTCAAGACTTTCCGAGATATAGCCTATATTTGGCGAGAAATAGTATCTAACTGTTCCCTGCCAGTAATGCATAGTAGTATTCCATTATGGGGCAATCCTCAGTTCCTGGATATCTTCCTTGGCATGCAAGCTAAACTTTGGGCTAGCTACGGGGTTAGTCAATTGGAGCATTTATACGTTACTAATGGGTTTCGTACCTTCGATGATCTACAGAGGATATCCGGCCTCCCAGTGCAGATGTTTTATAAATATCTACAGGTCAGAGACTGTCTTGGAGGACACAGAGGTATAAGAACACCTGTGGAATCTGACATAATGACCTACTTGCATTCAGCTACAAAGTTAACCATTAGCAAGGCTTACCAGCTACTCTTCCAATCATGGGACAATGATAGATCGAAGTTAGCATCTAAGTGGTGTGAGGTGTTGGAGCAGGAGATTACTCCTATAGATATTTAAGAGGCACTAGGCATGTTAGATGGGGCTGTGTTCTCCACCAACTTAAAATTGCAGCAATTTAAAACCATATGTATGCTATATCATATCCCGGATCGAATAGCTCGGTGGTGAGCTGATAGGGGGAGCTATTGTAAGCGATAAGAGTAAGTGTCCTAAATGTGATTTAGTTGTTGCAGATAGCGTGCACGTTTGCCATATGTCCTGACTTGACACTTTTTTGGAAGGAGGTTGATCAAATAGCAGCAGATCATCTGGGCATCATTCTGCAATTAACGGAGGCAAAGAAAATGCTTAGCTATAAGTATACACCGAATGTTGGACTAAGACTTCTTTTCTCTGTTTTCATAGTGACTGCTCAACTTTGTATTGCAAGGGCATGGATATCGAAGATACCCCCGTGCATCAGAATGGTGGTCAATGTTAAAAGAAATATGTGAAAGAGAAATGGCTATAACCAAAATCAGGGGGGTTCGCTCTGGGAAACTTTTTTATTGTATTTGGGGGCCCATGGTTAACATAGGGTAGTTTGATTTCCAGGTGTTAATATCCTAATTGTGTAGTTATATTTGTACTTGCTGTTGTGTTTAAGATCATTCTTGCTGTTTCTTTCTTTTTTTTCTTTCTTTATCCCTGTCGGTATAATGTTTCTTTGTCTATTCCCAGAGATGAATACATTTTTTTTAAAACAGACATCAATATAGTTGTTGTCACAATCCAGCACCCATAATCAGAGTATTTGAGCAACATAGAACATTGTCACCCATGGAGGCCATAGACACTCCTTTTCATTCTGTAACACAAGGCACATTGGGAGCCACATCTTGAACATGTAGACCATCATGCCATCTCTCTACCATGCCAGTTACAGTTGTGCCATCAAGAACTCACATCTAAGTCACATTTCCCTCTTATTCTTGATAACATAACAGTGAACTACTAAACCCATTCATCTATTCACTCTCTCTGTAAAGAGGGACCTCCACTAGAGATAGTTGGTTACTTTCCTATCTCAAAGCAGCGTCCAGCCAGAATGTCACCTGAGTTTGCAAACCTGGTGATGTTGACCTCCACTGTTCTCACCTACTTGTTGAGTCGGTTCGATGAAGGTGTACCTGCTGCTTTCAGAAGAATGGAGGCAATGTGCTAATGAAGACGTAAATTCAGAACCTGCCTGTTGGATCAGAGGATTTGCACTTGGCGCGAAAAATTCCATAAGCAGAATGACCAGGCTGTTCACCTTTTAATACAAATCCTTTGATAATTCTCTTCACTGGATTGATTACTTATTTAAACATAGGAAACGTCTAAAATGGAAACTACTGCTTATTTCATTTATAGTAGTTGTCAGTCTTTGATTTCCCCAGCCTATACTTGTTCATGTCAAGATAATTGCATTTTATGAGAATACACCTGCAGCCTAGGAGAGCAGCCTCTATACTCTCCCGGGGGAATTCATAATAATGGGCATGTTCTTTCTTTTTCTTCAAAGTCATTTTGCCTTCTCTCGAGTACAATAAACTACTCTACTTAATTTCTCAGTCCTTTTCTTGGGTGATGTAAACCTGGTCCACCTGCCACCATAACAGTTTAACGCGTCGACCAAAGATCACCTCTCACCCAGCAAGGAATTGAAATGCATAATACTCCTAATTTAACATACGCATCTCGAGGAAGTCAGCGTGCAGTTGAGCTGTTCCATAATTCCCTTATTTTTCTCAGGGGATAATTCTCTAGCTGTCACAAAAGCAACTTCACTCTTGTCAGCTCCCAGCTGCAGGTTTAACCTTTATTGTTTAAATTAGTGTGCTGCGCTTTACTGGGATGTGCTAATGAGCTAAATTAGCATAAGTGGCATATTCACATTTAGATACCAAGTGTAACTTGACTGTACCTTAAATTATCTTTACTCTTTGATATTTCAACAAAATGTCTGTTCACTGATTCTCTGTCTTGACAGAAAATTGATTTATCTAGCTTTATAACATTTGTGTAAAAGTTTAATACAAATCTCAATGACAATAATAATAACTTATTTTTATTTATTTAACAACAGCTCTTGTTAGACATGCCCACCACCAGTTTCCAGGATGCAGGTTCATTAGGTAGCAGCTAAGAATCTTTCCTCAAAATACATGTGACAGGGACAGATAAGAATTTATTTTACGTCATTTTGGGTTATAAAATAATCACTAACTAATAAAAACTAAGATTCAAATGGATTATTTGTATAAGATAAAGTTTCATCAGTTTTATATCTTAGTTTTAAAAATGTATCAAACTCCAATATATAAGTTAATATTTCTACTGCCCATTTTTCAGCTCTTCAGGATGAAAAGCCTGATGATGTTGCCTTGCCACCTACTATTGAGGACGCCATGTAATCCAGAGAAAATAAATCCTATCTTCTTCCAAGCTTTCATGTCTGCATCTAATACAGCTCAAGAGGAGAAGGAAGAGGAGAAACGTTTTGATCCCACTCAGGACAACATCTCAAGAAAGACTTCAAGGCCGGTCGGTAGTCTCCCTCCTAACAACACCTATGAATTGCAACTACCCAGACAACAACTCCAAAATGCTGGAACTGGCTACAAAAAGTCTCTCTTCAATCCAGGACAGCCCCCAGGTACCTCAGGTGACATTTATGCTCTTTCATCCAATGAAGCCACACATCCAGCCTTCTCTTCATCTTTTGAGGAGAAGAAACCCCTTGTGAGAAAGGCCGTTCCCTCATTTAACAATCTCCTCCCACAACCATCCAGATGCCAACCCTCAATTTGATAGACAACCTGCTGGTATTCTTAGATGCAAAACATGCAGGTGGGGGTGGGATTGATAATGGGCAAATACTGCCCCTTGGGAGGGTCAGCTTTTCCAGCAACAATCCTCTGTAGAGGGGAATATTCATCAAAATGGGGGAATCCCTCACGTTATACCTCACCTGGAAAGTATACCAAAGCTGATGAGAGGCAGACTCATGTCTTGGAACAGATTAAACCTGGCACAAAGAGACAGCAGCGTTGCACTCAGGATATCATCGTTCATTGTGGAAGTAGAAGGGAAGGCAGCATGCCTTGGCCATACTGATGATAGAGGCCGTATCATACTGGTGCCTGAGTCAGCATTTCGTTCTTTGTGTGGTGAGGCTTATAGATATATTTGATTTTGTTTTTCAAAAGTTTAATGTTAAATGTTATAGACTCTGTAACACATTATAAATTCTCTTCAAAATTGTTGCTGGACACACAAGACATGATACACAGGTTAAAGGTAAGTGTAAGTAATATTTATTGAAAGAGATAAACACTAAAAGTGTTTCCGTGTACATCAAAAATGTTGACATGTCTGACTTTAACAACTGGATTGTGGTTTGTGTAGCAGGGTTAGTGTGGTAAATTTAAGAGTTCACGGGGATTGTCCTTGGTAAAAAAGGGAGAGCAGTTGTAGTCTGCAGGGCTCTTCTCAGGTCAGAGATAACATGTCCAGTCCCCTTCTGTTCTTCCAAAGGTCCAAAAGTGATTTGATGAGAGTACTAGGCATGACACATTTATTGTCAGTGCAAGCCTGTAGATGCGAGCAACTCCTGGCCACTCCCTAACCAACTGGATAAAAGTTCCCTGGGGTGATCCTATTCACTTTTGCAGCACTTAATGTGAGTTTTACGGCAAACAATACCACATTGCCCCTCGCTGTCAAAATCCTTTCTTCCCCTGTGCAGAGCTACTGTGCCCATCCCAGAGGTGTGGCCAGGAAAATGTGCAACCCATCTCTAAGGTCACTCAAAATCCGCTCTGGGGTCAGCTCCCCATTCACTGGGTCTGGTGCCTGACTGGCTGGGGGGTAAAGGGAGTGAGCAGGCCCAGGTTTTAGCTAAATTTGCTTGTGTCAGTGTAGGCCCATTTAGCTGAGCCCAGAAGGTAAGCATGTCATAGAAACAGAACACCTCCCTATACTCAAGGTCTTTGACTCAGCTCTGGGAGCAAGTTCACACTTTACCAAGGGAGCTATTCAGCTCCTGGGTGACAGTTAGAGGATCATCCAAATCAGCATCTAGAAGCTTTAGGCATTTAACAGACAACTTTGTAAAAGTACTTGTTCAAAAATATTTATTACAAATTTTACTTTACCAATGTATTGGGTTTGTAATAAATATTTTAAGAAAGCCTAATAATGAACTTTGTAGCTGTTTCCTATGTGGAGATAAAAATATTAAACCTAATATTGTATCCTAATGCATTCTTATTGAACAGCACACTCTGCTACAGTTAAAATTGCCCTTTGGGCCTTGTCACTGTAATGACAGGTTTAACATTATTTTTTGCACATATCCTACTCTTAAATACCATGTACAGAGCTTTAATGTATTTATTTTATTTATTTATTTGGGAATCTTGTATAGCGCACAGATACCCCAAAGGGGTGTCCCGGCGCTTATGTGAGAGCTGAAGCTGTGTCTGAACTCAATAGATATTAACAGAAAAGAAAAGTTTTCAGAGCTCTCCGGAAGGGGAGTTCCTCCTGGATGGTCCGAATGGACAAGGGTAGCTTGTTCCAATGAAGGGAGGCATAGACTTGGAATGTTTTTCCCCCAGAACGAGCTTTTTTAACTCTGGGGGTAGAAAGGAGATGTTTGGAGCTCGAACGGAGAAGTCTGGTATTGCTATATGGACGAAGGCAGGAGGAAAGGTATGCGGAACCCTTTCCCTTGATCGCACGATGAGCAAGGGTAAGTGCCTTAAATTCCGCCCTTTTATGAACCGGGAGCCAGTGCAGCCTATGTCGATGAGGAGTGATACATTCACGAAGGGGGAGCCCACAGACCAGACGGACAGCAGCATTCTGGACTGTCTGGAGGCGACGCTGGAGGCCCAGGGAGAGACCAAGATACAGCCCATTGGCGTAATCCAGATGGGAAGTGATTAGAGCCTGCACGATAGTTTTCCTAGTGTGACTAGGGAGGAAATTGATGAATTTTTTCATCATCCTAATCTTAGAGAAACAGGCCGCGGATACCGACTGGATTTGTTTTTGAAAAGAGAGATTGGTATCCCAGATTACCCCAAGATTTTTGACTGAGTCTTTAGGCGAAGGGGGTGAACTCAGTTCAAGAGGCCACCACAAGTTAGGGTCCAGAGGCGATGGCTGATGGAAAAATATAACCTCGGTTTTGCCAGCGTTAAGCCGGAGGGAATTGTTGTCCATCCAGCTAGCGATGTTACGGAGGCAGTTTTTCAACGGGTCAAAGGTGGATTGGGAAGGGGAGTCAAATGAAAACAGAAGCTGTATATCATCAGCATATGAAGTGGCCTGTATACCAGATTGAGTGATGATCTCGGCCAAAGGGGAAAAGTAAACATTAAACAGGAGGGGACTCAGTGAGGAGCCCAGGGGGACTCCCCACCTGAGGGGGCGACAGTCTGAGGTAAAAGGGGGAGTGAATACTGCCTGTGTCCGATTGGACAGGAAGGAGGCAAACCATTCCAAGGCCTTGCCTTGTATTCCCTTTGCCTGCAGTCGGTCAAGGAGGACGGGGTGGGAAACGGTGTTGAATGCTGCCGACAAGTCGAGCAACACCAACACCGCTCTAGATCCCTCGTCTAACTTCCATCTAATGGCGTTAGCCATCTCAATGAGGGGGGATTCGGTACTATAACCCGACCTAAAGCCGTGCTGTGAGTTGTGGAAGGCGCCATTAGTTTCCAAGAAACCAGCCAGTTGCCGCTGTACGAGTTTCTCCAGCACTTTGGCTGGGGCCGGGAGCAGGGAGATGGGACGGTAATTGGCAGGTTCGGAGGGGTCTGCATTTGCTTTCTTAAGAATGGGGACTAACCTGGCGTGCTTCCAGGAGTCGGGATAGATACTGTTTCTCCGGCCAGGGGTCCAAAGGGGAACCAGATTTACATTTAAGTCATTCTGCCAGCGAGTGTTCCGGGGTAATCACCTCAAAGTCAGAATTGGGATTAGAGCTGACTATACATGATTCCAGATAGACAGGGTTAATCTTGCTGGGAAAGGAATTCTGAATAGTGGCAATCTTGTCTTCAAAGTAGCTGGATAGGCTGTCGCAGAGGGTCTGGGATACCAGAGGTTGACGCTTGAGGGCCAGGGGGTCAGTGAAGGTCCTGACGGTATTGAAGATAACTCTAGAAGACCCTTGTGCCCGGATGATTTGCTCCTCAAGATGGGATCTTTTGTGATCTATAATTTTCTTCCTGTACTCCTTAAGGGCAGTTTTATATTTGAATTTGCTATAAGGGGAGTAAGATCTTCTCCAACTTCTCTCAAGTTCTTTACAGGCCGATTTACAAATACGGAGTTCATCCGAGTACCACGGTGCGGAGGGGGTAGCTCGTGAGGATTTAATGGGTCTGATAGGGGCTAGGAGATCGATAGCAGAAGTGATCCAATAATTAAAATTAGACAGTCTGGAATCTAAATCTATAGCCTCCTCGGGGGCAGACATTGAGAGATGAAGGGCGAGATTCTCAGGGGAAATCATCCTCCAGTTCCGACCCACTGAGTTGGACAGGGGTCTTGATCGGTCCTGATGGCGAAAGGAGATGGAAAAAGGGATCACATAGTGATCAGACCAGATTACGGGGGTGGGGTCACTTAAGAAGATGTCTGTTAAATTAGTACAGATAAGGTCCAGGGTGTGTCCCGCCTTATGCGTAGGACCGGAAACAATTTGGTTTAGCCCACCATCAGAGAGGGTGGACAGAAAATTAGCGATGGTGGGGTCATCTACATTATCGACATGAAGGTTGAAGTCCCCTATAAGGGTGAAATTGGCGTATCGGAAGGAGGATTGTAGGGCATAATCAAGAAGGGCCGGGAGATGGGAAATTTTAGATTTGGGGGGGCGGTAAACTAGTAAACCTGAATATGTGAAGTTGGCAGCTAATTTAATACAAAAAGGTAGTGCCTCGATACACTCTATTTGGGGGTAGGAAAAGGAAGAAATGGACCAGATAGATCTATAGATAATGGCCACACCTCTGCCGGGGTGGGTGTTCTGTCTATTAGCACACAGAATCTTATATTCTGGCAGAATGGCAAGGCAGAGAGCAGAGTTGGATTCTTCTTCTAACCAGGTTTCAGTGAGAAAAAGAAGGTCCCACTGGTTGTCCTCTAACGATTGAGCTACATCTAAGGAGTGTTTCACAAGCGAACGACAGTTAATCAGTCCAGCTTTAATGATAGTGTTCTTAGAAGCCGAGGAGTGTCGGGGGAGGGACTGAAGGAGATGACATGGGGGCTGAGAGGGGTTGTCACCACTTTGTACACTACAGGGTTTAGAAACCAGTGACGAGGTATCGGTGAAAAGAGTATGTGCATATGAACAGGTTTTTAAGTCAAGGTGAAGTAAGGCTTCCCTGCTGTAGATGGTAGTGGAGGGGCCAGGTAATGGAGAGGTCTGACTCGTCGCGGCCGCGTCCTGGTCGAGGACGGGCGCAGATGGGCAGGACTCTGGCACGACTCTGGCGCGAGTCAGGCGCGCCCGCTGTGCGCGTTCGTTATGCGAAGGCATGGACATCCCCTTTTATGCGCAACTAGAGCGCTGAGAATCCCACCCACACACAAGATGGCCACCGCTATTCAGTGCCAAGGGACCGGCTCAACAGCGTCAATGCTCGGCCGGGAGTGGCCCAGGGCAGCGGGAAAGAGGGGGGATGAGGTAAGCAAATAAAGCTTCCTAATTCAAGCAATTTTACTTCAAGATGCCAAGATTTCGATAAAATGCCAAAATGGCTGTTAGTGCAGTTTAGCAGCAAATAAAAACAGAGACAACGCTAGGAACACAGCCTCCCGGTTTCCGCCTCAGGAGGTGCTCGAGCAATCACACAATGTACAGTAAAGCCCACTTAGGGTTGATATATTATTATTTAATACTGGGATTTAGGCCTGTCAAATGAGGTTATTTTGACATGTTGAATTTACAATTAAAACCTGAATAGCCAACCTTCTGCTGCAAGGCCTGCTGTCATGTTTGCATTGTCACTGCAGTGGATGTCACAATGAGGAGTGCTGCAGCCCACTGATGATATTTAACTTACAGGCTGTAGATACACTTTGGGCACCTTTTACGAACGATATATAGGTAAGTTAAATAGGACAATAAGAAGTATGTCAATTTGCTCATATTAAAAGGGGGCGCACAGACAATTTACCACTGGTTAGCAGGGGTACATTTCACAGAGTTCTTAAGTCAGCAAAAACAGTCAAGGCAAAAATCTGGATGTGCACCATTAAAAAGGTGGACATTTCCAACAAAAATATTTAAAGAGAGGACACGGAAGGGCCTTTTTAGATCATTTTTTGGATGTTTCATCAATACAGACCTATGTTACCTAATAATCAGGATATGCGCAGAAGAATGTATTTGGAACAGGTTTAATTTAAGACCCACAAACTACCTCACTTCCCAATATCCAATACTGCTAAAATAATACTGAGGGCTCACGGGAATTTAAGAAACAGGAAAACAAAACAAGAATGGATGGGGATAATTATTGATGATGTCAGAAGTCAATGTATCCTAGAGAATGATAAGATGAAGGAAGCATCCATTCAGCAAGAGATTGCTGGAATATGGAATGGTATTTAAAAGCACAACACAACTCCAAGAACAGTTGTGGAATGGAGATAAAACAGACAGGAACAGGAGAGGGAGTAGAAACAGGCCAATAAATTAAGAAAGGTAGATAAAGGAGTGTTGAATAAGATTTGTATGAATACAACAGAAAACTCAGCACCTCACAGTGTTACCAAGCGATGCACTAACACTGTTCAGGTTTAAACAAGTGTTCTCCTATCATTACCTTGAAAGTGTTTATGTCAACAGGGAACAGCTGTTGTTATATTGCATACGTTTCACTGTATTTTACAAAATATGCTCCAAAGGCGGACACCATGTATGCATGACCCAGTTTTGTTTATTTCTTGGTACACACAATATGGCTGTCCTATGCACAAAGTCCTCACATGACCATCAACCCAGCGTAGTAATGGACCCCACACAAATCCATGGCTAGCTAGCCACTCATACTAAACATGCTTTGTCCATAATGATGCATGGATGCTAAAGAATTAATGCATCATTTCAAATATTGATCTATCCAAGATGTAGGAAGACACAATTGTGTACTCCTTAAAACTTTTAACATTGATAATGTATTTCAGTTTAGACGGCAATTACACATTAGCGGCAGCATTTACTGCAAGATAGTGTTCTGTTTCTGCCAATGTTACTCCTCAAATTGCTCCAAGTGAAACTGCAGTATGTGCCAGAATCTCAAAGACCAGAAAAATTGCAATTTTATTTTTATGTATTAACAATGCAAAAAATATCATCACCATCAAAATGACTGGAAAGCAGTATTCCCACTTTGTTATGCTTTTAGATGAAGGGGCCTGTAGGACTTTGCTGAAGACACTTATTGCACCCGGGAAACAGGAATGATTGACATTAGAGAAGCAGACAATATAATTTACCTGTGTTCTCACTGGATACACTGCCATTGAGAAACTGTACCTGGCAATTGTAGACCAGCATCTTGTTATGAACCCCAATGTACCCCAATATAGGCCTAGGTAGCTGATCGACCTTTTACCTACATGTGTACTACCTTGCCCTACATAACGGTTCTGGCGATGACCTTTTACCTAGTTATGTGTCAAATAAATGTTGTGTGGTTTTCTTTCAAAACTAGCTTCATTTATTGTGCATGAGGACTCTTACTTTCATATCCTAATTCCCCTGCCTAGGACATGTACAGCAGAATTATCACCCTCTGTATAATAACTCTGTACAAAAATCACCGCTATCGTCATCCTTGATCGACAGGCCCTCAGTACCATTACACATCTAGGTAGATCCCCTGAGGATACCTTTTGGGTATAAAAGAAGAACATCTTTACTGGGCATTTAGAGGAGAAGCCTCCTTGCTGACACAAGATGCTGAGATTCCTGCACGCAGGAACTCCAGCATGCAGTGGTCTGACAGATCCCTTGCGGGGTGTCCAACTCGAGACAAGACGGGGTCCTTCATGGGTTTGGCTCTCTCCTAGGGAATTCTTGGCTTTACACCCTACATACATGCTAGGCACATTTAGGTACACTTAGACATGGTTAGCATTTTAGGATTATGCATGATTATTTCCATGTATCTATATGCCTACGTATACTCACTGTTTTAGCATCATAGTAGAATTCTACCTTTTATTTACTCTCTTGTTGCTTGCAATCATATATATCTGTTTCTGTCTAATGCTTGTCGCAGCTCACTTATTTTATACAAGAATGATTCTGGTTCAATAAATACTTATTGAAAACATCCCCATTGTTTATTCTGTGTATTTCTCTGAGACCAAGTGAGCACAAGTGACTGAGCAAAAGTAGTACACTGTTTCCACAATCCCTGAAGGATCACATTTTGTCATGTTCGATTGTTGCCAGAGACTATTCGCCTCTTGGTAAGGTTAGCGGGCTTATGGTGGCACTGTCAGCTAGCTGGTCTACAGGCTGAATCAGTCTCGACACCAATCCCTCAGTTTATGTTGACCAAATGCGCAGATCCTATATAGATTTATGGGAACCTGTATCACTCTGAGAAATGAAAAAGTTTGGCCTTTACCACAATGTGTAGGCTGTAAACTGCTAAGGTGATCAGCCTGTTGGTGGATGCTGTAAGCCTTTAATGTCTGAGCTTCTTTGTAATAGCCTATTCTCCTCCAGAGGTGTGAATGAGCAGTCTTCACCTCTGCGCTCTTTGAGACAATGCGAGATATTTGAGTGACAACTTCTAAAATATTTAACAAATAAAAAAAATACATAAGTTACTGGGTTTTCCTACAGAGACTGTTTCAATTCTCTTTTCTTTATTAGCAGAAACATACAACAATGCTCAGTAATTATTCAGTATACTAGGAAAAGATGAGAATTCACAATACTTTGTCAGTGAATTTTTGGAGTCGTTTGCAGATAAAAGAAACAGAAGCTTGAACGCCAAACTGAAACAAGACATGTCTATGCCATGATGTTATTGTGGAGGCCCTGAGCAGAGTTGTTGTGAAACTCGTATTGGCCAGGTTATTAGTTGAATAAAAGAATAAAAGAATTAAATAATGAATTGTTAATAAAATGTCTGATCTTTTAGACCTCAAATCTAGCCTGTCTTTGTTCATTTTACCTATGGGATGGCAGAGGGGTAGGTTCTGCTTATTTTCTAGGCCCCTGCTGTCTGATCCTCAGAGCCCTGCATGTTCCCCTTCTGTTTAAAAGGAAAAAACAGTGTTTATAGTGTCCACAATTAACAGCATTCCAAATGAAAACTTGTGACAGGCCTATAAAAGTAAGAATAATAAGCTACTATTTGATTATGCACACTGGATCATCTGGGATATCTTTAGTCAACATCTAGCATAACATCCTGAGCTTGAAGGCACTTAGAACCTGAGGCTAACTTTATTGAAGATCAATCTATTTCAGGTGTGATCTGGTTTACAATAAAGATTTCCATCTTTGCACAGCTTCTTTTTCATAGTTTCTTCTACATGATAGATGATGTCCTCTACGTGTAGGATTATGGTTCATGACTCTTCTATGGCTCTGAAGAACAGGCAGTGGGTTTGCTGTATTGTAAATCATTTGCCAAAAGTACCAGTAGAATGACTCTATTCATGTTTCCTTGCTTGTTCAAGTTTACCCAGGCCATCAGATCTGTATCCAATGTCCTATTCGTCTGTCTTTTGTTTCAGCAAAGTGATGGGATTTTTAACAGAGTGCGTACCATGCACTAAGGTACTCTCAGCTCAATCAATCTGATCCGAGAAGCTTAAAAATCACCCCTCAATTCACCATTTCTCACCATATCAATACAGCATTGTTTTTTTATATTGTGACAAATTATTCTTTTGGTTGACGATTCTATCAAACTTCAGAGTCAAGACTCCTACATTGCTCATTTATGGTTTGATTACTGATGATGATAACCACCTTCGCTATATTGACTGGACCAGTTTTCCTTTGTTTATTGCAGCAATTATGGCAATTTGCAAATGTAAGAGGCTTAGATAGTTGGGTAGTGTGTTTGTCTCTGAGACATTGGTTTGCAGCCCACAGAATGCATTCTGAATTGTATATTAAATATTGGCAGGATTCAAGATACGTGACTGATCCTCAGGGGCTGATGTGCTGGAGAGCGCTCGATGGAGGATGACAAAGAAACACTAGACTGCTGTTCCGGACTCCAAAACACACATTTCCTGGGTTGGAGCAATTTCCGGGTCATGAAGGGTAGAGCCGTATTCGGTAATTTAGGGATTATGGGGCAGATTTATGACTGTTTTTGCGGTAGCAAATGGGGATTCGGCCCGTTTGCGACCGCAAGTTTGCGTCTGCCCTATGCACAAACCATATTTTGTGAGTCGGTAACCTATTACCGAATAGGAATATATGGTTAGCGACTCGCTATTAGGAAGGGGTGTGCCAAGGGCGTCCCTTCCTAATAGCGAGTCTAAATATAATGCATGATTGTTTTGCTACCGCATTTGCAGCCGCAAAATATTTGCAGTTTACCACCTACTCCAAGTAGGAGGTAAACCACTGGCAAATGGGAAAGGGTCGCCAGGGGACCTCTTCGCCTTTGTGAATGGCTGTGGAAATAGTATTTAAGAGCAGGCAGTGGTCCTAGGGACCACTGCCTGCACTTAAAAAATGAAACTGAAAAGTTAAATTTTTCTTTTTAAATGCATCCCGTTTTCCTTCAAGGAAATTATTATTATTAATATTATAATATTGAGCCAGGTGGCAGTAAGATGCCAATGCATCAGTGCTCAGCATCACATGTTGCTTAAAGGCGTGCAGAGGAAAGTTCAAAACGAATGAATGGAATGCAGCACCAGAGCTCAGGTTAGTCAATCATTACTTGCAATGAGAACAACTTTTGCAGCATTTGGGGCAGTCACATCAGTTCTGCTCCTGGGGTCTGAGAGCTGGGCGGTCAGTTATTCCCTAGCTGTGTTTGAGGCTCCTGCATATGTTTTCGTGGCGCGGCTGACACCGGAAGCTTGGTGGTTAGGTGATGCATACACTCCGATCAATGCACATTTTGCCTGATAATGAGAGAGTAGCAGTTTCGTAGGGTGAGTACAGTGGTTTGCATCCCTCTGTTTAAGCAACTGTATACGTCTAATAAAGTGATAAAGATTTTTACACTGTGCAGTGTTTTAGGAATCTCATGAAAAGTGAATTCAGGCTCAGCCAATGAATAATTTAACGCATCTCAGAGCATACACTACAGTCGAGGGTCCAATAAAGCTCACATAATTGCAACACTTATCTAAATAATTTATTGACTCAATGTTTCTAAGTTACATGGAAAATACACCTTAAAAGCGAAACATAAATCGATGTCTCCGTTCCTGCGCGCGCCCCGCGCATGATGAAACTGGCAGACAGTGTGGTAATCCTGTCTGCAGCCCTGCTCCGGCTGCCTGCTCATTTATATTCTTACGCATGCAGGATGGGGACAAATAAAGCGACAGCATTATGCGCGCGCCTCTTCTGTGGGCGGGCGCCCTTTCCCCTGGCGCAGCGCTCAAGGGATTGTAAACAAGGGCAATGCAGATCAGTGGCAACAACAAGACAATTCCCCTGGCACGGGGCTGGGTCTCGCTGTTTAGCGTGATCTACTGCGCCTGTACACTGCCTTCTGTTTATCATTAAATCCGAATCTCTTCTCAGCAAGGGCCACTAATCATGCCGAACGCTGACGGATCCTTCAGTCTCATCATGTGCATGCTACAACAGACAAGATGAGTGGCTGGGGATGCAGTCTCCTGCATCGTGATGAGCTGCTCAATTACTGATCCGAGATTTAAGGGTGATGGAGAACACGCAGGATATTCAGAACTGTGAACGGCTGGTCCCACTCTCATTACAGCAACACCTGAATGTGTTAAAAAATGCATGCTAACCAGAAGCAATAATGAATTACTCTGCGAGTCATAAGCTCTGCCTAAACCCCCACCTCCATGTCTAAGTCTAAGGATTGTGCTGGGGGCTTAGAAGTACAAATCACAGAACTTGACATTTTATATTGGAGCGATGCAAGCATCTATTTTTTATGTGTCGACAATAGAAACTGACAGTCTCGCTGGGAGATGAGTAGATATGAAACTTGGAAATGCATATGAATGTTAAATTGAATTCATGTGTTGAAAATAATCCGGTTATCTTTCCAGCTGTAGTCTTCTGCATTGGATACAACGACCTGGATGACAAGTGGCTCGTTTAATTCCAACATTTGTGCAACCCCAGTTTGCAGGGGTGCTAGAATTTAAGCGTTATTCAATAGCATGCAACCGTTCAATTTTACCCTTGATAAATTTAAACACCTCAAACCTGAAGCAATTTACCAGGTGAAAAGGCCTGGTAAGTATAGACTCAAGTGAGTTAAGGAGCAGCAATCACCAAAGTATGCATATTATGCCCCATTTTGAAAGGGACACTAATACTTGCATTATTTATTGCCTCTCACCAATAATCGAGGTCAATATCTTGGTGCTAATACAATGATTTCATCTGTTTAATAGTCACAAATTTGCTGATGATTGTATTGGTGGTTTTACAGGAAATACAAGAAACATGAACATCATAGAGGAACATGCAATGAAATGAGAAGAGGGTGCCCAAAAGGGCTAAAGTAGGGAATCAATTATTCTGCTAATGTGGAATCTTGTTGGAAGAGGACAGTGAGTTCAGTAGCATGCAAATTGCTGTAGGTGCAGTTCACTTGCGCAGTCAGTTTTAAATGTTAGGGGTTCACAAAAAGATGATGTATTTCTCTATGCTTACGTTTGGACTCATCAAGTTTACATATTTAAAATGAGATATCTCCCTTTGTTTCTTTTTTTGTACGCATGGCCACTACTATTAACTTTGAGCCTGGTTTAGATCTTGATGGGCGGGTTACCCCGTTACACAGATGAGGATATCCCATCCACTGAATCAGTAATTCCATAGGATGTAATGGGATATATATTTCGGCGGATGGAATATCCATCACTGTTGTGACGCTGTAAACCATCCACCAAGACCTAAATCAGGCACTTAGAACTTTGTTCATAAACGTATTCACATTCCCCTTAAAGGACATGTCCTACTGCATATTACAGGAACCTGCAGCCCTTCAAGGGCTCCTCAACTATTTAGGGGGGGAAGGACATTCAGCCCAAGGCAATCGAATATACCTGAGATATAGGAACAACATAGGCCCCTCTTCACATTCTGCAAAGGCCGGCATCCTATTGCCATACACCACTGGACGTATCAGCCAATCACATACAATTTGCACTTAGAACCAACATTGAGAATTCCTGTTTGGAAAGATGAAGTCTACGTTTGTTTTGGAAAATGGCAAAATGGAAGTTAGAGAAAACAAGGAAAGAATGTTGACGGGTTTGTATCGCACAGGCTGCTATAAAAGCCTGCTTTTAGAGATATGTAAACTTCATGAAGGAACCATTTTTCCAAAGCTACAATGTGGAGCTGGTGAGAAGATCTAATGTCCACAGTCTGTAAGCATGTGCAGTGGGGTCACGCAGACTAGCACACATAAAACTGTAGGAATGCCTAGACTGGGCAATGAAAGCTGGACACAGAGACATTTTAAGGCATGGACAAAGTGGACCCCTACCTCCCAAAGGGCTACCTGGTGAAGTGACAGTCAGAAGTCACACCACAGTAATGGTGTGTGTAAAAAAGCTCATACCCACTTCAGAGAAGCCTAATGTGCTAAGCCTCAACCCTCCACAGCCTTAACACTTGCACTTTCATGTTGGTAGCAAATCAATTAAAATATTTGCTGTCTCATGCCTCTCTCCTTATCTACCTTTTCTCATCTATTACCCCTCTTTCTTTTTGCATCTCTCTTACTAGCTCTACATCTCTATTCACTTCCATCTGTCACTATTTTGACTCTCTCTTCATTGCCTTCACCACCTCACCTCTCTGCCACTCTTTCCATACCTCTACTGATCCATCTTTCTGTCTCTATCTCACTACAATGTCTCCACTTCCCCATTGGTTGTGTGAGTTTGCAGCTGCCCCAGAATGATAATAAAAGCATGGCAACACTGATTGTTGTAAGGGGGGTCAGTAAAACTAGTTGTTGAACTGGCTGCATGGGCTGGTTTCCCGCTGCTGGTAGTCTGGAGCCAGGGCTGTATTAAAAGAAACCCTTGTGCCCTTCAGAGAACTCCTTTGAAGTTACTCCCAACATCTAATTAACTTCTAGGTATAAGTATCAGGGCTCTGGCCCTATCAAATCAGTACACTGCTGGACCTGGGAAGAGCTCTGCTGGAGCAAAGTCTGCTGTGCTACAAGGACTGCCACTATGCTGTGACTCACTGTTCTGAGGAACTGCTTCTCTACTTTGCTAAGCTGCCCTACTGCCTGTTGATATCTGCCCTGCTGAGGACAAGGACTGAAGTCTCTCACTTGAACCTGGAATGACTCCAATGACCTGCTGGCTTGCCTCCTGTTTTCTGAATTCTCAGGGACACAAAAGACTTCTTGCAATCCTGCTGGTGCTGTTGGAGTCTGCCATCTGTGAATCCTACCCTTGCCTGAAGTGCCCCCTCCAGTCCTGGGCCTCAGAAGTGGGGTCTACAGCTGATTTCTGCAAAAACTGACACATTGCCTTGACTGCATGAGAATTTGTGCTGCAGTGCCCTTTTGATGCCGACACAGAGGCTGTTTGATGACAAACAATCCACAGCCTGTGTGGGTCGATGACAACACAGAGGAGGGTTGACGACAAAGCTTTGAATTTACTTCATGGAGCTCAAAGACAATGCAGGGGTCTCTCTGTGCAGCTCAATGACAATAAAGTAGATTTTTGACATTGAAAAAAGCTCCATCCAAGGTATTTCCTCCGTGGGTCCTGTCTAGGTCCTGTAGCTGGCCTGCCCTCCAGCGCGGTTGGCCTAAACTTTGACTTTGCATCAGTCCCTCGGTACCTCAAGCAACCTTTTGATGGCCAGTGACTTCTAAGCACTATTTTTGGTTTATTCTTTAAAAATTCATACCTTGGCTTATACTTGTTGAATTGTTGTTGTTATGGTCTTGTTATACATAGATAAATGTTCTCTCTTTTTTCATTGTGTTACTGTACTACTTTACACATTGCCTCTTAAGTTAAGCCTGGCTGGTCTGTGCCAAGCTACTAGTGGGTGAGCACAGGTTCATTTAGGGTGTATATCTGACTTACCCGCGTCGCTTGCAGTTTTGCCGCTGAGTCTGGTGTCTTACCTGTCCCTGAGGTGCCGTCTTCACTCTCTGCCATTCAGGAGGGGCTGCTTGCTACCGCTGTTGTGTTGTGTTCAGCGGCGCCGAGGAGGGCTTGAGGCACGACGCAGGACTCCGTGTCCCAGGAGCCTGTGCTCGGCTGCACCTGTGCTCTTTCCCCGCCCACCTGACCTGGACTGCACTTAAGACCTCGCGGAACCCGCTGGCGCGGGTCCCGCATCGCTTGCAGTTTTGCCGCTGAGTCTGGTGTCTTACCTGTCCCTGAGGTGCCGTCTTCACTCTCTGCCATTCAGGAGGGGCTGCTAGCTACCGCTGTTGTGTTGTGTTCAGCGGCGCCGAGGAGGGCTTGAGGCACGACGCAGGACTCCGTGTCCCAGGAGCCCGTGCTCGGCTGCACCTGTGCTCTTTCCCCGCCCACCTGACCTGGACTGCACTTAAGACCTCGCGGAACCCGCTGGCGCGGGTCCCGCATCGCTTGCAGTTTTGCCGCTGAGTCTGGTGTCTTACCTGTCCCTGAGGTGCCGTCTTCACTCTCTGCCATTCAGGAGGGGCTGCTTGCTACCGCTGTTGTGTTGTGTTCAGCGGCGCCGAGGAGGGCTTGAGGCACGACGCAGGACTCCGTGTCCCAGGAGCCCGTGCTCGGCTGCACCTGTGCTCTTTCCCCGCCCACCTGACCTGGACTGCACTTAAGACCTCGCGGAACCCGCTGGCGCGGGTCCCACATCGCTTGCAGTTTTGCCGCTGAGTCTGGTGTCTTACCTGTCCCTGAGGTGCCGTCTTCACTCTCTGCCATTCAGGAGGGGCTGCTTGCTACCGCTGTTGTGTTGTGTTCAGCGGCGCCGAGGAGGGCTTGAGGCACGACGCAGGACTCCGTGTCCCAGGAGCCCGTGCTCGGCTGCACCTGTGCTCTTTCCCCGCCCACCTGACCTGGACTGCACTTAAGACCTCGCGGAACCCGCTGGCGCGGGTCCCGCATCGCTTGCAGTTTTGCCGCTGAGTCTGGTGTCTTACCTGTCCCTGAGGTGCCGTCTTCACTCTCTGCCATTCAGGAGGGGCTGCTTGCTACCGCTGTTGTGTTGTGTTCAGCGGCGCCGAGGAGGGCTTGAGGCACGACGCAGGACTCCGTGTCCCAGGAGCCCGTGCTCGGCTGCACCTGTGCTCTTTCCCCGCCCACCTGACCTAGCCCTCCCACGTCCTACAAAGGAGGAGGTGCCACCCGCAACGCGGGACGCGAGCGGGACGCGCCGGACGAAGCCCGGACAAAGGGCGGGCCGTCTGTGGCCGTCCGGGGCCGACCAGGCCGGGCTGGGCTCTCCCCTTGATATTACGTTCCAAAAGTAAGTTGTTGCTGTTACAGTTCCCAGTCTATTGTCATTCGTGCAATCTTTGACTGTCGTTGCATAGAGGCCTGTGTATTTGTTCTGGACTTTGCCCACAACTCGCTACAGGAGTAGCCTACCAACAAATCTGTTTACCTGCCCAAGGAGGAAGGAGTTCAACCAGCGCGGCCGCAGAGGAGATGTGAGGCGCGGCCCCGGGACTGCGAGCCACAGCGAAAGTACCATCAGCTGTTTTCTCTTCCCGCGTGGGCCGCGCCCCCTCCCAGTGCCCTGCCCCCTTTCACCACTTACAGTCTTAAGCAAGGCTGCCAACGCGCATCGCGGGTCGACGCCCGGGCCAAGGGCGGGCCTGTTCAAGCCTGGGCAAGTCTGGTCTGGGCTAATCCATTGTCATCCCCACTAAATCCATCTTTATCCATCCTGCAGTGTGGCCCCGGTAAGATCATAATAACCATAATTATAGCTGCCACTATGACAACTAGGGCAATGAGGAATAAAACAGCACAAGGAGCGGGTCCCATAATCGGGCCGATCGATCAATTCATCAGTAAAGCTAATGACGCGATCAATCAGGGGATAGTCCTCTTAGAGAGACGCGTCTCCCAGGACCTCGCAGCAGCACGTAGATCCTCAATGGGCCTTTTGGCCCTAGCTAAAACACCCACCCAGCAGGAAATAAATGTCCCATTACTGCGCGAAACCCGTGCTGAACTTCATACCATACCAACAAGCGTTGATCTATCTGTCACCCACTTATCACTTGAAGAAGATACCTTGGATGATCTCGAAAAAACACCAACTTTGATGATTAGCCCCACCCAAATCACCCAAAGTCAACTACCAACTGCGATCGGGCCACAATTCTTAACCCAGCCCTCACTTCTAATAGTAGCTCCTCCAACAACAACTGATAAGGAGACAAGGGAGGGTCCTTTTCTTAATGAAGATAGTACAAGACTAGTAGTCAAGAACAAGATTAAGCAAAAAAATACACCAAGGCGCCTGAGGTCCAAAAAGACGACCCGCAATAATAACCGGAATAACACAAGCTATTCACCATCGGGAAACGCGGACGACCCCTCTGTTGCAACCGTACCGCCTGACGATCACAGGGGGTATGGCGCTACCAACTCGAACTATCTTGAGCTTAACTCACAAGTACTAGATGTAATTAAGGACCTTATAAAAACTCAACTAACACCAATAGAGCGAACCTTAAATAATATCGAAAAACAGATGGCAAGATTAATCAGCAACACTAGTCACCTTATGCCACCCATTTCCACCTTAGCTCCTCTGGCTCCCACGACTTCCACCCATTCTAAGACAGTCACAGTCAAGAAACCCATATCGACGTTAATAACCCTCCCGAAACAAAATTCTCACAGTAACAGTATAATTGCCGAAAGCAAACCTCCCACGCCCAATATAACATCACATATCACTAATTTAAACACTCAAACAGCCAACTTACAAACGGTAAGCACCTCTATACCATCCCAGAAAGGTTCACAGAAACCAGCGCAGAAACCTACACAACTAAATCAGCTTAATGCAAAATCCCAGCAACCAAAGATATCATACGAACAACCTTATAAATCTAGTCAGATACCGGCACGCATTACTCTTCCACCTGAATGCGGAGCCTACGTCCTTGTATTGGTAAACGTTCCAACACTTAAGCAAGAACAGAGTGAAACAACAACATCCCTGAAAAATAAGATACTTCATTGGTTAAGCCTGAATTGTAACTTCCCAATAGAATGTGTAGGGGAAATTTCCCACACGCAAAGAGTAGGTTGGATAGGCCCCTTACGGAAAAAATTCGAGGGGGATTGTGTAGTTATTACTTTCAGAAACCCCCAGTGGGCCGAAAAGACACTAGCCAAAGCACCATCACCCTCTACTTGGGAATTCAACACAACCCTTCTCCCATTAGGTTATTTCTACAGGCATTTACTAAATACAACCACCAACATCCCGTCTGCCCCTACTAATCCTTTTTTAGAAAGACCTTATCCTATTACCTCTTACCCTTCCATCCCTCACCAGAACTCTAAGTTTCTATACCCAACAGGCTCGGTCCAGTGGCATCAGAGCCAAACGTCCATACCCCCATCTATCCATCCTTATCTCTCTGATACTCCCCATCAAGAGAATGGAGATAATCGATGGAGACAACCAGTTCCCCCGCTAGCTACTTCCTTTAACATCCCAATATATAACAGATTTAATGCCTTTTCTGGTTTAGATTTTAACGATTGACTTTTCAACCCTTACAATATTGGGGAATTCTCACAATCATCCAAAACGAACCTAACTTCATCATCTAACTCATATCCCACCTTTGCAATAATTCCTACGCATTTGCCTCTTCCTCTCATTAAACCTGAGTGCTCAAAAATCAATTATGAAGTTATTTCAATTGCAACACCGACCCAAACTAATCAGGAAATCATCGAACGGAGGGCTAAAGCAGGCAATTCAGTTGACTCTATCTTAGATACTTTGCAGTTTCATTTTACCTACTGGAATATCGCAGGTCTCTCCGCAAAGAAAATCGACCCCGCCTTCCTAAGCCAGATCAATTTGAGCGGTTGTATCTGTCTTCAGGAGACGTGGGCCATAAGGCCTATACATATACTAGGCTTTAAAACTTTTTGGTCACCTGCGACGAAATCAACTTCTGGCAGAAATAGCGGAGGCTTAGTTATTTATATCAAAAACACCCTTTCCGTGGATGAGATAATTCCCATAAGTTTAGATACAAATTTTCAGATCATAGCAGTTAAGGTCACCAAACAAAGACTTTACCTTATTATAAACTTTTATAATAACCTCTCCAACTCTGCTATGAACACGCTACTCCCAGAGATCTCCGCAATAATACAAAAGCAACGAACTATTCACATCAAAAAGGCATGCATAACAATTTGGGGCGGAGATTTCAACTTACATCTATGCAGTAATAGTGACAATAATAAATGTGGTATTAGTGATGAGTCCGATACAAACCTCACGCATTTTACACACTCTAATGGGGGGGAAAAAATGAATGAACTCATGGCTGAACTAGAACTAAACTTTGCTAACGAAACAAAGAATCCACCTGTTCAATTTCAGCCCACATTCAACGGAAGAGGTTTAACAAGTATAATTGATTTTATACTGATCTCATCACCCATAGGATCCATCGTAGAAGATTTTAAGGTTTTTAACAACCCCTTAAGTGACCATTTCCCCATTATCATGGTCCTTGCTGAAAGAACAAAGAATAAGCCATATGACATTCTGACCGCTCTAAATCAAAGCGATCTAGAGCTAGGCTCTTTGAATGGCTTTACATTGAAGTGGGGTAATATTGATAAAGAAGCCACAACAAAAAAAATTGTCACAAATAACCAAACGGATATTATTAACTGCTTGGATTCCACCACCCACCCTAGTGAAACTATAGTAAGCTTTCTATCAATTACAACAACCATACAAAAAGAATTGACTAAAAAGCACAAACAAAGGCCCCAACTGAAGAAAGGGTGGTTTGATACAGCATGTACTAAAGCATCTACACGCCTAAAGGAAGCTCTGAACAGTAAACATAAGGACAGAGTCGAAATCATCAGACTTAGAAAAGAGTACACAGCCGCCCTAAAAAACAGGAAAAAGGAAGTAAAAGCTGAACTATGGTCAAAACTGATCCAAAGCTCGGAACTTAACGATAGTGCTTTGTTCTGGCAGATAGTTCGTTCCCCACTCCTAACAGAGAAATCCAACTTTCCATCAATTGATGTATCTATAAGCCAACACGAATGGGTGAACCATTTTACTAAAGTCTTTGCCATAGACCCGACCGAAGACACAGATCAGCCTGAACCTCTACCACAAATTGTCTATCCGTTAAATCTTCACTTCTCCCATGAAGAGGTCCAAAAAGCTTTAAAATCTTCAAAAACAGCCAAAGCACCAGGCCCGGACGGCGTTCCGGTTGACGTTTTTAAACACCTTCCAGATCTTTGGACCCCGCTACTAACTAACGTCTTGAACGCCACCACTGAAGTAGGTATCCTGGAATCCTGGAAAACATCAATCTTGGTACCTATCTTCAAGAAAGGAGATCGAAATAGTCCAACATGCTATAGGCCGATCTCCCTCCTGGACTCCCTAGGCAAAATGGCAGGACGAATATTACTTGACCGCCTCCAGGAGTGGGCCTTAGAACACAAAATTATTTCCGATCTACAATATGGCTTCCGGGAGGGACTAGGAACAACTGACCAGGCTCTAAACCTGTCCCTATTGGCGAGCAAATACCTGGACGCCAAAGGGTCCTCATTCCACATGGCCTATGTCGATCTTTCCGCAGCATTTGACTGCGTGTCACACTCAATGCTGTGGAATACAATCTTGAAAATGGGCGTTCCTACGCCAATTGTGGATTTCTTACGCGAACTATATACAGGCACCACTGGCAGGGTAAGATTTGGGACAAAGGGCGAGCTCACTAACTTCTTCAGAGTGGAAAAGGGGGTCAGGCAGGGGTGCGTATTGGCCCCCTTCTTATTCACCCTATATACGAATGGCCTAGAGGTTGCCATGCTACAAGGCAGTAAGGACCTCCCGGCAACAGTTCGTCGGCAGATACCAGCACTTCTATATGCCGACGATGCTGTTATCCTAGCAAGAACATCAAACGAATTACAAATGGCCCTGAACAGATATTGTGATTTTATGGCAAGTTTAAACCTGAAACTAAACGCAAAAAAAACGTACACAATGCACTCAGGGGAGCAAAGAAACGTAAAACACAGGAAGTTAATGGCGCAGGGCGAACACCTGGATAGGACTAAAACCTATCCCTATTTAGGGATTGTCATTGACGAAAAATTCAAATGGACTCCAGCCATTAATACAAGAAAATTGATTTTCCTCCGAGAGACATCATCACTAAAAACCTTCTCGCAGAGATTGGGGCAGAGACAAATTAAAGAACTAGTGCAAATATATAACGCAAAATGTGTAAGCACTGCAACATATGGGGCGGGGATCTGGGGTTTTAAAAACGTGGACTCAATACAAACAATAGAGAACTCTTTCCTTAGATACTTGCTGGCGGTGCCCAAAACCTGCTCCACCTATGCCTGCCACTCTGAGCTGGGCATTGACTATATCACTGACATCATAAAACTACAACCAATAATGCTGTGGCGCAGAATATGGATTACCGAGCAATGCCACTTGACCAGGACGATTATACAAGATATTTTAACGCTAGACCACGCTAAGAAAATCAAATGGCTGTCGTACGTCAAAGCGTTATTGACAGATCTTGGATATAGGAAATACTTTGACCATCCATCGCTGATAGAGGAAATCCCTAAAAAGACCTTAAAAAGGGAGTGTTTAACTCATTTACGTCAGCTACGTTTATTATCCGAGGTCCACAAGCCATCAGTCCAACATTCCCTGTTAGTCCAGACTGCGTTTTCTGCTGAACCTTACCTAAATTTTAAAATAACACAGTTTGAAAGAATGCTGCTTACCCGCTTTAGACTTGATTTGTTCCATCTACTAGTTCTATTTCCTGAGCAAAATGTCAGGACTTCTACCACCTCTATGTGCCCTTGTGATTTGGTATCGCCACAATCAACGATACACACAATGTTATTTTGCAAATTCTATAGCGAGCCCCGGAAGCGCTGGATACTCCCTATCTTGAAGTTCTGGGGTTTCCGTCAATGTCGCCCAGCGTATTTGGCACTACAATTTCTGGAAAATGAAAACTATGCGAAAGCGATTGTATCTTACCTTAAATTTTGTATACGCCACCGCACAAATTTATAACCTCGAACAACATCGCTTATACATATTAACGAAGGGACTGAGATAATAGAAAAACTGTACGTCTTTGCACATGTTGGAAAAATCCGCCCTAATGAAATTGTGATGCACTTTTTACTTCCATGTATTGCTGGCGGTGCCCAAAAATGTACATTTTAATAATCTTTTTAACCTTTTTTTTTTTCTTCTTCTTTTTATTTTTATACAATTGTAACTGTGTTTTTATTCTATTTGAACTTTTATGGTGTTTTTTCAAAACTACCGAATAAAGTTGATATTGATTGATTGATTGACTTACCCTGACTACTGTGTTGGTACCTACTTGGACAGGGTGCAAACCTCTGCCAAGTAGAGACCTAATTTCTAACAAACACTCAAAATTAACATTTTGCACTGGGAGCTGACTTCACGTCTGGTGCAAATGGACAGAGGATGGAGGTAGCTATCACAGATTATATCGCTCAGCAGTTCCAGGAGATGGATGATTGGGAGGCCATAAAAGATAAAATCCTGTTCACACTGTCATGTTGCAAGAGTGTCAGTGGCTTCCAGATGTGGACCAGAATCAAGGAGTGGGTCACATTTTGCCACTTTTAGTGGAATGTGAATGTATGCAGAGAGGGCAATAATGATGACATCCAATTAGAGAGTGGTACACTAATCAAGGAAAGGAATTTAACAATAACAAATGAAATTGAGTTATTGTCATAACATGTATACTGTGATGCAGACTACATTGTAAACATAGAGGGACTGGAAAGTGCACCTTGGATGTGAAGTGGAAATGAAAAGGAAGATGCTGAACTTCTTGTGGGCATTGAAAAGGTTGATGTTGTATCATATTGTTCACAGATTTTTGACAAGAACAAGGTAAACTTTTATTGATTTTATAATGCGTATGTGACAGACAGACAGAGGAAACGGATTTAAGCAATGTTTACCGAGTGAGCAATATTTTACCTTTGCTCTTCTCATAGGAAATGTTCATTCTACAACAGTCCAATATTGCTTTATGGATGGTCAGTTTTTGGGCAGTGTGTTTATTTTTTAGAGCTCTTGGGTGGAGTGTGTGGAGTCCAGATCCTTTGCAGAATTCATATTGTGTTTTTCTTTTGAGATTTTGTACATTCCAGGAGATTTTGATTTTAGTTCGACATGGTGTGTGAACGTATAGGTATATATAGGGGTTCAGTGATGGTCAGGAATGTGTAGTTGGAATGGCCAAAAACCTTGTCCTTTTACTTGAGTTTGGGTTAGAGCAGGCAGGGCTTGGTAAATGATGTCAATGAAAAGTTTTTAAAGGAGCTAGAGTTGTTTGAAATGGTTTAGGCTGCCATTTTCAATGGATCATTAGGATATGAAAGTTACATTGGAAAGCCAGAATGCCATTATAAAGGGATAGCATGTAGACAAGAGAGTGTTGGAGAAGTAGACAGTATAAAATCCTATCTTTTTTCATGACTGTGGTTTAATAGAAAAAGCATAGCAATTGTATGGACAAAGAAGTATTTCAACAGTATTGCTGAACATTTGAAATATTGGGAAATAACAAGCAATGTACCATCCAAGATTTCAGTAGGTCACTTTTATAACAATTAAGAAGAAATTGGACTAGTTTATATTATGAGAAACTAAAATATAATGTATGGCCTTATAATAAAAAGCTTATAGAAATGGGTGCCGGTCATTGTCTTTGGTGTGGGGAACATAAGTATATTAGGGCATGCAATAGAATTATTGGTAATATTTGTTCTTCAGAAGGTTTAATGAAGGCATTTTTGTGTCTCATTCACATATAGGTTTCTTACCTTGGTGTAAATGTAAGACTGCCATTCTCTGCCAAGCTTACTGTCACAAAAGTTCCATTCCTTCCATATATTACAGGTGAGGTTATATTTGCTGTTCTAAAATAGAAGAAATAGACAAACATTGCTGATTCGCCACAGCCAGTGCACACACCAAATCAGATATGAAATTCTGGATACAGTGCTGCCAGATGTCACCAGGCCCAACGATTCAGGCACACAAAAGAAAATAGAAAATATACAGTGTCAGACTGGACTATAGGGCAATCAGGCAACGCCCCTCAGACATGTCTCACAGATTAGTGTGTGGGTAGGTCTTTGGCTACTTGTGGGCCTATTTTATGATCTGCTTGGTTCAATTTTTACTGTTGATTTTCCTGATATTAAAACAAGAATTGGCAGCAGCAAGCTCAAATTCATGCAGTCTTCCATACTTTGCAAAACACTTCTACAGCATAACTTTACAAGTTCAAAACTGCCCGGATTTGCAAAAATGGGACAAGATTTGATTCACTAATGGCGGACACTCTTATTTTTTGTGCCCGGGTCTATTTGCTGTCCCAGTATGACCCTGCATATATATTCACCAGAATCAAATTTAAATTAGCAATGAAGCACTGAATTGTGAACATGTACCAGTGAATCCACAAAATATTTTGGGTCAGGCGTACTGTAATTCTAGAGATTGCCATACCAACTTGAAACAAGTGACCCGCAGTAGTAGCAACAATACAGCCTCTAGGTTGAGATATCAACAGTTGTGACTTTACGTTCATACATGTCCTGTCATCATATATATCCAATGTGCAGATTTGCAATATACCATTTTGAATGTAGCAAAAATAACAATATTTTCAATGGCATTTTATTTTGCTGTATATAATGTTTGCCCTATTTATGACTGGGCCACCACTCTGATTATTTTTGCCCAGGTCTACCCTGCAAGGCATACCAAACCAAGGAAAAGAACACAAATTAAAATCTTGAAATATAAGGAGGAAACTCCTTGCCTCACAGGCATGTGCACTGTAGACACAGTCATTCCCTCAAGGCAGGTGATGATTTGTAAATAAAGTTGGGGCGGTCTTCCGCCTTTCACGATGGACTCTGTCCACCTGGCAGCCTCAGATTAAATCTGCCATACTATAGATCAGCCCTATATTAGTTTCTAACAATTTTGAAGTAGTAGTCAACAGTGTACACACCTATTGTGGCACTGAGTTTATTACACTACTAATGCAATCCATATAACTATGGTAGACACTTATGTTTAGGTACACAAAGTGCAGGACTCCACTATACACCTGTTCCAAAATCAAATCCAGCTCTCCGCAGTTGATGCACTAGCACAGCGAGCTAGTACAACTGCTACAGACAAAGCAGCAGGATGTGTACCTACAGCTCAGTGCTTCTTTAGTCCTCTGTCAAGAGCGCTTAAGTAAACCTTTCTAGTTAGCGAGTTAGCTTAGGTGCGACAAAGAAAGCAACATGCTTTCTAAATCGGTGTACCGCCATGGTCTTTACACACACACGCGCACACACACACACGCACACACACGCACTCACACACACACACGTGCACACACACAAACGCAGTGGAAAATGGGTGCAGGCTTTAGATGGTTAAACGAAGAAGCATTTGTTGTAATCCTTAATACGAAAAAAGAACCAGTACAGCAACACACATAAGCAATACCATTACAATAGCGTATTAAAAGAACAATAGCACACCCCAGCTACAGCACAAATACATTAGTGCCATGTAAAATGAGGAGCAGAATAACACATCACAGTAGCATACTACAAAAATGCACCACAACAGTACACGACTCCAGCACAACACAAAAGCACAAAACAACGAGACACCACAGCACAAGACAAAACACAGTGCAATTGGTGACAACACAATAAAACAGACCAAAACTGTTTAGTTGTGCTGTTGTTTTGGCATATTGAAAAGTAATGCGTGCATGAACTACTTAAGAGGAGGGGGAGGTGGTGGTAGAAGAACATATCCATTTGTGAGCCCAAGCTACCAGAAAGCAATGGACCAAAGAGTACAAAATGAAAACTGCGTTTCATTTGCACTATTGAGAGCAAGTTTACAGTGATAAGAGAGTTGCAAAGAACAGAGCTAGCACACCATATTTGCCATACCTTAATATGAGCATCTACCCGACTGCTAGAAATCAGTGACCACGTGCATGCAAATCAAAAACAAGTATTTATTTATCTAATACATTAGTTGGTTAGTTAGTTGTTTACAATCTAACCTCTAATATTGGTCAATACACATGGAGAAAGGAACGTTAAACCAGAAACTTCAGCAATGTCAGAGAAAACGGTCGTATTTCAGAAAAAGCTGAGTATGGGGAACTTTAAAAGTCATCTCAAGGATAAGAGAGGCAATGTAGCTTCTTAGTCGACACAAAGACTTATATAAAGTAGGATCAGTTGCATAAATGTTTAATTTTCTGCATGAGGTATTTCTCAATCTTTCTGTTGCAAAATATAAGGAGCTTCTGCTCATTGTGCATTTTTTCCCTCTAAATATATTGATTTGTTTTTAGAAATAGACTTGTTGGTTTAGATGCATGGCTTTATAAACAAAGCAGCAACATTGTCATTGTATTCTTGTTTCAGTGGGTAGAAAGAACAGGTGAGTTTGGGCTGGAAACGTGGTCAAAACATCAGGAAAAGGAAACCGGATTGGCGGCGGCCTCAAAATAGCCTTAATTGAGGTTAGAGATCATTGAGGCACCCCTACCAGCCTTTTTAAAGTCTAAGTGAGAGATGGCCAAAGCATGAGTAGCCATTCTTAAGGGTCCAGGAAGCAGCAGATGTAAAATTCGTTTGAGTGATTGAAGGTTATAATGTGCGTTTTTCACTTTTCTGTTGATCGGTCACACCAGACACCTTAAGGAACCTAACTAGGGATTGAGAGGAATGGTGAGAAATGTATTAGCTTTGTTGAAAAGTGCAAAACCAAACTTGTATATTTTCTTGTGCATGATGAGAAGGAATCTGTTTTTAGGTAAAATAAGAAAACAAGGGCCCCATATTCAAAACGCAGAGCACATCAATGAGGATTTTCAAGGTGGCATGTCCAATGCTGCTGCTGGTACAGAAGACACAATGATGATCAGTGTGAAGCTGCTCTTTGGTCATATGGCTGAAGATTAGGTGGATGTGCTTCTCTGAAGAGGTTTTCCACATTTGGTGTAGGAAGGTGGATATCTGACTATGGTTACCCCCAACTTTTTGCCTAGTGTCTAGCTGGTTTTTCGACTTAGTTGGCCTGAGATCCTGCCATTCAGGGTCTCAGGCTGTCTGCTCTCTCTTTAAAATGGACTCCATGTACCCTAGGTACATTCCCAATTGGTAAGGATCACCTTATTGGACCCTGTACAGTGTACCCTAGGTACCCAGGGCATAGGTGTACCCTAGGCCTCCCAGGGGCTGCAGCATGTATTATGCCACCCCTGGTCTGGCCTTCCAATCAGACACAACTGGCTGATCACTCAGCTGGGGCAAGGTCGTGTAATCACCCCTTGCTTAGATATAGTATGCCTATATCTACCCTTATATATAGACACATGTGTACCTATCAGTCACTCCTATGGCAGGCCTTAACAATCCTGGAGGCAGAGTGCTTGGTAACATGTGAGATGGTGCTCTAGCATGAGCTGAGCCTGTCTGCAGCTTTCGGAACCATGTCCTTATAGCTGTTCTATGATATAGCCTACCATATACTCTTAAAGTGCCTTATAATCTTAAACGGTTATGGTAACTATGGTTTGGCTTTATCAAAACATGTCGTGTAAGGTGTCTAACACTTTGGAATAATACCCCCATACCATTTCTGGTGATGAGGATAATTTTCCCCCCTTCTAGAGGGAGAGACATGTTAAAATCCTACTTTGCTGTTTAACTCTAACCAAAGCCTCAGCATCACAAAATGGATGCTGCTGCCACAGACACAAGTCTGACCTCCTGCTGCTGGGAGTGATCCCAGCCAGGGAGGCCTGGACAATAGGTTTCCTGCTTGGGGAGGTGCTAGCACCTCCCCAGACAGCCTTTAGTGTATTGGGGCAGGGTGGGCTGAAAGGAATGAGACATGCCTGGGGCACACAAGGTGTTCCTTGCATAGTCCAGTTCAAACCGGCGCTGGGGCACTCCAGCCCCAGCTCTGGCGCGAAACTGGACAAAGGGAAGTGGGTGTAACCACCCCCTCCCAGGTCCCACCCATAAGGCGTGACCTAGCAGGTATCCCAGCCCCCCCAGATTAGTATAAGAGTGGGAGTTGGGCCTCAAGACTTTAGATTATCCTGAACCTGCAAAACTGAACAGAAACTCTGGACCTTCGACATTCGACGAAAGAAGAAGACTGAAGAATCTCCCTTGTAGCCAAGGAGTGGCTACCCTGTGCAAACAGGCACCATCAAGAGACTACCCTTTGCTTTGCCCACGTTCTACGAGGAACCGACTGCAGAGCCCGACCAGAGCCTTGACTTCCAGACTTCTCCGACCCTGATCCACATCTACAGCAGAGCTGAGATCCGTGGAGGCGACGAGCGACGTGGGACAGGCTACTTGGAAAAAGTGGCTAGTAACTTAAAGCGCAGCTTCTGAGGTACCCTCGAAGTTGTGCACCAGGGATTGAGAAGCCCCAACCCCAAGCACCATCTGCACCGAAGATCAGCCCCCCACACTCCACGAGTCCTGCGTGGGGCCCTTCTGCATTTTCCTGCTTGCCGCGTCTGTCCGGTTGCTTGCCCGCTGGCTAGTGGCCTTTGTGACGACGCACCCTGAAATCTTCTGCGCTGGTTTGGCTCCTCCAGACTGGCTCCCGCTTCTCTGCAAAGAAGAAGCACCCCAGACCTTCCTGGTCTGCACCAGAAGCAAGTCCTCCGTTCTTCGTGGGTTCCGCTTGCCAAGGCTTGGTGAGTCCTAGTCCAACTTCGACGCCGCCGACAGCAAGAGCCTTCGTGGGACAGCTCGCCTCCTGGTCCTGGTCGTCCTCGACGCTTCCTGGTCCTCCTGGCTGCAGCGACAAGCTTCACCTTCACCTGCAATCTTCACGACGTTGCCTGGTTCCTTCCTGGTTCCACGTGGTCACTGGCTAGTGACCTTGACTCTGTCCCTTCTGTTTGCAGGTTTCCTCTCTTCTTGATCCCAGCCTTGGGATCCACCGGACACTCTTCACTGACTGCCTGTCAGCATCTTTCTTCAGGCATCCATAGGAGTCGACGACGAAAACGACGCATCTTCACCCCTATGCACCCGCAGCCTGTGGGCTAGGTAACTTGGGTACTCCGGTGCTCATCAGGATAGTGACAATCCTAGTGTCTAGTTTTCAAGTCTCAACTTCCTAGCTACTCCGGAAGTGTCCTAAATCTACCGTTTTCTAAACTGTACTATTGCTATTGACTTTTACGCATTACGCGTGAGTGTTTCCACTCTGCACACGAATCCCGTGGGCCTCCCACTTCCTAACTAAAGCTAGTGTAGTGTAGCCCCAGCGATTCCCTAGGCCTAGGCCTATTCTATTTCCGTGACAATGGTTCTTATACCACTTACTTAGTATATGGTTTGCGTGGCCCCTATGGCCTAACTGTATTACTTACCTGTGTGACTTAATGTATGCTTAAATAAGACTGTGTTGTACTTACCTCTAATCTCCTAAAGAGTGCTGAGGGTTTGACTAGAATAAATACACTTTATTTTATATATATATCTGTTGTGGTGTCCTTTCATTTGGTGTTCAAGGGATTATATTTGGTATCACAGCTGGCTTCACATGCCATTCAGAGTTTAGCCTAAGACTGCTCTTGTCCATGCTACCACTAGGATAGCTGGTCTATAAGGTTGACTTTACAACCAATCACCATAAGGGTATTTGGACTGATATAAGGTGTACACTAGAACTAGTGACATCATACATCAGGCCAACTTCTCACATTTGGGGAAAAGGAAAGAAATTGATGATTGAAGAAGCGATTAGGGTTGAGATTTTTTATTTGTCCAGGATGATGGTAAGTTGCTCAGTTTTCAACCAACCAGAGAAGTTGTCCTGGATAGGAGAAGCACTAATCAGGGTGCACCACATTGAAGCATGCACATGCAAGTTAACCTTGATGATGCTCACTGGTAGCAAATCCAAAAAGTAGTTGGTGGATTTTGAGTAATAAATGGTCAAGGTAAGATCCTTTGTGGTGATACAGATATAGATGTTGCACATGTTTCTTTAAGTATGAAGTATTTCCTGCAGGGGGGCTGATTTAGTGGTGAATTTGGCTATCATGAAAATGGTTGCGTCTGTGAAGTAAAGACATTTATCACATTGGACAGCAATAAACTAGATAAGGGTTTGACAAGTAGAAGTGTGGTGCAAACAAAAGTCATCGAAAAGGAGTTTGGCAGGATTAGTAGAGGCGTGCATTTGATTCTTCACCTTAGAAGAATGTATTGATTGCTTGTAACTTCTTCTCTGTGCTGGACATAAAAATATGCTTAGTGATAAATCACATAAAGATTGCACGACCACAAAATTGCAACACCATAAAAGGAAAAACGTCAATGTCTGTGGCAAACAAAAGACTAAATGTGATAACATTATTTTAAAGAAAATAACCATTTGTCATTGCTGTGGGGATAGCAAGCACAAAAATATTGAAGACCTTACGTTGAAGTGTACCAGGTTCACATTATAACTACAGCATCACTGTAAATGTATTGCTACTTTCCCACAGCACCAATGTGTCTGGACCTTTCATGTGATCTTTGAAATCTGTAAATTTTCCATCACTGCCCATCATTCAATGGAACAACCTATAGTACACACGTTGATATGGTAATGGGTTATGCACAATAATGGATGCAAATATGGAAGATACCTTAACTCTAGGCAATATGTTGTGGCTTGTAGGACAGAAGAATGGATATAGAACCTTCCCCTTGCCCAGATATGTTGCACCTACTCGAAACCATGTTCAATGCTTTCTTGCTATGGCAAAGGGCCAGCGTTTATCATATCATCTTTGATGTGACAGATGCTATTACAAATGACATGACAAGTTTTATCGGTGAGATCAGGCATCACATTATTGGTTATGGTGATACTATTATTTATATCTTCAATATGTGTGTGTTGAAATGTAATAATGTTGTACTTTTAGTTTTGTTACTTATGGTATAAATTATGCGAAGGGATAAGCATTGCAAATGGTGTGAAAATAAGGCTTGGCCAAACTGTTGTGTGAATTATGGTGTACAGAGCTAAACATTAATGGTGAACTTCTGTGGTTTTTCAGTTTTGATTTGTAACCATAAATGTAATTTAACCCCTTCAGCGCGGCGCGGATTCCCCCGCGGTGCTGAAGGGTTCGAGCGCGGGCGGGGCCATGACGGAACGGTTCCGTCATGAGCACAGCTCAACCGATGCTCATGACAGAACCGTTCCGTCATGAGCATGGAAGGGGTTAACTGTGATTTTTTTGTCAAAATTATTTTTATTGTTCAGCATCATATGAAGATACAACACCAATAAGACAGTAGAGAATGCAAAACACTGGGACGGATTAAGCAGCTAGTTGCAGTCCAGTTGCACATATCACAGGGTCCTTACATCCCCCCATATCTAACAAAGAAGATGCTTAATTTGGATTGACAAATCTCTATGGAAAAAACAAGAAACTATAAACCCTGAAACCCCCCCGCCTCCCCGATACCCTCCCCCCACCCCTGCCCCGGTGGTGGTCGTTTCACATGATGAGGAGTTGAGTGACACATATATACTGATTGAAAAAGGCTAAGTAAGGATGGTCATAGTCTGTCGCTCGGAGATGAGTGTGTTTGCCTGGCTCCCGTGGGGGGGTTGGAATTGAAAGAGATGCATTGCCCTTAAGGAGGGCGGGCATACCCCCGAGGGTAGGCCACGGGACGGATAGGTTACCAGTGGGCCCCATTTATACTCAAAATTCTTGTATTCGTCCCGGAAGATGTCAGTGAGGCATTCCATGGAGAGAATTCTCCACAGACGGGAGCGCCACAGCGATAATGCAGGGGTGTCTTTCTTTTTCTATGCGGCCGCTATTGTGAGCTTAGGCGCCCCCAAACTAGCCCACATGATCGTCTTGTCAGCTCTCATTTGGTGTTCCAATTCAGGATCCCTGATACCTAACAGCACCCCCTCTATAGTCGTCGGGATGAGCTACCCCAGCATGTCTTTAATATGTGACAGGATTTCCTCCCAGAATGGCCTGATGCCAGGACAGTCCCACAAGATGTGGCGGAAGTCCCCCTGACGACCACAGCCCCACCAGCAGAGATCTGAGGTGTCAGGGAAAATGCGCTTGAGTTTAGTGGGGTAGAGGTACCAGTCTAGAAGCGTCTTGTAGTGGGCCTCCCGCAGGGCTACCGAGTGGTTGTGGCTAGAGATATCCCCCATACATGTTTCCATTCTTCCCCTGTAATATCTGGCCCGAGCACCTGTTCCCAGAAGTGCATACAGTGCGCCTGGGGAGCCTGTAATATACTTGATAGAAAGCGTATATAGAGGAAACAGTCCCTTTCATGTTGCCTGCTTGTAACACCAATTGCTCCATAGCCGTGAGTTCCCTGGTGGCTGCCTCCCGTATGTGAGGTTGTGTAGCCCAGCGCTTAAGCTAGAGGTAATGGTAGTGCTCACCATGCGGAACCTAAAACTCCCTTTTACAGCTTTTAAATGTCCGTACATCGAAGTTGTGGAAGAGGTCCAATAGTTTTAAACATCCCCCCTCTCTCCAGCAATCAAAAGGCCCCTCGTGTAGTGCCGGTGAGAAAGCCGGATTGAAGTGAATTGGGGTATACGGGGAGGGAAAAGTGGTCTAGCCCTCTCTTTGCGTAGTGTGGTCCCAGACTGTAAGTGTGGTGCGCGTAGGAGTGCTCAGATAAGCGTTCTCCGGCTTATCCCTCTTTGGTTTCCACAGGCCATCCCAAATAGAGCGACCCACAATTGCCCTGTCCATGTGGAGCCAGTGATTTTCGGACTCCCATGCTGTCCATTCCATCACTACACGCAATTGCGCCCCCTGATAGTATAACGTAAAATCCGGCAGTGCCACATCCCCTCTTTCTTTGGCCATCACAGTACATGAAATGGCCGGCGGGCCCTACCCCCAGCCAGATAAAGTTGGTGACTTGTGAACGCAGGCGAGAAAATAAGTCTCAGGGGACCTCAATAGGGAGGGCCTGAAAGAGATATAAACATTTCGGCAGGATCATCATTTTGACGGCGTTGATCCGCCCCAGCCATGAAATGTAGAGAGGTTTCCATCAATTAAAATGTTGCAGGAAGCTGTCTCCAAAGCCAAATTTCCGCATGGCTAAGAAAAGGAATGACCAATCCATCCTGTCAAAAGCTTTTTCGGTGTTGAGGCCCACCAAATTTGCCAGGATGTTAAATTTGGAGGCTTTCTCGATGAGGTATTTAGTACGCTGGATGTTGTTGTGTGTTTGCTGTCCCTTTATAAAGCCGGATTGATCAGCCAGGCTGCCAGGATCGCCGAGTATAATTTTGCGTCAAGGTTGAGGAGAGCTAAAGGCCTGTAGGAGGCACATTTTTGGGGATTCTTACCCCGCTTGGGAATAACCGATATCACCGCCTCAGCCATATTGTCCGAGACCCAGGTATCAGCCGCTATGGCATTGAAAAGCTCGGTGAGATGTGGGATCAAGCATTTGTAAAATTGCGCTGTTAGACAGTCCGGTCCCGGGGCTTTATAGAGTTTAAGATGGCTTGTCCTCCGATGTAATGGGAGCATCTAGGGATTCTGCAGTCGCTGGAGAAAGGCGCAGGAGTTCCACCGTATCCAGGTATTGCTGTTGCAGGGAAATATCTGGAGAGGTGCCTGTGTATAGTACCCTATAAAATTAGCCAAAAATGTTAGCTTTGCGGTCGTCTGCGTGTGTGAGTTGTCCGTCTCCGTCCAAGATAGCTCCAATAAATTCACGTTCCCGCTTTTCTCAGAGCTGTCGTGCTAAATGGCTCCCCACCTTATCCCCCTGAGCATAGGCTGACTGCCGCAGTTTCAGCAAGGTGAACTCAGCCCTGTTGTTGTAGATGGCGTGCATTTTGCCCCTGAGCCCAGTGAGCTGTCGCTGAAGCGCACGCGTTGGAGTGACCTTGTGTGCTTTTTCCACTGCCTCTAGTTCCCCTTCAAGCATCTGGCGTTCCTGCACTCTCTGTTTATTCAGGGTAGCATTGAGTTGGATGCATTTACCCCGCAAAACCGCCTTAAAAGCGTCCCAGTTGTTCTGTGGCGTAGTTGCATGGGGGGTGTTAAGTGCAAAGAACTCAGTAATTGAACCACGCAGTTCGGAGCAGAGAGTCTTATCCCGAAGGAGCGAGCCTTGGAAATACCATCATGTCGTGCCCGACCTATTCCCCTCCCAAGCCAGACTGGCAGATATGAGACTGTGGTCCGATAGCGAAAGAGGTAGGATCTGAGCCGCCTGTAGTGAACCTACTAGGGCCTGACTGATAAAGATATAGTCAATTCTGGAGTAGGACTGGTGGACGTGAGAGAAATAAGTGAAATCCTTGGTGGTGGGGTATAGTGTCCACCAGGCATCACAGAGGACTAGCATGTGCAGTTTGTGTTTTACCCCTTTGGAGAAGCCATTGGGGTTAGCCCGGCGGGAGCTGGCCAGAGACTCTTGCCACATCGAATTAAAGTACCCAAGGAGAACCATCGGGCCCTCTGCAAAGCCACCAATCATGTCTAGTGTGGTAGATAGGAATACCGTCTGTCCCGAGTTGGGCGTATAGAGGGAGATAAATGTGCACAGTCTTCCCCGAAGCCTTCCCTTTACCATCAGGACTCTGCCCTCCCGGTCAATTTTGAGAGCCTCCGGCTGGAATTTGGCAGTGTTACGAAATAGCAGGGCCACTCCATTGTGTTTAGTACTAGCCGAGGACTTGTAAATCAACGGATATGCTTTGTGGCATAACCGGGCTTCCTCGGTTTTCATAAGATGTGTTTCTTGGAGTGCCACCATGTCAAACTGGTGATCATTAAGGTATTTTCATATTTTTAGGGCACTTTTGGGGCAAATTCAAGCCTTCAACGTTCCATGACGCTATGGAAAACATTTTAACAGATCGATCTCCCACCCCCCTTCCCCATAAGCCCCCCTGCAATCAGACCTCCTTCGCGGTAATGCCTCTTTCAAGAATGGCAAGACCACTAATAGTGCCCTAATAGTGCCCCCCACAGGCAAAAGATTGTGGCCTGCCAGTACCACCACCAGAGACCCTCCCCCCTAACCCCATCCCAAACAACCCCTAGAACACTCATGCCGAGACCCCAACGGGCTCTCGGCTGAAAACTCCCATAAGGAGAGTAAGGTGATATTGGGCGGTATGGAAAAGGCCCGCACCCCTCAGCAGCCATGCAATACGAACTGAGAGAACCATGGATAACATCAGTAGGGGCAGAGACAGCAAGGAAAAGTAACTCAATGTCCCTGAGTGAAACCTCGATACATCCAATACTGCTGGGACATAACAGGCAGGGGAGCAGCGATGCAGTCTATCAGGAGCGCCCCCGAGGCACCAAGGCACCTTCAACCGTTCGCCGTAGGGAAGTGTCACTTAGCAGTTTGCCTGTTTTTGGTGACAGTTTGCCAGGATCTAGTCTCTCTCCGGGGCCGGTTCAAGTCAGTTGAGGGACCCGCTGAGTCGTCATTCTCTAGCACTGGTAGACCCAAAATACGTTGACCGTCCCCTAGATCAGTTACATGGTGCGGCTTGTTTTTGTACTCGAAGGCGAGTCCAAACTAGAATGTCCAGCGGTATCGTATCGCATCATCCCGTAGTTTTGTAGTAACAGGACGCAGCGACTGTCTGCGAGCCAGAGTGGAGGGTGCCAAGTCCTGGTAGAGAGTACACTTGTAACCCTAAAATGAATTCGTACTTCTTCCTTGCTGCGCTTAGGATCGCTTTATCAGAATGTCCCGTGTCCATCGCTGCTCCTCCGTCATCAAAGGCCCAACCCTGTGAACGTGGTCAATCTTCATCTTCAGTTGTCGAGGCGCCAGGATTTCCGAAAAAAGGCCCACCACAAACGCCTCGAGATCTGGCCCCTCCGCACCTTCTTCAAGAGCTCGGATGCGTATATTCTCCCTCCGTGCCCTATTTTCCAAGTCTTCCATCTTCAGGGTCACTTGTTGCAGCTGAGCCTGGAGGTTCTGTTGGGCGTCCTGCGATTTGGTAGTGCGAGCCTCGAGATTCTGCACCAGCTCCTCCACTTCTCACACCCTGGAACCCACCGCGTCCACATCGTGCCACCATTTTCTCTTTGAGGTCAGCCTTAAGTTGGTCCATTGAAGCTCGCAGGTCTTGCTTTATTTGCTGATATAATTCCGCTTTGAAGTCCCGTAGGGAATTAACTAGGTCTTCTCTGGTGAGGGCCATTGCCTTCGCCTGATCCAAAGCTCTCGAGGGGGCAGTCTTGTCTGCAGCTGCGAAGTACTGGGAGACTTTATTTGGCGCCTTGTTTGGTGGCATAAGGGCAGGGCAAAGCACGAGGCCGGGGTGAGCATCAGGGGCCTCACCGTGAGTCGTCTCCTATGGGCAGGTTGCGCGCTCTCTGTGATCACAGACATGGAGTAAGAGTTGCAGTCGGTAGTTAGAACCTGGTGGCCATATTGAGGTTAGACAACTGTTGAGGGGGGACAGACAAGTATATGCGGCCACCGGGCATCGTTATGGGCAGCAGGAGGGATAATGAAAGAGAAAGTAGCAAGTTGACCATCAGCCTCTCTGATGGCGCTGTTGTCGGGACCGGCCCTTGACTAGTAGGTCGTCATAGTGCTGGGTCAGGCAGGCTTCACTGCATGGGACTCTCTGGGCAGGCTGCTTGTGATAAAGGTGAAAAGGAAAAATTACTTTCCCGTGTTGGGCGTCCCTCCACTGCCCGTCTTCACTCTATCCCAGCTGGGGCTCCCGGTTCTCAGTGCGGCATCTTCCTCTGGGGCTCCGGCGGGTCTCGCGGATCTCAGCGCGTGGTCTCGTAGGCTGCGCTCTCACAAGCCAGGCGTGGCAGTGGACTGACGGGGGCGACTGTGTTCATCTGTGTACTCCTTTCCAGGGTTCCCCGTGCAAGAAGGGCACACCACCGTTGGAGCCGCACCCCTGTAGCGCCAGACACCGGCACACTCTCTCGGATCCGCTTTGGCCCTGATCAACATTCCTCTACTCCGCCATTTTGAGGGGCCGCCTGTGTCTCCCGGCCCGTCGCAGCAATGGTCGGCGTATAAGCCCTGGAGCCGGTTTCGGGATCCGCTATCACGCTCCAAGTAAGGACGTGTAATTGCCCAATTCGCTCATTCGGTTTTATCTCTCCGTCGGAGCATAAAACGGGTCAAAGCAGTCGGGGGAGTCTGGAGCTGAAACGGGTCACGTCCGTTCAGCCATCTTGCTTGGCCACTCCCCCTAAATGTGATTTATGTAAGTGAATTCCTGAGATTTTTAAACATAACTTAAGGCTTCATAATCAAAGATAACTGTTTTTTATTGAATGTCTGGGTTTTTTGATGATGTACTGCATCCACCTTCTGAGAAAACATCAGTTTCCCCACTTTACCTTGTTTTTGACTGTGTGCAGTAGGAGCTGACCACAGAGCCTGGCTATTGGCTAGCTCCTTCATTCAACTCCACGTGGCCCGCCAACCCTCACTGGTTATGGCCTTAATCATTCACAGTGGGAGATGGCCCTACACCCATTTCCCAGTGGGTGGAACCCCCCACTGAGTTTAACCTTTAGTCGTGTACAGTGGAATTTGGCTGCAGGGCCTGACCTTTGGCCAGACACTGGGTCTAATCTGCCATGTGTGGCCATGTCCTCCTGCACATGGCCTTTGGCCGGGTGCAGTAGCAGTGGGACAAATGCTTTGCTTGGTGCAGGAAATTGGGTTATTAATTTGAGGGGGGGTGACATCTCAAAACTTAATAAATATAACCTTGTTAAGACAAAACACAGGGCCTCATTACAATGGCTGAGGGACTGCCCCCGACAGGCTGTCGGTGGTGGTCCCTCCGCCATTGCAATGCGGTTTCCTCCCGACATATGATAATGGCAGGGGAAGCATGGTGGTCGGAAAGACCAACCGCTACGGTCCAGCTGGGTGGACCAAATGCGACCGCCCATCGGGCCAACTGCAAATCCCTGCATTGCGGCGGTGACTGCCAGGCACCACCGTAGGGGTTATGATATCTCTTTCCCCCGGTCATACTGCGGAGGTCAACCTGCTGCAAAACAGCTGTCAGAAATGGATTTGGAGCCCCTGGTGGGCCCCCCTTAATTGCTGGGGCCCCCCTACATATCCCTGCACTATTTGGCAGGCACTGCATGGTGCCTGCCACGTAGTGCAGGGATATGTCTGCACCCTATTTTGTGTATTGCGGAAGGGGCTGCTGACCACATCCCGCTACAATACAAAATATAGGTAATGTGACCGCCGTGGTAGGGGTCGCATCATAATTCGGATTGTGGGTAGGTCGCCTCATAGGCAGCCGGTCCCAAATCCGATACAATTGCGGGCGGACTGAAGTCAGATCGTAATGACCCCTACAG